>NC_080544.1:90580710-91193210 GCF_028640845.1 Ahaetulla prasina
AGAGATATTTCATGAGAAGAGTCCTCCACTCCTCTGCTTGCAACAGAATACCTTATGCCACCAGATTTCAAATTTTGGGATTTGACAACTTAGAACTTTACCGTCTTCGGTCAAACCTAAGGCATAGCACATAAAATTATCTGCTACAATGTCCTTACCTGTCAATGACTACTTCAGCTTCAACCACAACAATACATGAGCACACAATAGATACAAACCTGTGGTAAACCTCTCCAAACTTGATTGCAGAAAATATGACTTTAGCAACAGAGTGGTCCATGCCTGGATTGCACTACCTGACTCTGTGGTTTCTTCCCCAAACCCCCAAAACTTTAAACTTAGACTGTCTACTGTTAACCTCACCCCATTCCTAAAAATTCCCATTTTTATATGTATCCGTTTCATGTATTCATAATTATGTTTATACTTATATCTGTTACCTATTACATGCTTGACAAAATAAATAAATAAAAAATAAAATAAATTTGCACACATACAAGCACACACTCAGAGTAAAACAGTCAGTTGAACAATCACTTAAAGCTGACACTAAGCAGTGGATCCAAAAGCATTAATTAAAAGTCTTTACTGCAGCATGAATAGAGAGTCAATATTAAAAAGCCCGAAGGAATAAATCCATCTTTTCCCAGCGCTGAAAAGACAATAAAGTAGGCATCAAGGTATTTTAGATGCCTCTGTAGTAGGATATCCCACAAATTAATTAATTAATTTATTTATTTATTTATTCGTATTTGTATACCGCCCTATCTCCCGAAGGACTCAGGGCAGTTCACAGGCAAATAAAAGACATTTATGTACAAATTAAGATAACCATTAAAAAACTTATTCTAAAAGCCAAATTATTAAAATAATGTAAATATTAAAACCAGTTTAAAACCCCTATAAATTTAAAATCTAGTCCAGTCCTGTACAGATGAATAAATGTGTTTTAAGCTCGCGACGGAAGGTTCGGAGGTCCGGAAGTTGACGAAGTCCTGGGGGGAGTTCGTTCCAGAGGGTGGGAGCCCCCACAGAGAAGGCCCTTCCCCTGGGCATCGCCAGACGGCACTGCCTAGCTGACGGCACCCTGAGGAGTCCCTCTCTGTGAGAGCGCACGGGTCGGTGAGAGGCATTCGGTAGCAGTAGGCGGTCCCGTAAGTAACCCGGCCCTATGCCATGGAGCGCTTTAAAGGTGGTTACCAAAACCTTGAAGCGCACCCGGAAGGCCACAGGTAGCCAGTGCAGCCTGCGCAGGATAGGTGTCATACGGGAGCCACGAGGGGCTCCCTCTATAACCCGCGCAGCCGCATTCTGAACTAACTGCAGTCTCCGGATGCCCTTCAAGGGGAGCCCCATGTAGAGAGCATTGCAGTAATCCAGGCGAGACGTCACGAGGGCGTGAGTGACCGTGCATAGGGCATCCCGGTCTAGAAAGGGGCGCAACTGGCGCACCAGGCGAACCTGGTAAAAAGCTCTCCTGGAGATGGCCGTCAAATGATCTTCAAAAGACAGCCGTTCATCCAGGAGGACGCCCAAGTTGTGCACCCTCTCCATCGGGGCCAATGACTCGCCCCCAACAGTCAGCCGTGGACTCAGCTGACTGTACCGGGATGCCGGCATCCACAGCCACTCTGTCTTGGAGGGATTGAGCTTGAGCCTGTTTCTCCCCATCCAGACCCATACGGCTTCCAAGCACCGGGACAGCACTTCGATAGCTTCATTGGGGTGGCCCGGTGTGGAAAAGTACAGCTGGGTGTCATCAGCGTACAGCTGGTACCTCACACCGAAGCCACTGATGATCTCACCCAGCGGTTTCATATAGATGTTGAACAGAAGGGGCGAGAGGATCGACCCCTGTGGCACCCCACAAGTGAGGCGCCTCGGAGCCGACCTCTGCCCCCCCGTCAACACCGTCTGCGACCGGTTGGAGAGATAGGAGGAGAACCACCGATAAACGGTGCCTCCCACTCCCAATCCCCCCAACCGGCGCAGCAGGATACCATGGTCGATGGTATCGAAAGCCGCTGAGAGGTCTAATAGGACCAGGGCAGAGGTATAACCCCTATCCCTGGCCCTCCAGAGATCATCCACCAATGCGACCAAAGCCGTCTCCGTGCTGTAACCGGGCCGGAAACCGGACTGGAACGGGTCTAGATAGACAGTTTCATCCAGGTGTAAGGGAAACTGATACGCCACCATACTCTCTACAACCTTCACCGCGAAGCGAAGGTTGGAGACCGGACGATAATTACCTAAAACAGCCGGTTCCAGGGAAGGCTTCTTGAGGAGGGGTCTCACCACCGCCTCTTTCAAGGTGGCCGGGAAGACTCCCTCCACCAAGGAAGCGCTCGTAATTGCCTGGAGCCAGCCTCGTGTCACCTCCTGAGTGGCCAGCACCAACCAGGAGGGGCACGGGTCCAGTAAACACGTGGTGGCATTCAGCCTACCCAACAGCCTGTCCATGTCCTCGGGAGCCACAGGGTCAAACTCATCCCATAAAATGTCACCAAGACCACCCTCCGCCGTCTCACCCGAGTCACCACAATTTTGGTCCAGACCATCCCGAAGCTGAACGGTTTTATCGTATAGATAACCGTTAAACTCCTCAGCACGTCCCTGCAGCGGGTCATCCCGCTCCCCCTGGTGAAGGAGGGAACGAGTCACCCGAAACAGGGCGGCTGGGCGGTTATCTGCCGATGCAATGAGGGAGGAGGCGTAGCTACGCCTCGCTTCCCTCAATGCCACTAGGTAAGCCCTATTATAGGACTTGATTAAGGACTTGAAAGCTGTGCAGAAGAAGAAAAATGCTTTCTGGGATGGCATCAAAATTTCAAGCTTGACTTATCCACATAGCTTTCTTTCTCTTGGCAGACACATTATGCGTAGACTTGTGCAGCCTTTTTTTTTTTTGTATATCAGAATTCATGAAGTTATCTTTGGATTCTAGCATAAAGTGGTTTTTACAAACGGCGGAAGGATTCAGCTACAGATTGCCCCATTTCTTTTTTCACCAGAGAAATAAAAAAATACAGCAGAGAGCAAAAATGTGGATCATATCTTCATGTGACTTTATGTACCTTCCGTTCTCATACATCTCTTCTTCTTCTTTTTTTTTTAATTGAAAAAGTTTTAACAAACAAAAACATTTTTCCCCCTTTTCCCCCCCTCCCCCCCACAAAACCCCTTCCCCTCCTTCCCCCGGCTTCCCGAGTCAATCACAAGGTATTGTTATACATAAACCAAACATAGAGTAAAATTTTCCCTTCCAATCCAATTAACCTCATCCAAATCTTTTCATTTCCCAACCCCCCCATTACATAAAATAATACTTCCTAATTATTCAAAGGCAATCTGATATTTCTTAATCTGATATCTGTTTTGTAAATAATCAATCCATTTTTTCCATTCAATTAAATATCTTTCCTGCGTATTGTCTTTCAAAAAAGCTGAGATTTTAGCCATCTCAGCCAAATTAGTAACTTTCAATATCCATTCTTCTATTGTAGGTAACTCTTTTTTCTTCCAATATTGTCCAATCAACAGCCTTGCTGCTGTTATTAAATTCAGAATCAATTTAGTCTCAATCCCTGTACAATCCGTTATAATTCCCAAAAGGAAAAATTGCGGCAGGAACTTTATCTTCTTCTTCAGGACATTTTGAATAATCCACCAAATTCTTATCCAAAAGGCCTTTATTTTCTTGCAAGTCCACCAAATATGAAAATATGTAGCATCATCACAGTCACATTCATACATCTCTTCAACATATGTGCAGGTCTACTGAAGACCAATATATATAAAAATGGGGAAGCAAATCATGCTCAATAGGCAGCTGAATACCAGAGGAATTGAATGATATAAAGAATGGGGAAATACCACTCTCTGCTGACCAATAGAACCTACTGAAATCAGGGACAGGAAGAAGAGCTTGCTACATGCAAGGCTTATATTGAATGCTACCAGAAGCAAGAAAGTCACACGCTTGTGACGGATCCCCAAAGCTTTATTGAGCTGCTTCAGTGCCTTTATACAATGTACCAAAAAACCACAAAAACCCCACAACAAGCAAGGTTTTCAGTCAAGAAATCCAGTGGCATTTAAAGAAGGTAGCATTATGAAGCATCTGACAACTACCTGAAAGAAGTACATAAGCACACTCTCAGTCTGTAGGTTTAGTAGCGTTAATACAGCGGGAGAAACTTCACACACTGATATATCTTCTTATTTATTTATCTATTTTAGAATCTCACAGTTCCCTGATCAAAACCAGTATTAACTGGTGAAACAAGAAGAGGGTTGTAGATACTCCAAGTTATCAGGATCCTTCAAACCCAGAGGTTTACAATCAGTGGTCCTGGGGCTACATGACCCACCTATGACTATCATTAAGTGTTGTATCATTAAGTGTACCCTATGACTATCCTTAAGTGTTGTACCTTGATGAAGGTATCTTTCCTTTTATGTACACTGAGAGCATATGCACCAAGACAAATTCCTTGTGTGTCCAATCACACTTGGCCAATAAAATTCTATTCTATTCTATTCTATTCCATTCCTACACAAAGCCTTGAATGTCATCCCAGAAACCTCCAGAAGTTATTAACATATTTTTTTTATTTTTTTTATTTACATTTATATCCCGCCCTTCTCCGAAGACTCAGGGCGGCTTACACTATGTTAGCAATAGTCTTCATCCTATTTGTATATTTATATACAAAGTCAGCTTATTGGCCCCAACAATCTGGGTCTTCATTTTACCTACCTTATAAAGGATGGAAGGCTGAGTCAACCTTGGGCCTGGTGGGACTAGAATCTGCAGTAATTGCAGGCAGCTGTGTTAATAACAGACTGTCTTACCAGTCTGAGCCACAGAGGCCCTCATATGACTGAAGAGAGTGTTATTAAGCTGTGGTTTAATATCTACTATATTTATACTATATTTATATAGTAGACATAAAGGTAAAGGTTTCCTATGTCTAAGTCATATTCGATTCTAGGGGATGGTCTCATCTCTGTTTCTTAGCCAAGGAAACCAGCATTGTTTGCAGATATTTCTTTAGTCATGTGTCTAGCATGCTGAGGTGCAGAGGTGCAGAGAACACTGCTACCTTTCCACCAAAATGGTACTTATTTATCTACTCACATTTACATGCTTTAGAACTGCTTGGTGGGCCGGTAGCTGGGGCAGGTAACAGGACTCACCCTATTGCAGGGGGCTCAGGTCTCGAACCTGAGCTAATGATTTTCCAGCCAACAGACCAAGCTTCTTAACCATTGAGCCATCAAGCCACTCATATACTATAGTAAACCTGCTATAGTATATTTATCTACTATAAATCACTCTACCAATAAAACACCATATGGTTATTTATATTTGAAATTAAGGGTATAGTATAACAGATAAATTGTACATACATTAGTATGTGCATAGACATCAAGATTTGACTCAATGTCATAACCCATAGCTTCAGAAATAGTATGATTACACCAGACAAATGAATGTATTGTCTGATAAAATCTTTCTGCCTGAGTTAACTTAACAAAGCACTTCATTATTTTCATAGCTATCTCTGTTCCCTGATCACCCTGTTCTTTTGAAGTAGAGTAGGATAAATATTGTAATCAAGTTTTTGAACAAAGGGCATTCATAAAAAATGTTGATGCTTTTGTTTAATGTAATGGTGATTGTCAAGAGTTTTGCAAAGTTACAATCACGTGAGTCAGAATGTTCAAATGATTTCCTTATAGAATTTTAGTAACAGAATTGTAGTAAATATTAAAAATAGACGATATAATGAGTGAGAATAGGAGAGAAAATTAATATAAATTGCATTCACTAAATGAGGACTAAGCATTTTGTATCAAAGAATAAAAAGGAAAAAAAGGTCAATTTCACCTATCTCAGTGGTGACTACTGAGAATACAGCAACATACAGCAAATTATAATAAAAATAATCATATCCAAATTGAGTTGGCCATAGTTCTTTCTCAACTAGCACACTATAATCTAATATTTTCTCCGGAGTTCGGATCTCTATACCAGTTGTCCAAGAAGATTGTTTTTCTAAGAGTAACTTGGAGTTTTAGAGAGAGAAATTGGGGTAGTGCTGTACCAAGTGGGACAGTGTTTTTTTGAAGGTGTCAGATCTACCTGGCTTGGCTTGGGGGGCCTCACAGGCATCCAGCCATAAAAAGAAGAAGGGCAATAAAGCTTTGTGTATATGTGATAGGAAATTGGGAGGGGGCATGACTAGTGAGAAGGAGCAGAGCAGCTGGATCCTGTTTGTACCAGTATCTCATGGCCAGGCACCCTGAGAAAAATGCAGATTACCTCTTTGATTTTCTGAATTGATCCCACATGACTCCGTAGCACATTTGTAAAGTTTTGACATGCCCATTTAAAAGCACAATGGAGCCTTTCCCCCTGCTCTTCCTACTTCATGAGAATATTGGAAAAAAATTCAGGTACATTACAGTATGATGAAATTCCAGAGCAATGCCCCATGTACATTGATCTTTAAATGCGGGCAACATAAAATGTACATTATAGTGGTTTTATATTATTTGCCTGTCTAGTTCTTTATTTATTCTGCATGATAATGGCTCCCCAGAGATTCAGGAAGAAGTGTGCTTTACTTGACCTTGTTAATTGGTCATGCCAGAAACTGAATCTGGGATTATTTGCATGCAAAGCATGTGCTTTTTCTCTAAGCCATAGTCCTCTATGATTAGAGAGCAGAGTATACATGTCACAATGCAGACTTCTGGGCAACTGTCACATTTATTTTCTCTTCTGATTTCATGGGTCTCACCAATGAGATAAATATGGCTCTCCTCTATTGTCATTGTACTTTTAAGAACCTGTTACATGAGTTGGTGTTGTTTAAGAGTGAGTAATTCCCATGAGAAGATGTCTTATTTGATTTAGATTTGGGTTCAGACTATCATAGCTGGCCTTTACAAACTTTCTGGAGCCAACAAGTAACTACTTTATATCAGGGGTCTCAAATCTTGGTCACTTTAAGACTTGTGGACTTCAACTCCCAGAGTCCCTCATCCAGCAAAGCTGGCTGAGGAACTCTAGGAGTTGAAGTCCACAAGTCTTAAAGGGACCAAGGTTGGAGACCCCTGCTTTATATAGTCCAGCACTTTTACAGAAATTGGCCAATGTTTATTTATTTAAAGAATTTATAACTGGATCTGCATCCCAAAATGAAGGTTATTGTGGTAATTTCAAACAATCACGATGTCAGGGTTCCAAGTAACATGAGACGTAAAAAAATATATAGAAAACCCTAAACTTTTCTAAATATGTTAGTATATAATCAGAAAGCCTTACCAGATATTATGTCAATGAATATATGTCTAAAATGAGAATAGTCTCAATAGAATTAGAAAGTAGGAATGACAAATCACAGGCAGAAGTTCACTTCTTGAGCATTGGTATCTACAGAAGAAAGCTCTGAGTGTAGATGTTGAACCTGTTTGCTGCTACCAAGAATACCTGGCCTTTCTGGGATGGTCAAAAGGAACTTGGACTGCTACTTTGAGATCTAGTCCTAACTTCAATGCTATTGAATTTCACTGCATGCCATTGTCCTTAACATATAGCATTTGGTCCAAAAAACACAAGTTAAAATCATTCAAGACTTCAAAGCTGTGGGAAGCTCTGAAGAATGTGCACCCACTCATACTTGCTTAATAAAAGCTAAAGATTCTTGGGCAAGTTATTATCTTTCAGGCATAATAGGGATGCGTTGGCATGAGGAATAAACTAGGAAAAATGTTTTATATACAGAGGCCTTCCTCCCACACATGCACACCTACTGTACTGGCAAATATTATTTTGAGAAAGAATTCTAAACACTGCACAACAGATTATTCTATTCCTCACGCCCCTAGTCTTAGGGGAAACATGGAAATATTTCCAAGCATTGGAGAGGCGGGGGAAAGCTAGAATGTTAATGGATTCCATTTTCAAACACCTTTATTATCTGTGATGACAGATAGCTCAGATGTTATTATGTTGCCAGCTACTTTTGGAGGTTAACAGTTTAGGGACACATTTTGCTTGCAAATTGTCAGAACGATTAAGTTGCTGTGTTTGCAAGGAATTTAGCTGAACAAGAAAAGCTTTGAGTTTACCCACTTTAATCACAAAAATAATCCCTCAGCTATTGATATCTGGTTGCCCTTATTATACATAAATCATTGAAAAAATGGGGGAAGGGGAGCATTCTTCTACCACTCAAACTTCTGAGACATAGTTGTAAAGAAAGCTACTATTTTTTTTTCCTATTTCATTCCCGGGCCAAAAGATTAATATAATCTTTTAGGATTTTTCAGGATCCTAAAAGTGAACTGGTAAGGTAGATCACTAGGGAAATCTATGGAAGTTATATAATGATTCCTGAAGATCAGCCAATACAATATATAATAGTTACTTAGTGTTAGTAGCATAATTCTTGCCTCTTATTAGAACTGTCAGATCTGAGCTGCAAAACTCCAGACAACCAGTACATAGCAGCCAAGCAAACTCAACATCTGGAGTGTTGCTTCCCTCATCCACATTTGATATATTCAGTACAACGAAACAGTTAGCTCAATCTGCAGCAACCTGCTATTGAGATGGCTTCCCATGCTTTTTGGACCAGTGGATACATTCTGACTTTAAGAAGAAAATTATGTGTACCATCATAAAGAGCAACAATTAGGGGTCCTTGCCTTTGCATAAAATGTCCATCATTGATTAATGTAATTTTGTGCTTTCAAATCAGTTTTGATTCCTGCTGACTGCCTAGGCAAGCCTCTCCAGTTTTCTTGGCAGCATTTTCTGAAGTGTTTTGATACGTCTTTCTTTCTAGAGTATGAAAGAGATACTGAGGTCCAAAGTCACCCATCTGGCTGTATTCCTAAGGCAGGACTAAAACTCATGATCTTCTGATTTCTTTTCATTGAATTGCCAGAAAAGGAACTGGTGAGATTCTTTAATTCTGTATTCGTTAAGAATGAAATTATAGGGCCCACTACACAACAAAACTTTATTGTTAACTTTAAGCCAGCCAGTATTTTTCAAATCTAACCTATCTGAAATCATAAAGTTGTTGTATGAGGGCAGTAAGGTAGATATCCTTCTGAAAGAATGGCTCAAAATTGCGGGTTGATCTGCTGACTACTTCTTCTTCTTCTTCTTCTTCTTCTTCTTCTTCTTCTTCTTCTTCTTCTTCTTATTATTATTATTATTATTATTATTA
Source organism: Ahaetulla prasina (assembly GCF_028640845.1). Classification (NCBI taxonomy): domain Eukaryota; kingdom Metazoa; phylum Chordata; class Lepidosauria; order Squamata; family Colubridae; genus Ahaetulla; species Ahaetulla prasina. Next base: position 90,589,965 of record NC_080544.1, read on the forward strand.
TTATTATTATTATTATTATTATTATTATTTATCATGACGATCACCAGCAAAAACCCTTTTAAAAATTGTCCTTCCAGTTTCAGACTGGCATAGGATGAGAAGGGCCTAGGCCAAATGAAAACAGACAATTTTTTAAAAAGTTAAAATGCTCCCAGGATGGCTGTTGAAAGGCAGCCTCGTTTTGAAAGAAATAGCAAAGCTATCCAGAGAGCATAATTTTAGATTGGGATAAACTGAATTTGCAGATTAAGTGGGAGACACAAATTGAAACTTACAATCCACAAATTGAAAAAAGAAGAAAGCAGATTTTAGAGGTTGGCTTATTGTACAGGAACAGAGAGAATTTAGCAACAATACAGAGCTGGGTTTCCTGAATTAAACAATTTGGCTGGTTCCATTGCATCTGATTATAGAACTCCTGAGGACAGTAAGCCAATTCTGTCAGCCAACCTATCCTTGTGATTTGTCAGCCTCCTGCAGAGTCTCCCCAGATCCTCATTTCCATACCTAAAGCAGTTTCTTTGAATATCTGCAGTTCGTTTTGCTTTTGTTCCAACTCACACTTTGTGTTCTGCGACCCACAACAGGATAACTGAACAGAAAAAGCTGATGATGATCTCTTCTGCTATAATGAGCACCCAGGCATTTTCTAAATTGTATCCCTGCTCCATGGACTCACTTGGCTGACATACATCAGTCAATGTTTTTCTATTTTGTAACTCTGGCTTTAGCTGGCTGATATAAAGGCAACTGAAATCTCATATAGAACTAAGACTTTTAAATAAAATATCTGGAAATATATAACAGGGATATCTATAAATATTTATAGATATAACTATCTAACAGGGACATGTTAGATGTTAGGGTCAGTGGCTAAAACGCTGAGCTTGTTGATCGAAAGGTCGGCAGTTCAGTGGTTCGAATCCCTAGTGCCACATAACGGGGTGAGCTCCCAGCTTGTCCCAGCTTCTGCCAACCTAGCAGTTCGAAAGCGTGTAAAAATGTAAGTAGAAAAATAGAGACCACCTTTGGTGGGAAGGTAACAGCGTTCTGTGCACTTTGGGCATTTAGTCATGACCACAGAGTTGTCTTCAGACAGCACTGGCTCTTCGGCTTTGAAACGGAGATGAGCAATGCCCCCTAGAGTTGGGAATGACTAGCACATATGTGTGAGGGGAACCTTTACTTTTATTTTTTATAAAGATATCTGAATTGCACATGCAGATCTTGGAAGACTGTGGTTTCTACTACTGCTCCTAATTGTCTTATTCTGTGCTTCTGAGCTAATTCCCAGATTTAAAAAAAATATAGATGCATGTGCAACATCAGATATTTTTCCAAGTTGTGCAAATGGAACAACTTGAGAGCAAACGAGAAAATGAGTCAATGGTCTAACATTGTTTATGGTCCACAGTTACATGATTCCTTTAAGGCTGTTATAGCCCAGGTAGCACAGTTAGATAATGCTGACAGATTACCCAACTTTTTCTAGGAACCATCTCAGAAATCGGATGAGAAAATGGAAGCTTAAGCAATGAATAAAGGCAGTGGAAACTTCATTTCTGGATAGTTGGAACAATTTTGGCTTTGATTCAGAAACTGGCTTGGCTAGTATTAATGATTTATCCTCATTTTTGCCAACCTAGTTTCAAAGCTCAGAATATCTCAGGGAACAATGGAATCCAATTAACTCCCCCACACTGCAAGCTTCTTAAGCTTCCCTGTGAGTCCCTGAAGCTGTTCCCCATATGAGCCTTTATGATCCAACGTTTCCCTTTATTCAAAATATAATTAGCACAAGACATGATCAGAAAACCTCTCGGTGAGATTGTCAACCTTCTCTTGTATTTGCAAATGCAGCGTTCCAAACTTTGGAATACAACTGTATAAAGGACTGTGATTAGCTTTTGAGTGACCTGCCAGTAGTCTATCAATGGGAATAGGACCAAAAGTTAATAGGGCCAGGACAGACATTTAAAGTTGATTGAATGTAAGTGAAATGTTAAAAATAATTTATTAAATAGTCAGTGTGCTTGCTCTCCAACTCTTTTTCTCCTTCTTCCAAATTAAAATTATAATTCAGCAGCAACTTGTGGGAACAGGTCTTAGACTGGCCCCAAATATTTGAGACTTTGGTTTATGCATTTTTTTACTCATTTTCTGGAATGCTTGTTTATTCACTTGTGAGAATGGTTATCAGAAAATTACACACTCACATTTCCTTGAAGTTGTGAACATAGCGTGCCGAAGAAAACAAAGAAACAGTCAAGGAATAGAACAGAATTTCATTTGTAATATTGCTTAGAGTAGCAACAGCAACAAATTTTACACTGCAACTGTATGCATATTTTGTTGGAAGGAAATGTGAGTGAATGCAATAGGATTGTTTCTAAAGAAATATGTACAGGACTGTACAATTATTTCTGGAAATTGTGTTGTTTTTTACCACTAGGTGGCTGCAATGTGGAGGCTTAAAAATGTGTACTTCAATCTGTTCATGTCATGATTTAACTTTCTGCCACAAGTGTATTGTAAATAATACGTTTAGCATACGAGGTCTCTCCAACATTATAATATACATACTGACCCCGTGTATAACATTCTTTGCTTGTTTTTTTTGCTTTCTGTATACTTTCCCCTTGCAGAGTCCAGGTAGTCCTCGACTTACAACAGTTCATTTAGTGACCATTTGAAGTTAAAATGGCACTGAAAAAAAGTGACTTATGACGATTTTTCAGTCTTGCAACCATTGCAGCATACCCATGGTCATGGGATTCAAATTCAGATGCTTTGCAATTAACTCATATTTATGACAGTTGCAGTGTCCCATGATCATGTGATCACCTAAGCTTCTGACAAGCAAAGCCAATGGGAAGCCAGATCCACTTAACAACCGTGTTATTAACTTAATACCTGCAGTGATTCACTTAACAACTGTGGCAAAAAAGATTGGAAAATGAGGCAAAATTCACTTTACAAGTGTCTCACTTAGCAGCGGAAATTTTGTGCTTAGTTGTGGTCGTACCTGTACTCAAAAGCATGCTATAGGAGAAGTAGACATAATTTTTTTTTTCTGGCCTAGAAAGACTGTTATTCCATCTAATCATGGCAATGTGATGTAAGCTCCCGCCTTTTTCTATAGGGTTCATAATGCCACACCTAAAAAGAGTGGAAGCTGAAACATTCATTGTTCTGACAAAAGCATGAGAACCTGTGGCTGTCAGCGTTCCAGAAAACCCCCCAACTCCAAGTAAAAACTCTGAAGCAAGCATTTTTCAAAGTTCTATTTACTAGAATAGGTAAACTGGCCCATCTGGGAAAACCCGAATCTGAGAGGTCCAGTTTTCCCTCAGTAAATCAACACCCCCCCCTCAAACCATCCCCTCACTCCACAGTCGATCACATGCTCCAATCACAATCCGTCCCATCTCGAGACAGCACTCCAACCACTCCTTCTCCAGATGCAGGATCGGCCTGACCTTGACTGACAGGAAGAATGCTATTATGTCTAAAGAAAAACCCTTCTACTAAATCCCCCTCCTACTTTCTCACACATGATAAAATGGCAGCATGGAAGCTTCCGGCCTAATATGGCTTCCAAAGCTGACAGTGACCAATACTACTCTGCTGAACTGTGGCATCTAATCCCAAGTGGGACAAATTTAAAGTTTCCATTTCACGAAGAGGAGGAAATCCTGAGTTATTTCTGATACTGCAGCCAGTGTATGCAAATGTGAATATGAAAGGAAGGAGATGTGGACATCATTGTCAAGAATACCTCAGATAGTTCAAGAAGAAACATAGTTGAAGAGCAAACAAATAGTATGCCTTTTAAATAAATATCCACTTACTGTCCTTCCCATCTTCAGATTAAAAAAACAATATGAAAGACCACAGAATCTAAATAGAGTTTAGTGAGGGCAATATTATATTGTTTCGGGTCTGTTGTAAAGAGAACCAGAGAGACAAAACTGGGAGAGTTTTGCCCAATTACTTGCCCAATTTTGTCTACGGAGATTCTCAGTCATCCAGGTCATGGTTGTCCCAAAGGTGCTTTTTCAAGAGGAAACTGGACTTTCTGGTTTTTCTTTGAAGATGTTTTGCTTCTCATCCAGAGCTGAAGAAGCTTCTGGGATAGGAAATGAAATGTCTTCAAAGAAAAAACAGAGAGTCCAGTTGTCTCTTGGAAAAGCACCTTTGGGGCTTGCCCAGTTTTGCTCTGGTTTTACAAATTAGCAGTGTTCTACAGGATCAAAATTTGGAAATTTCTTATTTTCCCATTTAATTGACTAGCATTCTGCAGCTGAATCATATCTTTCACTATGTAACTTCTAATGGAGGCAGGGAGATAGATAGATAGATAGATAGATAGATAGATAGATAGATAGATAGATAGATAGATAGATAGATAGATTTTTATTTTTTTTTATTTATTTATTTTTCACACAGTATATATAAGCATAAGCATGAAATAACTATACAATAAATAAGCATATATATATAAGTATGAGTATGTAATAACTATATTAATTGGATATAATGAAAGGAAACAATAAGACAGGAACGGTAGGCATGCTTGTGCTCTTATGCATGCCCCTTACAGACCTCTTAGAAATGGGGTGAGGTCAATAGTAAACAGTTTTTGGTTGAAGCTTTGGGGATTTGGGGAAGAGACCACAGAGTCAGGTAGTTTATTCCAAGCAATAACAACTCTGTTACTGAAGTCATATTTTCTGCAATCAAGATTGGAGTGGTTAACATTAAGCTTAAATCTATTGTGTGCTCGTGTATTGTTGCAATTGAAGCTGAAGTAGTCTTCGACAGGAAGGACATTGTAATAGATAATTCTATGAGTTAAACTCAGGTCATGTCGAAGGCAGCATAGTTCTAAATTTTCTAAACCCAGGATTTCAAGTCTGGTGGCATAAGGTATTTTATTGTATTCAGAGGATACAACATAGATAGATAGATAGATAGATAGATAGATAGATAGATAGATAGATAGATAGATAGATAGATAGATAGATAGATAGATAGATGGATGGATGGACGGAGAGACACAGAGAGAGAGAGAATGAGAGAATGGCATTCAGTTAATAGAAGCATTTTGATAAAGAACAGCACTAATGCTTACTTACAAATATCACTTTATCTCTAGTTGGGTTTAATTTGTAGCGAAGGTCAAAAATAAGTTGGCATTCAGACAAAGCTACAAAATCTGTCCTGAAATACCTTTAAATATATGCTGCTTTATAGCTTGGTCGCAAAAATACCAAATGATCTGGCTGATATTTCAGGAGAACTAAAGGAGATTAATATTCATTCTTCTAGGACACATTCATTGAGAGAGACTAATAAAACTTACAAGTACGATGAGCCTTGTATCACGTCTGGGGATTTGGGACTGGATTTGGAAGAGTGACAGCCTCACCCTGAGAGTAGCTTGCATCAAAAAGTATGATATTTACTCTATATGCTCCAGGGCTGCATAGTGGTGTGTTCCAGCTGTTGTTGCTTGCTCTCTGAAAGCATTCTGGTAAAAATGTCTGTTTGGATATCAAAATGCTTTCTCATTTATTGCATACCCTATTGTCTTGGAGCATATGGAAACTTTTCTTTCTTCTCTACACTTTGTAATCCATACACCCTCATGCCTCCTGTTTAAAACACGTTCCTGTTTGTTTGTTTGTTTGTTTGTTTTAAAAAAACATCTTACAGGTTTTAACATCTCATTTGAGACAAACTCAGCTACCAGTGACTTCATGGATCCATCCAAGTCATCACCTTCTTGGCAGTGATAGAGGAATGGTTTTTTTTCCAGAATGGTTTTGTTTGGTTTTAATTTCCCCCAGCCTACAGTTCTGGCTTTCCTTGGAAGTCTCAGACATCCTACTGCTAACTTTCAAGCCCAGACAAAGTCTAAAAGCTCTCTATAGATGGAACACATTCTTTGGCTCAGTCTTTGTTAACAGTGATGGTTCATATCCGACATTCCCAATCGTACTAACAATGATTACAACAACTTAACTCATATAGAATTCACAGAAGATAATGTTGAAAAAGCTCTTCGCAAACTGAAACCATACTTATCTATTGGGCCTGATGGACTATGTGCATACTTCTTAAAAAAACTTTCCACTAATATAGCAGAACCCCTAAGCATAATCTTTAATAAAGCTTTCACAACTGGTTCCCTTCCCAAACTTTGGTTTCTAGCCACAGTCATCCCTATCTTCAAAAAAGGAGATCCCAGCCTAGTTGAAAATTACAGACCAATCTCTCTATGCTGCGTCACCTGCAAAGTAATGGAATCTATCATCAACCAATCCATTACCCTCCACCTAGAAACAAACAACCTACTCTCTAATAAACAATTCGGTTTCAGAAAAAAATTATCATGTAACTTACAACTTCTCCACTGCAAAAACATATGGACTATTAATCTTGATCAAGGCAAAGCAATAGATGCAATCTACATAGACGTCTGCAAAGCTTTTGACTCAGTAGTACACGATAAACTTCTCCTAAAACTAAAATCCTACGGCATTTCAGGACCTCTTCACAATTGGATAACTGCTTTCCTGTCAAACAGACAACAAGTAGTCAAAATTGGCAATGCTCTATCAAATCCTGTCCCTGTCAAAAGTGGCGTTCCTTAAGGTAGCGTTCTTGGACCAACACTCTTCATACTATACATAAATGATCTCTGCGACCATATCTCAAGCTATTGTGTTCTCTTTGCTGACGATGTCAAACTATTTAACACCACCAACAATACTACTACCCTTCAAAAAGACCTTGACTTTGTATCTGATTGGTCTAAAACTTGGCAACTCCAAATCTCAACCAGCAAATGCTCAGTCTTACATATTGGAAAAAAGAACCCAAACACTAAGTACAAGCTTAATGGACATAACCTTACAGATGACCCCCACCCTGTTAAAGATCTTGGAGTTTTCATATCAAATGATATAAGTGCTAAAGCCCACTGCAATTACATAGCAAAAAAGGTTCTAAGAGTTGTAAACCTAATTCTGCATAGCTTCTTTTCCAAAAACTCTACACTATTAACCAGAGCATTCAAAACATTTGCCAGTGGGTCTGAAGTGGGTATTCTTGAATACAGCTCACCTGTCTGGAACCCATACCACATCTCTGACATCAAGACAATTGAACAAGTCCAGAAATATTTTACAAGAAGAGTTCTCCACTCCTCTGTAAACAACAAAATACCTTATTCCACCAGACTTGAAATCCTGCGATTAGAAAACTTAGAATTCCGCCGACTCCAACAAGACCTGTGTTTAACACACAGAATCATCTATTGCAACGTCCTTCCTGTTAAAGACTACTTCAGCTTCAATAGCAATAATACAAGAGCAAACAATAGATTCAAACTTAATGTTAACCGCTTCAATCTTGACTGCAGAAAATATGACTTTTGTAACAGAGTTGTTAATGCTTGGAATATACTACCTGAGTCTGTGGTCTCTTCTCAAACTCCCAAAAGCTTTAACCAAAAACTGTCTACCATTGACCTCACCCCATCCCTAAGAGGACAATAAGGGGCATGCATAAGTTCACAAAAGTGCCTACTGTTCCTGTCCTATTGTTTCCTTTCAATTTATTTATTTATTTATTTATTTATTTATTTATTTATTTATTTATTTATTTATTTATTTATTTATTTATTTATTTATTTTTTCAATTTCTATACCGCCCTTCTCCCAAAGGACTCAGGGCGGTTTACAGCCAAAGTAAAAACAATTAGTACAATTTTTTAAAACCAGTTTAAAAGGAAAATTTAGAGTTGGTTGAAGAACTTAAAACCAATAAAACCCCTTATTAAAACCTAGGCCAGTCCTGCACGGTGAAACAGAAATGTTTTCAGCTCGCGTCGAAAGGTCCGAAGATCAGGGAGTTGACGGATATCTGGTGGTAGCTTGTTACAGAGGGTTGGTGCCCCCACAGAGAAGGCCCTCCCCCTGGGCACTGCCAGCCGACATTGATTGGCCGATGGCACCCTGAGGAGAACCTCCCTATGGGAGCGCACTGGTCGATGGGAGGTCACCGGTAGCAGCAGGCGGTCCCATAAATAACCCGGTCCTATGTCATGAAGTGCTTTAAAGGTGGTAACTAACACCTTGAATTGCACCCGAAAGACCACCGGAAGCCAGTGCAGCCTGCGCAGGAGAGGTGTTATATGGGAGCAATGAGTCACTTCCTCTATCACCCGCGTGGCCGCATTCTGAACTAATTGGAGTCTTCGGGTGCTCTTCAAGGGAAGCCCCATGTAGAGAGCATTGCAGTAGTCCAGATGGGAAGTGACGAGGGCGTGAGTGACTGTGCACAAGGAATCCTGGTGTAAGAAGGGACGCAACTGGCGTATCAGGCGGACCTGATAAAAAGCTCCCCTGGCAACGGCTGTCAAATTCTCTTCCAACGACAGTCACGCATCCAGAAGGTCGCCCAGATTGCGGACCTTTTCTGTGGGGGCCAATGACTCGTCCCCCACAGACAGCGATGGCCTCAGCTGATTACACTGGGACGCCAGCATCCACAGCCACTTAGTCTTGGCGGGGTTGAGTCGGAGCCTGTTTTTCCCCATCCAGACCCGCACGGCCTCCAGACAACGGGACATCACCCAACGGCTTCGCTGGGATGGTTACGGGTAGAAATGTATAACTGCATATCATCAGCGTACAGATGACACCGCACCCCAAAACCACGGATGATTTTGCCCAGCGGCTTCATATAGATATTGAACAGGAGAAGCGAGAGAACCGACCCCTGGGGCACCCCACATAAGAGGTGCCTCGTGGCCGATCTCTGCTCCCCTGCCAACACCGTCTATGTGTATATATGTATATGTGCTTGTATATAATGTTGTGACAAAATAAATAAATAAAATAAAATAAACATTAGTGCAGAGGGAATGTATACTATTGGCATAAATTCTTGAGGTTTTTTTTGTTCATCTTTTTTAAGAACACCTGCCTAAAAATCACAATGAAGCACCACGCAGCAGGATTTGGATGTGTGTGTATTTTTATCCATACATATTTTTAAAATAAAAATATGTTTGCAAATTTCAGAAATTAACCAGTCATTTGACCAATGTAATAGGACACTTGTCTGAAAAAAATTAAATACTGGTTATTAGTAGGCTAACACTAGTTAATAAAACTCAAGAGTCAGAAGTGAGCAAAAAAAAAAATAATCTCCAACATTTATACAGTAGCTACAGATCTATCTGAAAGTATTGAAATTGGATTTCAGATCTGGTTGGAACTACTAATATTGAACTATTGGGAAACCTTTCTCTAAACTGAATTAGAGTTATTTACTCTGTTTAAAAATAGACTTTCTTAAAACCTCACTTGAGAAATCTGGTAGAGCAACCAGACCTTCCAAAAGTATTGTCCGAAATACACTCATTACTAGTTTGCTGCAAAGTTCTACCTATAACCTTAAAGTCTTAAGATATCACCTGACTATTTATTGAAATTATTTCTAGGATTTGTGCTTATATGCTTCCAGATTTGTACAGCCAAATTCTCGGAGAAGTCTTTTCAGAAAAAAATAAAAATAAAAGGTATTCCCATTGATAGATAGGTTCCCATCTATCAGTGGGAAGGACAGAATCATCAACTTCTTTTGGTTAACTTTACTGTTTTCTTGGCAGCCTGGAAGAGAGAAGGTAGAACTATGAACCATGGTGGCACAGTGGTTACAGTGCAGTACTGCAGGCTACTTCTGCTGACTGTCATCTGCCTGCAATTTGGCAGTTCGAATCTTTATTTATTTTATTTAATTTATTTATTTTGTCAAACACAACAATATATATAAGTATAAGCATGAAATAACCATATAAATTGAATACAACCAAAGGGAACATTAGGACAGGAACGGTAGGCACACTGGTGCTCTTATGCATGCCCCTTACAGACATCTTAGGAATGGGGTGAGGTCAACAGTAGACAGTCTTTGGTTAAAGTTTTGGGGATTTTGGGATGAGACCACAGAGTCAGGTAGTACATTCCAGGCATTAACAACTCTGTTACTGAAGTTATATTTTCTACAATCAAGGTTGGAGTGGTTCACTTTAAGTTTAAATCTATTGTGTGCTCGTGTATTGTTGTGGTTGAATCTTATCAGGTTCAAGGTTGACTCAGCTTTCCATCCTTCTTAGGTGAGTAAAATGAGGACCCAAATTGTTGGGGGCAATATGCTGACTCTGTAAACTGCTTAGAGAGGGCTGTAAAGCACTGTAAAGCAGTATATAAATCTAACTGCTATTGCTATTGCTAAAGTAGGGTTGTTCTGACCTTAAATGCAGGTACTGTAAGCTAACAAGATTGAAGGCCAGTACTGACAGAGAATATGAAATCTTTTTTAATAACCTGCCTTAAGGTGAAACCACCCCAAAAGCTTTTGTAGCCAATAAAAGATAAAGGTAGCCATGGCCTTTGCACAATTTATCTCATACCATAATATTGATTTTCCTAGAACATCATATTTGCTTCTTCTTAGTTGCTGATTAAACTATAAAAGTCATTTCTCTTTGGCAAGACTCAAAGTGATGATTTCAACAACAACTCAGGTTAGTTTTGCCTGCCAATGGCTACAGCTTGAGGCTCCAATTTAAGTAAACTCCAAAGCACACATTTGCAGATTTAGTTTGCTTCTAGGATTGTTGCATCAATATCAATCTTCTAGATAGGAGGTATATTAGGCTTTAAAAGCACAAAGAGAGGTCTATTTAATTCCTCATTCATTCATGATTCTCTTTAGAATAGCATTTCATTAAAATGGAAGCATTAAGAGCATGATAGATACAACACACCAAACAAAAGTAAAGGCGAACTACCGTAAATATGTTTTGAGTCCCCATATTACTTATTCTTAAACAGTTGGCTGCTTTGCTTCCTGCTTGCACTACATTATTGATAACTGTGTGATACTTTAATCCAAATCCCAATTAAAATGGGAACACGATGGGTTTAAAATAATACTTTCTAATTTCACTACCAATGGATTTCACTTTTTGATTGACACATGACCTAGCATTTAACCTCAATGCTCCCTTATCCCAGAATGAAAAAATACCCAGAAGATCTCAAATCAAGATCCACAACCGAATAGTGAAGGGTAGACAACTTTTGAATACTATTTTTGGAATGATGAATGCCACAGCACTAGAGGTTTATTGGTCGCTATCTTCCAACATTGGCTATACCTTTGTAGTATATTAAAATGTTAAAAATGATAATTGCATTGCTAAAATGATTCTTCCAGGATTAGAGTATCTAATAAATGAAATGCTGTTGAGTAAGGCATTGAGTATAAGCAAAAGAAAGACACAGTATTATAATGGTTAAATTGAAATACATAAAGATGCATTCACATTTACAGAAGTAGGGTATAAGAGGAATTGGCCTTTACTTTTCTTAATTATTAAAAACATGAAAAGACGCTTGGTGCTTTGAATTTTCCACTCAAGTTAAAGCATGCCTATTGAAAGAACTCAGGGTGGATTAGAGTAATTATGCACAAATCAAACAGATTCAGGCCCTAAAGGTCCCCAAATCTATGGATACAGTTTTTTTTTCTCCATACTTGACAGTGAAAGCATCACTGAGCATTTGTCACACAATTTAAATCCCTGTAGAGGTATTGTTAATGTTGGACAGAAAATAGGTAAACATCATTATGACCAAGATAGGTGGCATATTAGTAATGGAGTGGAGGGAACATGCACTAAATTATGTTTGTGGAATCCAACATCACTAGAGAGATCCAGATTTGTATGGTAAAAGTTGATTCGAAGTCCATGTTGCCATGCATGTAGCAGTTGTTAGAAATGTCTTAAAGCTTTTTCTGGATTTGTATGGTTGCTTTCTGGCATGTGTTTCCAGGAAAGATACATGTTTTGTAGAAGGTGTTTCTGACAGTGCTGTATGAACTAACATGCTCCAAATCATATTTCATCATTCAAATCCAGATTCCCTGCAGGTTTTTTTTAATTGAAAAAGTTTTTTAAAAAATTTGTAAAATTTTCCCCCTCTCCCCTCCCCCTCCCTCCAAGACCACCCTCCTCCCTCCCCCCCTCGACTTCCCAGAACAAACACAAGGTATAGTTCAAAAACAAACAAACAATCATATGATAAATTTTCCCTAACACAAATTATAATCCTCCCCTTCTTCTCAAATCCTAACTTCCCCCATACAAATCAGAGATAAATACATCCTAATCATTCAAAGGCAATCTGATATCTCTTAATCTGATATCTATTTTGCGTATATTCAATCCATTTTTTCTCTTCCGTTAGATATTTTTCTTTTGTAGTGTCTTTCAAAAAGGCTGAGATTTTAGCCATCTCAGCCAAATTAGCAACTTTCAATATCCATTCTTCTATTGTAGGTAACTCTTTTTTCTTCCAATATTGTCCTATCAATAATCTTGCTGCTGTTATTAAGTTTAAAATCAGCTTAGTCTCAATTACTGTACAGTCTGTAATAATTCCCAATAAGAAAAATTGCGGTGGGAACTTTATCTTCTTTTTCAAAACATTTTGTATAATCCACCAGATCCTTATCCAAAAAGCCTTAATCTTCTTACAAGTCCACCAAATATGAAAATATGTAGCATCATCACAATTACATCTCCAACATTTAGCTTGCATATCTGGATACATACTTGATAATTTCTTAGGGTCTAAGTGCCACCTATAAAACATTTTATAAAAACTTTCTCTTAAGTTCTGTGCTTGCGTAAATTTAACATTTCTAACCCAAATTTTTTTCAAGTTTCCAAAAATATTGGTTCCTGAATATTTTGTGCCCATTTTATCATACAATCCTTTACTAAATCCCTTTCAGAATCTATTTCTATCAACACATTATACAATCTCTTTATATGTGCCTGGGTTTGATTTATAATTTGTTTTACCAAGTTTTCTTCATTCTGCATGATACCAAATTTTCTGATCTTCTTTCCACCTAGCTTGTAATTGCCCATATTGAAACCAAGTATAATTTCTCCCTTCTTCTTTTAATGTTTGCAAGGATTTTAATTGTAAATTACCTCTCACAAAATATAAAAGATCTTTATAAGTAATCATTTCCTGTTTATGTTCTATATTTATATTCTCTATTGCATGCCTGGGGTTTGCCCAAATAGGAATTTTGTAATTTAACTTGTAATAGTATTTCTTCCAGACACGCAGAAGAGCAATTCTTAACACGTGGTTCTTAAAGGCTCTATCCACTTTTTTATCATACAATAAATATGTATGCCATCCATATAATAAATCATAACTTTCTATATTCAAAATCCTTTCCTCCATTAAATTAAACCAATCACTTATTACCGAAAGAACAGCAGCTTCATAATACAATTTAAAGTTGGGCATTTTTAAACCTCCTCTTTCCCGTATGTTTTGAATTATTTTCATTTTAACTCTCGCTTTTTTACCTTCCCATATAAATTTATTGATTCCAATCTGCCATTCTTCCAAATTTTTATCTTTCTTAATTATTGGTATCATCTGAAACAAAAATAAAAATCTAGGTAAACCATTCATTTTAATGGCTGTTATTCTCCCCAATAATGATAATTGTAATTTTTTTCCAACTGAGCATTTCCTTCTGAACTTTTTGCCATAATACCTCAAAGTTATTCTTATACAATTTCACATTTGATGAAGTAATATAAACCCCTAGGTATTTAACCTTTTTTACAATTTCAAATCCTGTTGTTTCCTCTGATTTTTCTTTCTGTTGTCTAGTCATATTTTTTGTTATCACTTTTGTTTTATTCTGATTTACTTTAAACCCTGAAACTTTTCCATATTGATCAATTATTTCCAACAAACATACACTTGAGTTTATAGGATTTGACAAAATAATCACCAAATCATCTGCAAACGCTCTCACTTTATACTCATGTTGTCTAATTTTTATTCCCTCTATCTCCTTTCCCTCTCTTATTTTATCCAGTAATGGCTCCAGAGTTAGAATAAACAATAATGGTGATACAGTACGGATGGACTTACAGCAATTTATTATAAAAATTTACAGAATGAGATAGTAGGTCCACTTAAGGAATTATTTAATCAGATACAATTAGGAAGGGGAATACCCCCATCATGGAGAACTACTTTTATCTCATTGATACCAAAAGAAGAACAGGATTGCTCTAAACCTGGGAATTATAGGCCGATTTCATTTTTGAATAATGATTATAAGATTTTTGCTAAAATAATAGCGAATAGATTAATGTTAGTTCTACAACAAAGAATTCATACTGATCAATCGGGATTTATAAAGGGGAGGCAGATGAGGAATAATGTTAGACAGATTGTAAATTTATTGGAATATTTAGAAAAGAAAAATCAGACTTCAGCAGCATTTATTTTTTTGGATGCAGAGAAAGCCTTTGATCGACTGCACTGGGAATTTTTATTTAAATTAATAGACAAAATGCAATTTGGAGATTGTTTTATGAGCATAATTAGGGCGATTTATGGAGAGCAAACAGCCCAGATAATAGTTAATGGTAGATTTTTAAGATTGCGAAAGGAACAAGACAGGGGTTTCCCTGCACAGTTTTAATGCCTTGATTCATACAGGAAAAAGAACAAAAGGCAGAGCCAAAACAGACAGATTCACCACTAAAACGATGGTACATTAAAAGGTTGGTACAAAGCACATGTAATACGGTAGATGCAATGCATTTACCATTGTAACCTGTAACTTCCTTAACAAGGAAGTAATAAACCTTATTTGTCTTTTCTGTCCTTACAAATCTGTGTTCAGACTTTTTTTTTAATGGAAATTATTTTACTCAAATGTTGTTTAGTTGTTTTAGTTGCTTCTGACTCTTGGTAAACCAATGTACATATTTTTTTAATCAAAACTGGAACTTCTTTTTATGAGTTCTCATAAGTTGATACTTGTTCCACCATCAATGATAAAATCTATTAAGTGTTGGTCTCAACTGCCTTCAGTTTTTTTAAACATCAGTATTTTCTCCAATGATTCTAATTTTTGCATTATGCTTTCCAAATTATCTAAAAATTAGCTTCACTATTATACACTTCTAGAGAGCTGGCTAGTTTTATATCAGCTAGCACGAAATGAATTGTTCTTGTAATCAAAGGAATTCTTAACAGTTTTCTTCCACAACAATTTTAAAGATATTATTTTTTATTTTCCAAGGCTTTCTAATGCTTCAGCTTTTACCACATATTTTACGACTGGGAAAGGGGAGGGGGGAAACCCATGGTCTTGACAATAGGGGCCTCTGTGGCTCAGACTGGTAAGACAATCTGTTATTAACAGCAGCTGCTTGCAATTACTGCAGGTTCAAGCCCATCAGGCCCAAGGTTGACTCAGCCTTCCATCCTTTATAAGGTAGGTAAAATGAGGACCCAGATTGTTGGGGGCAATAAGTTGACTTTGTATATAATATACAAATGGATGAAGACTATTGCTTGACATAGTGTAAGCCACCCTGAGTCTTCGGAGAATGGCGGGATATAAATGCAAATAAAAAAAATAGGTATTTGATATCAGTGTGATGTTCACATTTTAATCTTTTTTCTAGATTTATTTAATTTTTATTTACTAATCAGTTTTATATCTTGTCCCATCTCACAGAAAGTGACTCTAGGCCAGGGGTCTCCAACCTTGGCAACTTTAAGCCTGGTGGACTTCAACTCCCAGAATTCTGGGAGTTGAAGTCCACCAGGCTTAAAGTTGCCAAGGTTGGAGACCCTTGTTCTAGGCAACATACAAAAATCCCAATCCCTATCTCATAGGATTGTCAAAGATGCTTCTTCAAAAGGCAACTGGACTGTTGTAGTTTTTCCCTTGAGGAAGAAAAAGAAAACATTTTGTTTCTCATCCAAGAAGCGGTTCTGGCAAACAGCTATGACCTTAATGACTGAGAATCTCACAGACATTTTCTAATAGGACTCTTCCACATGACCACCTTAATGTGTTTTCCTCTGTTTCTTGAGTGAGGGAAGGTATGATTTATTTATTTATTTATTTATTTAGTTCCCCCATCTTTGTCACATCTCAACAGCAAAACTAGGCAGTTTTGCTGCTCTCATACAGTTTAATGTGGAGTAATTTCAATGAAGAAATGGTGGATTACATGCTATCCTATCCCTATCCTATGTCTCTCAGCATTTCCCAGAAGGAAAAACAACCACCAATTAACCTCTCAACATGTAACACAACAAAATTGGGAGTTCAAGATTTATATTTTGTTATTTATTTATTTAATCTTAGCTTGCATTAATTACTGTGAGAGGGATCTTGGAGTCCTAGTGGACAACCATTTAGATATGAGCCAGCCGCTGCCAAAAAAGCCAACACAGTTCTGGCTGCATAAACAGAGGGATAGAATCAAGACCATGTGAAGTGTTAATACTACTTTATAATGCCTTGGTAAGGCCACACTTGGAATACTGCATTCAGTTTTGGTCGCCACAATGTAAAAAAGATGTTGAGACTCTAGAAAGAGTGCAGAGAAGAGCAACAAAGATGATTAGGGGACTGGAAGCTAAAACATATGAAGAACAGTTGCAGGAACTGGGTATGTCTAGTTTAATGAAAAGAAGGACTAGGGGAGACATGATAGTAGTGTTCTAATATCTCAGGGGTTGCCACAAAGAAGAGGGAGTCAAACTATTCTCCAATGCACCTGGGGGTAGAACAAGAAGCAATGGGTAGAAACTAATCAAGGAGAGAAGCAACTTAGAACTAAGCAGAAATTTCCTGACAGTTAGAACAATTAATCAGTGGAACAACTTGCCTGCAGAAGTTGTAAATGCTCCAACACTGGAAATTTTTAAGAAAGTGTTGGATAACCATTTGTCTAAAATGGTGTAGGGTTTCCTGCTTGGGCAGGGGGTTGGACTAGAAGACCTTCAAGGTCCCTTCCAACTCTGTTGTTGTTGTTGTTGTTGTTGTTGTTGTTATTATTATTATTATTATTATTATTATTATTATTATTATTATTATTATTAGTAGTAGTACTGTGTGCATCTTCTGATAGGATGTAAAGAGGATGACTTTGATGGAAATATGCAGGAACCATTACCTAGGCAAAGGGGAGTGAACCGTTCTTTAAATTCTGGGAAAAAAATAATATTTAGAAGTAATATTCATACAGACATCTCCCTGATTCACTGGATATTAGAAAGTGATAAGGTACATACAATCAGACTAGCAAGGTTCTATTATTGTAGTCAATGTCAATAAAATGTAATTCTAAATTCCTGAGGACCTGATTTCCTAGTTTTTGAGGTGGATCAAAATGAACCTGAGTATGGAAATAGCCTTGAAACTGCAAGAAACTGTACAAAAAAAAAAAGGTGGGGTGGGAAAGAAATTCAAGTTAATCCTACTTTGAGTCTATTTGCAATAAGAATCAGAGGGAATGTGCAGAGGGAAACTGATGGGCTTTCAGGATTTTGTTCTTAAACCTTGTAACAATAAAGCAGAATTCCTCTAGTCCTCACCCTATCTCTTCCTTACCCCAGAGCACTAATGCAGAACTGGAAAGCACTCTTTCTATTGGAAACAAACTGAATGACTAAAAGGTTAGAATTACTATTACTACTACTACTACAACTACTTATTATTATTGTTGTTGTTTTTGTTGTTGTTGTTGTTGAAATACTGTGTATTATTGTTAATGTTAGAGTAAGAGGTTAATGCAGTGGTGGGCTGCTGCCCATTTAACAACCAGTTTGCCCAGCATCAAAAATTTGTTCCCTTCTGCACATGCACACGGCCTTCTGTGCATGCGTGCGGCTTCAAAAACATGGTGATATAGGATAGGAAGAGCGAGGGTGGGCCACCTGCAGGTTGCTACTACTGGTTCGCCTGAACCGGTCTGAACTGGCAGCAGCCCACCTCTGGGTTAATATATTTTATATTTTTACCTGTACTGAAGAGAGCTAGAAGTGATTCTTTTTCTATACCTTGATTGATTGATTGGTTGATTGTATTGGCTGCTCATCTGACTGCAGATTTGAATTTGGCTTATATCTGACCTTCTCTCTTCATCTGACTGCAGATTTGAATTTGGCTTATATCTGACCTTCTCTCTCTCTCTTTTTTTTTTCTTTATGACTTACTTATTGAAACCTAATATTTTTTTTTTTTAAAGGGAACAAGCTGAAGAGAACAGGCTTCAGATGCTTCCAATCAAGAGAAAACAGAATAGAGCTAAAAAAAGAAAAAAAAAATGAGATCACTTATTTTTTTTTTCTGTACCTTCAATGCCCATTGTGGTCTCTAGGCAAACAGATACAAATAATTCCAGAATATAACTGTGTATATTAAAGAATGCCTTTAATATATACCTTTATACAAACTTGACTATATGAATTATATTTATTAAGGTGTTCGTTACTATGAAAAAAAACTTCAACAGGTTTCAATGGGACATAAAAATATTTTCTCTCTCAAACTGGGCTCCATTAAGCATGAAATTTTATTTTATTTATTACATTTATATGTTAACCATCTCACTGTTGGAATGACTTTGGTGAATATAAATGAGCATTATCCACTAAAGTCTGTTATATTATGTTCAATAATTCAAAGGAAAAATACACATCTAGGGATTATGTATTCCAAAAAGAAAGTGCATTTGGCAACTGATAGATATGAAGGGTTAGTCTTAGGAAGAAGAGTATACGTAACATATTTTAAAAAGAAAATTGCAAACAAAGCTCTATATATATGAATGCAGGTTTTCTACTGCTTTTATTGTTAAAGCATTGGAATGAAATAATAAGTATAGACATAACAAACTCAGTATAGATCAGATTTAGGCAGATTTGCGCATTCCTGTTTCTATGAGTTGCTAATGAAAGCACTATGAAGACCCCTCATAGTCAGAACCTCTTACAAAGGGTAAAAAATGGCAATGACACAGACCAAAAAACATGAGGTACTTATGTTTGAAGGAATATTTAAAACATATTCATAAAAAATAAATTGAAGGAAATTGATTAAAGTTATTTTACCTTCATAATTTCATTAGTACTATTGATGTGTATTTTAACAGTAACATGTGGTATCTTTTCTTAAGTCCAACTTTCCAAATATATCAGAAACATGGTTGTGTCTTTAAACAGGAAAGGTAACAAAATCTGATTTTTTTTTAACTTTTTCCAATTTATTTCTTAAGGTGATAGGTGTGAAAAGGGGGTTAAAAGTGTTCCAAAAGTAGTATACAAAGATAGGGTGATTTGGAGGTCCTGAGCTGTTCATTATTTATTGATATTCAGAAGATATATAGTATAGGATTTTATTTATCAACATCATGAAATGTACTGCAGCCCACAAGTGATGTTACATGTGACTTTAGAACAACCTGAAAGAGGTTGTCATAGAATAAATATGTTTGTTCAGAATTCTGACTAGCATACATTTATCTCTCATCTATCTGTCTGTCTGTCTATCTATCTATCTATCTATCTATCTATCTATCTATCTATCTATCTATCTATCTATCTCTCATCTATCTATCTCTCATCTATTTATCTATCATATTTAAGAATTGCCCATCTCTCTCATGCACTCTGTGTAGGGTACAGTAAAGTATATAGAACAGGAACTCATGCCCATCAGTTATTAATCTTAAGGTACAATGTTAATAAACACTGATATACTACCATCTTAGATGGACTTTGTAACTACTGGTAGGTCATTTCCCAAAGAGTTTATCTAATATTTATGTAATATCATCTCTATTGGTAGTCATTCTGGCAGCCAGCAACAATAAGCTCCATAGGTTAATTAAGAATTGTGAAACAGAATGTCTTTTTCATTTGTCTTTCATTCACTGCATATAAATTTCCAGTTCATAGCTCTCAGGTTTTGTTCAAAGAGAAATGTCTATGAATAAATAACAATGACCAGGGGAAGTGTTGCAGATGCAGTCAAGTGATGATTAACAAGTAAGATTGGCTGGAAATTCTGGCTTTAAAGTCTCAACGCTTCAGGAAGGTCTCTGAATGGAGAAGGATACATTGATGAATTGGCTTAAGAAATATAAATGTCTGTAATTATGAAAGAGACACCATTGACTGACTTAATTGTTTGATCCAAACTGAAAACGCCAGATGGAAGAAGTTATTGTAACAGTCATGCAAAACATTCTTAGGAAAATTTTCACTTCGGAGTCTCCAAAGATTTATTTTGGACCAATACATAACAGAAGCCTAAAGGTACTGATCTCGCTAAAATTAAAGAGAGAACAAAAGTTATTTTGGGTGATTTAAATATCTGGATATTCCATGGATCTTGTAGTGTGGCACTGTTAGTTAGCATATCAGAGAGCTCTTATATAGGGAGATGTAAGTGCTATCTGAGCCACTGACTTGTTTGTTTGCTTGTTTTTGAAAAAGAATGCATTTTTCTCTGAGCTTTAAGAGTCTTACCTTCCCTCCTTCCCTTCCTCCCTCCCTTCTTTCCAGCCACTGTCCCCCACCTACTTAGCTTATGGAAAGCTTGCATGGAGAAAGTCACTGGGGAAGCTAGCAGGAAGTTGCAGGTCCAAGGCCAGCAGGCAGTTAAGTGGTCTTGATTGAATGGGAAAGGGAATGAGGCAGTGATGGGTTGCTCCCAATTCTGTCCGGTTCTTGTGAACCAGTAGTAAAAGCGGCGGAAGGCTCCACCCACCAACCCAGATGTCATAATGGACGATCTGCACATGTGCAGAAGCTTCACATGCCCCATTGCAAACTGGCAGTAAAGGTAAGTAGAACCCACCCCTGGAATGAGGGATTGTGAGACTGACTGGGAAATGGTCATGTAACACTGAAAATAAAGACCATGTGGCCATAGCAACAGCCCAGCAGTCAAGCAGCAGCTGGTAGCACTGAAACAGCCACATCTTTCCCAAATTTTATTCTTTCAGGAATCATGTGACCCACATTTCGACACATTCTTAAGTTAGCCCATTTAAGGTACATTAATTCAAAAACTGTTGCCCTATGATGCCCCATTTCACCCAGTTAGAGGTCAAGAGTTTTGGTTGTATATACATATGTTATACATCTTACCTATGTCCAGAATCTATCAAATAAGACAACAGATTTTGATGCAACCAAAGGGTTTAGCTTAAATTGGTCATTCCGAATATTTTAATTGTAGATATCTTCACTGTTGCAAACTAGGGAAATCAAATTCAATCTGGAGTCAGGACAAATCTTATAACAATCATTATATAGTACAGTAAATAGTTTGAAGCTTCCACCCAAATTTTGTAATCAAAAATTTTACCATCTATTTTTAAAATAGAATATCCATTAATAGTGTCTGTTAATGACTGTCATTATTAAAATCCAGTCTATGGACCAATAGTCAAGATTTCTCACTGCATGCAATCCTAGAAATGAAACAGATTTTTTTATTATACTGTATGTTGTTCCAAGAATTTCCCATGACTACAAGAGAAATGAATAATAACTTTCCAACATAGTCCATGAAAGATAATATTTCACTACCTTTCCATTCCACACGCTGGTAGCTGATAAAATATTAGCTCAATGATATTTATGCAAATCAGATAAATTAAAGTTTCCTCGCTTGAATAATAATCTCAGTGTAACTAAAGAAAACCTTGGCGATGTACCATAAAACCGACCCCCCCCCAAAAAAAAATGTTAACGTTTGCTCCTCATGTCCAAGAGCTCACTAGTTCTGTGGATAATTTTTTTTTTAAAAAAACACATGTTCTTTACTTTGGTTCAACATTTGAGCCTTGGTTTAGCTAGTATAATTAAATAATTCTGAAATTATGCCAGATACAATTTATAAATTTCTTATCTTTGTTAGCTTCTGGGAAGAGGCTTCATGGTATCCGAAGCAGAACAGCTAAATTCTGTAATAGCTTTATGCCAGATAGTATCAACCTTGTTAACTCTCAAGACCATATTTTGTTATCATATTATAAAAAAGATGTAGAGACTCTGGAAAGAGTGCAGAAAACAAAGATGATTAGAGGTCTGGAGGCTAAAACATATGAAGAATGGTTACAGGAATTGGGTTTGTCTAGTCTAGTGAAAAGAAGGACTAGGGGTTATATAATAGGAATGTTCCTATATTTGAGGGGCAGCCACAAAGAAGAGTGGGTCTACCTATTTTTCCAAAGCACCAGAGACAAGACAAAAAATAATGGATGGAAATGGATCAAGGAGAGAAGCAACCTAGGACTATTGCATTCAGTTTTGGTCGCCACGATGTAAAAAAGATGCTGAGACTCTAGAAAGAATGCAGAGAAGAGCAACAAAGATGATTAGAGGACTGGAAGCTAAAACATATGAAGAACGGTTGCAGGAACTGTGTATGTCTAGTTTAATAAAAAGAAGGACAAGGGGAGACATGAAAGCAGTGTTCCAATATCTCAGGGGTTGCCACAAAGAAGAGGGAGTTGGGCTATTCGCCAAAGCACCTGAGGGTAGAACAAGAAGCAATGGGTGGAAACTGATCAAGGAAAGAAGCAACTTAGAACTAAAGAGAGATTTCCTGACAGTTAGAACAATTAATCAGTGGAACAACTTGCCTGCAGAAGTTGTAAATGCCCCAACACTGGAAATTTTTAAGAAGATGTTGGATAACCATCTGAGATGGTGTAGGGTTTCCTGCCTAGGCAGGGGGTTGGACTAGAAGACCTCCAAGGTCCCTTCCAACTCTGTTGTTGTTGTTGTTGTTGTTGTTGTTGTTGTTGTTATTATTATTAAAAGAAATTTCCTAACAGTAAGGACAATTAACAGTGGAATGGCTTGCCTTTAGAAGTTGTGGGTGATCCATCACTGGAGGCTTTTAAGAAGAGACTGGACAGCCACTTGTCTGGAATGATATATTTTCTCCAGCTTGAGCAGAGGGTTGGACTAGAAGACATCCAAGCTCCCTTCTAACTCTTACATTCTGTTATTCTGTTAAGACTATTTTTTCCATTATGTATTCAAAATGAATTATGATGTATGTGTGTATGAGTATGGGTATAGGTATGTATATATGTATGTATATGTGTTTATGTATATGTAAGTTTATTCTTTTGAGAGTGGGCATCAAAATTTCATCATTTTGATATGTACCATTGTAAGTGGGCATCATTTTAATATGTACCATTGTAAACACAGAAAAAAAATGTTATCTTAAATAATATGCATTTGAAAACTTGCATATGGTAAATCTGAATTTGATATAGCAATTCATAAAGAATTGGTTACCAATTACTTCTGCAAATTCTGAGCACCCAAATATTTATAATTTGCTCCTTTCAGTAAGAATATGGAGTTTTATTATTTTCACATATGCATATAGCCTTTAGTAAATGTTTTACATTTCTCTTTCATTTTTGTAACTTCTAATTGTACATATTTACTTAATTTTTGCTTAATATTACAGTCGGATTTTAAAAATGGATCCTTGCTGAGTTATGTGTATACTAAATTTCATTATCTCTTCCCCCGGTTTATGTCTATATTTTATATATATTATATATATATATATATATATATATATATATATATATATATATATATATATATATATATATATATATATATATATATATATATATATATATTTAAAAAGATAATTTATTTAGTATCAGTATAATATGACTATTAACTAATAAAAACTTTCTCAAGATTTTGTATACCTTGATGTACACAGAAGTATTGGATTAGACATTTAATTCTTTTTTTCTTCAACTTGGAATATTTGCCCAGATGGTAAGGAATGCGGAAACCATAAAGGTAAAGGAGTCCCTGCAGATTTTACCCAGCTAGCCATAATTGGTCTTAGGAGATGGTGCTCTTCTCCGTTTCAAGGCCATTGAGTCAGAGTTGTCTCAAGCTGTTTCCCAGTCATGTGGCCAGCATGACGTCACGGAGCACTGTTACCTTCCCACTGAAGTGGTACCGATTTATTTATTTTCATTGCATGCTTTCAAACTGCTAGGTGAGCAGAAACGGGGGCAAGGATGGGAGCTCACCCTGTCATGTGGTGCTTAGGTTTTCCATCAACAAACCAGTGTCTTAACCGCTGAGCCACTGCAGAAACCATAGAAGGTCTAAATGAGTAAGAGACTATTTTTGGAAGATTTTATGTAGGTGATAAGGCTTTGGAGGAGAGTATGTTTGTTTGTTTATTTATTTATTTATTTTGTCAAACACAACAATATATATAAGTATAAGCATGAAATAAACACACAAATTGAATACAACCAAAGAGAACATTAGGACAGGAACGGTAGGCATGCTGGTACTCTTACGCACGCCACTTACAGACCTCTTAGGAATAGGGTGAGGTCAACAGTAGACAGTCTTAGGTTAAAGTTTGGGGATTTGGGGATGAGACCACGGAGTTGGGTAGTGCATTCCAGGCATTAACAACTCTATTACTGAAGTCATATTTTCTACAATCAAGATTGGAGTGGTTCACTTTAAGTTTAAATCTATTGTGTGCTCATGTATTGTTGTGGTTGAAGCTGAAGTAGTCTTTGACAGGAAGGACATTGTAGCAGATGATTTTATGAGTTATGCTCAGGTCATGCCAAAGGTGGCGTAGTTCTAAATTTTCTAAATCCAGAATTTCAAGTCTGGTGGCATAAGGTATTTTGTTGCAATCAGAGGAGGGAGGACTCTATTTGTAAAATATTTCTGGACACGCTCAATTGTATTAATGTCCGAAATAAAGTGTGGGTTCCAGACAGGTGAGCTGTAATTGAGAATTGGTCTAGCAAATGTTTTGTATGCTCTGGTTAGTAGTATAATCTTTCCGGAAAAGAAGCTCTGCAAGATTAGGTTTACAACCTTTAATGCCTTTTTGGCGATGTAGTTTCAGTGGACTTTGTCATTTAGATCATTTGATATGAGAACTCTAAGGTCTTTGATGGAATCAGGGTCATCTACAAGGTCATGTCCATCAAGCTTGTATTTCTGATTCTTTTTTCCAATGTGTAAGACAGAGCATTTGTTGGTTGAGATTTGGAGTTGCCAATTTTTTGAAGGGTAGAAGCATTGTTGGTAGTGTTAAATGTTTTAACATCATCAGCGAAGAGAACACAATTACTTATAATATGGTCACAGAGGTCATTAATGTATAATATAAAGAGTGTTGGACCTAGAACGCTGCCTTGCTAACCGTTATTAACAGGAGCAGGATTTGATAGGGCACTGCCTATTTTGACCACTTGTTGCCTTTTTGACAGGAATGCAGTTATCCAATTATGAAGGAAATGCTGTAGGATTTTAGTTTTAGAAGAAGTTTGTCATGTACCACTGAGTCAAAAGCTTTACAGAAGTCTATGTAAATTTCATCTATTGCTTTGCCCTGATCAAGATTTGTAGTTCATATGATTTTGCAGTGAAGAAGTTGTAGATTACAGGATAATTTTTTTCTGAAATCAAATTGTTTATTAGGGAGTAGGTTGTTTGTTTCTAGGTGGAGGGTGATGGATTGGTTGATGATTGATTCCATTACTTTGCAGGTGACACAGCATAAAGAATTTGGTCTATAATTTTCAATTCCTCCTTTTTTAAAGACAGGGATGACCATGGCTAGTGACCATAGATTGGAAAGGGAGCGGGTCCTGAAGGATTTTTCAAAGATTATGCTTAGGGGTTCTGCTATAACAGTGGAAAGCTTTTTTAAGAAGTATGCACATAGACTATCAGGTCCAATAGATAGAGATGGTTTCAGTCTGCATAGTGCCTTTTCAACATTATCTTCTGTGAAATCTATTTGTGTTAGATTGTTGTAATCATTATTGGTAAAACTGGGGAATTTTGGGTATGAGCCATTACTGTTAACAAAGACTGAGCCGAAGAATGTGTTACAGAGGTTTGCTTTAACTGTTTCATCATTGCATTCTTTACTGTTAGATCCTTTTAGAGGTGGGATGGATCTCAAGTCTTTAAGTTTGTTGTTTACAAAATTATAGAATGCGTGATTGGATTTTGTGCGCAGAAGGTCTTCTTCTTGTTTGATGTGGTAATTGGTGCATTCAATCCTTATTTGGTGGCATATATTTTTGTAGCGTTTTTAAAGTTAGCTACATAGCCAGTTTTGTTTTTTCACCAGAGGGATTTTTTTTTTTGGATTGGAGCTTTTTTATTGTTATGGGTAATTTGTTTTTCCTGATTTTGGTAGTGATTTGTGGTACGTATAGTTTAATGACACTATTGACTTCAAGCAGGAAAACACTATAGTGGTCTTCAGCAGTGATACAGTTAGAGAATAGAATTTGCCAGTCAAGAGATGAGAGGTTGGTGTCTATGAGATCATAGTTGGCTTTTTTGAAGTTGTAGTTTGGTATACTATTATTACGGAGATTTTTATAAGGGCGTATATTGAGACAAAGTCTATCATGCTGTGGTCACTGTTGGAAAAGGGTTCTTTTATTTGTAGTCCATAAATTGAGTTTGTGTTGTTGAAGAAGATAAGGTCAAGGCAGTTGTTGAGTCTTGTGTTGTTAGTTACTAGCTGATTAAGACCTAGATTTGTAACAGCATTGTACAGGGTAGTATGGATGAGTTCAGTTGTACATTCATTTGTTTTCCAATTAATAAGAGGTAAGTTGAGGTCACCCAGAAAGATGAGAGGATAAGGACAAGAGGCAGCCCATGTTAGCAGTGTGGTTAACTTGTTTGCATGTGCGATGTTGTAGTCGGGGGCTCTGTAGCACAGTAAGAAGCGAAGTGTGATGTTAAAGGACAGTTCACAGATGATAGTTTCTGGAAGAGAAACTTTATTTACCCTTCTTTTTCAAAGATTGGGCTCAAAATAATTTCCTTTTGGACATTTATTTCAGAAACACACTCTAATGATGAGGCTGGGAATTTCCCATAATATCTCATTAAGCTTGTCAAAGGACTTATTCACAAATGAGAACAAATTGGTGTGTCACCATAAGTTATTATGATAATTTGCAACACTGTTAATGAGATATATTCAGAGCTCATAAAAAAGAAGAGCTATTTCATTAAAGTACTGTAAAATCATTTTATCTTGAAATGGGTGGGGTGCTGGTATTCCATCAAATATGATATCTCTTCACAAAACTTCTGATATGAGGAATTATTTTTTTTCTCCCCGTGGGTTATCTAAGATTCAAGATATGAGTCTTTGAAAGACTTTGATGCATTTTACTATACATTTGACTAGAAAACTATTTCTAATATGAAGTAATCACAACCACTTACATTAATTCCAGTTTTAGACAATTTGGTACAATTTCTTATGGGTTTCGTGAACAACTATTGTCCTAAGCTCTTATTTCCAGCAGAGAAAATAAGTAGAGTCCTTTTTTTAAATCAATATTTTTCTCCCACTTTATCATATTTTGACAGTGCTAAAGAACTATAGTTCTTAAAGTGGATAGCATTAATTGAAACATATAAAAATAGCATAAAAATAAGCTATATTAATAGAACTCCCAAACAATATCAAACAAAATAAAAGATATATAAAATGAACATATAAAAAAGAAGATAGTACAATATTTCCCAGTTTAATATGACTCTTAAGTAGTCTTTATGTATGGACTTTACATCTATTTTCTAGCCAATTGTACCATAAATTCCAAATCTTATAATATTCCGTTTTTTCTCTATCTTTTAGTTCCATAGTTCCATAATATTGTATATATCTGTAAATATTGCTACAATTTTACATAGATAAATAATTATAGTATAAATAAATCTTTAAATAATTATATAATATATAGAATGGTAATCTATAAAGTTGGAAACTATGTATATATGAGTGATTCCGATACTGGAACACTGTAAAGAGTGGAAATGTGGTGTAAAGATTGATATATGTTTAATAAAAAATATTTTTTAAAAAAACCAAGAGAGTAAATAAAACAAAATAAAAATTCAGAATAGAACTCCAGAACAGCAACAGCAGCAACAATAAGTAAAATAATGAGGTCGGAATAATATGGCATTTTCCCCAATAGATATTCCCTACCTCCATAAGCTTATTGCTGGATAAAGGTACCTGAAACAGGGTGAAGCTTCAAATAAAAATGTTAGGAGTCTATGTGGCAGGTGATGTTCGTTCAATAACCTGGCTTCAAGCTGTTTAGGTTAAATTGAGTCTGGAGCTAATTTGGCAGGTAGTGCAGATGGCAAAACAGTATCACGATGAGACTACCTGTCCTGGTAGCATTTCAGTAGTATGGCTTTGAATTAATTGAAGTTTCCAGACTATTTCAGTAGCATCCCTTTTCAACCATTTAAATGGGAGATCACAATTTAGCAGCTAATCTAAACAGAAGTTTGCCTAAATAAATGTTGGAAATATACTTTTTATAGAGCAAGATGTATAGTTGTTATATTCTCAAAAGAATCAGTTTGGTCTATGGTCCAGGTATTAGGTTAGAAATCAGGAGGCTGTGAGTTCCAGTCCTGCCTTAGGCATGAAAACTGGCTTGGTGATTTTGCGCCAGTTATTCTTTCTCAACCCACAAAATCAAGTTTAGGCAGGCTGGTCAGGCAATTCCTATTGTAACCAATGGATCAACACTTTGTTGAAAAAAGTGGACCCTGTCTTTCTACATGAATTGACACATTCATGTAAACTTCATAAAATATGTAACAAACTACATATTTTATGAAGTTTACACAAATGTGTCAATGTAACAAACTAGCCTTTGGTGCAATATGTTGAAAAATGCAGATGTACTAAACAATAAAATCAAGCCTTACCACCAAAAATAAATGAAATGAAATGAAAGTAACTGTCTATGCCCAGAGTATGTTGCTTGCTGGCCAAAAGTTAACAAAGAGGAAGCCAGACTAACATAGCTTCAGAGGTGGGCTGCTGCCGGTTCAGACTGGTTTGGTTGAACCGGTAGTTCCAGCCAGCAGCTGGACCTGCCCACCCGTTCTTGCACTATCCCATCCTATATAATCGCTGGGTTTTTTATGCCCCTTTGTACCGATCGTGCACAAAGAGCATGCGCAAAGCAAACCGGTGGTAACACCGGTTAGAACCCTCCACTGGTGCACGCGCTCACATTTTCTGTTCTGGGTGAACTGGTCATTACAGTATGTGATGCCCACCTTTGCGTAGCTTGCCAGAGGGCTCCAATACCAGGAGCCATCTTGCATTTTGACCAGTCTTACTGTAACTTTTCAAAAATCAAGAATTCTCTGAAACAAGGTTGTGTAGTTTATTAATGTGGATCCGGATGGAAAGTATTTTATAGAGATACAGGATATGTAGCTAAGTACAGGTAGTTCTCAAATTCCAATCATAATTAAACTCAGGATTACAATCCTAAATTGTGCTGGTTGTTAAGTGGGGCACCATATAACCATAATAATTTTTTTACACCAGTCATTAAGCAAATGTAGCCAGCCCATTTTAGCCAATGGACTCCCCCCCCATCCTCATAAACTTGAAGTAGATGCAAAAATGCAGTAAACTGTAGTCATGTCATCATAGGATGCTGCAAATGACTGTAAAAGTAAGCTGTTTGTCAAGCATTCAAAATATGATCTTGTGACCACAACCAGATATATCCGCTGTGACTTCAAAAATTGAACCTTAAGTAGCTTGGCAAGGGTTAGGGTTGTAATTTACCAGTCAGGTTATCAGCTGGGTTTCCCCCCCCGTTTCATCGTTTCATCGTTTCATCGCTTTCTGGCATCTGGCGTCTTCGGATGTCTTCTGGGCCCTCCAGCTCTTCTTGATTTCCCCTGACCCCCCTTTGGACTTGGCGGAGGGGCCTAGGCTCTAGGGCCTAGGGTGAAGGGCTGTGATAGATCCCTCTTGTGGCCCCCACCGGAGGTGTCCTGGCCCAGCTTGGCCTGGTTAGGCCTAGCGGGGCCTGCTTCTTCTCGGACTGGGAGTTGCATTGTCATCTGCAATCATGGGCCAGCTGCATTTGTCACCTTGCATCTTATATGGCTGGCTGATGGTCATTTTGGGACTGTTCGAAGGTGATTGGAGACCGAATGGGTATTGGGGCCCTACTTTGCAACATCTTATGAGGAAACATCCACTCTAGAAATATCGGTGGCCTTACGAGCAGGAGATGAATATCACCCCTATTAGGACGGATTTTAGGACTGAGCTTTTCGCAGAACCCCAAACATTTTTTACTACCAGACTGCATCTGCGACTTATACCATCTTGTATCAGCTTTAAGCCAGCCACCATCTGAAGACATTTGGCAGATGGGTATCCACTCGGACTTGGCATTACACCTTGCCACCCCAGACATTACTTTGCTACTTCACGTCGTCTGCTCTCTCCTGTGTATGCTTTTAACTTATTTATTTATGCGATATTCTGCCTTGGAACTCTTGCGCCTAGTACCCCCCATAGGAATGGCCCCGCATTATCAAGGGCCGGCCTCAATGACGGGTCTTGGGACCCACAGAGGTGGCATCGAAAAAAGAGCCTGTGGGGTTTTAGATAGGGCTTTTTAAGGGGTGGGAGGGTTAAGGCGGGCGTTGGGGTAGCCCGTCGGGAGGAGCCAGTCCTTGCGCCTGCTCGTGACGGTTTTTAATAGGTTCGGAGGTTAGGGGAGATTGCGTTCCTGTTGGTGAGGCGGCCTGATTCCCACGGTAAGTGAGAGGGGCAGATATGGCGGAAGGAGGATCATATCGTTTTGGGGGCGCGCACCGATGTTTGCAAGCGATCGCGCGCCCGATCCCTCCTTTTCCCGTTCCCGGATGGTCATGACCCCAGAGCCTGGGCCTTTGGCTGATGTTATGCAACGCACGGTCCGTAGTTAATAAGGCCCCTAGTATCGACCTTATTCAGGGGCGCTGCGGACCTTATAGGCGTTACGGAAACCTGGCTGGGCACTGAAGGTGTGCCTTGTTGAGATGTGCCCGCGGGTTTCGTGCATTCCATCAGCCGAGGCCCAGGGTAGGGGTGGGGGTGGCGGTTGTGATTAGAAAGTCTAGAGCCGAGGAGACCACTGTACCTCAGATTGCGGGTGCGAATCCTCTTTGTGAGATGGGGCCATAGGTGCCAGATGGGTTTGCTGATCACGTACCTGGCTCCTTGCTGCGTGACAGCTGCCCTGCCCGAGCTCCTGGAGGTGCTGGCGGGGTGGCAGTTGAGACCCCAGACTTTTAGTCATGGGGACTTTAACTGCCATCGTCCGGCTCGTCATCGGCAGCTCGGGAGTTCATGGCTTCCATGACGGCCTTGGACCTGACCCAAGTAATTGATGGCCCTACTCACATTGGGGTGGCACCCTGGACCTGATTTTGTCTCTGGTCAGTGGTTGAGAGATCTGGACTTAAAGGAAATAGTCATTGAACCTTTGTCATGGTCAGATCACTCTCTTCTTCGTCTGGACTTTCTGACCGCCATTCACCGCCGCAGGGAGACGGAGCCGACACGTTGGTTCCGTCCCAGGCGCCTGATGGACCCGGAGGGGTTCGGACGGAGCTTGGGCCATTTCCTGAGGGTCTGGCTCACGGCTCGGCTGAGGAACTTGTTGCGGCCTGGGAGCGGGCGCGGCGGGGCCTTAGACCGGTCGTGCCTTTGCGACCTCTGACCCGGCGCAGGTCCCAACCGGCTCCTTGGTTCTCTGAGGAGCTGAGAGGATGAAGCGCCGGAGAAGACGCCTAGAGAGTTCCTGGAGGTCTAGCCGTTCAGAAGCTGATCGGACACTAGTGAAGTCCTATACTAGGGCTTACCTAGTGGCAATGAGGAGGCGAGGCGTAGCTCGCCTCCTCCCTCATTGCATCGGCAGATAACCGCCCAGCCGCCCTGTTGGTGACCCGCTCCCTCCTACACCAGGGGAGCGGGATGACCCGTTACAGGGACATGCTGAGAGTTTAACGTTATCTATACGATAAAATCGTTCAACCGGGATGGTTTGGACCAAGATTGCGGTGATCTGGTGAGACGGCTGAGGTGGTCTTGGTGACACTTTATGGGATGAGTTTGACCCTGTCGCTCCGAGGACATGGACAGGTTGTTGGGAGGCTGAATGCCACCACGTGTTTACTGGACCCGTGCCCTCCTGGTTGGTGCTGGCCACGCAGGAGGTGACACGAGGCTGGCTCCAGGCGATTCTGGCGCTTCTTTGGTGGAGGTGTCTTTCCGGCCGCCTTGAAAGAGGCGGTGGTGAGGCCCTCCTCAAGAAGCCTTCCTGGACCCGGCTGTTTTAGGTAATTATCGTCCGGTCTCCAACCTTCGCCACGGCGAAGGTTGTAGAGAGTATGGTGGCATATCAGTTTCCTTGCACCTGGATGAAACTGTCTATCTAGACCCGTTCAGTCCGGTTTCCGACCCGGTTACAGCACGGAGACGGCTTTGGTCGCGTTGGTGGATGATCTCTGGAGGGCCAGGGATAGGGGTTGTTCCTCTGCCCTGGTCCTATTAGACCTCTCAGCGGCTTCGATACCATCGACCATGGTATCCTGCTGCGCGGTTAGAGGATTGGGAGTGGGAGGCACCGTTTATCGGTGGTTCTCCTCCTATCTCTGACCGGTCGCAGTCGGTGTTGACAGGGGGCAGAGGTCGGCCCGAGGCGCCTCACTTGTGGGGTGCCGCGGGGATCGATCCTCTCGCCTTCTGTTCAACATCTATATGAAGCCGCTGGGTGAGATCATCAGTGGGTTCAGTGTGAGGTACCAGCTGTACGCGGATGACACCCAGCTGTACTTTTCACACCGGACCACCCCAACGAAGCCATCAGTGCTGTCCCGGTGTCTGGAGGCCGTCGGGTCTGGATGGGGAGAAACAGGCTCAAGCTCAATCCCTCCAAGACAGAGTGGCTGTGGATGCGGCGTCCCGGTACAGTCAGCTAAATCCGCAGCTGACCATCGGTGGCGAGTCATTGGCCCCGATGGAGAGGGTGCGCAACAGCGTCCTCCTGGATGAGCGGCTGTCTCTAGAAGATCATTTGACAGCCGTCTCCAGGAGAGCGTTTACCAGGTTCGCCTGGTGCGCCAGTTCGCCTTTCTGGACCGGGAGGCCCTATGCACGGTCACTCACGCCCTCGTGACGTCTCGCCTGGATTACTGTAACGCTCTCTACATGGGGCTCCCCTTGAAGGGCATCCGGAGGCTACAGTTAGTCCAGAACGCGGCTGCGCGGGTGATAGTTGGAGCCCCTCGTGGCTCCCGTATAACACCTATCCTGCGCGGTCTGCACTGGCTACCTGTGGCTTTCCGGGTGCGCTTCAAGGTTTTGGTGACCACCTTTAAAGCGCTCCATGGCATAGGGCCGGGTTATCTACGGGACCGCCTACTGCGACCAGATACCTCTCACCGACCGTGCGCTCTCACAGAGAGGGACTCCTCAGGTGCCGTCAGCTAGGCAGTGTCGTCTGGCGGCGCCCAGGGAAGGGCCTTCTCTGTGGGGGCTCCCGCCCTCTGGAACGAACTCCCCCCAGGACTCCGTCAACTTCCGGACCTTCGAACCTTCCGTCGCGAGCTCAAGACACATTTATTCATCTGTGCAGGACTGGCTTAGTTTTTTAGATTTTAAATTTAGAGGGGTTTTTAAATTGATTTTAATATCTATATTTTTACTTTTAATTAATTGGGCAGTAGAATAAGTTTTTTAATGATTGTTTTAATTTGTATATTGATGTTTTTATATGCCTGTGAACCGCCCTGAGTCCTTTGGGAGATAGGGCGGTATATAAATTCAAACAATAAATAAATAAATAAATAAAGTAACAAGTCTGTCTTTATCATCTGTCTGTCTGTCTCTCCATCTGTCTGTTGGTTAGAAACATTACAACTATGCATCCCCTTCCCTGAGCTAAACATGAATGACCTACCATAAGAGCAAAGAAAGAAGGAAGGAAAGAAAGAAAAAAAGCTATATACCAGCAGAGTGACCTAGACCAGAGGTCTCCAACCTTGATCCCTTTAAGACTTGTGGATTTCAACTCCCAGAGTCCCTCAGCCAGCAAAGCTGGCTGAGGAACTCTGGGAGTTGAAGTCCACAAGTCTTGATTAAAAAAGTTTTTTATTTTCCAAAATAATTCCCACAATTTGACCAATGTACAGTACAATCACTTATCCAACAATCGATCCTATTCTCAAATTATGCTCAATCGGGTCTGCTCCGTCGCCACTCCCTTCCTTAATCCTTTCTACCCTTCTCATCCTTCTTCTACATTCCCCACCATCCTCCTCCTCACTTTCATACTTCCCCTCCTCCTTCCCACTTCTCACTTCCATCCTTTCTAACCCTCTATCTTCCCCTCCTTTTTCTCCTCCTATCCTTTCTTCCCCCTCCCTTCTTTCCTACCTACCTACCTGCCTACCTACTTTCTTCCTTCTTTACTCCTCTTTCCTTACCCTTTCCCTTCCGGAGTGGTTACCGAGCAGCCCCGACTTTACATCATTCCAACTTATTTAATTCTACCATTATTCCTGTACAATGGCAATCAATCAATTTATAATCTTCTCCCTTCCCCACATTTCCCCCTCCCCCCCCAAGACTTCCCAGAACAGAATACAGGGTATAGTAACTAACAAACATAATCTAAAATATAACATAAAACAATCCATTTCACACCATCACACTATCAATTCCCTTCTTTCTTAAACTCTAATACATAGCAAATCCTAACTTCACTCAAAAACTAATTTGTATTTTTTAATCTGATACTTATTTTGAATATAATCAATCCACTTTCTCCATTCCAAAATATATTTTTCTTGTGTATAGTCTTTCAAGTAGGCAGAAATTTTTGCCATTTCTGCTAAATTTGATACTTTATTAATCCATTCTCCAGTTATAGGTAAGTCTTCTTTCTTCCAATATTGTGCAATCAATAATCTTGCAGCAGTTATTAAATTCAAAATCAATTTTCTCTCTATAACAGTGCAATCTGGAATTATTCCTAATAAAAAGAACTGTGGAACAAACTTGATCTTCTTTTTCAAAATGTTCTGCATAATCCACCATATTTTAATCCAAAAAGCTTTAACCTTTTTGCAAGTCCACCATATATGATAATAAGTAGCATCCTCACAATCACATCTCCAACATTTTGCTTTCACATTTGGATACATACACGACAGTTTTTTAGGATCTAAATGCCATCTATAAAATATTTTATAAAAATTTTCCCTTAAATTTTGTGCTTGCGTAAATTTAACATTCCTCACCATTTCCCCATGCTTCTACTATTATAGATTGTTGAAAATTTTGTGCCCTTCTTACCATACAATCTTTAATCAACTCCATTTCTGAATCAATTTCTACCAATACATTATATAATCTCTTTATATGATGTTGACCTTGATCTTTTATTTGTTTTACCAAGTTATCATCACTTTGTCTAATACCAATTTTCTGATCTATTTTCCATCTAGATTGCAATTGTCCATACTGGAACCACGTATAGTTTCTCCCTTCATCCCTCAATTTCTCCCTAGATTTTAAATGTAATTCCCCCTTTTCCATAATCAAAAGCTCTTTGTAATAATAACCTCCATTTTTTGTAATATATTTATATTCTCTATCATATGTCTGGGGATAGCCCATATTGCTATCTTACCATCTAACTTATATTGATATTTTTTTCCAAACCTCAACAAAGCACTTCTGACCATATTATTCTTAAATATCTTATCAATTTTCTTGTCATATAATACATATGCATGCCAACCATATAACAAACCATAACCTTCTATATTCAAAACCCTTTCCTCTGTTAAATTAATCAAATCAGAAATTAAAGATAAAGCAACTGCATCATAATACAATTTCAAATTAGGCATTTTTAAACCCCCTCTTTCCCTAACGTCTTGCATTATTTTTAACTTTATTCTTGGTTTTTTACCCTTCCATACAAAATTACTAATCCCTTTTTGCCATTCCTGTAAATTTGCATCTTGCTTCAATATTGGAATCATTTGAAACAAAAATAAAAATCTAGGCAAAATATTCATTTTTATAGCTGCCACTCTTCCCAACAATGATAATTGTAACTTCTTCCAATTCTCCATTTCTTTAATTACTTTCCCCCACAATACCTCATAGTTATTTTTATATAACTTTACATTCGATGCTGTAATATATACTCCTAGGTATTTGACCTTTTTAACTACTTCATATCCAGTTATTGTTTCTAGTTCTTCTTTCTGATGTGTATTCATATTTTTAATTATCATTTTTGTCTTCTGTTGATTCACTTTAAACCCAGATACCTTACTATACTGATCAATTGTCTTCTTTAGATATACGGCTGAATGTATTGGTTGAGATAAAGTAACAACCAGGTCATCTGCAAACGCTCTTAACTTATATAAGTCCACAAGTCTTAAAGGGATCAAAGTTGGAGACCCCTGACCTAGACCAACACATCAGTTACAATTTTTACTTCCTTTTGTCACATTATGCTTTGGAATCTGATGAGGTGGAGGTTTCGTCCATACTAGTTGTTGGGATTTCCCCCCCCCCCCAGATTTGCTTGTTTTCATTAACCTTCATTCATAACCCTCACTCAAAAGAATGTGGATTGGGTCATTGAAAAGCAGTCTGTTCTAAAGCTTTTGCTGTTGTGCTCTCATTTGAGTCGCTGCATTTTTGTGTGCGTTACAATAAAACTGCTGCTCACTCACAATAGGTAAAATGCTACTGAAGCTTTTTAAGAGTCTTTAATTGAAAAAAAAATCTTCCTTAAAGTTTCTACTCTTTTATTATTTCCTGTTCAGCATAGCTGGGCAATATTTGATGAATTGCCACTTATTTGTCCCTTAATTAGTTATGGTTTCTGACCAGTTTCTTGTTTCTTTTTATAATGAAATGGTGGTAATTCTATGTCCATGTTATCAAGAGCCATATGGAACTACTGCTGTAAATCTGCTTCCAGCTGATTGGAAAAAAGCAATCTCAGCAGTGTCAAAGGGTCCCAGAATTGAAAACAGACTTGTCTACTCCCAAATTACTTGCTATAATTAAATAACTTCTTAACTGAACGGGGTTGGCACTGGGAATTAGCATCATGGGGCATTTATGAAGGCCCACAACCTAAAAGCACTGATGGTGGCATACTATTACTTAATAAGCAAGGTGACCTGCTTGGTTGAGACCCCTGCAACATTTCTCTCTAGTAAAGGGCATCACCAAAAACATGAAGTGAGGACACTAGATTCACTTTATGTAGGCATTAAGGGAACATAGCTTTTATGGAGCTTTGTTTAGTAGCATATGCATCTTTCCTCTTCCTTTGTATGAATGGAATAAAAACAAGGTTGATTAGCAAGAATTCAAGCATATAAGAAGACATAG
Source organism: Ahaetulla prasina (assembly GCF_028640845.1). Taxonomy (NCBI): domain Eukaryota; kingdom Metazoa; phylum Chordata; class Lepidosauria; order Squamata; family Colubridae; genus Ahaetulla; species Ahaetulla prasina. The sequence continues at coordinate 90,627,255 of NC_080544.1, forward strand.
TGAATTATGTTAAGGTAAACAAGATTTGATTAGATTTCTTTTACTTCCTTCCTTTTAATTTACCTTATTATTTCTTATTTATTTTTCTACACTTTGCATAATATTGTATATACTGAACACAATAGATAAAAATACATTGGGGGGAGGGGAATGAATGAATAGATGCTGTTCCCAGCCAGGAAGCCCTTGCCACACATTAATCTCTACATGGTGAAATTTGGGCCCTAATAGCAAATTATGGAAGCATCTTAAATTGGTGAGGTCTAGCCTTGAGGGTTAATAGATCCAGTTGGATTTCAGGAGGACATGGAAGTTGATTTATTGAACTTGACCAACTGCCATAGTGGTGACTTGTTTGAGATATGCATGTCATGTATGGGAAAATCAGAGTTCCAGGCCAGTTCAAATGAATATAAAAGTTTATTGCAAACTCGTGTTCTGTACAAGAATCTGAACTACTAATGGTCAAAGCAAATTGGTGGTAGATAAGAATCAATGGAATTCAAGGTGGGCTAGACTTAGATCTCTTGTAGCATGAAGGGACTTGAGATTGATGATGCATTTGACCTTTCTCTTTGAGCTCAGTCTGGTCATTTTCTACAATGGAATATTAAAGTCTTCGAGATATTTGATACAATGATTCCATAGATTGATGGCACATGTCATGGTGTCCAATACGTAATCTGAACATCTATCTGAGTGAATTTGGTTGCATCATTCCATTCCCTCCCTGCCACTTTCAGAACTTTGGTTTGCCACTTGTGTAAGAAGCAATCTTTGGATACTTCATGATGTGCAAAGTCTTCATGGTTTGATCAAATTATCTGCAAGATTTCCTATTTCTATGCACTTAAAATTTTCAGTGGAGGCATTATTTTTATTCAACCTATTCTTAGACTGGCAGTAATGTATGCTTTTTTCAGGATCTGCATATAGTGAAGCAAATGTCTGTTGGGCTTTTGAGGGATTTAAAAATCATGATATTGTTATATGGGTTTTAATGACTATTTTTATACAGTAATCCAAATAGGCATTACATACATTTAGGAAAAAAAACAAACCAATATAAACAAAACTAAAACATAGACATTGTGGTGGTGGGGAATCTATATTTTCTTCTCTTTCTCTCTCTCTCTCTCTCTCTCTCCCTCCCTCCCTCCTTCCTTCTCCCGCTCCCTCTCCCTCTCCCACTCTTTCTCCCAATCCACTTTTTTCCACTGATTCTGGCATTTTGAAGAAACAAAGCATGTTTAGTAATATATCAATGCCAAAAGATTTCAAACTATTTGAAAAGGAAGAGGAAGAGGAGGAGGAGGAGGAGGAGGAGGAGGAGGAGGTGGTGGAGGAGGGATAATGTAGTTCAAGTATCAGTTCTAATGTCAAGGTTCCAAGTAATAATCCCAAAGCAAACAACAACCCCGAGGCTGGTAGATTCATCAAAGAATAGTTTTATTGGATATATCATATTGGCACAGTCCTAGTGAAAACCGACTCTGCAGTTTCCTGCAATTTTCACCAAATTAAAAGTCAAAGTTTTTTTTCCCTTCCCCAAACAATCAATCATATGGTCCATATAGTAACATCACTTCTCCTCTCTCTCTGACCAGGTGTGAGAATGTTCTTGGTTCCCAAGAGAAAGTATTTTGTTTTGGCTACAAACCCCATCTATCTCTATTCCCCCCACTTCCTATCCTTCAGCTCCAGTGTGGCAATGCTGAAGCTCCAAAATGGTTCTGGCCAGGTCAGCTTCAGTTGACACCTAATGGACTCAACTGAGACTAAGCCTATTTTCTTTTAAAGAAAATCCTGAGCACTTGATCAGTGGATCTCAAATTCTTGCACGAACTTCATTGTGGCTTGCAATCAGTAAAGTTTTGTCAGCCTTAGATCAGACAGGAAAAACGACCAGATGACCTACTTTATTGTAAGGCTGAGCGCCAAAGAATTGAGGCCTTTGAACTATGGTGCTGGAGAAGACTCCTGCGAGTCCCTTGGACTGCAAGGCGATCAAACCGATCAGTCCTAGAGGAGATCAACTCTGACTGCTCTTTAAAAGGCCAGATCCTGAAGATGAAACTGAAATACTTTGGCCACGTAATGAGAAAGAAGGACTCACTGGAGAAGAACCTAATGCTGGGAACGATTGAGGGCAAAAGAAGAAGGGGATGACAGAGAATAAGGTGGCTGGATGGAGTCACTGAAACAGTAGGCATGAGTTTAAATGGACTCCAGAGGATGGTAGAGGACAGAAAGGCCTGGAGAAACATTGTCCATGGCATTGCATTGGGTCGGACATGACTTTGCAACTAACAACAACAACAAACATAAATAGAATCTTTCTAGTCTGAAAGCACAAATCTTCTGCCATCTTTTTTACCAACTGAAAAGTTAGGAAGGTTCTTTTCTGAGTTCCTTTCTCTACCTGTTATGCTACTGCTGGGTTTATTTTTAGCATTAGTAAACTGTAACAATATAACTTAGTTACTTTTTCATTTTTCATTTCCTGATAATTTCCCTTTTGGTTTTGAAAGAAGTAAATAGATCCTGGAGGAGCAAAACCACTTACTTTTTCCTTTTTTCCCCTCCATATTTTTGGTTGATTTTTGCAATTCTAACTTAAAAGATCTGATCTCAAAAGTCATTATTTGAAATGATATAGATAATTGTTATAAAACAGTCCTTTCTCAATACATTTCAGCGTATGCTTCCTTGCAGACTACCTTTAAATGAGTATTCATCATAAGCTCTCAGAATGACACTGATCAATTTTTAGCTTCTTCACAATGAATTACCAGGAGAGTAAGGAGGAGTGAAGTGGGAGGAACAGGCGGGTGAGGTGGAACAGAGTAAGGTAACTCACATAGCAGTTTTCCTACCAATCAAGTGTGTAGTAATTATATCTTTCTTCAGAAATGTGCCTTTTGTTCTATAACCTAATCAAAATAAGTTTTCCCCAATTTACTACTTAGTTTCTTTTTTTCTTTTTTTGGTGGGGGTGTGTCCTTCAGTGAAACAAAGCACATATGTACTGTCAATGATTATATGAGAAAGCACATGCCTCTGTTAATAAGTTGCAAAATATTAGATAAGAACACAAGACACTTACCCCAAAATGCATAATGCAGATGTCTTCTGAGTTTGTTATTCAGAAATAACAGGCCTCAGATGGCAGCACTGAGCTGACTAACCTCAAACAGCTAACCAGTGTCAGACCTGGTAAGTACTAGTCTTGACTTGGTTGGACTAGAAGTCATCTGAGGTCCCTTCTAACCCTATGAAGACCCAGATTGTTGTGGGTAATATGATCTATAAACTGCTTAGAGAGGGCTGTAATGAAGTGGTATATAAGTCTAAGTGCTATTGCTATAACTCAGAATAGAATAGAATAGAATAGAATAGAATAGAATAGAATAGAATAGAATAGAATAGAATAGAATAGAATAGAATAGAATAGAATAACAGAGTTGGAATGGACCTTGGAGGTTTTCTAGTCCAACCCCTTGCTTAGGCAGGAAATCCTACACCACTTCAGACAAATGGTTAGCCAACATCTTCTTAAAAACTTCCAGTGTTGGAGCATTCACAACTTCTGCAGGCAAGTTCCACTCATTAATTGTTCTAACTGTCAGGAAATTTCTTCTTAGTTCTAAGTTGCTTTTTTCCTTGATTAGTTTCTACCTGATGCTTCTTGTCCTGCCCTCAGGAACTTTGGAGAATAGTTTGACTCCCTCTTCTTTGTGGCAACCCCTGAGATATTGGAACACTGCTATCATGTCTCCCCTAGTCCTTCTTTTCATTAAACTAGACATACCCAGTTCCTGCAACCGTTCTTCATATGTTTTAGCCTCCAGTTCCCTAATCATCTTTGTGGCTTTTCTCTGCACTCTTTCTAGACTCTCCACATCTTTTTTACATCATGGTAACCAAAACTGAATGCAGTATTCCAAGTGTGGCCTTACCAAGGCATTATAAAATGGTATTAACACTTCACGTGATCTTGAGTCTATCCCTCTGTTTATGTAGCCTAAAACTGTGTTCACTTTTTTGGCAGCTGCTGCACAATGCTGGCTTATATTTACTGTAAATAGTTGTCTCCAAGTTCCCTCTCACAGTTGATTATTGAGCAAGGTACCACATATACTGTGTGTCAGTATTTTGGTTTTTTTGCCTAAATGTAGAACCTTACTTTTTTCACCATTGAATTTCATTTAATTCTATGTCTTATGTAGTGAAAAAACTATCAATAAACCTTCAGATGGTAGCCTAAACCCAGAAGTCCTCCATCTAAAAGAGAGAGAAAAAAATCCAGGAAGAAAGCAATGGCAACTAGCTTCTATATTTGGAATTTACCAAGAAAACTATACATACCTGTGAATGTGGTCACTAGATACAGGGGAAAAAACCCTTTACTTTATTCTTCTTAGACTGGTGTTATTACATACCTCTATCTCTTGCTTCTTGGAATGGGGACAGAGATTCTATGTGAGGTACTCATGTGGGAAATTCTTACCAATCATGTAAGAACTTCTTATTTTGCTTGCTCTACAGAGGCCAGTTCTTCTGGCATGCCTGTGACGATTGTAATGTGATTTTCCTTTTGTGCCTGAGTATCCTAGAAAAGATAAGTACCAGTTCAGAAAAGATCTGCATAAGCATAAATCAGTTCATTTAGCTTACATATTGGAAGCCAGAGAAGTACAGCCAGGTGTTTGATATTCTTTTGTAAAACTAAAATCTTTGCTTTAGTATCAGCAACTGAGCTTTTGAAAGAGAAATCTGAGCATAGATTTTCTACTGAGTGAAGACCTAACCGTTTTTCCCCCCCTTTGTGACTCAACACTGAGGCAGCCACATTGTCAAAATAATTTGCTGGTTCAATGAACAGATTTATTCAGATTATTATGTAAGCACTGGCCCAACTCAGTGTAAGAGTTAACCAAATCTGAATCATGTATGATTACACTATTTACAATATAATCAGGGGTGAGCTGCTGGGGCTTTGCAGGGGTTTGGGAGAACCTCTAGCTAAGATTCTGTGCAGTTCGGAGAACCCCCGAATCCCACTCCTGGCTGGCTCCGCCCACCGCAGGGCACATGCAGAACCTCGGGGATGGTGAAAAACGGGCCAACCGGAAGTTCAGGAAGGCCGGAAATGGCCTTCAGAGGGTCTCCGGAGTCTGGGGAGGCCATTTTTGCCCTCCTGGAGGCTTGAGGAAAACCTCTGGAGCCCAGGAAGGGCAAAAACACCCCCCTCCCACTGTGATGCGGGAGGCTGATTAGACCATGCCCACCATGGCCACACCCACCCAGCAACTGGGCAGAGAACCCCTTGCTAAAATTTTTGAAGCCCACCCCTGAATATAATCCACAGGGCTACAAGCTCCATTAGAATACAAAAAATCATTTGTGTACACAAAATGTCAACTAGACAAAAAATTACAAGGGAGGAGTGAAAATGTCTTCCAAATTTTTAAACAGTTTTCATTCTATCTCATGGAAAGTAAATTGTTTTAATGTTTTTCAGAGAAACAAAAAAAGCCCAGTGAAATGTTCATGTTGTAAAATGTAGAATATTTCTCCTAAATATATTTAATTATTAGGAATCTTTGCTTTTAATTGCACAATCTTTTCTCTAGTATACTGCAGCTGCTTTAGCTCCCTTCAAATCATGAGCAATTTCTTCCTATTCTTAAAAAAAATAAAAATAAAAATAGGAGCAGACAAAAAAGCTGTAAAGTGAAGGAATCACTTTAGCAGTATCATCTTCCACCACCTTGTGGTGAAATAAAAAATTGTGGTAGGAGAAATGCAAAAGAAATTTCAGGAGGAGGAGGAGAAGGGAAGGAGAAGGAGAAGGAGAAGGAGAAGGAGAAGGAGAAGGAGAAGGAGAAGGAGAAGGAGAAGGAGAAACTACTACAGAGAAACTGACTCTGTAGTTTCTTCCCTAAACTCCCAAAACTTTAAGCTTAAACCATCTATTATTGACCTCACCCCATTCCTAAGAGGTCTGAAAGAGGCGTGCATAAGTGCACCTGCATGCTTACCATCCCTGTCCTAAAATTCCTTTTTACTTACTCTTTTCATGTATCCAAATTATGTTTATACTTTTACCTGTTATCTTATATATGATTGACAAAATAAATAAATAAAATAAAATAAAATAAGGAGAAGGAGAAGGAGAAGGAGAAGGAGAAGGAGAAGGAGAAGGAGAAGGAGAAGGAGAAGGAGAAGGAGGAGAAGGAGAAGAAGAAGGAGAGGAAGACAAAACCTGCACTGCATATCAGACATAAATACAATCAAGAGAGTCCAGAGATATTTTACAAGAAGAGTCCTCCACTCCTCTATCTGCAATAAAATACCGTATGCCACCAGACTCCAAATTTTGGGCTTAGACAACTTAGAACTACGCTAACTTCAGTCTGACTTAAGCATAGTACATAAAAATATCTACAACAATTTCCTACCTGTCAGTGACTACTTCAGTTTCAACCACAACAATACATGAGCAAATAATAGATACAAACTCAAGGTAAACCACTCCAAACTTGATTGCAGAAAACATGACTTCAGTAACAGAGTGGTCAATGCCTGGAATGCGCTACCTGAGTCTGTAGTTTCTTCCCTAAACTCCCAAAACTTTAAGCTTAAACTGTCTATTATTGACCTCACTCCATTCCTAAAAAGTCTGTAAGGGGTATGCATAAATGCACCTGCATGCTTACCGTCCCTGTCCTAAAATTCCTTTTTACTTACTCTTTTCATGTATCCAAATTATGTTTATACTTTTACCTGTTATCTTATAGATGATTGACAAAATAAATAAATAAAATAAAATAAGGAGGAGGAGGAGGAGGAGGAGGAGGAGGAGGAGGAGGAGGAGGAGGAGGAGGAGGAGGAGGAGGAGAAAAAGAAGAAGAAGAAGAAGAAGAAGAAGAAGAAGAAGAAGAAGAAGAAGAAGAAGAAGAAGAAGAAGAAGAAGAAGAAGAAGAAGAAGAAGAAGAAGAAGAAGAAGTTTATTTATCAATCATATATGGTTTCCCAACTCATAGGTGACTCTGGGCAGCTTACAACATTTTAAAAATGCATAATATAAAAGCCATAAAACCCCCACTCACACTATCCATGGCAGCAGCAACAGCACAATGAAATCGCCCACTTGATTGGCTCCATCTCCAATCCCCAGACCTTTCAGAAAAGCAACAGGGTGGGACCCAACCATACCTTGGGGTAGCATAAGGTTCCATAGAATGGGGCCCACCACCAATTAAGCCCTTTTTTGTTGTCCCATTAGAAGTTGATCCCTAATCAACAGAACCATAACATACTGTGCCTTTCAGCAGGAAGAGGAGGAAGGGGAAGAGAAAGAAGAGGAGGAAGAGGAGACAGCAGCTTTTATTGCAAAGGAAAAAAATTGAAAGCTTTGAAGAAGCTTCATGACAGATTTTGAAACAATATTCTTATTAACCTATTGAGCATTTCAAATCAACAACATTTTCAGCTCATGGGGAGTTTTGCCGAAACAGGCTCTTTTCTTTGCCAAACCAAAATCTTTGAAAAATATTATCATTGAATCTTATTATTAAACCAGCTTAAATTTACAACTTGATCTTTTGCTACATCAAAAGGATTAGCTAGCTAGCCAAGTACCTGTTTCTATCTGCTCACCTTATGCCTCACTTATGCCTCCCTATAGAACCATCTAACTAACAAATTCACATGTACATTCTGTTATGATCCTTACTCATTGTCTGTTTTTATGGTTTTGTTACAGGGAGCCATCAGTCATCTGGCAGATACGTTTTCTCTATATAACTTGATTTCCAATCATTTCTAGTGCAGATTATCACACACTGAGGGTCAATTCCACCATCTGTGGATTGAACTGATGGACAACAGGGCTCCTCAAAAACATTTTCCACTTATAAATCTCATTATTAGTACAGTTGTCAGAACCTCTCTAGCCCCTGGCCATGTGGCATCTGCTCCCATAATTAAGGAATGTTTCTTTTCTCCAGTTGACCTATTTCATTCTTTTGTTCAGCAGTTGGAGAGGTTGGTGGCACATTTGCAAACAGGATCAATTTCCAAATCTGTTTCCCTTGCTTAAATGGAAACTAATCAAGGAGGGAATCAACCTAGAACTAAAGAGAAATTTCCTGACCATTAGAAAAATTAATCAGTGGAAAAGCTTGCCTCCAAAAGTTTTGGGTGCTCCAACACTGGAGGTTTTTAAGAAGAGATTGCACGGCCATTTAACTCAAACTCTATAGTGTTTCCTGCTTGTGCAGGGGGTTGGACTAAAAGACTTCCAAGGTCCCTCCCATATCTGTTATTCTATTTGAGCATTGAGATTAACATATAATGGCATTGCTGCTGAGTTTGTCCAAAATCAATCTGTTCTGTTGAGAATTTTTGACTTGAAATAATTCTCACTAATACATATCATCCAAAGTCCTGAAAGGACCAAGGTATAACATAACATAACATCAGAGTTGGAAGGGACCTTGGAGGCCTTCTAGTCCAACCCCCTGCCCAGGCAGGAAACCCTACACCATCTCAGTCAGATGGTTATCCAACATTTTCTTAAAAATTTCCAGTGTTGGAGCATTCACAACTTCTGAAGGCAAGTCGTTCCACTTATTAATTGTTCTAACTGTCAGGAAATTTCTCCTTAGTTCTAAGTTGCTTCTTTCTTTGACCAGTTTCCACCCATTGCTTCTTGTTCTACCCTCAGGTGCTTTGGTGAACAGCCTGACTCCCTCTTCTTTGTGGCAGCCCCTAAGATATTGGAACACAGCTATCATGTCTCCCTAGTCCTTCTTTTGTTATACTAGACATACCCAGTTCCTGCAACCGTTCTTCATATGTTTTATCCTCCAGTCCCCTAATCATCTTTGTTGCTCTTCTCTGCACTCTTTCTAGAGTCTCAACATCTTTTTTACATCGTGGCGACCAAAACTGGATGCAATATTCCAAGTGTGGCCTTACCAAGGCATTATAAAGTGGCACTAACACTTCACGTGATCTTGATTCTATCCTCTGTTTTATGGTTTTGTTACAGGGAGCCATCAGTCATCTGGCAGATACGTTTTCTCTATATAACTTGATTTCCAATCATTTCTAGTGCAGATTATCACACACTGAGGGTCAATTCCACCATCTGTGGATTGAACTGATGGACAACAGGGCTCCTCAAAAACATTTTCCACTTATAAATCTCATTATTAGTACAGTTGTCAGAACCTCTCTAGCCCCTGGCCATGTGGCATCTGCTCCCATAATTAAGGAATGTTTCTTTTCTCCAGTTGACCTATTTCATTCTTTTGTTCAGCAGTTGGAGAGGTTGGTGGCACATTTGCAAACAGGATCAATTTCCAAATCTGTTTCCCTTGCTTAAATGGAAACTAATCAAGGAGGGAATCAACCTAGAACTAAAGAGAAATTTCCTGACCATTAGAAAAATTAATCAGTGGAAAAGCTTGCCTCCAAAAGTTTTGGGTGCTCCAACACTGGAGGTTTTTAAGAAGAGATTGCACGGCCATTTAACTCAAACTCTATAGTGTTTCCTGCTTGTGCAGGGGGTTGGACTAAAAGACTTCCAAGGTCCCTCCCATATCTGTTATTCTATTTGAGCATTGAGATTAGCATATAATGGCATTGCTGCTGAGTTTGTCCAAAATCAATCTGTTCTGTTGAGAATTTTTGACTTGAAATAATTCTCACTAATACATATCATCCAAAGTCCTGAAAGGACCAAGGTATAACATAACATAACATCAGAGTTGGAAGGGACCTTGGAGGCCTTCTAGTCCAACCCCCTGCCCAGGCAGGAAACCCTACACCATCTCAGTCAGATGGTTATCCAACATTTTCTTAAAAATTTCCAGTGTTGGAGCATTCACAACTTCTGAAGGCAAGTCGTTCCACTTATTAATTGTTCTAACTGTCAGGAAATTTCTCCTTAGTTCTAAGTTGCTTCTTTCTTTGATCAGTTTCCACCCATTGCTTCTTGTTCTACCCTCAGGTGCTTTGGTGAACAGCCTGACTCCCTCTTCTTTGTGGCAGCCCCTAAGATATTGGAACACAGCTATCATGTCTCCCCTAGTCCTTCTTTTTGTTAAACTAGACATACCCAGTTCCTGCAACCGTTCTTCATATGTTTTATCCTCCAGTCCCCTAATCATCTTTGTTGCTCTTCTCTGCACTCTTTCTAGAGTCTCAACATCTTTTTTACATCGTGGCGACCAAAACTGGATGCAATATTCCAAGTGTGGCCTTACCAAGGCATTATAAAGTGGCACTAACACTTCACGTGATCTTGATTCTATCCCTCTGTTTATGCAGCCCAGAACTGTGTTGGCTTTTTTAACAGCTGCTGCACACTGCTGGCTCATATCTAAATGGTTACCCAAGGTATGTACTTGGGTTTTTAGGAATTGTCCATCTTAAAGTCTATCCCTGCAGCAAAATTTACAGCACAAGATGAAATGCTTCTCTTTTAATCACTTATTGTGCTTCCATGATTTCTCATATTATGCGAAACTCTTGCTGCAAATAACTTTGAGTTAATCCACCGCTTTTGGATATGCATTTATTTAAAAACATTTACTGAAAAGGATTTCTTTGCCGATACCAGTAGCCACCTGGCAGTACACCTGGAAGGAAAAAACAAGTATATCATCGTAATCATTGTGGCCACCATTGTCACTGAAGAGGAACAGAGAAGATTGTGAATCTGACCATTTGTCATAGTGTTCCTGCTTGGGTGGGTCAGAGGTCTTCTTGAGACGCTTGACTGGAAAAGATAAACGAATATACAAAGGTACAATAAACTTCTGATTTATTGTGGAAAAATTAAGAAGCCATTATGAAATTCTAATGACTGTCATATATACAGTTCTATTTATTCTGCAATCAGTCAAAAGCACCTGGTAGAAATCCTGTGGAAGAATAATGAAATATGGATTGTAATGTCACAACAAAAGCTCTTTGTGTCTTAATGTTGTGCACAAATACAAAGTATGTGCCTTCCCTCTCTTGGAGATCTCTCTGAAATCAACACAAGAGCCCTGGTAGTGCAGCTGCTGACTGACAGCTGATTGCAGTTTGGAAGTTCAAATCCCACCAGACTCAAGGTTGAATTATCCTTCTATCCTTCCGAGGTGGGTAAAATCAGGACCCAAATTGTTGGGGTCAATATGCTGAATCTGTAAATCACTTAGAGAGGGCTGTAAAGCACTGTGAAGTGGTATATAAGTCTAAGTGCTATTGCTATTCTCATTCTTGATCCTCTTTCTCTTCTGTCCTCCAATTAAAGGGCTAGAGGTGTTTTTACTTTTTTTGGGGGGGGAGGTATCTTGCTAACACAGAATGACACTCTGGTGTTGCACTATTGCACTGCTTAAGAAGGGCACACATTAATTTTCTGACCAGATATTGCACTGGTATATTATGACATCACCAGAATTATGACACTGGATTTTTGACCATGATTCTGAATGCTTTGAAGACCGAACATGAAGTGCAATAGAATATAGGTATGAATAAGTAAAAACAGGAAGGACTATATTTCTATTGAAATGTGTATTAGAACAATTCCATCTAGTGCAATGAATTTTGCTATGGTTGCCACATTATCATGAATAGCCACTTTTGGAAGGATTTCTAAGATACTCTAAGTCTCAAGCCTCCCAGGTAAACCATGCAGGAATCCTGTCTAGGTGAGCTCATTCTACTTTATTGTAAGGCTACATTAACAGAATCTTGCAAGTCTGAAGGTACACATTTCCCACTGCCATTTTTAACTGCTTGGTCAATTATGATGGGTCCTTCATACATTTCTTTTTCTGACCATTAAGCCACTGGGGCCTGTTCTGTCTCTTCTCTGATTGTTTCCTAGGTAGCATGTCTTCCACTCTTTCCCCAAGGTCATTAAGATATTCCCTTACACTAAGTGATAGAGACTAGAAGCATTTGAAATGTGGATTTACAGATGGCTGTTACGTATAAGCTGAGTTGACAAAATCAGAAATGAGGATGTGATAAGCCGCCTGGGAAAGCAAAGGGAAATCATCAAAACCATTAAAAAGCAAAAGTTAGAAAATTTTGAAGATGCGATGCGACACCTGGAAAACTATGCCATACTTCACTTAGGGCCTCTGGTGGCTCAGACTGCTAAGACAGTCTGTTATTAACACAGCTGCTTGCAATTACTGCAGGTTCAAGTTCAAGTCCCACCAGGCCCAAGGTTGACTCAGCCTTCCATCCTTTATAAGGTAGGTAAAATGAGGACCCAGATTGTTCGGGGCAATAAGTTGACTTTGTATATAATATACAAATGGATGAAGACTATTGCTTGACATAGTGTAAGCCGCCCTGAGTCTTCGGAGAAGGGCGGGATATAAATGCAAATAAAAAACAAAAAAAAATCCTTCAGGGAAGATTGAAGGCAAACGAGGCAGAAGAAGAACATCATGGCTTACCAGCCGGTTTAGCTCAGGCTGGTAAAGCCTGTTATTAAGAACATAGTAGCCTGCAATTACTGCAGGTTCGAGCCCGGCCCAAGGTTGACTCAGCCTTCCATCCTTTATAAGGTAGGTAAAATGAGGACCCAGATTGTTGGGGGGGCAATAAGTTGACTTTGTAAAAATACACAAATAGAATGAGACTATTGCCTTATACACTGTAAGCCGCCCTGAGTCTTGGAGAAGGCGGGGTATAAATGTAAACAAAAAAACAACAAAAATCCTTCAGGGAAGATTGAAGGCAAACGAGGCAGAAGAAGAACATCATGGCTTACCAGCCGGTTTAGCTCAGGCTGGTAAAGCCTGTTATTAAGAACATAGTAGCCTGCAATTACTGCAGGTTCGAGCCCGGCCCAAGGTTGACTCAGCCTTCCATCCTTTATAAGGTAGGTAAAATGAGGACCCAGATTGTTGGGGGGGCAATAAGTTGACTTTGTAAAAATACACAAATAGAATGAGACTATTGCCTTATACACTGTAAGCCGCCCTGAGTCTTCGGAGAAGGGCGGGGTATAAATGTAAACAAAAAAAAACAACAAAAAAATCTAAGGGACTGGTTTGGACAAAACTCAGCAGCACTTTTTCGTGCGGCTGCTGATAAAAATAGGATTGCCAACATGATTGCCAATATCTGATGATGGATATGGCACAAGAAGAAGAAGTGATAAAACCAAACTGGGCAACACATTTCATGAAATTGGATTAGGCAATAGAGTCCTCACTATTCTCTTTGTCAAATATGGCTGCAAGGAAACTGGAAATTTTGTTTCTCCCAAAAATTAGTTGCAGGTAACCAAGGTTTGTTAAAACTATTGGATTTCATTTTGAAACGAAGTTTGAAGTGGGCTTCTTTTAGTTCAACACAATTCAGCCAAACTATAATCTGTAAAGATTTTGGATAATGAAATTTAAGTAAGTACTTAAAATGAAAGTACCAGGAGGGGACATATTTTCTGAAATAATAATATAGAGTCCATTACATTCAAGTGAGCTCAAAACATGGCAGTATAGATGGTATTATAGATTCTGTAAATAAATCCCAAGAATGCACGTTATATTGATTTTTATTATGATTTTCCCCTTAATAGCTTACACAGTGTTCTTTGGTGAAGTTTCCTTATTTGAAATCCCTAGTAGCATAACTTTCAGTATTTTGCTTTTTAAATACCCCTGTTTTTATGTCAAATGTCATTTGTTCCCTCTACACAGGCATGCAGTGGTGTGTATGTTTTATCAATGTATAGTTTATTAAAAAAAAAACCTTAGGGATAAATAATGAACTATGGACAGTTGAAAAACAACACCACATGCAGTCTTCCCTGCTGCAGAAGTACATCCTCCAGTGTTTCTAAAGCAATAGAATGAATTACCTTAAATCTGTACATTATACTAGGATCAAAGATCTACTGAGCCATCTTTAAATTCAGTGATGTTTCTTCCTCTTATTGTCCTCTTCTCTTCCTTTCTCTCTATTTAAAAAAGGGAATAGATGGGAAAATAGCTTTTATAACTAGGACATACAAAGTCAAAGCACCCAAAACAAGCTCCCAGCTGTGCTGAAATTATAACCACCATGCTAACGTTATTAGTAAATACTTATGTGTTTCAGGAAGAAGAGGGATGAGAAGCCAGAAATGCAGGTGTTTGCTGGCAGTGCACTCGTCTTCACCGTGTGCTGGTTTTCCTCTTTTATGTTCATACCTTCCATTTAATTCGTTCTCAGTATAAAGGTTATACATTTACAAAAGCAAACACAGCATGACAGAACATCACAGAACATGATGTATTAAATATTTACTAGAAGAGTACAGCTATCTCCCTCGTAAGCTTGGTGAGGAAATCAACAATATCTCAGTAAATTCTAACAAGGGAACAATACAATTTCTATTTTGTGCCACTTTTATTTTCCAACGTAGGTATTTAAAAAGATGAAAGACGTATAGGGTTATACTGGGTTGATTCTGTCTTATTTCTGAAATGTTTTAAGGCTTCAAAGCAGTAAACCCAAGGCACATGTATTGATCTAAGAATTTTATTTAAGGTGAAACTACAACTGGGCAGATAAATTCTCCTGTGTTTTTTTTCAATTTGATGAGATGGACATTCCTTTAAAAATGATTTCAAAGTAGAAGAGAATTTGGGCAAAATTTTCATCAATAAAGTGATGTCTGTACTGGCTACCTGCTATTTTTGAGTGCAATTCAAAGTTTGATTTTAATTTTTTTATAACCTATATAGCCGTGATGGCGAACCTTTGGCACACGTGCCATAGATGGCATGCAGAGCCATATTGGTGGGCACACAAGTTCAGCTCCGGCGCACATGCACACACTGGCCAATTGATTTTTGGGCCTTCTGGGCCCACCTGAAGTAGGGAAACAGACTGTTTCCTGCCTCCGGAGGGCCTGGAGGGTGAGGAAGGCCCATTTTTTGCTTTCCCCAGGCTTCAGAGCCTTTCTAGGAGCTTGGGCAGGGCAAAAATGGCCTTCCCTACCCCCCAGAGGCCTTCTGGAGGCCGGAAATTGCCCATTTGCCAACTTCCGGTGGGATCAGAAATTGGCAAATTGGCTGCTTCTGGCCTCTGGAGAGCCTCCAGGGGATGGGAAAGGCTGTTTTCACCCTTCTCAGGCTCTTAGAAGGGCTTTGGAACCTGGGGAGGGCAAAAAACGGGCCTACCGGGTCCACCATGCCATGCCATCACATGACAAAAGCAGGAGAAGCGTAAAGGGGGTTGCGCTTACATGCACAGGGGCAGAACAGATAGAATTATGGGTGTGGATACATGCGTGTGCGACCCTCCCTGCTCCCCCCACTTTTGGTATGCAATGGCAAAAAGATTAGCCATCACTGCTATATAGATTTGCTCCAACTTATTTCCAAGACTATCTTATTATTTATTGTGATTATCCCAGAAGTCCTATTCTATTCTATTCTATTCTATTCTATTCTATTCTATTCTATTCTATTCTATTCTATTCTATTCTAATTCTATTCTATTCTATTCTATTCTATTCTATTCTATTTATTTTCCACTTTTATTTTCCTTATTTGAAATCCCTAGTAGCATAACTTTCAGTATTTTGCTTTTTAAATACCCCTGTTTTTATGTCAAATGTCATTTGTTCCCTCTACACAGGCATGCAGTGGTGTGTATGTTTTATCAATGTATAGTTTATTAAAAAAAAACACCTTAGGGATAAATAATGAACTATGGACAATTGAAAAACAACACCACATGCAGTCTTCCCTGCTGCAGAAGTACATCCTCCAGTGTTTCTAAAGCAATAGGATAACAGCTGAATTACCTTAAATCTGTACATTATACTAGGATCAAAGATCTACTGAGCCATCTTTAAATTCAGTGATGTTTCTTCCTCTTATTGTCCTCTTCTGTTCCTTTCTCTCTATTTAAAAAAGGGAATAGATGGGAAAATAGCTTTTATAACTAGGACATACAAAGCCAAAGCACCCAAAACAAGCTCCCAGCTGTGCTGAAATTATAACCACCATGCTAACGTTATTAGTAAATACTTATGTGTTTCAGGAAGAAGAGGGATGAGAAGCCAGAAATGCAGGTGTTTGCTGGCAGTGCACTCGTCTTCACCGTGTGCTGGTTTTCCTCTTTTATGTTCATACCTTCCATTTAATTCGTTCTCAGTATAAAGGTTATACATTTACAAAAGCAAACACAGCATGACAGAACATCACAGAACATGATGTATTAAATATTTACTAGAAGAGTACAGCTATCTCCCTCGTAAGCTTGGTGAGGAAATCAACAATATCTCAGTAAATTCTAACAAGGGAACAATACAATTTCTATTTTGTGCCACTTTTATTTTCCAACGTAGGTATTTAAAAAGATGAAAGACATATAGGGTTATACTGGGTTGATTCTGTCTTATTTCTGAAATGTTTTAAGGCTTCAAAGCAGTAAACCCAAGGCACATGTATTGATCTAAGAATTTTATTTAAGGTGAAACTACAACTGGGCAGATAAATTCTCCTGTGTTTTTCAATTTCATGAGATGGATATTCCTTTAAAAATGATTTCAAAGTAGAAGAGAATTTGGGCAAAATTTTCATCAATAAAGTGATGTCTGTACTGGCTACCTGCTATTTTTGAGTGCAATTCAAAGTTTGATTTTAATTTTTTTATAACCTATATAGCCGTGATGGCGAACCTTTGGCACACGTGCCATAGATGGCATGCAGAGCCATATTGGTGGGCACACAAGTTCAGCTCCAGCGCACATGCACACACTGGCCAATTGATTTTTGGGCCTTCTGGGCCCACCTGAAGTAGGGAAACAGACTGTTTCCTGCCTCCGGAGGGCCTGGAGGGTGAGGAAGGCCCATTTTTTGCTTTCCCCAGGCTTCAGAGCCTTTCTAGGAGCTTGGGCAGGGCAAAAATGGCCTTCCCCACCCCCAGAGGCCTTCTGGAGGCCGGAAATTGCCCATTTGCCAACTTCCGGTGGGATCAGAAATTGGCAAATTGGCCGCTTCTGGCCTCTGGAGAGCCTCCAGGGGATGGGAAAGGCTGTTTTCACCCTTCTCAGGCTCTTAGAAGGGCTTTGGAACCTGGGGAGGGCAAAAAACGGGCCTACCGGGTCCACCATGCCATGCCATCACATGACAAAAGCAGGAGAAGCGTAAAGGGGGTTGCGCTTACATGCACAGGGGCAGAACAGATAGAATTATGGGTGTAGATACATGCGTGTGCGACCCTCCCTGCTCCCCCCACTTTTGGTATGCAATGGCAAAAAGATTAGCCATCACTGCTATATAGATTTGCTCCAACTTATTTCCAAGACTATCTTATTATTTATTGTGATTATCCCAGAAGTCCTATTCTATTCTATTCTATTCTATTCTATTCTATTCTATTCTATTCTATTCTATTCTATTCTATTCTATTCTATTCTAATTCTATTCTATTCTATTCTATTCTATTTATTTCCACTTTATTTTCCCTTATTTTCTCTTTCTTTATTTGGTGTTAGAATGGTTTTTCTCCCAATTTTTTCTTTCTTTTGGTTTTTTTCCTTTAATTTTAATGATTGTTTTGTTACATCTATTCTCTTGTATAACATTCCTGCAGAATACATATTCTCTTGTTGAACACTGAATGAAATAGGAGCTATATATGCTACTTATTTAGATCCTGCCATCTATTGTTTTCATTAGCAATAATATATTCTTTTTGTTAGTTTGTTTCTTTTATTTTGAACATATCTCAGATCTTTTTATTGCTCTTGATTTCTTTTGAAACTTCAGCTAAAATTATGGATTGCTTTTGTTAATTTATTTGTAAGACTTGTATACCACCTGAGGCTAACTAGAGGCTAGGCAGTTTACAATGAATATAGTAATATATATATATATAATATTAACGATGCAGTAATATAAAATATAAACAATGTCACTATAATAAAAACTAAAATATACACCGATAGCTCCAGAAGCAATCTTTGTAATGCTGTTTGGCATATCCATGTCTTTACAGTTCTTTAGAAGAAAATTGTAAGAGTGTGGGTTATATACTCATCCTTAAAAACTTCTTAAGTCCTTCCTCCTTTTGTCCTTTTTTGTTTTGCAGCTGGCCTTCTGCAGATCTACTGTACAATATTCACTGTACAATATTAGCAAGCGTCCTTTCACTGTACAATATTTGTACATAGAATCCAATTTATTTCAGTTAACAATGCTCATTCAGCAGTTAGGATTCTTTCCTTTATGGTATGCTAATCCAAACCTTGTTTCATAGCCTCCTAAAATATAAGTTAAGCAATGCTTTTATACTTCTTGCTTTCAAAAGAAAAGGTGTATTTGTAATATACCTGCAAATACCTGTAAAATACATAGATATCTGACATCCCTTTGGGACTGTTCCAGTTCTAATTACTATCATGATATTCTCTGTGGGGTCCTTGGTCATCTCTGAGCTTGGCTGTTTCCTTGCAGATGTTTCATTAACAAACTAGGTAGCATCAAATTAGGTAACAGTTTGGTAATGAAATGTCCGAAAGAAAACAACCAAGCTCAGAGAGCAGAGATGGGTTGCAGCAGGTTCTGACCAGTTCTAGAGAACCGGTAGCAGAAATTTTGAGTAGTTCAGAGAAACAGTAGTAAAAATTCTGACTTGCCCCGCCCCCATCTATTCTCTGCCTCCCAAGTCCCAGCTGATTGGCAGGAAATAGGGATTTTGCAGTAACCTTCCCCTGAATTGGGAAGGTAATGGACATTTTACAGTAGCCTTCCCCTGTCACGCCCACCAAGCCCCACCCATCAAGCCATGCCACGCCCACCAAGCCACACCCACAGAACTAGTAGTAAAAAAAAATTGAAACCCACCACCACTGTCAGAGAGTACCAAGAACCTTGAGCTACAAATATTATCTTCTATCAATGTTTTCTGTGATGTTTTTCTAATGTCCTAATTGTAAATCAGAGCAACATTGGTATTTTAGCAAATGGTTGGCAAAACAGGGCCTTTAAGACGGAAGTGAAGAATTTGGCAAGGATGTCTGCCTAATGTAGATTTAATTCCAAAACGATTAGCTGGCAGTTTAACAAAGAATTTCATACATTGGAGGTGACATTTTCTTGATGGAATATTTCCTGATGAGGGGCTTTATTCAGAACTTCAACTAGAAATTCCAACATCTACAAAAGTCTTCTTGAATTTTTCATGGCACTAGTAGCCAGATGAGCAATTCTTTGTAAGTCTTGTCCAGCACACTAGGTATGAATCAAGTTCTCCGGTGATTCACAAGGGGACTGATCTGCATAAATAATTTTTCCTAGATGAAAAATTCCTCCAATACAATTTAAAAAGTTGAATCAAGATACTTAGGTAGTTTTCTGCGCTGGAAGAAATAATGATTGGACCACTCAAAAGGGAGTCATTTCATTCTTCTTTCTCTCCTTATTTCTTATAACTCTTCTGCCTATCAGTCATAGTTATTGTTTTTCTGTGGAGCTGGACTGTGGCTCCTTAACAGAATAACAACAGTATGCAAGTGGCAGTGTCAATTCATCTCATAAATTCTCCTAGCTTCTTGGTAGCTCTGAAACTTTGGGATAGCAATTGGATGCCTTTGCAATAAATAAATAAATATCTAAAACATTTACATAGTTCATTAAAAAAAAACAAGCACTGGTGAAATGCGGTTAAAAAACAAAAACAAACAGATAACGCTAATTGTTCCAAAGCAAGTCTGGGGAGTCTTGACTTGAAATTGACATGGATTTGAAATAAACTTTTGCGATTTTCAGAGCATAGATGAAAGAACATTTTCCTTTCATGGTCTTGATTCTCAAAATGAACTCAAAGCTATCTGCATTAAAACACACTGATAAAGTGTAACATCCCTGAGAAAGGAATGATGATTGAATTATTTCTGAAGATTTATATTCAGCTCCATAAGAACTGTTCTGTCTCATCATGGAATACATTCCATGGAATACAATAATGTTTCAAGTTCTTAGTGACAATCATGGCAGACAATACATCAAGAAAAACATTATGGCATGCTTCTTTCTTCGTTATTTTATTTTGGTTGCTTTAAAATTTACATTGCCTTATGTATTCAATCCTGAAATCTGCAAAGCAGGTAACAAATTATAAAAGCATTCATGCATTAGCAACAGAATCAGTATTGGTGCTTTTAATTTTCCAAGGGTTGAATTGTACACTTGCCAGAACTGATGAATAATCGAGATGAGTCAGATTTCAAAATAGTTATTTTAGAAACAAACAAACAAACAAACAAACAAATACAGACAGACTGGGGTTTGTTTGTTTTTTGACAAAATACTCTGTCACCATGAAGGAAGTGCAATAACTTAATGTCTTGTACTATAACAAACAGCTCAGCACTTTGAATTAAGATCAAGCAGAAGAAACATATTTCCACTCAGTACAGTCACAGAGTAGTGTGAGTCAACATTTTGAATATGGAGGATGACAAAAAATAGATCATCAGCACCTGCTTATGTAACAAAAATTAAATGGATAAAAAAATCGCTTGGTTCTTTGTTCATTACCAAACAAGTATTTCATTTGACTAGAGAATGTAGGTGTCCTCAAGAATAAAAAGCATTCTAACATTTAGAATCAGAACAGAGCTGGAAGGTACTTTGGAGCTCTTCTAGTCCAACCTCCCTCCTCAAGCAGGAGACCCTGTACCATTTGAGACAATGGTGTACCTTTCAAAAAGACCTTGACTTTGTGTCGGAATGGTCAAACAAGTGGCAACTCCAAATCTCAACCAAAAAATGCTCTGTCTTACACACTGGCAAAAAAAATCAGAACACAAAATAAAAGCTGAGTAGACATGACCTTGTATATGACCCTCACTCTGTCAAGGACCTTGGAGTACTCATATCTAATGATCTAAGTGCCAAAGCCCACTGTAACAACATTGCCAAAAAGGCATTAAGAGTTGTAAACCTAATCTTGCGTAGCTTCTTCTCTGGTAATACTACACTATTAACCAGAGCATACAAAATATTTGCTAGACCAATTCTCAAATACAGCTCATCTGTCTGGAACCTGCACTGCATATCGGACAATAATACAATTGAGCGTGTCCAGAAATAGTTCACAAGAAGAGTCCTCCACTCCTCTCCTCGCAACAAAATACCTTATGCCACCAGACTTGAAATTCTGGGTTTAGAGAACTTAGAACTACGCTGCCTTCAGTATGACCTGGGTGTAGCTCATAAAATTATCTGCTACAATATCCTGTCTGTTAATGACTATGTCAGCTTCAACCTCAAAAATACACGAGCACACAATAGATACAAACTTAAAGTGAACCTCTCCAAATTCGATAGAAGAAAATATGATTTCAGCAACAGAGTGGTCAATGCCTGGAATACATTACCTGACTCTGTGGTTTCATCCCAAAACCCTAAAAATTTTAATCTAAGACTGTCTACTGTTGACCTCATCCCATACCTCATACCTCATCTGAAAGTAACGTGCATAAGAGCACCAGCGTGCCTACCGTTCCTGTCCTAATGTTCCCTTTATTTGTATTCATTTTATGTATTCAATTCATGCTTATACATATATATATACATGTCCTGGAGGGTCATGTCTTTGTAGGAATTTAGCACCCACCCCCCTCCTAGAAGAATGAAATATTTTAGAAAATATTTAAAAGGCAGAATATATTTCCCTGGATGAGAAATGGAGAAACATGTTTTAAAGACAAAGCAGCTTCCTGACTCCCCCCCCACCTTTGTCAATGGGCCATTAAAGCCTCAGCTAAGCTCACTCATTTTCCTCCACCTTTGTCAACCATCATCTGCATCATAATAGAACCCATCTAGCAACTGAAACTCACCACATGGCACCTGGGAAGATTACATCAGCCAGCAAGGCTAGCTAAGACCCCCACCCCCTGGGAGTCTGACAGCCAATCAGGGTACTCTTCTTGTGCCCCAGAAAGTTCAAAGCTCAGAAAAAACATAAAACCAGGGAGCACTCAGGATCTCGGCCCCTTTTCTGTTCAGGATCTCAAGCCATGTGATCCTGACCACCATTAAACCATCTTTCCAATCAGCCTCCGTGTTTCCAGTGCCTTTCTCCCCACTTGGAACTGAACCAGATGTATATTTCTAGCAATACCACGATATCAATGTTTTTAATTGTTGATTGTCTGTTATTGCATGCCACCCTTAGTCACATTTTGTGAGATGGCTGCCATATAAGTGTGATAAATATATAAATAAATAACTTTGGCTAGTGAACCAGGAAGTTTTTATTTAGGTCCTGATATGAATTATTCCTGTATCTCAAATGACATGCAAATTATTTACTAGAGAGCAATTATTTTATGTAAAACAGACAAATAAATCATATACACACAAATGTACACAAACACACAGACACACACATAATTACATTAGGGAGATCTGTGTGTTCAAACTTCCAGGAAACCTTCAGAGCTTCACCAATTTGTTGCCAGATATATATGGACCAATTTTCTGGAAAAAGGCAAAACTGTACAACAAAGAGAGAAAAGTGAATTGTAATATTCCATTTGGAAAGAAAAAAATAATTATCACTTTCTCATTCTTGAAATAATCCATAAATGAAAATGATTTATGTTCACTGCAATGGGGTTTAAAGAATAAATTAAATACAAAGCTCATATAGAAATGTATTAGCATACAAATTTCCTTTGGATCACTGCTACAAGAGTAACTATTTCATCCTTGTTATTGATGTATGATGCAGCAGTTAGGTTGTTGGAGCGAATTTCCTGAAATACAGATTCAGACCATTCATGGAGACTATTTGAGCCAATGTTTATGTAGTGAACTCATTGAACAAGGAAACAGACGGAGCAGAGCAGGATTTGTCAACAGGAGGAAAAGCTAAAGAAAAGAGAAGAAAGACTATGTACTCATATGCGAATGGAGAAAGCTTATTTCATGAATAGCTGTTGATTGCAAGGGATATGTCCTTGAGAACTGCTAATTGCCCATTGTAGGTGATTACTGGATTTCTGCTGAGTAAGCAGAGATTGTAGCAGGAACATAAGTAAATCAGTTTCAGGGAGCAAGCTCACTGAGTGAATAAAGATGAGTTTTCAAGGGAATTTAAGGGAAAGTTTTTTACAAATTGTTCCCTATAAATGAAAAATATGTACTTTCTTAATCTGAGATCCTGGGAAGAGATTGCAAATAAGCAAATGTGAAACTTTGTGAAACAAAAAGAAGACAAAGAGACAAGAAGTTGCCATTGTAGGCATGTTTGTGTTCCTGCTCAAAAAACCATCTGGTATATATTTCCAGCAAGAAGTGAATATGAGTAGTAATCAGAAGCAAACGCACAATCTTGAGTGACAATGAGCAGGATGTCCTGCTATGGGAAAAGATCCAATAGGCATGCAAAATGGATTTGTCCATTTTGTCCAAATCTTAGCCATGGTTACCATCTGTTTCACTAGAAGGACTTATGAGTCCAGGTCAACTCCCAGATTACACACTACCTCTGTTTGAGGCAGCAGGGGAATGTTACCTCATACAGAATTACTGGCAGAATAGTTCTTGAACCAGAAAGTTCAAAATTCCAGAGACACTCAATCGGATTGGGTTCTGAAACTATTAAATCTCCATTCAGACCTTGTGCAACTCAGAATAAAGATGAATAATCAATATCATCAGTATATTGATGATATACTATTGCCAATGGATTACCTCAGCAACTTCATATAGATGTTGTAAAGAAAGAATCAAACCCTTGATAATATTGGATCCAAGTATAATGTCCGGGTTCCAAGTAACAACCCCAAAGAAAGAAGATTCCGAGGCTTGAGTTTCCCCAAAGTTTCTTTTTATTGAAGATGTCATATTGGCACATCTGGGAAAACCCGAATCTGAAAGTCTCCAGGTTTTCTTCACCCAAGTGAAAGTTCAGGTCCTTGCCCAGCACCCTCATGTCCATTACATGGTCCAATCATCCACCGTCCAAACTGGAGACACCTCCCAATCATCCGACTCCAGATGCCAGGGCACTCGTCCTTAACTCTCTGAGAAAGGAATTTTATTTTGACTACATATCACCCATACTCTATGCGATATCCAAAAGAGCAGCAGTCCATTGCGCATGTGTGAGCTGGCACCCAAATACCCAGACACCAGCCTGGAAGTGCGTCCAATGAACAGCTGGCCCTCATGCATGCACGCAACGTCAACCCGGAAGGTTGGGTGCCGGCTTGCACATGTGTGTCAGAACACCGCTCTTCCAGGTTCTGCCGCCCCCACGTGTGTGACAGCCAGCTGACTTACATGCATGTGATCACAGGAACATGGAAGAGGAGCCAGCGAGACCGCTCATTTTTCGCGGGATGGTATTGCGTGCCGCTTCCAGCACACATGCCATAGGTCTGCCGACACTGGCCTAGGGTATGACTGGCTATCTCTTTTATCGTATGAATAGGCACAACTGCTGCAGAAGATAGATTTGTGCAGAAGTTTTCCTGGACCACTATTCCCATCTGCTTTTTGAGCAGGTTCTGTGTATCCAAGAGGACCTGCAAGCGCCATCTCAAGCAAGACTAAAAGTGAAAAACTTTAAGATCAGGGAACCAAGCAGCCACAGCCTTCTGTATTGACCGAATTGAGACTCAGCCTGTTCCCCATCTCCAAACTGAGTGTTCAGATAATATGGTAGGATATTTGCAGGATCACCAGGGTAGCCCGGAGTCAAAATTAATATCAGTAAACTGATAATACCAAACCTTTATCTTACTTCAGGTTTCAGACAAAGACACACAATGTTTCTTGAGAGGTTGTCACTTTTATTTTCAGAAAACACAGTTAGCAATGTAGTGAGGAATGTTAAACAAAGCATAAGCCTGCCTGTGAAGTTTGTTTTGAAGCGGATCATGCAGAAGAGTTCTCTAAGTTCGGTCCAAGTTGGGTCAAAATTGTCAGCCAGTGCAAAGGTCCAAGAAAGGAATTCACACACAGGGATCACATATGGGCCAGAAAATAGAACTGAGGTAAAACAAGCCTGTTATATAGACTGCAGCCAAACAAGCCTGTTATATAGACTGTAGCCAAACTCTGTTGTTTGGAAAATAATCTAATAGATTTCCTATGTTTTGCTCTTCATCTTATTTGCCTGGTCCAGGGACTGGGAGGCCTTACTTCAACTTCACCGGACAGGTCCAGCTACTTAGCTTGGTCCTTGTGATCAGCTTTGTGTGATGCTGGCTTTCTCCTTCCTTAGGCTGAGCCTCCTTCCACAGGCTCAGATGGAGCAGCTTGAGAGTCATGAGATCCTTGATTAATGAGCTCACTCAATCATTTCATAGTCTGTAGAGGTTCTCAATCATCCAGGTTGTCCCAAAGGTGCTTTTTCAGGGGGTAACTGGACTTCCTTGTTTTTTTTCTTTTGAAGATGTTTCATTTCTCACCCAAGAAGCTTCTTCAGCTCTGAAAGCTCCACTATCCTGTCAGAGCTGAAGGAGCTTCTTGAATGAGAAATGAAATGTCTTCGAAAGGACAAAACAAAGAAGTCCAGTTGCCTCCTGAAAAAGTACTTTTGGGTCAATCACGTCATGTAAATATTAAATAGGAAGAGAAAAAGTTGAGTCCTGAGGCACAATACAAGTAAATACAACCTCTCTGCACCATACAAATCAAGTGAAACTGACCATAGAGGAAGGACGGGAACCACCACAATACAAAACCTTCCACCCTCAAATCTTGCAGAAGGATTTAGTGATGGACAGTATCAAAAACTGCTGAGAGATCAAGGAGAACAAGGATGGAAATATACACATATACTCATCCAGGCTGCATCAAAGGTTATCAATAAGAGTGATCTACACTATGTAGTATCTATACTATATTGTGGCCTAAACCTTACTGGAATGCATCCAGATTTCTTTCTTTCTAGAGCCTTTGCAATCATTCTCTAACCACATTTTCAATGATCGTTGTGAGAAAAAGAAGTTTGGAGCCTGGATGATAATTATCTGGAATACTTACACCAACATTATCATTTTATTTTTCTGCTGATGCTTTCTTCTCACCTTCTCCATTTTCAGTTGCAAATTGCAGAAGAAAATGTAAGGTCCTGCTTCATATATTAATTTGTAATAAATGCCTGTGTGAATTGCAGGTAAAGCAGATCTACTTTTAGATTTTCAAAGAGTCCTACTGCTTATATTTAAACACACATACGCAACTTGTATTCAATAGTTTAAGGTGATATAATTTATGTAAATGTATTTATCCCTTTTTGTAGCAATTTTCTTTGGCAGGCTACTATTTTCTGAGGTTTGTATTGAATCAATCATGATAAGGGTTAGATCAGTTTCTGGAGAAATAGAACATAATGTATTGTTCAGGTTGATTTGTACGGTGACATGCTTAACCCAGATTTTCAATGCAATTAGATATTTATTATTTTCTGAGAGTCCTAACCTTCCAAAGTGCATCTTCAGACTGGTGTCAGTTTTAGACCTGAGAGAAGTAAGAACAAGTATTTTAAAGAATAAAAGTATTTTTGTCTCATCAGGATTCAATGAATACATTAAATAGTTATGGTGAGAAATTGGAAAATATCCAGTTTGGACTGGTATTGGAAGTAGTAAAACAGAAACAAATCTGAAACTAAAATTTTGTGATTCAACGTTCCCTCCCACTCTTTATGCAAACAATATAATGTCTAGCCCAATGATAGTGAACCTTTTTGGCACCGAGTGCCCAAATCGGAACACGTGTGCATGTATGCACGCCAGAGTGCCAGAAACCCAAAGACCAGCTGGCTGGTGCGCATGCGTATGCCTGTCAGCTGGTCTTTGGTTTCCAACATGTATGCTAGCCAGCTGGTCTTTGCGCATGCCAGAGCACTGGAAACCCAAAACTACCTGGCCGGCGCGCGCATGCCTGTTTCTTTGCCATTGTTGGCCATTTTCAGGTCATTTTTGGGGCCACTTTCAGGCTGTTTTTCAGGTCATTTTTTTGCCTGAAAACAGACTGAAAAACATCCTGAAAACAGCCCAAAAAAGGCTTGGAAAAAAGGGCTGTTTTTCGGCCTGTTTTCCAGCGCTCTGGCACCTGTGAAGATCAGCTGGCTGGTGTGCCGGAAACCAGAAGAGCAGCTGGCAAGAGCACCAGTGCCCACAGAGAGGGCTCTGCGTGCCACCTCTAGAACACGTGCCATAGGTTCGCCATCATGGGCCTAGCCTTTGGACGTGTTATATTATCTCACTGCTCTTTTAAGATTTTACTGAAACCAGACTTTAATGAGGCTGAAGTACGTCTCTAGTAGGTGATCAATGTTTTGCTCATTTTTCCTTAGTTTCATCTGTTGTTTAAGGACAAGTCTTTTAAAAGTAAGCAAAGCAAAGAAAAACAGAGAGCTACTGTTAGACCAATTTGACTCTGAATCAATAAAGGAGATTATTTGTAGCTTAGGGTTGAAATGAGGGATCCTTGGTGCTCTCTGAGCTTGGCTGACTCTAAATATCAGACATAGTCTAACAGCGCACATCTCTTGTGATGAATAAACATCACAGATTGTGCGGTTTAGGAGTTAATAATTTATACTCATAAAATTGTTTGAACAACAGGGATAAGCAGCATGTGATCCCTCAACCATATGGGAACCTTGGTGTAATTTCTGGTGGCTCATCACCTAATTTTAGAAGGAAATTGCAATTCAAGCCATTTGTGCATTGGCAAGAGCCATCTGTCTATCTGTGTAGACCTCCTCCATGAGATAGGAAAAGAGAGAAAAGAAAATAATCAGAAATGCAAAGAGAGAAAATAGGAATCAGGAAAAGCAAAGGCAGACAGTCAAAATAGAATAGAATAGAACAGAATAGAATAGAATAGAATAGAATAGAATAGAATAGAATAGAATAGAATAGAATAGAATAGAATAGAATAGAATTTTTTATTGGCCAGGTGTGATTGGACACACAAGGAATTTGTCTTGATGCAGTGGTGGGATTCTGCTGGTTCTAGGCGGTTTGGCCGAACCGTTTGTTAAATTGGTGGCTTGCCCCGCCCCTTGCTCCACCCCTTCCCACCACTACTTACTGGCCTTGGAGCACACTGAACCAAACCGTTTCTTAAATTGCTGGCTCGCCCGCCCCTCGCCCCTCGCCCCGCCCTGCCCCAGCCTGCTTTCCTATCTTTGCCTTGGCCTCCCACTCTGTTCCCCACCTTGGACTGCCCACCTCAGATTGCCCCAACCACTCCAGCAGCAGAACAGGCAAGTACAGCCAAGTGCTACCCTCGGGGAAGCGGGACTGGGAAAGGTGGTCGACCTGCACTCGCCTGGCTGCTGGCCATGACCTACCCCCATCCAAGGACCACCCAGTCACATGACCAGCTAGCACACCCACCCAGTCACATGACCACCAAGTCACACCCCAAAATAAGCCACGCCCACAGAACCAGTTGTTAAAAAATTTGACTCCCACCACTGTCTTGGTGCATATGCTTTCAACATACATAAAAGAAAAGATACATTCATCAAGATTTTTATTATTTTATTATTTTATTTATGGCATAGGGCCGGGCTACTTACGGGACCGCCTGCTGCTACCGAATACCTCTCACCGACCCGTGCGCTCTCACAGAGAGGGACTCCTCAGGGTGCCGTCGGCGCGACAGTGTCGTCTGGCGACGCCAGGAAGGGCCTTCTCTGTGGGGCTCCCGCCTCTGGAACGACCTCCCCAGGACTTCGTCAACTTCCGGACCTCCGAACCTTTGAGCTTAAAACTTACTTATTTATCTGCGCTGGCCTGGGTTAGTTTTTAAATTTATGGGTTTTTAAATGGGTTTTAGTTTTAAATTTTAATTGTGGCCAATTTTAATAAGTTTTTTAAGTGTATTTTAAACTGTATTTATATATTGTCTATTTTACTTGGCTGTGAACCGCCCTGAGTCCTTCGGGAGAAGGGCGGTATACAAATTTAATAAATAAATAAATAAATAAATAAATAAGAATTATAAGGTATAACAGTTAACGATAGTCATAGGGTACAAATAAGCAATCAGGAAAAAAATCAATATAAATTGTAAAGATACAAGCAACAAAGTTACAGTCGTCAAGTCATAAGTAGAAGGTGGTGGGAACGATGAGAAGATTAATAGTAGTGCAGATTTAGTAAATAGTTTGATAGTGTTGAGGGAATTATTTGTTTAGCAGAGTGATGGCATTTGGGAAAAAACTGTCCTTGTGCCTAGTTGTTCTGGTGTTCAGTGCTCTATAGCATCGTTTTGAGTGTAGGAGTTGAAACAGTTTATGCCCAGGATGTGAGGGGTCTGTAAAGAGAATTGCTGACTCCCATTCAATTTTGGTTCTGTCCCTGTTCCCCATCTGGTTGTAATCATCCTCATGTTGATGCAATGCAGCCCCAGCAAATTATGCCTAGACAAATGTGGTCAATGGGAGCAGGGAAACTGCGGTAGTATCTTAGACTTATTTTTATTTATTATTTTATTTTATTAGATTTTTATACCGCCCTTCTCCCGAAGGACTCAGGGCGGTGTACAGCCAAATATTAAAAAACCCGCAATATACACAGTAAAAACAAAACTAAAACAAGCATATTACAAATGGCCGAAATTTAAAACAATTTAAGATCATAAAATTATAAATAGCCCCAATTAAAATTTAATAAAACTTTTAAGCCTTTTAAGCCAGTCCCGCTTGAATAAATAGGCGCGTTTTCAGCTCACGGCGAAAAGTCCGAAGATCAGGCATTTGATGTAAACCAGGGGGAAGTTTGTTCCAAAGCGTGGGAGCTCCAACAGAGAAGGCCCTACCCCTGGGGGCCGCCAGCCGACATTGTTTGGCGGACGGCACCCTGAGAAGGCCCTCTCTGTGTGAGCGTACAGGTCGGTGGGAGACATCAGGTAACAGCAGGCAGTACCGTAAGTACCCGGGCCCTAAGCCATGGAGCGCTTTAAAGGTGATAATCAAAATCTTAAAGCGCACCCGAAAGACCACAGGAAGCCAGTGCAGACTGCGCAGTTGCTCCCACTATTACCCGCGCCACAGGAAGCCAGTGCAGCAACGAGTTGCTCCCACTATTACCCGCGCAGCTGCATTCTGGATTAGCTGCAGCCTCCGGGTGCACTTCAAGGGCAGCCCCATGTAGAGAGCATTGCAATAATCCAAACGGGAAGTGACAAGAGCATGAATGATCGTGCATAAGGCATCCCGGTCAAGGAAGGGGCGCAACTGGCGAACCAAGCGTACTTGGTGAAAGGCCCTCCTGGAGACAGCCGCCAAATGATCGTCAAATGACAGCCGCCCATCCAAGAGGACACCCAAGTTGCGTACCCTTTCCATTGGGGCCAATAACTCGCCCCCAACAGTCAGCTGCAGCTGCAGCTGGCTATACCGGGGTGCCGGCATCCACAGCCACCCTGTCTTGGAGGGATTGAGCTTGAGTCTGTTTCTCCCCATCCAGACCCGTATGGCTTCCAGACACCGGGACAGCACTTCGACAGTTTCGTTGGGGTGGTCCAGGGTGGAAAAATACAGCGGCGTATCATCAGCGTACAGATAGTAACTCACCCCGAAACCACTAATGACCTCACCCAGCGGCTTCATGTAGATGTTGAACAGAAGGGGCGAGAGAATCGCACAAGTAAGGCGCCTCGCGGTCGATCTTTGCCCCCCTGTCAACACCGTCTGCGACCGGTTGCAGAGATAGGAGGAGAACCACCGATAAACGGTGCCTCCCACTCCCAAACTCTCCAACTGGTGCAGCAAGATACCATGGTCGATGGTATCAAAAGCCGCTGAAAGATCTAATAGGACCAGGGCAGAGGAACAACCCCTATCCCTGGCCCTCCAGAGGTCATCCACCAACGCGACCAAAGCTGTCTCCGTGCTATGACCAGGCCGGAAGCCGGACTGGAACGGGTCTAGATAGACAGCTTCATCCAGGTACTGAGGAAGCTCCATGCAACCACACTCTCTACAACCTTCGCCACAAAGCGAAGGTTGGAGACTGGACGATAATTCCCTAAAATAGCTGGATCCAGGGAAGGCTTCTTGAGGAGGGGTCTCACCACCACCTCTTTCAAGGCAGCGGGGAAAACCCCTTCCACCAATGAAGCATTTATAATTCCCCGGAGCCAGCCTCGTGTCACTTCCTGTGTAGCCAGTACTAACCAGGAGGGACCAGGGTCCAATAAACATGTAGTTGCATGTAACCTCCCCAAGCAACCTGTCCACGTCCTAGCAAAAGAGTAAGAAGTTTCATTCATTATGAGAATATTGTGGATTTTTCATTTCTGCCTTTGAAGTTCTAGTTTGAAATATGGCAGATCCCACAATATGGAAGATTAGTAGTACAACAACAAAAACAACCTTTTCCAGAATGGTCTTCAGGAGAATTTATTAGTGATGTGTACCATATGTGCATCTGTGGGCAGTTATGTAATAGCTCATAAGCAAGCATTTGGCTGAATAGCTCTTCTGATATAAATTCCAGTTGCCATAAAAAGCTCCCACTGCGGCATTATCCAATATTCCCGGACTGACTTTGTTTTCATTGAAAATAGTTCGGTTGTGCTACATAATAAAAAGTATTCACTTAAAACTCTTGTAAAACAGATGATCATATTTAGGTGGGCAGAATTAGAGTGAGGAGACCAGGTAGACTAGGACTTGGGCCTGCCTTGGAAAAATGCCTTCAGCTTTTGAAAAATGGTATCTGGATTCCTTTCATTTGTTCTGGAAATCTAAATTTCAAGGAAGGAGTCATTTCTGGAATGGAAATCAAACAGACTAATCCCCCTTTCTAAATGAGAGATTGAGGGAGTGATATATTTCCAATCCCACAGAAACAAACACCTCAGACTGTATGGAGATTAAGCTTTTCAGGCATGTCTACTTTGAATCTCCTAAATTGTTTCCTAATATGTCTTCTAACTTCTATGAAAAAAAATCTTTTTATAGACAGAAAACAGGCTTCCTTTTATTATTTTCATGTTTGGTTAGAAAAATCCTGAAAAATTGTATTGGAAAATGAATCTTTTAGTATGCATAAGCAGATATATATCTCATCTTTTCATGCTGACAAGTTACTAGTCTAACAAGCCTGAAAAATATAAGTGTAAGGGAGAAGAGATTTTGAGATCATAGACACAGGGAGCTAATTTATTACTAAGACCTACTTTCTTGACAATCAGTAAAATCTGGATTTGACCCCTTTGGGTATATTCTTATTAGAAGACTCTTTTTTTTATTATGATGCCATTTTTCTGCTGCTTTTGCAATTGTCCCTTATTTAATTGGATAATGCAATGTTTCATTGCAATTTATTGTTTTTGAAGTACTTGCATACCTTCAAATTTTAAGAAGGTACAACTAAGGAAAAATATGAAGTAGTTGTATTATGTAGTAGTTTAAAAATAGAAGCATCCACTAGCTATTAAGACTGTACAAGCAAAATCTGTAAAAGAAATAGTCTTTTAGAAAAAAAATTCATACATTGACCAAAAAAATGAAGAGTTACTATGAATTGGTCTATTAATAAAATATCTGTAGCTATATCAACCCAGTGCTGGGTTGTTTTATTATCTATTTTGCTTGAGATCTATCTTTGTCATTCTTTTTTTTTCAATAATTTTATTAAATTTATCAAAGTATAAAATGCAAATTAAATGGAAATAGTGGAGAAATGGGCAAGGAAAAAGGTGAGACTGTAGGGTAAAGAGAAAAAGAAAGAAAGAAAGCATCAACTTTCAACTCTTGTTTACACAGTAGAAAAAAATAATATTACAGCCTCAACTTTTTACTTTTACATACTTAATATGTACAAGTCATTTCCAAAACAACATCGTTATCTAATCAGCAAAACCCAACATCAACACATTGTATTTATTTTTTTCTGTCTTGAGCTGTCCAGAAGTGGTTTTCAAGTAGAAATGAAGTTGAATGTATTCTTTTCTAAGATTAGAGAAGTTAATTTAGCCATCACCACTAGTTCTGTCAGATTCTCCAGCTATTCATCCATTTTGGTAATTAGAGCGTCTTTCCATTTCTGTGCATAAACCATCCTTGCTGCTGTCAATTTTAATTCATTTATTTTTTTTAATTCCCCACTTTTCTATTTAAAAAGCATTTGGAGCAACTGTCCTCCAAAAAGTGCACGGGATTAGGACCAAAATGTAGTTGGGACCAAAAGAGAAAAAAAAATCTAATTAAAATATATTAATTAAATTCTGTTGATATAATTTTGTCCATCAATTATATTTTTATAGTATCTCACATCAATAGTTATAATTTAAAAACAAATTATGGATGGTAAAGAAACAAAATGAAAATACAAATGGACAAGGCATCTTGATTGACACATTACTGTAAACATTGTTATATTGCCCCCTTCTCCTTTCTCCCACAAGAATTTTTAGATCTGAAATAAAGAATGCTGTGCACTGCTCTGACATTTTCAAAGGAAGCACAAAACATAACATTATAAATAAATGAAACAATAATTAATATCCTGGGGAAGTATTACTATATATCAAGAGGTCTCCTAATGTTACTACTAATCCATATATCAAAATGAAAATTAGATTTTCTCAATCAGGATGAAGTTTTATTCTAAAGATTTTTTTAACTCATGAAGGGCTTTCAATACCCAAATCTTTATTGTATTAGAATCTTCCTCCAAACCCATACACTGCTGATTTATTTGTGAGAAATGCAATAAAACTATAACTTTACTCAGATGTTAATTGCTGGGGCAGAGCACTTTAATGGTTTTGCAGGGGTAGCTTACTTATTTTTCAACTCTAAACTCAGTGAAAAAACAACAATTCGATAATACCACATTGGTGGAATGAAAATATTATGAAATGGACTATGTGTGTACACAAAACTTTTGCCAGACCGATTCTTGAATACAGCTCATCTGTCTGGAACCCACACTGCATATCGGACATTAATACAATTGATTGAGTCCAGAGATATTTCACAAGAAGAGTCCTCCACTCCTCTGCTCGCAACAAAATACCTTATACCACCAGACTTGAAATTTTGGGTTTAGACAATTTAGAACTTTGCCATCTTTGGTCTGACCTAAGCATAGTACAGACCTAAGCATAGTACAAGGGACGCAGTGGCTCAGGGGCTAAGACAGCTGAGCTTGTCGATTGAAAGGTCGGCAGTTCGGCGGTTCGAATCCCTCGTGCTGCCGTGTAATGGGGTGAGCTCCTGTTACTAGTCCCAGCTTCTGCCAACCTAGCAGTTTCGAAAGCACATAAAAATGCAAGTAGAAAAAATAGGAACCACCTTTGGTGGGAAGGTAACAGCGTTCCGTGCGCGTTTGGCATTGAGTCATGCCGGCCACATGACCATGGAGACGTCTTCGGACAGCGCTGGCTTTTCGGCTTTGAAACGGAGATGAGCACCGCCCCCTAGAGTTGGCAACGACTAGCACATATGTGCGAGGGGAACCTTTACCTTTACCTTTTAAACATAGTACATAAAATCATCTGCTACAATGTCCTACCAGCCAATGAATATGTCAGCTTCAACCAAAACAATACAAGAGCACACAATAGATACAAGCTCATGAGAAATCGATCCAAACTAGACTGCTGAAAATACAACTTCAGTAACAGAGTTGTCAACCCCTGGAATGCACTACCTGACTCTGTGGTTTCTTCCTCAAATCCCCAAAACTTTAACTTTAGACTGTTTACTATAGACCTCACCATTCCTAAGAGGTCTGCAAGGGGCGTGCATAAGCGCACCAGCATGCCTACCATCCCTGTCCTAATGTTTTCTTTTATTCATATCCTTTACATGTATTTATAATTATGTTTACACTTGTATCTGTCATAAAATACATGCTTGGCAAAATAAATAAATAAATAAACATATACAAATAAGCTTTGTTTTATATCTGTGTTTAATGTTGAATGCCTGTGAAGCAAATTTTTCTATGAATTGCAAACAATAATCTCAAGGATACATAAATCAAGGTTACTATCCTAAAGTATAAATTAGTGCAAATATAAATAGCAATAGCACTTAAGCTTATATACTGCTTTACGGTGCTTTACTGCCCTTTTTAAGTGGTTTACAGAGTCAGTATATTGCCCCCAACAATCTGGCTCCTCCTTCGGCTCGGCCAAAGAACTCGCTGCCGCCTGAAGTGCTGGAAAAGACGCCTAGAGAGCGCCTGGAGGGCCAGCCGCTCCGAATCTGACCGAACACTAGTTCGGTCACATATTCAGACCTAACTAGTGGCAATAAGGACGGCGAAGCAAGTATACTTTGCCGCCCTTATAGCATCGGCAGATAACTGCCCAGCCACCTTGTTTAGGGCGACCCACTCCCTTCTGTTTCAGGGGGCTCGGGAGGACCCCTTGCAGGGACGGGCTGAGGAATTTGGAAGTTATCTGCACGATAAAATCACTCAGATCTGGGATGGGCTGGACACAGATTGGGTAGATCCAGACGGGATGATGCGGGCACGTCTTGAGAACATTGTTTGGGCTGAGTTTGACCCTGTGACTCCCGATGACATGGACAGGATACTGGGGACGTTGAATGCCACCACATGTTTATTGGACCCGTGTCCCTCTTGGTTGGTACTGGCCACCCAGGAGGTTACACGAGGCTGGCTCCAGGGAATTACCAACGCTTCTCTGAGGGAGGGAGTCTTCCCAGCTGCCTTGAAAGAGGCGGTGGTGAGGCCCCTCCTTAAGAAGGCTTCCCTGGACCCAGCTATTTTGGCTAATTATCGTCCGGTCTCCAATCTTCGCTTTTTGGCGAAGGTTGTGGAGAATGTGGTGGCCTGGCAACTCCCCCAGTACCTGGAGAAAACTGTTTATCTAGACCTGTGTCAGTCCGGCTTCAGGCCTGGGTACAGCACAGAGACAGCTTTGGTCGCGTTGGTTGATGATCTCTGGAGGGCACGGGACAGAGGTTGTTCCTCCTTTCTTGTCCTGTTAGATCTGTCAGCGGCATTCGATACATCGACCATGGTATCTTGCTGCGGCGGTTGGAGGGCCTGGAAGTAGGAGGCACCGTTTTACGGTGGTTCTCCTCCTACCTCTCCAACCGCTCACAGACGGTGTTGACAGGGGGGCAGAGATTGACCCCTAGGCAACTCACTTGTGGGGTGCCGCAGGGGTTGATTCTCTCACCCCTCCTGTTCAACATTTATATGAAGCCGCTGGGAGAGATCATCCGTGATTTCAGGGTGAGCTGTCAGCTGTATGCTGACGATACTCAACTGTACATCTCCACCCCGAATCACCCCAACGAAGCCGTCGATGTGATGACTCGGTGTCTTGAGGCCGTTTAGGTCTGGATGGGGACGAACAGGCTCCGACTCAACCCATCCAGGACGGAGTGGCTGTGAATGCTGGCGTCCCAACACAGTCAGCTTATCCCATTGCTGACTGTGGGGGGCGAATTGTTAGCCCCCAGGGAATCGGTGTGCAATTTAGGCGTTCTCCTGGACACACGGTTGTCTTTAGAAGACCATTTGAAAGCCGTCACCAGGGGAGCTTTTTATCAGGTCCACCTGATTCGTCAATTGAGCCCTTTCCTGGACCGGGACTCGTTATGCACGGTCACTCATGGCCTCGTCACTTCCTGTCTGGATTACTGCAATGCTCTCTACATGGGGCTCCTCTTGAGGAGCACCCAGAGGCTCCAACTGGTACAGAATGTGGCCGCGCGGGGGATTGAGGGAGCCCCTCGTAGCTGCAGGCTGCACTGGTTGCCGGTGGTCTTCCGGGTGCACTTCAAGGTGTTGGTTATCACCTTTAAAGCGCTCCATGGCATTGGACTGGGAGATTTATGGGACCGCCTGCTGCCGCCAGTTACATCCCATTGTCCGGTACGTCCAGTGTGTGCTCACAGGGAGGGCCTTCTTAGGGTGCCGTCAGCTAGCCAATGTCGGCTGGTGGCCCCCAGGGGAAGAGCGTTCTCTGTGGGGGCCCCGGCTCTATGGAATGAGCTGCCGGTGGTACTCCATCTCCTCCCTGATCTCCGGACCTTTAAACGCGAGCTCAAGACTTTCTTTTTCACCAAGCAGGGCTGGCCTGATTGATTTTAATATGGAGGGTTTTAGCGGGTTTTTAATAGGGTTTTAGTTTCTGAAAAATTTTAGCTAATTAATTATTAGCTAAATTAATTATTTATTAATTTAGCTCTAATTATCAACTGCAAACCTTACTATTCGCCTCGTGAATTTTCCTCATTTCTCCTAATTGCTGTTTATGTCCCACCACAAGCCTGTGTAAACAAGGCATTACGAACTCTAGCTGACCAAATCATGGAGGCTGAAGCCAAACATCCTGATTCACTGGCCATTGTTTTGGGAGATCTAAACAAGGCAAACTTAAGGAAAGAGCTACCAAAATATTTTCAGCATGTCAATTGTCCCACCAGAGGCAAGAATACTCTAGACCATTGCTACACAACACTAAAAGATGCTTATTGGTCTTTACCACGTGCAGCTGTAGGACACTCTGATCATTGCATGATTCACCTTGTACCTGCTTACAGGCAAAGACTTAAAGCCACAAAACCAATAATTAAATCAGTGAAGACCTGGACGGAGGAATCAAAATTAAAACTACAGGCATGTTTTGACTGCACTGATTGGAATAATTTTAAAGATACCTCTGCAGACCTGGATGAACTCACAGATACTGTAACATCATGTCAGCTTCTGTAAAGACCTATGTGTACCTACAAGGAACTTGAGAATATACAGTAACAACAAACCTTGGTTCACACCTAAACTTAAGCAGCTACGACATTCCAAAGAGGAAGCCTACAGAAAAGGTGATAAAATGCTGTACAATCAGGCCAGAAATGCACTAACAAGGGAGATCAGAGCAGCAAAAAGAAACTACTCTGAAAAGCTAAAGAATCAGTTTTCAGCAAATGAACCAGCAAACATATGGAAAACTCTTAAAAATATCACCAGCTATGGCAAACCTCCTTCCCAGGCTGAAGGTAATCAACAACTGGCAGATGACCTGAATGAGTTTTACCCCAGGTTTGATAAGAAACTACAGCCACCTATCTCCACAACCCCCATCTCAGACACACCAACAACAGCCAAGTCTCCTACAACTGACCCCATTTCATTGGGTTCACAACCCCTAGTGATCACAGAAAAAGAAGTGCAGGACCTATTTCACAGACAAAAGCCAGGAAAAGCTCCAGGCCCAGACAAGATAACTCCTTCTTGCTTAAAAGTCTGTGCTGACCAATTGGCCCCCATCTTCACCCATATTTTCAATAAATCACTAGAGATGTGCTATGTTCCTTCTTGCTTCAAACGCTCTACCAATAATCCCAGTGCCGAAGAAGCCCACCATCAAGGAACTGAATGACTACAGACCAGTTGCTTTAACATCTGTAGTCATGAAAACCTTTGAAAGGCTAGTGCTTTCCTACTTGAAAACCATCACGGATCCGCTATTAGACCCCTTGCAATTTGCATACCGAGCAAATAGATCAACAGATATGGCTCTGCACTACATCCTACAACTTCTTGAGTCTCTAAGGACCTATGCAAGGGTCCTTTTTGTAGACTTTAGTTCAGCATTCAATACCATCATTCCAGACATTCTTCTAACTAAGCTAAACCAGCTACAGGTACCAGAACAGACTTGTAAGTGGATTACAAGCTTCCTAACAAACAGGAAGCAGCAGGTGAAGCTAAGCAAGATCACATCAAATATCTGTACAATTAGCACAGGGCCCCCACAAGGCTGTGTGCTTTCCCCACTTCTCTTCTCTCTGTATACCAATGACTGCATCTCCAATGATCCATCTGTTAAGCTACTGAAGTTCGCAGATGACACAACAGTGATCGGTCTCATTCGAGACAATGACAAATCCACATATAGACAAGAGGTTGAAAGACTAGCCTTGTGGTGCAACCAAAACAATCTGGAACTGAACACGCTCAAAACCATAGAAATGGTGGTAGACTTTAGGAGAAACCCTTCCATACTTCCACCTCTCACAATACTTGACAACACAGTATCAACAGTAGAAACCGTCAAATTTCTAGGTTGTATCATATCGCAAGATCTAAAATGGACAGCTAACATCAAAAACATCATTAAAAAAGGACAACAAAGAATGTTCTTTCTGCGCCAACTCAGTAAGCTCAAACTGCTTGTGGGGTGCCGCAGGGGTTGATTCTCTCACCCCTCCTGTTCAACATTTATATGAAGCCGCTGGGAGAGATCATCCGTGATTTCAGGGTGAGCTGTCAGCTGTATGCTGACGATACTCAACTGTACATCTCCACCCCGAATCACCCCAACGAAGCCGTCGATGTGATGACTCAGTGTCTTGAGGCCGTTTAGGTCTGGATGGGGACGAACAGGCTCCGACTCAACCCATCCAGGACGGAGTGGCTGTGAATGCTGGCATCCCAACACAGACAGCTTATCCCATTGCTTACTGTGGGAATATTAGCCCCCAGGGAATCGGTGTGCAATTTAGGCGTTCTCCTGGACACACGGTTGTCTTTAGAAGACCATTTGAAAGCCGTCACCAGGGGAGCTTTTTTTCAGGTCCACCTGATTCGTCAATTGAGCCCTTTCCTGGACCGGGACTCGTTATGCACGGTCACTCATGGCCTCGTCACTTCCTGTCTGGATTACTGCAATGCTCTCTACATGGGGCTCCTCTTGAGGAGCACCCAGAGGCTCCAACTGGTACAGAATGTGGCCGCTGGGATTGAGGAGCTCCTCGTAGCTGCAGGCTGCACTGGTTGCCGGTGGTCTTCGGGTGCACTTCAAGGTGTTGGTTATCACCTTTAAAGCGCCCATGGCATTGGACTGGGAGATTTATGGGACCGCCTGCTGCCGCCAGTTACCTCCCATTGTCCGATCGTCCAGTGCGCTCACAGGGAGGGCCTTCTTAGGGTGCCGTCAGCTAGCCAATGTCGGCTGGTGGCCCCCAGGGGAAGAGCGTTCTCTGTGGGGGCCCCGGCTCTATGGAATGAGCTGCCGGTGGTACTCCATCTCCTCCCTGATCTCCGGACCTTTAAACGCGAGCTCAAGACTTTCTTTTTCACCAAGCAGGGCT
Source organism: Ahaetulla prasina (assembly GCF_028640845.1). Classification (NCBI taxonomy): domain Eukaryota; kingdom Metazoa; phylum Chordata; class Lepidosauria; order Squamata; family Colubridae; genus Ahaetulla; species Ahaetulla prasina. The sequence goes on from NC_080544.1 coordinate 90,667,374, forward strand.
GGCCTGATTGATTTTAATATGGAGGGTTTTAGCGGGTTTTTAATAGGGTTTTAGTTTCTGAAAAATTTTAGCTAATTAATTATTAGCTAAATTAATTATTTATTAAATATTAAATAAAATATTAAATAAAAAAAATAATTGCTACCAACTTGCCTTCCATTGAGGACCTGTATACTGCACGAATCAAGAAGAGGGCCGTGAAAATATTTACAGACCCCTCACATCCTGGACATAAACTGTTTCAACTCCTACCCTCAAAATGACGCTATAGAGCACTGCACACCAGAACAACTAGACACAAGAACAGTTTTTTCCCGAAGGCCATCACTCTGCTAAACAAATAATTCCATCAACACTGTCAAACTATTGTCGTGTCCCACTCCTCCGCTGACGGCCAGGTCAGGGAAATCCGAATCAGGCTTGCCTCTGCAGCTCTGCCCAAAGTCCTAGCAAAGTCCTCAGGGCAGGCAGGAGACCAGAAAGTGACTTCAGCAAGATAAGTTTGACTTTGCCTGACTCAGAGACTGCCAGAAAGCAGATCCTTTATATAGGCCATGGGGTGTGGCTCCATGACTCAGCACTCATTAAGGCCTGCCCCTCCCTTCCTTCTGTTGCCTCCGCCTATCCAGTCTTCTGATGCGAGGGTCACTCCAATCAGCAGCTGTTGGAAATAAACTTTCCTCAGGCTCACATGCTGTGGAGGAGGGGGAGGGGTCTAGCTGCTCCGTTTGCCTGGGCATGGAGCCAGGGCTGGGGCCGGGAGATGCCCCTTCCTCAGCCTGTCTGGGCATGGAGCCAGGGCTGGGGCCGGGAGGACATTCTTCAGCGTTCGGAAGCAGATAAGCAGACCCCGGCTGCGGTGAGAGCGAGCAAGACACAACAACTATTTACTGAATCTGCACTACTATTAATCCTCTCATAGTTCCCATCACCAATCTCTTTCCATTTATGACTGTATGACTATAACTTGTTGCTGGCAATCCTTATGATTTATATTGATATATTGACCATCATTTGTGTTGTAAATGTTGTACCTTGATGAACATATCTTTTCTTTTATGTACACTGAGAGCATATGCACCAAGACAAATTCCTTGTTTGTCCAATCACACTTGGCCAATAAAAAATTCTATTCTATTCTATTCTAATATTTTAAGTATACAGAGGTTGAATCAGATTTTTAAACTTGTTATAGTATTTTAATTTGTTTGGGATTTCTGTTGTTTTATTGGCTGAGTCTTCGGAGAAGGGCGATATAAAAATATGAATAAATAAATAAATAAATTTTACCGACCACAGAAGGATGGAAGGCTTACTTAACCTTGAACCAGTCAGGATCGAACTCCTGAAGTGAGCAGAGAGTTTGCCCTGCGGTACTGCATTCTAATTACTGGGCCACCACGGCTCTTGTGGATCAAAATATTCTTGTCCCTCAAATGTGCACAGTCACATCCACAAATACATACACTGGCCTCTGACCTTATGATATGCTACTTATTTGCAGCTAATCTGTAAAACCATTTCCTCTAAAAAAAATATGGACGTCTTTGTTTTCATGACTAGTATAACTACTAACTTTTTATTGAGAAATTAGTAACAGGTAAATAGGTAAATGTGGTTAAATTCAAATATAGCACAGTTGTCTCCAAACAATGGATAACATTGGGACCTAGTCAAAAACATGATGTCATTAAATGGTGACTAATGAATGGTTTTGCATTTAAGAAGGAAAAACCAGATCCACAGGTACAAGACCTTACTCTAGGTGTGCTAGTAGCTCATAGATTAAGCATGAGCCACCAGTGAGGCTATTTAGGTGGCCAGTGAGCCACTTAAAGAGCTATTGCAATTTTGGACTACATCAGCACAGTCAAGATCACAGGAATTAATATAACCATGGTTTGCTGTATTAATCAGAATGTACCTGGAATACCATGTCCAGTTCTGGTTGCCATACTAGGAATAAAATGCTAGGAAGTAAAAAATGGACAGAGAAAAGAACCAGTGAGTTGGTAATGAGCTCAGAAACTAAATCCATCTATCCATCCATCCATCCATCCATCCATATCTTCATTCAATCATTCAATCATTCAATTTCTATAGCCTCCCACCTCAGTCAATGACTCTGGCCAGCTTACAAGTCAAAAAACATAAATTACAATTAAAACAATAAAACAGTTTTAAAAGAATTGGGGAAAAAACCAATAAAAACATCCAGAATAAATATGCCTAAAGGGTGGCACACAGCATTTTTAGCCAAAAACAGAGGCTATAAAGGTAGATTTGAAAGCAGACCTGCAATACATGAAGGGTTGTCACAGCACACAGAGAATCGATTTATTCTTCCCTAGCACCTGAGGGTAAGACACGAACTGAAAGGTAGAAAGTTACAGACAGAAATCCAGACTTGAAATAAGGAGGAATTTCCTGCCTCTAAGAGTTAACAAGCAGTGGAACAGATTGCTTCCAGAAACTGTGGGTGCTTCATCACTGCAGGTTTTTAAGAAAAGACTAGACAGACATTTGTTTGAGATGGCATGAGGTTTTCTGCCCTGGGCAGGGACTTGGAATAGAAAATTTTCAAGCTCACCCCCTTACAATTCTACAAATCTATTATTCTATCAACACATTAAAAGTCCAGTGAAACAAAGCTGTCTTTTAACATCAGAAAGTCATGACTGACAGAGGCACTTTTTTTTTTTTTTTTAAATGTTAAGTAGTGAATCTGCCTTCTTTATAGACACTGGTTTTCTCCATGCTATGATGTGCAGGTAGTTCTTGCCTTATGACAGTAAATGAGTTTGGAATTACACTCATAAATCATGGCAGTTTTTTTTTTTTTTTTGTTTACATTTATACCCCGCCCTTCTCCGAAGACTCAGGGCGGCTTACAGTGTATAAGGCAATAGTCTCATTCTATTTGTATATTTTTACAAAGTCAACTTATTGCCCCCCCAACAATCTGGGTCCTCATTTTACCTACCTTATAAAGGATGGAAGGCTGAGTCAACCTTGGGCCGGGCTTGAACCTGCAGTAATTGCAGGCTTTTCTGTTCTTAATAACCGGCCTTACCAGCCTGAGCTATCCGGCCCCTTTAGTTGTTACAGAGGTAACCAGGTGACTATGTCCAACTTTACTATGTTTTTTTTGACAGTTGTTAAGTAAGTGCCATGGTCATTAAGTGAACGTGGCTATTGTTAAAAGAACCTTTCTTCAGTGAATGTTTTTTTCCCCCCCAGAAACCAGAAGTAAGTGCAAGAAACTGACCAAAAATACTGAAAATTATGATCATATGAGCACAAGACTACAAATAGCTATAAATGTGAGCTAATTGTTGAATGCCCAAAATGTGAACATATAACTGGAGAGGGAGGACGGAATTGTGGCTGTTGGAAATCTGGAATTGGGTCATTAGTAGTTTGGGACGGCCCAACTTAACTTCAAATGGTTGCTAAATGATCAACTGTTAAGTGAGGATTAACTGGGATAACTTTCAAATCAATCTCTGAAGTTGAAAACTGGTTAAAAATTTTTTTCTAAGTGCAGAACATTCAAACATTTGATTTTAAGTAGTTTGCAAATATCTACATGCTCATGCAGAATAATATAAAATTATCAATATTTTCAGCAACCAATATGACAAATTATTTCAATATAAAACGATATTATCCTTATCATAGCATTTTCTTCCTCTTGCTTACCTTGTGTTGAATGTCAGATTATAAGCTTTTATAGACTTTTGAAAACCTTTAATTTTATTCCTTGGCAGAAATATTGACTTAGATCAGTGACTCTATTTTGACAGGTCTTTCTAAAGATACTGGTTGGTACATAATGGTGAGATAGATACTGTAGATTGATATTCACATGTCAGAGGAAAATTCCTAATCTCCGCTTTCTTTTTTAACCCATAACCACAGACCTGCAGTCATAGTGACAGCAACAGTTTTTTAAAATGTTCAGAACACTCCTATTTTTAGAAATGGACCATTCTGGTTGCGAATAGCTTTTGTTTTCCCACCAATAAGAGTGTATGCAGCATTGCGCTTGCTTCAGTTATTTGGTACTTTCTGAAGCAGCATTTGAATTTGAGTTTTGGTCATTTTGACCGCAGATCTTTGTTAGCATATTTTTTTTATAATGTCAGGACCACGTTTTCTGCCAAAAAGAGGTGATTTGGTGATCCAAACTTCAAAGAAACTGTTCTAAAATGGTAAAGAGAAGCAGAGAGTGATCTGAGTGAAGTGGAATTGGATTGTGACAAAAAATTTGTAATGGACGATGAAGAACCACCGATTCTGACATCAGCGATGATGAAGCTCCCAATGAAATTGATGACGAGGTAAAATCTACATCGTACAATAATTTATATGGCAAGAACAAATTCAAATGGACTTCTGCACCCTTTGGAAGTAATAGATATAGAACTGCTAGTCACAATATTGTTGTGCAATTACCTGGACTATGGCCAAAAGCTAGAAATCTCAGAAATCTACTCCCTTAGAGATTTGGAAATTATTATTTTTTTAAAGAAATTATTAGTGCCATCATTCAGTTCATTCATCAATTGGCTCATTCAATTTAAAAATTAGAGAAGAAAGATTGAAGTTCAAGGATGGAGAAACAAAAAGTGACCTATATATTAGATTGATAAAATATAAGATTAGATAAATTAATATGAGTACATGGTGAAATTGCACAAGAGTTTTGTAACCAATGGTGTAGGGTTTCCTGCCTGGGCAGGGGGTTGGACTAGAAGGCCTCCAAGGTCCCTTCCAACTCTGATGTTATGTTATGTTATGACACATTGTATTTGGATGGAAGATGGTTTTATGGTTTTTTGTTTTAAAAAAATAAAAATATATATTAAAAAAAATTGACCTGGGCAATGTGGATTTGATAGAGATCAATATATTTTTTGGTTTACTGCTCTATACATCAATTTCTACATTCAACCATGAAAACATTGACTGTCTTTTTGCTACTGAGGTCATTATGACTTCATGTCTGTAATAGCGTAACCAAAGTAGTACGTCTGTGATTAAGGGTTAAGACAACTTGCTTCATTGAGGCATTTCTGCAAATAATAATAACAATAATCTGCACAATCATGACATGATTTGAGATGCGTACAGTGAAATAGGGTGAAAAGTAAAGTTTTATACTTAGGCAAGAAAAAACAACTGTTGTTGTGTCTTTGGCTCCCGGGCCCGGCCTCTTGGCAGAGACTGACTCAGAGAGTGAGGGGGAAGAGCCGACAGGGCTTCCCTGTGCAGGACCTTCCTCTCTGGCTCCACTCCAGGTTCCAGAGACAGGCCAGGTGGAGGAGATGATGCCTCTTTCTCCTGCACCTTCTCCCTCCCAGGCAACACCTCAAGACCCAGCTGCTGACAATCAGTCTTGGTTAAATCCCAGGCATCGCAGAAAGGAGAGGCGGGAACAATAAAAGAAGGGGTGGGGCAGGCCTAGAGAGTGCTGAGTCACGGAGCCACACCCCACAGGGTATAAAAGCAGGAGGAGCTGCTCCATAGCTTCTTGTGATGGACAAAAACTGACTCTTGGAAACTTTGGCTGCAATATTTCGAGACTAAGAATTTGGCTTCTGGATTTCTGTTTATTTCTGAACTCTTGGTTGCTCCAGCAATGAACTGCAGTTACGCTGGCTTTTGAGGAGATAAGAGAACTTGGCAGGCAATCGCAGGTTTGTTGCCAGAACTGATATCTGTCATAGGAATAAATTGCTGGCAGATATAGTCAGCTCGCATGTCTTCTTGGTTGTGGTTTGGTGGGGGTGGGGGGGACAGAACAACTGTACAGGTACAGAATAAGTCAAACTTCCCTCAATGCCAACAACTGTGAAAGGGCCATTCGAGTCAAAATCACTTAAATATAGATTATTTTTTTTATTGGCCAAGTGTGATTGGACACACAAGAAATTTGTCTTGGTGCATATGCTCTCAGTGTACATAGAGGAAAAGATACCTTCATCAAGGTACAACACTTATAAAACTTAATGATAGTCATAGTCATAGGAGCAACAACGTGGGGCAGCAGTGATAAAAGTCAATGCAATCCTAGTCTGCATTAATACAGGGACAGAGTCAAGATCACACAAAATATTAATACCACTTTATAAAACCTTAAGAAGACTACATCTAGAATGCTGCATCCAGTTTTGGTCACCACATTACAAAAAAGATGTTGAAACTCTGGAAAGAGTACAGAAAAGAACAACAAAGTTTGTTAGGGAGTTGGAGACTAAGACATATGTAGAACAGTTGCAGGAACTGAATATGTCTAGGCTAGAGAAAAGAAGGACTAGGAGAGATATGATAGCAGTGTTCTAGTATTTGAGGAACTCTCACAAAGATGAGGGGGATAATTATTTTCTAAAACACCAGAAAAGCAAGACAAGAGGGAATGGATGGAAACTAATCAAGGAGACAAGCAATCTTGTCTAGAACTAGGGAGAAATTTCCTAATGGTGACAACAATCAACCAGTGGAATGACTTGTCTTCAGAAGTTGTAGGTGCCCCATCACTGGAGGCTTTCAAGAAGAGACTTGATAGCCACTTGTCTGAAATAGTATAGACTCTCCTGCTGGTGTAGGGAGTTGGATTAGATGACTTCCAAGATCCCTTCCAACTCTGTTATTCTGTGTTCTATCAATGTACATCTCAGATTCTTAGTGGGAACAGAATTTTAAGCCTAAATTTTCTCATTGCATTGGAGGAAATAAACTCAACCTTTAATATTCCAGTTTAGTCAGTGATTTATACTGAATCTCTGAAGGTCTGTTTGTTCTGTCGGAGAAACTGTAATCATCTCTATATTTCTCTACCTACCTGTAAATACACTTTCTCACTTTTATTTATATACAGTATTCAATGAAACAGAAAGGAAAAGAGAGAAAGAAATATCAAGAGAGACAATGTAATTACATCAAGATAAACTGTATTTATATAGGGACTTCTCATGCATATGTATCTATGACGTCTTTGCATAACACTTTCAATAAAGGATAATTGCACTCCATTGCAATTGTCCATGAATAATCTTTATTTATAGACAACTCTTTCATAGCATGTGGATAATATCAGGCCTTCGATCCACTGCATAACTGAGCCATACATTTATCTTATCAAGGTGGAAGAACTAATGTCTTGGCAATAATAACCTGGCATGGGTCAAGGTTATTGCAGGAACCATCTCCTCCCATGGGATTAGCCAATTCCATTTGCTCTGACAGAAGGGGCGGACTCAAAATCTCAATAACCAAGGAATTTCAGCTTGTGGGCTCTAAGAAAAGAGACTTCTCTTCCATGGCTCTCACACTTTGGAACATTCTTTTCTATCAAACAGACAACAAGTAGTCAAAATTGGCAATGCTCTATCAAATCCTGTTCCTGTCAAAAGTGGCGTTCCCCAAGGCAGCGTTCTTGGATCCACATTCTTCATATTATACATTAATGATCTCTGTGACCATATTACAAGTAATTGTATTCTCTTTGCTGACGATGTCAAACTATTTAACACCACCAACAATACAGCTATTCTCCAAAAAGACCTTGACTTTTTATCTGAATGGTCTAAAACTTGGCAATTCCAAATCTCAACCAGCAAATGCTCAGTCTTACATATTGGAAAAAAGAACCTAAACACTAAGTACAAGCTTGATGGACATTACCTTACTGATGACCCCCACCCTGTTAAAGATCTTGGAGTTTTCATATCAAGTGCCAAAGCCCAACTACATTGCAGAAAAGGCCTTAGGAGTTGTAAACCTAATCTTGCGTAGCTTCTTCTCCAAAAACGCTACACTACTAAACAGAGCATATAAAACATTTGCTAGACCAATTCTTGAATACAGCTCGACTGTTTGGAACCCATACCACATTTCTGACATCAATACAATTGAACGTGTCCAGAAATATTTTACAAGAAGAGTTCTCCACTCCTCTGAATACAACAAAATACCTTATGCCACCAGACTTGAAATCCTGGGTTTAGAAAATTTAGAACTCTGCCGCCTTTGACATGACCTGAGTTTAACTCATAGAATCATATATTACAAAGTCCTTCCTGTCAAAGACTACTTCAGTTTCAATTGCAACAATACACGAGCACACAATAGATTTAAGCTTAATGTTAACCGCTCCAATCTTGATTGCAGAAAATATGACTTCAGTAATAGAATTGTTAATGCTTGGAATACACTACCTGACTCTGTAGTTTCTTCCCGAAATCCCAAAATCTTCAACCAAAAACTGTCTACTATTGACCTCACCCCATTCCTAAAAAGTCTGTAAGGGGCGTGCATAATAGCACAAATGTGCCTACCATTCCTGTCCTATTGTTTCCTTTTGTTATATCCAATTAATATAATTATTACATAGTCATACTCATATATGTGCTTATATAATGTATAGTTATTTCATACTTATGCTTATATATACTGTGTGACAAAATAAATAAATAAATAAAATAAATAAAAATAAACATTCTACCCATCAAGGTGAGATCTGACCCTCTTGGCTTTTCAAAAAGGCCTGACAACTTGGCTCTGCCAACTGGCTTGGGGGACCAATAGGAGTGTCTGACTCTGGAGGAATTTAGCAGAAAGATTCCACTTCCAGCCTGTTTATGCATTGTTTTTTTTCTTATCTAGTTTTGTTTTTGTTAATTTTAATGTTTTAATTTTTATTCCTGAATGTTTTTTATGATTTTATGTTGTGCTTTTATGATGTTGTAAGTTGCCCAGTGAGATGGGTGGCATATAAATTTAATAAATAATAATAAAATAATAACATCATTGGCATTGACAAATCCACTATCCTGCCAGCCCAGCACTTTGAAATCAGGGTAACTGTGAGCAGATAGATGTCTGTTAGACAGAAAAGCAGATATCCACAAATGGATATCTGCTTTTCTGTCTAACAGACAACAAGTGGTCAAAATTGGCAATGCTTTATCAAATCCTGTTCCTGTCAAGAGTGGCATTCCTCAAGGCAGCGTCCTTGGACCAACACTCTTTATGCTATACATTTATGATCTTTGTGACCACATCTCAATTGTGTTCTCTTTGCTGATGATGTCAAACTATTTAACACCACAGACAATACTTCTATCATTCAAAACGACCTTGATCATCTATCCGCTTGGTCTAAAAATTGGCAGCTCCAAATTTCAACCAGCAAATGCTCAGTCTTACATATAGGAAAAAAGAACCCAAAAACTAAATACATACTAGATGGACATTACCTTACAGACGACCCCCATCCATTAAAGACCTTGGAGTTTTCATGTCAAATGATCTAAGTGCCAAAGCCCACTGCAACTACATAGCAAAAAAAGCTCTAAGAGTTGTAAACCTAATTTTGCGTAGCTTCTTTTCCAAAAACACCACACTACTAACCAGAGCATATAAAACATTTGCTAGACCAATTCTAGAATACAGCTCACCTGTTTGGAACCCTCACCACATCTCTGACATCAATACAATTGAACGTGTCCAGAAATATTTTACAAGAAGAGTTCTCCATTCCTCTGAAAACAGTAAAATACCTTATGCCACCAGACTTGAAATCCTGGGTTTAGAAAACTTAGAACTCCACCGCCTTCCACAGGACCTAAGCTTAACTCACAGAATCATCTATTGTAATGTCCTTCCTGTTAAAGACTACTTCAGCTTTAATTGCAATAATACGAGAGCAACTAATAGATTTAAACTTAATGTCAACCACTTTAATCTAGATTGCAGAAAATATGACTTCTGTAACAGAATCATCAGTGCTTGGAATACTTTACCTGACTCTGTGGTCTCTTCCCATAATCCTAAAAGTTTTATCTAAAAACTTTCTACTATTGACCTCACCCCATTCCTAAGAGGACCATAAGGTGTGTGCATAAGCGCACAAACGTGCCTACCGTTCCTGTCCTATTGTTTTGTTTTTCTTTTCTTCTTCCTATATATATGCTTATACCGCCTTATATTCACTCATATATGTGTTTATATACTATATAATCTTTTTGTATGATACCTACATATATTGTTGTGACAAAATAAAATAAATAATAAATAAATAAAATAAAAACTACTTCAATGGACAGCTTAAGGGCGGAACCCCCAACTGGGCACTCCCCAAGCAACAGTGATGCCACTGGCTAATCTTTTCAACCCAAAAAATGCATCGGTGCTCCTGACATGACCGTAGTAATAGTACAGGTTGCCCTTGTATCCTTTTTAAACTGTGTGTCTTTCTTATCAATGAAGGTTGTAATGTATCTTTAAAAGTTTTGGCGGGAAAATAGCACGTTGCTGATTGGTTGAAGCCTCCGGCTAAACTGTATATAAAGAGGGTTTTTTCCCAGCACTGGCTGCTGGGTTCACCATATAGTAAAGAGCTGTTGTCACTATCCTGGTCTCCTGCCTCGTTATTGCCCGAATCTAACACTGGCGACGAAGGTGGGATCTCGAGGCTAAGAGCGCCAGGAAAAGAGCTGAACTCACCAGGAAGACGCGAACCCAGCAAACAAGGGGCGGAAAGCAGCGATGTCCGGCTACACACCGCCAGCGCCATTCGACCCAGCTAAGGAAAAATGGGGGTCATACATGGCTCGTTTCGAGTGTTTCCTCGAGGCGAACGAACTTCAAGGAGTTTCAGACAACAGGAAACGAGCGTATTTCCTGAGCCACTGCGGTCCAGAAGTTTTCGACACCGCAGAATCCCTGGCGGAGCCAACGCCGGTACAGTCGGTACCGTGGCAAACTCTGCAGACTTTATTGAAAGCCCATTATGCACCAACGCCGTCCAAGTATGTGCAACGGTTCGAATTCGGGGAGCGCAGACAGCAAGAGGGTGAGTCCATCAGCGCATACATGGCCGCCCTGAGGAAAGCCTCAAAACATTGCGAGTATCGAGACTTGGATGAGGCATTGCTGGAGCAACTCATCCGCGGGGTCAGGGACATCCGTTTGCGGAGGCGGCTGCTGTCTAAAAGCAACCTAACGCTGGCAAACGCCTTGGACGAAGCCAGGGCTCACGAGATGTCTACCCAAGCGGCGGAAACCCTACAAAAGCCGCTCGCACCAACGGCTGGTGCGAAATCAACCCCGGTCCACAACGAGGAGATCCAGGCTGAGTCGGACGGTGAGGAAGAGGAAGGAGTCTTCCACACCGGGAGGCCGGAGAAAGAAGACCGGGGTGACTGCGCAAGTTGCGGAGGGCAACACCAACGACAACAATGCAAATTTAAGGATGCGGTGTGTCGGCGATGCGAAAGGAAGGGGCACCTAGCACAGGCCTGTCGAGCACCCCAGCCTTCCCGCAAAAAATTCAAAGCGGCCAATCAGAGCACGGGAACGGCGAAGCGGCCCGTGAGTGGTCAGTTTAAAAAAGGCGCGAAGTTGAATCAGACTGTCGTGAGAGTGGGTCACGCATCAACACGCCTAGAGAAGAAAATCTTTACAAAGGCAAAGATTGAGGGGGTGCCGTGCCGATTGGAGGTGGACACCGGCTCAGCGATCACGATCATGTCCTGGGACAATCTCGTGAGAGCCTTACCCGCCATCGCAAAGCGCAAGCTGCAACCACAGAAATTAAAGGTACAAGACTACCAAGGAAATCGCATCCCTGTTCGAGGGGTAACGTCCGTCCACGTCGAGTATGGACACTACAAGAAAACCCTGCCCATCACCATAGTCGATGGGACCCTGCCAAGCTTGTTGGGACTGGACTGGTTCCGAGCATTGGGCATGGGAGTGACTGGAATCTTCAGAAACGAAGTCGACCTCAAAGACGCACTCGTGAAAGAATTTGGGGACGTTTTCAGAGACTGCCTGGGCAAGTACACGGGGACCCCTATCTCTTTTAACCTAGACCCCCAAGTTGCCCCTATCCGTCTAAAGGCTAGGAGGGTCCCGTTCGCCCTAAAGCCCAGGATTGACCGGGAGCTGGACAAGCTAGTAAACCAGGGAATTCTAGTACCAGTTGACCATGCTAAGTGGGAGACCCCTATAGTCACCCCAGTCAAACCGGACGGGTCGGTCCGGATTTGCGCTGACTACAAGGCAACGCTTAACAAAGCGTTGCAAAAGAGTGCTTACCCCGTTCCGGTGGTACAGCACTTACTGCACTCAATGGGGCAAGGGCAAGTTTTTGCCAAGCTAGACTTGGCCCAAGCCTATCAACAGCTGCCGGTAGATAGCAACACAGCCGAAGCGCAGACAATTGTGACTCACAGAGGGGCTTTCAAGTGTACCCGGTTACAGTTTGGGGTTAGTGTGGCTCCAGGATTATTTCAGAATCTAATGGAGCGGTTATTGCAGGGACTACCAGGGGTGGTACCGTACTTTGACGATGTACTGGTATCCGCCGAGAATCTAGAGGAATTAGGGGTAAGACTGCGAAAGGTTTTGGGCATTTTCCGGTCTGCCGGCCTCACAGTTAAACTGAACAAATGCCAGATCGGGGTTGAGTCTGTGGAATTCCTGGGCTACCGGATAGACAGGGAAGGGATTCACCCCACTGAGAGCAAGGTACGGGCCATCAGGAAGGCCCCGGTTCCAAAGAACAAAACGGAGTTACAGGCATTCTTAGGTCTGGTCAACTTCTACGCGGTATTCTTAAGGAATAAGGCAACAGTAGCCGAGCCGCTGCATAAATTACTAGCAAAGACGGCTGCATGGTCTTGGGGAAAGGCGGAAGCTAGGCATTCAAGGGTAAAGAATCTCCTATCGAGTGATAGCCTCCTTATCCAATACAATGGCACGCTGCCATTAGTGTTAAGCTGCGATGCATCTCCTATGGGGTGGGGGCTGTGCTCACCCACAGGTTACCAAATGGCACAGAAGCCCCTATTGCATATTACTCCCGAACCATGTCATCAACTGAAAGGAATTATAGCCAGCTTGATAAGGAAGCCTTGGCTATAGTCTCCGGAGTAAAGAAATTCCATGAATATGTATTTGGTCGTGATTTTGAAATCATCACGGACCATAGACCTTGCTAGGTCTGCTGGCAGGCGATCGCCCAACGCCTGTGGCACTTTCGCCCAGACTGACCCGATGGACTATCTTCCTGGCAGCGATTCTTACAAATTACTACACCGCCAGGAAAGGAATTAGGCATGCAGACGCCTGAGCAGATGCCCGCTACCAGAGACTATCAAGACCCCACTCCGGGATACCAGTTCTGCTAATTGACTCTTGACTCTGGCCCAGTCACATCCAAAGAGGTGGCTCGGTCAGATAAGGACATTACAATAAGAACTGTAATTGGTTGGGTACAAAGAGGTTGGCCCGCTGCGCCGGGCGAGCGCTTTTAAAGAGTTTGTAAAAACGTGGGAACTCTCAGCTCAAGGGGTGCCTGCTATGGGGGATCGAGTGGTGATCCCGGAGAAATTGAGGAAAAGGTATTGGATCTCCTTCACGAAGGTCACCCAGGGATCGTGAGAATGAAGGGTCTAGCGAGAAGCTATGTGTGGTGGCCCTTAATGGACTCGGAAATTGCTGAAAGGGTAGGAAATGCCAGGCCTGCCAGGAGTCCAGACCGCTACCCCAACGGCCCCGATTCGGGAATGGAGAGACCCCAGGGCCCTGGTCTAGGATCCATATCGATTTTGCCGCCCTTCCACGGCCAAACCTTTCTGGTAGTAGTCGACGCCTACTCCAAATGGCTGGAAATCATTCTCATGAGATCCATGACAGCCCAGGCCGTGATTTCAGTCCTACGGCACCTATTTGTAACCCACGGGTTGCCCGACACGTTAGTCTCTGATAATGGCCCGCAATTCACGGCAACCCAGTTTGAAGGATATTTGGCAGAAGAGGGCTTACCTGCCCGTGGTACAGCACTTACTGCACTCAATGGGGCAAGGGCAAGTTTTTGCCAAGCTAGACTTGGCCCAAGCCTATCAACAGCTGCCCGTAGATAGCAGCACAGCCGAAGCGCAGACAATTGTGACTCACAGAAGGGCTTTCAAGTGTACCCGGTTACAGTTTGGGGTTAGTGTGGCTCCAGGATTATTTCAGAATCTAATGGAGCGGTTATTGCAGGGACTACCAGGGGTGGTACCGTACTTTGACGATGTACTGGTATCCGCCGAGAATCTAGAGGAATTAGGGGTAAGACTGCGAAAGGTTTTGGGCATTTTCCGGTCTGCCGGCCTCACAGTTAAACTGAACAAATGCCAGATCGGGGTTGAGTCTGTGGAATTCCTGGGCTACCGGATAGACAGGGAAGGGATTCACCCCACTGAGAGCAAGGTACGGGCCATCAGGAAGGCCCCGGTTCCAAAGAACAAAACGGAGTTACAGGCATTCTTAGGTCTGGTCAACTTCTACGTGGTATTCTTAAGGAATAAGGCAACAGTAGCCGAGCCGCTGCATAAATTACTAGCAAAGACGGCTGCATGGTCTTGGGGAAAGGCGGAAGCTAGGCATTCAAGGGTAAAGAATCTCCCACCGAGTGCTAGCCTCCTTATCCAATCCAATGGCACGCTGCCATTAGTGTTAAGCTGCGATGCATCTCCCTATGGGGTGGGGGCTGTGCCCAGCCACAGGTTACCAAATGGCACAGAAGCCCCTATTGCATATTACTCCCGAACCATGTCATCAACTGAAAGGAATTATAGCCAGCTTGATAAGGAAGCCTTGGCTATAGTCTCCGGAGTAAAGAAATTCCATGAATATGTATTTGGTCGTGATTTTGAAATCATCACGGACCATAGACCTTGCTAGGTCTGTTGGCAGGCGACCGCCCAACGCCCGTGGCACTTTCGCCCAGACTGACCCGATGGACTATCTTCCTGGCAGCGTATTCTTACAAATTACTACACCGGCCAGGAAAGGAATTAGGCATGCAGACGCCTGAGCAGATGCCCGCTACCAGAGACTATCAAGACCCCACTCCGGGATACCAGTTCTGCTAATTGACTCTTGACTCTGGCCCAGTCACATCCAAAGAGAGATAAGGACATTACAATAAGAACTGTAATTGGTTGGGTACAAGAGGTTGGCCCGCTGCGCCGGGCGAGCGTTTAAAGAGTTTGTAAAAACGTGGGAACTCTCAGCTCAAGGGGTGCCTGCTATGGGGGATCAGTGGTGATCCCGGAGAAATTGAGGAAAAGGTATTGGATCTCCTTCACGAAGGTCACCCAGGGATCGTGAGAATGAAGGGTCTAGCGAGAAGCTATGTGTGGTGGCCCTTAATGGACTCGGAAATTGCTGAAAGGGTAGGAAATGCCAGGCCTGCCAGGAGTCCAGACCGCTACCCCAACGGCCCCGATTCGGGAATGGAGAGACCCCAGGGCCCTGGTCTAGGATCCATATCGATTTTGCCGCCCTTCCACGGCCAAACCTTTCTGGTAGTAGTCGATGCCTACTCCAAATGGCTGGAAATCATTCTCATGAGATCCATGACAGCCGAGGCCGTGATTTCAGTCCCACGGCACCTATTTGTAACCCACGGGTTGCCCGACACGTTAGTCTCTGATAATGGCCCGCACCACGGCAACCCAGTTTGAGGATATTTGGCAGAAGAGGGCATCCGCATGTCCTCTCGGCGCCTTTCCACCCTGCGACAAATGGCCTTGCAGAACGTTCCGTTCGGAGCGCAAAGAAGCATTGTCCAGAATCAGGCCAGGCGACTGGCAAACAAAATCGATACCTTCCTGGCAGTCCAACACAGAACCCCTGTGTCACAACTGGCAGAAGCCCGGCAGAGCTATTAATGGGTCGGAAGCTCAGGTGCCCACTAGACCGCTTAAACCCAAACTACACACCAGACGGTTACAAAGGGGTACAGGGTAAAACAAGAGGGATGGCAGTAGGCGACCTAGTGTGGGCACACAACTACAGCGAGGTCCGACCTGGGTAACAGGAAAATCCTAGAGATAACAGGACCAAAATCATATCTAGTAGAGATAGAGGATGGCCGGGTATGGAAGCGCCACATAGACCAGATAAGGAAACGATAACCGTAAATCAGAAACAGACGAAACAGGCCCTGACTACCCAACGAATGAATCCACAACTGACTCAAACCCGGGGCAAACGCGAGACTTATCTGAGTTCCAGAAGGTCCAGCGACACCAACCGGCCCATCCTGAAGACAGCAGGGACGACTCTGCAAATAATCCAGGGCCGGATGGCCTAGAGGAGGAGCTGAGAGGAACAAACAGTCCCTCCGGTCAGCTCGACTCACTCCCAGAAAGTGAATTGCGCAGGTCCGAAAGAGTCAGGAGACGCCCAGTCTACCTGCGTGATTACATAGAAAAATAAGATGTAAATTTTATGCAAATATTGGTAAAGTGTTTTCTGGGAGGGAAGGAGTGTAATGTATCTTTAAAAGTTTTGGCGGGAAAATAGCACGTTGCTGATTGGTTGAAGCCTCCGGCTAAACTGTATATAAAGAGGGGTTTTTCCCAGCACTGGCTGCTGGGTTCACCATATAGTAAAGAGCTGTTGTCACTATCCTGGTCTCCTGCCTCGTTATTGCCCGAATCTAACAAAGGTGGTAGTGACACAGGGTTTTTTGACCCAGTCTTAAATGTTGAGAAGTGGGAATTCTGTTCCTTTTACCCAGGGCTTGAAGTCACCATACTTTATACTTAGCCCTGTATGTTCCTTTTTCAGCTTTCCAGCCCTTATATTTCAGCACTTTTTAGCACTTAGCACTTAGTCTAGCAACTGTTCATAGTTATGCCAGTGAGTAAAAAATAACTTTGCAATTCGTCCTTATATTACAACTTTGCAAGCTCTGTAAAGAAAAAAAAAGAAAAAACTGAAGTAAGATTGTAAGCACACTCTTGGTTTCATTTAGTGACTAGCTTTACAAGAGAGTTGCTAGTCCCAATTGTGATTGCTAAATGAGAACTACTTCTACTGGGTTGTTTCTCCCATTGTAGGAAGAAAAACACAATTACTTATTGTTGGTTGGTTGGTTGGTTGGTTGGTTGGTTGGTTGGTTGGTTGGTTGGTTGTAGTTAATCTGCCTCTTTGTAAAGCTTGTGTAAGCCTTGCTATTCCTTTCTCAGCTGCAGTAGCTTCCAAGCATCTTGGCTAACTTTACCTAGTATCACCTTCTCCTGGTATTACTCCCCGTTTTTTCCTTGTAGCAACACCCAACTCCTTTGCCTTTGGTGCTTCTCTTTAATCTCTTTACAGTACAGGTGTAGTCCCTTGCTCTTTTGGTACCATTAACCACAATCCATACAGAAGGAACATACTTCAGAGGGGTGGAAAACTTAGGTTTGCAGCTTTGCTTCCTCATACCCTTAAGTTTGTCATGGGATGAAGAGTACTTTATCATTTGGCAGCACAATATATAAAACACTGCTAACTTCAAAAGATTAAGCAGATATTGAGCAGGTTATAACATGGATAAGGGAGACCACCACAAAGTAACAAAGATGTACTCTGGAAAGTTATAAGAAAAAAAAGTCAATAAAAAACTGCTTCCATATTGTCACAAAGACAGTTATGGGGTTCAGTATGTCCATGAAGTTCCCAGAAGTAAGGCTCAATCTGCATAATTCACACACAAAAAAATTCAAGAAACACAGGTTCATCATACTGAATGTTACCATTCCAAATACATCTCAGAATACCAAGGAACATAAAGAGTGAACTTTGAACATATATTTTTTTTCAATAGTTGCATATTCTACAGCAGGGGTGTCCAAACTTGGCAACTTTGAGTGGCTGAGGAATTTTGGGAGTTGAAGACCACAAGTCTTAAAGTTGCCAAGTTTGGACACCCCTGTTCTACAGGATCCAAATTGGATATGGTTCCAAAACATCTATAATTCCAAATTTCAATACCTTTCAATAGTAATTATATTCTAACAGGTTATTTTCTATTTGTCTTTTGGAAGAAAAAAAAAATAACATTCCTGCTTCTAGTGAAAACAACTTTTAGAAAAAGCCCAGTGGCATGTTTTCTAAAAAAGCAGATGGGATATTACCAAATAATTCCAATTTCATCTGATTAAATGTAAATCACCTTCTAAATTCTGTTGTGTCCCTCTTCATTATCTTTGCTCATTTCCTACCATATGAAACTGAGAAAATATTAACATGTCACAGGTTCCATATTTAGTCATAGTTCAGAGAAATCATTTCTGCATTCATAAATCATTTATGAAATTCTGCTTCATTTGCGCGCTCTCTCTCTCTCTCTCTCTGCTTCACTATATGCATTTTCTTTAGCGGAAACACAGCTTTTCGTCATGAAAGCTCCTGTTGTGTTTTGATTTTGGAAAAAAACATTATATACAATAATTATTATTTTTTTTGCCTTAACTGAATGAAGCTGAAGTTCAATAGCTGGAAATTATATGCATATTTGTGTCATTTTTTGCAGTTATATCTATTTCTTGATTCTTTTATCTTGCATTTTTTGAACATGATATTTCCATCCAGCAGTGTTTTGACATTTCCTTCCTACCTTGAGCTGAAAGAATATCTGTCCCAAGCTCATCTAGCTGCTTTAGTACCCAAAGTATAACTAGATTTCTAGCCTAATTCCTTGACTACTACACCAAACTGGCTCTCATAGTAGCAGTAGGATACATACAATGTATCAATCTAAATTTTTTTAAAAAACTATCGTATGATCATTTTCTATGCTTTTCTATCCCTTAGAAGAAAAAACAACTGCTTCAAGTAATGTTCTACTACCAGATAAAGTGATAGACAAACTGCCGAGCTAGCTTACCTAGCTAGATTGCATTCTTACATCACATACTTTCCTTCATTCATGAAGAGGAGAAAATATTGTTTAAAACCAGTTGTGCCCAGCCCCAAATGATCCCGGTATCAATGCTTTCATCATGCTGGAATAATAGCTTGTTGCTGCTGCCAATGGCAAGGAATCAAGAGGGAACACATGAACCAGAAGCAGATGCCCCAAGCTTGTTGAAACTGGGGCAGAGTCTAATGGGTTTTGACAGTAACCTTGAGGAACAGGGTGAAGAGCTGCAACCAAGAGAATGGTCAGATAAGAGAAATCTGAGTCCAAATCAGGAATTCGTGAAAACCTTAAGAAGCAAGTTAAAGAGCTTCAACCAACAGAATGGTCAAATAAGAGAAATCTGAAGCCACTTAAATATAGCTGTGCTATAATTGTTCAATCAACTCCGTTTCTTTGGGTCCTGTTCATGAACTCCATTGCAATATTCTTCCAACTGTTTCTCCAATGGAAATATTGATATTGTGGAAGGTTTTTCACAAGCTCAATATTTATCAATTAAGAAATCTTCCTGGGTGAGATTGTATCTCTCTAGCAAACAAGAAAAAAGAGGGCATAGAGGTGCAGAGCCTCATAGATGAGTTGAAGATGACAATCAGGTAGCTGGCCAATTGGAGACAAACCAATTGCCAATCTCTAAACTCTAATCCTCCATGCAAGGTATCATATCAGCATATAGAGTATCAGCATACTGAGCAAATAGATCAACAGATATTGTTAATATGGCTCTGCACTACATCCTACAACATCTTGAATCTCCAAAGATCTATGCAAGGGTCATCTTTGTAGACTTTACTTCAGCATTCAATACCATCATTTCAGACACTCTTCTAACTAAGCTAAACCAGCTACAGGTACCTGTAAGTGGATCATAAGCTTTGTAACAGACAGGAAGCAGCAGGTGAAGCTAAGCAGAATCACATCAGATACCTTTACAATTAGCACAGGACCACCACCCCCAAGGCTCTGTGCTCTCCCCACTTCTCTTCTCTCTATATACCAATGACTGCATCTCTAATGATCCATCTGTTAAACTACTGAAGTTCGCAGATGACACAATAGTGATTGGTCTCATTCGCGACAATGATGAATCCACATACAGAGGTTGAACAACTAGCCTTGTGGCACAACCAGAACAATCTGGAAATGAATACACTCAAAACCGTAGAAATGGTAGTAGACTTTAGGAGAAACCCTTCCATACTTCCACCTTTTACAATACTAGACAACACGGTATCCAAAAATAATGACACCAATTTTGGATATTTTGTTTCTAATTTCTGTTAATGCAGTCTTGAAGGGAAAAGGGGGATTCTGAAAATATTTTCTCTCAGGGTGTATTTGAAATGATAGCACTTTTGAACTC
Organism: Ahaetulla prasina; assembly: GCF_028640845.1. Classification (NCBI taxonomy): domain Eukaryota; kingdom Metazoa; phylum Chordata; class Lepidosauria; order Squamata; family Colubridae; genus Ahaetulla; species Ahaetulla prasina. Next base: position 90,687,494 of record NC_080544.1, read on the forward strand.
CTTGGAAACAAATAATTTCCACAATCAGCATCTATTATCTCAGCTAGGTTGTGCTCATACTTGTTGCAAACATTTAAAAATGTTTGATGTAAAATTTTACCCTAGGGTGTTTCATTTAATCATTGTACCAAGGAATGAGGGACTGAGAAAATAATAAAGGAGAGTATTGTTGGTAAAACATGGGATATTTTACACAAAATGATGGAATGCATCACTATTATAATTCATAAATTATAAAATATTACATCATGAATATGCAGGAAACTCTTTGTACAGATTGATACCTTTGAAATTTGCAAGGTACATTTACTGATATTAAAATTCATCATCCCGTCCTTCTTAATAAATACTTCTCATGTAAACATCAGAACAGTTTAATATTATACCAAAAAGTTCAGGGATCTAATTAACATTTTGCTGTGTGTTTTTTCATTGAAGCAGTGTATAGTTACAATTTTATAGAGACAGATCGGGAAACAGAATGACTTTGGAAAAAGGGATTTGAAGAGAAAAAATATGAATTCTTCAAAATCCTGATAGTTTCAATACCTTGAGACTTGTACATTGTTTAATAAATATCTACAACAAAAGGGAAATGATTATTTTAAATCCATGGTGGACTGAACTATAAGACAAAATATTCAACAGGATGCAGGGAGTGGTAATCTTACCACCATTCATTTAGTACCATTTGAAGTTTCAACAGCACTGAGAAAAGTGACTTACAATCAGTCCTTGCACTTACAACTAGTAGCGTTTCGAAGGTCATATGATCAAAATTTGGGGGTTTGGCCACAGGCATTTATTTACAATGGCCACAGCATCCCAGGGTCATGTGATCACTGTTTTTGACCTTCCCAGATGATTTCTGACAAGCCAACTCAATTGGAGAAACTGGATTTGCTTAATGACTACATAATTCCTCTCCCTCTCCTTCCCCTTCCCCTTCTCATTTCCCTCTCCCTCACTATATCTCTTATTTATCATATTCTTTAATCATCCTTTTTCTAAAGTAAGATAAAAAAAAAACTATGAAAATTCTCAACCATCCAGGTTATGGTTGTCCTAAAGGTGCTTTTCAAAAGGCACCCGGAGGCTCCAACTGGTACAGAATGCGGCCGCGCGGGGAATTGAGGTAGCACTTCGTAGCTCCCATGTAACACCTCTCCTGCGCAGGCTGCACTGGTTGTTGGTGGTCTTCTGGGTGCGTTTCAAAGTGTTGGTCATCACCTTTAAAGCACTCCATGGCATGGGACCGGGATACCTATGGGACCGCCTGCTGCCGCCAGGTACCTCCCATCGTCCAGTGCGTCCAGTGTGCTCTCACAGGGAGGGCCTCCTCAGGGTACCGTCGGCCAACCAATGTCGGCTGGCGGCCCCCAGGGGAAGAGCGTTCTCTGTGGGGGCTCCGGCCCTGTGGAACGATCTGCCTGTGGGACTGCGTCTTCTCCCTGATCTTCGGACCTTTAAGCGCGAGCTCAAGACCTTCTTTTTTCACCAAGCGGGGCTGGCCTAATTGATTGATTAATTTTAACACTGTGGGTTTTTAGTGGGCTTTTAATAGGGGTCTTAATCTATTTTGTAATTTTGTAATTTTCTTATTTAATATTTTTAACATACAGCTATTGAATTAGATTTTTAACTGGATATTGTATTTTAAATTTTTTTTATTATTGGTGTTTTATTTTGCTGTACACCACCCTGAGTCTTTGGAGAAGGGCGGTATAAAAATTTGAAATAATAATAATAATAATAATAATTGTTGTCCATACTGTATTGAATCATTTGGAACAACAGGGAACATATGTAAGATTGTTATTTGTGGATTATAGCTTTATAATTTAACACCATTCTACCCAACAAGTTGTTTCTTAAAATGACCAAATTGGGTATAGATCAGAGGATTTGTTTGTGGATAAAGGATTTTCTGACAGATAGGCCACAGTCAGTAAGGATGGGATCTCATCCCTCATCTCTCTGATACTAAACCCAGTAGCCCCCCAGGGTTGTGTACTAAACCCAGTAGCCCCCCAGGATTGTGTGCCCAGTAGCCCCCCAGGGTTGTATACACATGACTGCACCCCATTGTATAACACCAATGCAATTATTAAATTTGCAGTTGACACAACAATGGTGGGGCTCATTAATAAGAACAATGAGTCTGCTTATAGAAAGGAAGTACAAGGGTAAAGAAAATAATCTTATACTTAACACCAAAAAAACAACAACAAAGAACTTATAATTGATTTCAAGAGGAAGAGAGATGTATATTTACCATTGTACATAAATGATGAGGAGTGGATAAGGTTGGTAGTTTTAAATTTCTGGGCATTCATATCTCGGAGGACCTCTCATGGACTATGAATGCTGACGTGCTTATGAAGAAGGCACAGAAGAGGCTGTACTTCCTGAGAATGCTGAGGAAGATAAAACTATCTCAGCATCTACTTCTGTCCTACTATCTCAGCACCATTGAGAGCCTTCACATATGGCATTCTTGTATGGTATGGGAGCAGCTCTGCAATGGACATAAAAGCTCTACAGAGAATTAGTAAAACTGCCCAGAATATCATTGGGCTCCAGCTACCAGCCCTGGACGACATCTTTGCATCTCTCTGTTTGAGGAAGTTGCACAACATTCTCAGAGACTCTTCCCATCCTGCTTACAATCTTTTTGGACTGTTGCCTTCTGGCAGAATATACAGAACAATTAAAACTTGGACCACACATCTTCTGAATAGTTTTTATCCCAGAACTATAATTGCACTGAACTAAAGGGCCACCTTCAGTGAGCTGTTGGACAGCATTACTAGGTCTGCTGTGTGGATGCTTGGATAGTTTAGGGGTGGGGAATTTTTGGTGGGTGAGGGTGTGTTTGGGGATTGTCATGTGTGTTGAGTTTGGTCTCTGGGTATTATGTGAAATTCGTTGTATGGGTATACTGTGTATATATGTACAATGACAATAAACGTTACAATTTACAGTTGGACTTTCTTGGTTTTTTTCCTTGAAAATGTTTCACTTCTCATCCAAGAAGCTTCTTCAGTTCTGGCTGAATAGTGGAGAATAGGAGGATTTATATTTCTTTGCTGTCATCTGGTTGTTAGTTCTCTGAGGGTTGTTAGCTCTCTGAGAGTCATTGAGGCTACTTCGGGATTTATCTGTATTCTCAGAATCACCTGAATCAGAATGAAAATGGGTGTGAAACGTTCTTGAGATTCCTAAAAGGATTGTGTTGTAGACCAGCAATAGATAATGTCATAGCTCTCCCCCTCTGTTGAGAGAGGGGTATGTTCGGTTTTAATATAGATGGGCCTCTTTGACCCATCTTTCAAACCAGTGGTTCTTTTTGTCCAAAATGAGGACATTTGTCTGTCAGATGCAGATAGACAGTTGAATCTTGTCCTGATGGGTTGCTCTCCTATGTTGGGCCATGTGTTTGTGAAGGGGTTGTTTTGTTTCCCCAATGTACAGATCTGTAGATGTCTCACTATATTGTACCATATATTTCACATTGGTCAGTTTTTGTCCAATGGTTAGTTTTCTGGGTGTTTGTCCCCTGGAGTGGACAAGCTTTACCTTAATGTATTCTTGGATTTCAAGTGCCTACATATGTCATGTTGGTTTAAAATCCTCCTCAGTTTTCCAGATATTCCTGCAATATATGGAGTGACAATATTGCTTTGTTCGTTGTTCTCTTCTTTGTCTGTTATGGAGGAATTCCTGCTGGATCTTTTCCTGGATTTGATGAAGGCCCAGTTGGGATAGCCATATGTTCTGAGGTCTTCTTTAATATGTTTTAGTTCTTTTACTTTTCCCTCTTTGCTGGTAGGCAAATTTTCAGCCTGGTGATGTAGTGTTCTGATCACTCCCATTTTGTGCTCCAGTGGGTAGTGAGAATTAAAAATGTAAATATTGGTCTTGGTGTGTGGGTTTTCTGAATACTTAGATGTTGAGGCTTCTGTCTTCCTTAATGTGTACTGCATAGTCCAAGAAAGCCAGACTATTTTCCAGATGATTAGATGACTGCTAAGGAATATATATCCTTCCATCCAAGAACTAAAAAAGCTTCTTGGATGAGAAGCGAAACATTTTCAAGGGGGAAAAAAAAACCCCAAGAAAGCCCAGTTGCCTTTTAAAAAGCACCTTTGGATAAAAAAAACAAAAACACACACCATACTTTCCTGATTATTGTTCAGTCATTCAATTGCGTCCAACTCTTTATAACCTGAAAACACATAATTTTGTCAAATTGACTGCTTCTTGAAGTTCATGCATATGTCCTTAGTAATAATATTTGTTTTAATTCATTAGCCAGCTGCTATTTTGATTCTTTTTCCTCAAGCATTAGGATCTTCTCCATTTCGAGAAGCGTATGCACCAAGACAAATTCCTTGTGTGTCCAATCACACTTGGCCAATAAAGAATTTTATTCTATTCTATTTCCACACAATGGATCTGCATTTATTGTGTTTCCCTGTTCACCTTATTTCCAACTCTGCAAAATACTTTGGAGGTGTAGTGATGAAAATTGTACACGGTATTTCAAGTATAATTATGCTAAGATATATGTAAGGACATTTTCCCTGTGTTTTTACATTGGCCATTTTATTATTCCTCCCATGGAATTAATTCTCTCTGTCTCCCACTCCTTTTAACAGCATAATGAATCAATATTGCAAGCTTTCATGAGTTCTTTAGCAAGCATGAATAGGGCAAATGTCATTTTGGGAGCACAGTTAGGTCGTATTGGAGAAGATAGGCATTTCATTTTTTTCTTTAAATCAAATGACATCCTTGGAGCACAGGCATTAATATATTGAAACTAACAATAAACACCAGAATTTCATTTTGGAGGGAACAAAGACTAGGAACTCCATTAAAAGAAAAAATGTAGGGGAATTTCTCATTTAAAAAACCCTTCAAATGTAACTATTAAGTTAAAACCTAAACTAATTTAATATTGTTTGTTTTCCCCTAGGACATGTTGCCTTATTAATGAAATTATTTTTTTGTCAAACAAAAGGTTTTTAATCATTTATTCATGTTTTTAAATTGATTCAATATTAATTATGTAATGTTATCTATAATTTAATTAATAAACTGTATTTCCTAAAGGAACCTTTCCATAGACTACTCATAAATACAAGGCAAATGAGGTATACTGGGTTTCCTTAGCGTGAATTTTCAAATATGTCAAGAATGCGGAACATGCAGAATATTTTTGAAAAGTTAATTTTGATACATGCAATGTATTTGTTTTAATTAGCATTCATACATATGGACCGATTTTGATCCCATGAATTCATTCTGAAATGGATTGCATTGTATGAAAGACACCTACAGATATGTTGAAGAATCCTTAGCTTTTCTTTTGAGATAATACTTTTTTTAAAAAATTTATATCCTGCCCTTCTCCGAAGACTCAGGGCGGCTTACATTGTGTAAGGCAATAGTCTCATCCTATTTGTATATTTATATACAAAGTCAACTTATTGCCCCCCCAACAATCTGGGTCCTCATCTACATACATAGATAGCCAATCACTCAATCAATCAATCTACATACATAGATAGCCAATCACTCTCTGCTAGCTCACCTTACCTCAAAGGGTTGTTGTTGTGAGGAAAATAGGTTATAATGTTTTCCAAATAAGGGATTATTTTCAAGCAATATTCTCCCACCTTCTCCCTCTTCCTCTCTCTGTCTCTGTCCTTCTCCCTCTCTGTCTCTCTCTGTGTCTCTGTGTCTCTGTGTTTTTGTCTCTCTGTCTCTGTCTCTGTCTCTGTCTCTCTCTCTCTCTCCCTATATATATATATATATATATATATATATATATATGTATGTATGTATGTATGTATGATGTATATGTTTGTATATGTGTGTGTATGTATGTATGTATGATGTATATGTTTGTATATGTGTGTGTGTGTATGTATGTGTGTGTGTGTGTATATATATATATATATATATTGTTGTTAGTTGCGAAGTCATGTCGGACCCATCGCAACCCCATGGGCAACCTTCCTCCAGGCCTTCCTATCCTCTACCATCCTCTGGAGTCCATTTAAGCTCACACCTATTGCTTCAGTGACTCCATCCAGCCACCTCATTCTCTGTCGTCCCCTTCTTCTTTTGCCCTTAATCTTTCCCAGATTTAGCCTTTTCTCCAGTGAGTCCTTCCTTCTCATTAGGTGGCCAAAGTATTTCAGTTTCATCTTCAGGATCTGGCCTTCTAAAGAGCAGTCAGGGTTGATCTCCTCTAGGACTGATTTGTTTGTTCGCCTTGCAGTCCAAGGGACTCGCAGGAGTCTTCTCCAGCACCAGTTCAAAGGCCTCAATTCCTTATGGTCTACTTCCACAGCCATACATTGCACCTGGGAAAACCATAGCCTTGACTATACGCACTTTTGTTGGCAGGGTGATGTCTCTGCTTTTTAGTACGGTGTCTAGATTTGCCATAGCTTTCCTCCCCAGGAGCAATTAATATATCTTTGCACTTATTGAGTTGCAAAATTATTAGTAACAACAGGTAACTAGGTTTGGAAATTACAACTGAATTTTAAAAACTGTTTTTCAAAAGAGAAATAAACAAAAACTATTTCATTCATTTTTATGTTTCATACAATTTCAGACCTGCTAGAGAAACAGCAGGTGAAATTTTTCCACTAGAATAGAAAGCAGCATCCACATTACTCAATTTGAATCAACAGAAAGCCTCCAAAACCTTCTAGGATTGTATTTAGCAAGTTCCAGTCTTTTGACATAGACCCTGGACTGGACTCAGCTGGCTACAGTCAGGTGTTACAATTTGGCCTTTTCTGCATGGGAACTGAAAAGAACACCGCATGCTGACACATGCAATTCTTTGGCTGAGCAGTCTTCCATTCTCAGTTCACATATTTGAAATTGGATCAGGGATATATTTTTTTTCTGACCAAGATTTATTATTAGTATATTTTACATAGTCAGCTGCTAAAGTTTGGAACATGTACAATGTATATTAATTAGGCCCTAAAAGCTGCTTAATTTAGGTTGGGTACTTTAAAAAATCCCTGTATGATTTTTTTAAAAAGGCAAAGTAATTAAGGATCCCCACATATTTTTGTTTCTCAAACCTCATTGTAGCTTTCTATAAGGAATTATCTGGTAGCATCTTTTCAAACCCACAAGTCAGAAATTTTGGGTAAATCTGTTTATTTTAAGTTATTTGTTATTTGTTTGTTATTTGAACTTATTTCTTTCCTTATCCCAAGCAACTCCTAATCAGCAATGTTAAAAATAGCTGCATAGGGACCTTAAGTGCTGTGCAATGCTGAACAAAGCCCAACATTTATTTATGATCTTGTCATTGGGTGCTTCACATCACACTATGGTTTAGCATCTTCCTACTATAATTGATTGGGTTGAAGTGTGAAACAAGAGTGATTTACAGCACTGGCTTCCTAGACATGATCTTTACACCCATTTGAAAGGATTTTTGGCTTACCTCCCTATTCTAACACCCTATCACGTGTGGAAAAGGTATAACTGTGTCAAAGATTTAATCAAGGCACTATAAAAACATTTGAATATCTTATGGATCCCTTCCCTTTCCTCCTCTTCCCTTCTTCAACCTTTCCTTTCCTTTCCTTTCCTTTCCTCTACTCTACTCTACTCTACTCTACTCTACTCTATTCTACTCTACTCTACTCTACTCTACTCTACTCTACTCTATTCTAGTCTGTTCTTTCTTTCTTTTTTTATGAAATGGGTTTCTTTTTTGGTGCACAATTAATGGTTAATTTCTTTTAGGCTGGTAGACAAGTATTTGTTGGATGAGATATCTCTATATTTACCTGCTGTTCAGGAAGGAAAGTTCCAGCTGTCAATTTTCTAAATCACATAGAAAGAAACAGGCTCATTCCTGTAGCATAATCAAATCTGAAATACTCAAAACACAGGATTTAGTACCTAGAGGTAAAGATAATGAATGAGGCCTGACTCTCGGTGACTGCAGGACCCATTATTCAGTTTTCCTAGCAACCGTACAGAAGGGATACGCCATTGCCTTCTCTCTGTGTGTCCGTCTGCATTTATTCATTTCTCTTTTTGCTTTTAAGATTATAGTAGCCATGGAACACTCAAATGGTCAATGCTAAGCAAGCTCAACCCCTGTTTAGTTCTTTATACCTCAGAAAAGGTTGGGTCTCTTTCTATAAATTAAAAACAAAATGATTAAAAAGGTGGTCAGAAAGAATAGATAGATGTTTGGAAAAGAAGAAATAAGCCATTACAGATCAAATTGGATCATGGAGAAAGCTAGGGAGTTCCAGCAAAACATCTACTTCTGCTTCATTGATTATGCTAAAGCCTTTGACTGTGTGAATCACAATAAATTGTGGCAAGTTCTTAGAAGCAACAGTGAGAACTGGACACGAAACCACTGATTGGTTTAAAATTGGGAAAGGAGCCAAGCAAGGCTGTATACTGTTGCCCTGCCTATTTAATTTTTATGCAGAACAAATCATGAGAAAGGTGGGGCTAGAGGAATCAAGAGTTGGAATTAAGATTGCTGGGAGAACTATCAACAACCTCAGATGCAGGTGATACTACTCTAATGGCAGAAAGCGAAGAGGAACTACAAAGCTTCTTGATGCAGGTGAAGAAGGAGAGTGCAAAAGTTGGCTGAAACTCAACATTGAGAAAACTAAGATCATGGCATCTAGCCTTCTCAGTTCCTGGCAAATAGATGGGGAAGGAATGGAGGTAGTGACAGATTTTATTTTCTTGGGTTCCAAGATCAGCACAGATGGGGACTGCAGCCAAGAAATTAAAAGACATTTGCTCCTGGGGAGGAAAGCTATGGCAAATTTAGACAGCGTACTAAAAAGCAGAGATATCACCCTGTCAACAAAAGTGCATATAGTCAAGGCTATGGTTTTCCCAGTTGCAATGTATGGCTGTGAAAGTTGGACCATAAGAAAGGCTGAGTGCCAAAGAATTGAGGCCTTTGAACTATGGTGCTGGAGAAGACTTCTGCAAGTCCCTTGGACTGCAAGGAAAACAAACAAGTCAGTCCTTCACTTTCATGAAGATGAAACTGAAATACTTTGTCCACCTAATGAGAAGGAAGGACTCACTGGAGAAGAGCCTAATGCTGGGTGTTCTGTCCCCCCACCTCCGTCGAGGAAACACGCAAACTGACTCAATTAGCCAGCGATGTAGTCCACGGCAGCTATCAGCTCTGGCAGCAAACCAGCAATCGTCTGCCAAGGTTTCCTTTATCTTTCCTGATGCCGGCATCACAGAAGCTCATTACTGGAGTGACCAGGAAGTCAGGAACAAACAACAATTCAGGCCAAATGCTCAGTCAAATAGTTCAGCTCAAGTTTCCACCAGTCAGTTTGTTTTATCCGTCACGAAGTAGTAGAACAGCCCCTCCTGCTTTTATATCCTGTGGGGTGTGGCTCCATGACTCAGCATTCTCTAGGCCTGCCCCACCCGCTTTTTTGTTGTTCCACTCTCTTCTCTACGAAACCTGGGATCTAACCAGGACTGATTGCCCACAGCTGGGTCTGGAAGCGTTGCCTGGGTGGGGGGAGATACAGGAGACAGAGGTCTTGTCACCTCCTCCACCTGCCTTGCCTCTGGCTCCTGGAGCTGAGCCAGAGAGGCCGGCCCTGCGGAGGGGAGCCCTGATGGCCCTTCCCCCTCACTCTCTGAGTCACTCTCTGGCAGGGGGCCAGGTCCGCGGAGGGCTGGAGCCACAACACTGGGAAAGATCAAGGGCAAAAGAAGAAGGGGACAACAGAGAACGATGTGGCTGGATGGAGTCACTGAAGCAGTAGGCGTGAGCTTAAATGGACTCGAGAGGATGGTAGAGGACAGGAAGGCCTGAAGGAACATTATGCATGGGGTTGTGATGGGTCGGACACGACTTAACAAAAAATGTTCATCTTTTATGGTTCAGCATGCCTCAAGCATAAATCTTATTACATAGCATACATTGGTACCTTTCTTTTTTGGCAGATCTTTTCTTTTCTTGGTTATTGCTGTTCCCTAAAGAACTATTGTCTTCTCTTATAGTATAATTAATTGCTGAACTGTACAAGTAATGAGAATGAATGGATAGTTTCACAGAAATATTTTGCCAGAGTGGAAAAGCCATATGATAGATATTCTTACTTCAGTTTGCATATCTGGGGTAGAATAGGAAGGAAGGAAGGAAGGAAGGAAGGAAGGAAGGAAGGAAGGGAGGGAGGGAGGGAGGGAGGGAGGGAGGGAGGGAGGAGACTGATCAAGAATTTTGGATTTAGGGTAATATAGAATAGGTCAATTATAAGCAGAAAAGCAATAATATATTTCAAAGACTTACATGCATATCCAAATTTATTATAGAATAATAAGGGACATAATCTGAGGGAACTACAACCTGTTTAAATTCTAATCAAATAACAATCCAAGAGACTACTAGTTGTATAAAACTGTTGCCATTCTTATCAAAGTACGAGCCAAAAAGACAGATTGTAAAAAAGAGCTTGGAAAAGTAATCTGTTTACTGAGAAAATATTAAAATAATTGGGGAAGTCTGTCCCATTTTGAATTATCTATTCATTTTCCCACTTTCTGATTCCTGTAGCATCTCTAGGTTTAAAAACATGTATCTACACACGGATATTTGTATATATTTTGATAGATGATACTTAAAAACATTTTAATGTATTTTGCACTTTTTTTTAATCCTATTAACTTGAAAACAGAATGGGGCAGGCTTCAATAAATAAAAGTAAAAATGTCAGAGATAGAAGAGAATATGAACTAATTGTTGAGTTAGTCATTCCAGAGGGGTGGGATGGGAGGTAATAGTTGAGGATAATCTAGAAATATACTGTTACATTAGAAGAATTGGTCAGGTGTGACATTTTTCATTAAGTTCCCTAGTCAAAAGATACAAATGCTCCTGATGACATTCAAACTGGTTAAGAAGTTCACTCGAATATTTAAAACCTTGTGACTTTGGATGGCATTTGTTCTTTGTCAGTTGTGAAGCAAACCAACTAGTGCATTTAAGTGACATTTTAAGATCCATTTATTCGTTTTTAATTGAGATACAACCTAAGTAGCTCATCATAAAATTGCTCTGACACTGTTTAAGCCTTTACATTCAATGACCTTTGTAATCATGGAAATATTAAATTTAAAAACAGTGAAAAAGTTTTCATGATGTTCCTATATTACATTTATTACTCTAAGAGCAATTCCTGGAACCATTACCTACAATATTCATATATTGTATAGAATAATGAAATTTATAAATGTGACTTTTTCTTCCCTTTCTAATAAAACCAGTTTAGTACAATTCTCTGCCACTTTTACCTTATATAACCACCATGAACTCCCACTACAAATTTAAGCTAAAGTTGTCCACAAGTTTAAATATACAATTATGAAAGCTGCTGCTGCAACTTCATTTAAATGTCAAGGTGAATTTAAAGTGAATTCAAAGCAAAACCAAACTACTCTTTCGATGTAGGTCTGTACAGGACTCATTAACTTGTTTTCTTGATTTTTCAGTCTTTGTTTTGTACAATTCTTATGACTTTTTTCCCCTTGCATTACACTCTTTACACTACACAACTCCCAAAACTCTGGGAAGTTTGCAGTTCAAGACACGCTGAATAAAATAATACAATGATAAAAAGAAACAACAAATTTAAGTGAGGTATACTGATCAATACAGTATTTATTTATTTATTTATTTGATTTTTATACCGCTCTTCTCCCGAAGGACTCAGGGCGGTGTACAGGCAAAAATAAAACAGATAATACAATATACAATTTAAAAAGCAAATTAAAAAACTTATTTTAAAATTAGCCTGATAAGTTAAAATATACTAGACTAAAAAACCCCATTTAAAGTTAATTAATAAAATTTAAAATTTAAAATTAATAAAATTCAATTCAAGCCAGCCCCGCGCGAATGAAAAGATGTGTCTTCAGTTCGCGACGGAAAGTCCAAGGTCAGGTATTTGGCGAAACCCGGGGAAGCTTGTTCCAGAGTGTGGAGCCCCACAGAGAAGCCCCTCCCCCTGGGGGCCGCCAGCCGACATTGTTTGGTGGACGGCACCCTGAGAAGTCCCTCTCTGTGAGAGTGTACGGGTCGGTGGGAGGCATGTGGTAACAGCAGGCGGTCCCGTAAGTACCCAGGCCCTAAGCCATGGAGCGCTTTAAAGGTCATAACCAACACTTTAAAGTGCACTCGAAAGGCCACAGGTAGCCAGTGCAGTCTGCGCAGGAGCAGTGTTACGTGGGAGCTACGCATAGCTCCCTCTATCACCCGCGCAGCTGCATTCTGGACTAGCTGAAGCCTCCGAGTGCACTTCAAGGGGAGCCCCATGTAGAGAGCATTACAATAATCCAAGCGAGAGGTAACGAGCGCATGAGTGACTGTGCACAAGGCATCCCGATCAAGAAAGGGGCGCAACTGCCGAACCAGGCGAACCTGGTGGAAGGCCCTCCTGGAGACGGCCGTCAAATGATCTTCAAACGACAGCCGATCATCCAGGAGGACACCTAAGTTGCGCACCCTATCCTTTGGGGCCAGTAACTCGCCTCCAACAGTCAGCCGCGGCTGCAGCTGACTGAATCGGGATGCCGGCATCCACAGCCACTCCATCTTGGAGGGATTAAGCTTGAGCCTGTTTCTCCCCATCCAGACCCGTACAGCTTCCATACACCGGGACAGCACTTCAACAACTTCATTGGGGTGGCCCGGGGTGGAAAAGTACAGCTGAGTGTCATCAGCGCATTGCTGGTATCTCACCCGAAGCCACTGATGATCTCACCCAACGGCTTCATGTAGATGTTGAACAGCAGGCGAGAGAATCGACCCTGCGGTACCCCACAAGTGAGGCACCTCGGTCGACCTCTGCCCCTGTCAACACCGTCTGCGACGGTCGGAGAGATAGGAGGAGAACCACCGATACGGTGCCTCCCACTCCCAATCCCCCCAACCGGCGCAGCAAGATACCATGGTCGATGGTATCAAAAGCCGCTGAGAGGTCTAATAGGACCAGGGCAGAGGAGTACCCCCTGTCCCTGGCCCTCCAGAGATCATCCACCAATGCGACCAAAGCTGTCTCCGTGCTGTATCCGGGTCAGAAGCCGGACTGGAACGGGTCTAGATAGACATCTTCATCCAGGTATTGGGGTAGCTGTCGCGCCACAGCACTCTCTACAACCTTCGCCACAAAGCGAAGGTTGGAGACTGGACGATAATTACCCAAAATAGCTGGGTCCAGGGAGGGCTTCTTGAGGAGGGGTCTCACCACCGCCTCTTTCAAGGCGGCAGGGAAAACCCCTTCCAACAGAGAAGCATTGATAATCCTCTGGAGCCAGCCTCGTGTCACCTCCTGAGTGGCCAGTACCATCCAGGAAGGGCACGGGTCCAGTAAACATGTCGTGGCATGAAGCCTCCCCAACAACCTGTCCACGTCTTCGGGAGCCACAGGGTCAAACTCATCCCAAACAGACTCGACAAGACATGCCTCCTCTCCCTCGCTTGGATCATCCCAATTTCGGTCCAGACTGTCCTGGAGCTGAGCGATTTTATCATATAGATAACCACTAAACTCCTCGTCTCGTCCCTGCAAAGGGTCATCCCGCACCTCCTGGTGAAGGAGGGAGCGGGTCACCCGAAACAGGGCGGCCGGGCGGTTATCTGCCGATGCAATGAGGGTGGAGGCGTAGGAGCGCCTCGCCTCCCTCATTGCCACTAGGTAGGTCCTAGAATAGGACCTAACTAGTGTCCGATCAGCTTCGGAACGACTGGACCTCCAGGTGCTCTCTAGGCATCTTCTCGTAGGCATATGCTAGGACAAGAAACCAAATTGAGTTGTTTCATATGAAGATCCCTGTTATTTCATTTTTGGGATCTCATATAGCTTTATGTTAATTAAGAAAACATAAGAACATAAGAGTACTATGTTGAATTGGACCACTGGTCCATCTGCTGGAATCCAGCAGTTGGTTCTCATGGCGACTAACCAACTGCAAAAGGAAAGCCACTGATTTCTTTGCAGTTGGTCTTCAGAGGTCATCATGCTTTCATAAAGGCTCATAGCCATTGATTCTCATGCTTTCCATGAATTGATCCAACTTTGTTTCTTTTTGAAGCCAGCCATATTATGGATAAAGCAGACAAGGCTTTGCACCTTAATCATATCCTTTTTTATTAAGCTCTTTTTCCAAATGTTGCACCCTTTCCTCATGCAGAAGCTGTTCCGGACTCTTAATCATTTCTGTGGCCCTCCTCTGTATTCTTTTGAGGTGTGTGACAAGATTTTTGATTTTCTTTTGAGATGTGTGACAAGAAAACTTGGAACTCCGTCGCCTTCGACAAGACCTAAGTTTAACTCATAGAATCATCTATTGTAATGTCCTTTCTGTTAAAGACTACTTCAGCTTTAATTGCAATAATACAAGAGCAACCAATAGATTTAAACTTAATGTTAACTGCTTTAATCTAGATTGCAGAAAATATGACTTCTGTAACAGAATCATCAGTGCTTGGAATACTTTACCTGACTTTGTGGTCTCTTCCCATAATCCCAAAAGCTTTAACCAAAAACTTTCTACTATTGACCTCACCCCATTCCTAAGAGGACCATAAGGGGCGTGCATAAGCGCACAAACGTGCCTACCGTTCCTGTCCTATTGTTTTTCTTTTTCTTCTTCTTATATATATATAATGCTTATTCCTCCTAATATTTACTTATATATGTTTATATACTATATAATCTTTTTTGTATGATACTTATATATATTGTTGTGACAAAAATAAATAAATAATAAATAAACAAATAAAATCTGCATTCTATATTCCAGATGCAATCCCAGCATTGATTTAAATAAGGACACCATGATATTGGCATCTTTGTTTTCAATACATTTACCCTAACATGCTATTGCCCCCCCCTTTTTTTTTTTTGCAGGGGACTCACACTGTGTTGACACTTTCATTGAACTGTTTACCATTTGTCCAGATCACTTTCTTAATCAGTCACTGTTAGCTCTGATCCTATTGTTTGTATGAGTAGTTAAGATTTTGGCATCAACAAGCATCACTTTACACGTGTTCACATTGAATGACACCTGCCATTTTACCTTCATGGGTACTTTGCAGTCCCTGATTGTTTATACCTCTCTGAATAATTTAATATTATAAACATGCTTGACTATTCCATTAGTCATGCCCAATTCCATATAATTTAGAAATACTTTAAAAGCACCTTAAAAATCCTAGGACAGAACCCTGAGGTATTCACTAGTTATACCTTTACATTGTTCATGCCATGGACAATTTTCAGAAACATCCTTCGTGAGAAATGTCCGTTTACTCCTACTCTTTGTCTTCTTTATTTATCTCATCCAGAAAAAGACCTGGATGAGGGTCTTTTTCTGGATGAGATAAATAATCAGCCAGCCTCATCCTCTGTGGCTCAGACTGCTAATGCAGTCTGTTATTAACAGCAGCTGCTTGCAATTACTGCAGGTTCTAGTCCCACCAGGCCCAAGGTTGACTCAGCCTTCCATCCTTTATAAGCTGGGTAAAATGAGGACCCAGATTGTTGGGGGCAATAAGTTGACTTTGTATATAAATATACAAATAGAATGAAGTCTATTGCTAACATAGTGTAAGCCGTCCTGAGTCTTCGGAGAAGGGCGGGATATAAATGCAAATTAAAAAAACAACACCCCACCCTTTTATTTCATGACTGCCAAATTTTATAAATGTTTTATGAAGGAGTTTATCAAAGACTTCTTAAAAGTCTAAATATATGATGCCTTGGGATTACCCTTATACAAATGTTTAGGGCATGCCGGTAGAATTCATCTACTTAGATTTTCAAAAAGCCTTTGATAAGAACTTCATTATCAACAAATGGCATGGCCAAAGTGTTGTAGAAGTTAAAAAAAAAAGTCCAGCTCTCCAATTTGACTTAAGGTTTCTCAAAGTCAACAACATTCTTTTGATCTTGATTGATGACATCCTGCCCTTAAATGCACAAACATAGTGATTGCTCCCGGTTGACTTTGCTCATCCCGGCCCAATTTACTCAATTGAAAAGGGGCAGCTTTTACTGAAAATTTTCATGGGTTTAATTAAATTAAACTCGGATATGCTCAGGATTTTTAAAGTTCAGAGCTGCCAGGGCAATTCGTAAACAGAACTTATCAGGGCAGACAATGTTCAAACAATTACAAGTGAAAGCTTGCAAAGGAAAGCAGAAGGATGCTGAGATATTTCTGTCATCAATAGATTTTTGTTGTTTTGGTTACACCTGTAGGAATTTTATATGCAGTTCTTCTCTTTTTCTTTCGGTGCATTCACCCTGGAATGTACTTTATAGTTGATGACCAAAATATGAGAGTGAATCTAAGAATTGCATGCATACATACATAAAAATATGTCTGGGAAAGCAAACAAGAAGTAAATCTGCAGGGGCTATCAAGTAGACACAGGGCTTTGGGATCTAAACTATGTCACTTTTTTATATGTATATAGTATGTGCAAAACATGTTTAAGAAAGGGTAGTGCTTTGATTTTCCTCTTGTTGCCCTGAAGATACATCACTAGGGGGATAACTCACAGGAAAAACAAATTATTAAGGGTGTGAATAAGTTTCTAGAGGGCAATATTTTAAATATTAAATAAAAGTCACTTCTTTTAATAAAATTTTATTTTATAAAAATAAAAAGACACAGGGACATAAGCTCAAACTGAAAGGAGGCAGGTTCAAAAATAGTGTCAGAAAGTATTATTTCACAGAATGAGTAGTGAAACCAGCTTCCAATGAAGGCAGTGGATCAATTATCAGTAACTGAGTTTAAATATATTTGGGATAAATGTATATCTATCACTTGACAAAATAAAAGTAAAAAAGTAAACATTAATAATTAAAATAAATGAATAACAAAACAAAAACCTCAAAGCCAGACTCAATAGCCCACTGAGTCTTTTTCTGCTGCCAGTTTTCTATGGTTCTCAAACATTCTATGTTTCTAGAACATTCTTTAGAGAAATGGAAGGAGAAAACACTTTATCTTTTCCAGTTGTTCTGACATGCCAAATTGATGCCTGGAAAAGAATTATAAATTCAAGTACAATCTCACATTAAAAAATCTTTATACTTAAAAAAATATATAAACCTGAACTAGCTATATGCAGAATTTCCAGAAAACACATATCCTGCAAAGAGGATAGTTGCCTATCTTTTCGTCCCCCACCATTACAACGGATGAAACTTCTTGGGTGAGGAGTGAAACGTTTTCTTCTTCTTCCTCAAGGAAAAAAGGAAACAGTCCAGTTGCCTTTTGAAAAAAAAACATCTTTGAGACAACTATGAGCTGAATGACTGAGAATCTCCACAGACCTGTAAAAAGATGGGTTAGTTTTGGCTGCTTCTTTTTTCAGCAATGCCTCAAAATCTTGGATGTATTTTTTATTGATCCTTTCAAATGTAGAGACGACCTTGGAGAAGGAATTGAAGAACCTTTAAGACAGGTAAAATCACAGGAAAGTGGAAAGCATGAGGAAAAATAAATCAAAATTGCCTTAATTCTGTTTGATATAAGATGAGAAACTCTGCCAGGTTTTCAAGATTCTGTTATTATAACCTACAATCATAAAATAACATTTTTTTTAATCCTTGTGGTGCTTGGTTCCTGACCTTATCTACCTCAAAGTTGACATCAATCTTTGAAGTCTCAGGAATTACTAGAACTCAAAGAATCACTTACTGACAGACATTCCTAGCTAAATGATGTCCATCAGGTTAGAAGATACAGTTGTGTCTGAGTAATTTGAACAATCCTAAACAAAATGTATTGTTGTTTCTGTTCTTCTTTTGCTCTCAATAGATGAAGCAGCTTTTGGGTCAGAAATTTTTCCTGGCCAAAACAGGCCAAAAAAGGTGGATAGAATAATTTGTGTCACTTTTTGTTTTGCTTTCAAACTTTCCTAATTTATTCTTTTAGAAAATTTGAGGGCGCAGATTTTGAAAAAGAGAAATTTCTTTCTTTCCAATTCAAAAGTCCAAACTGAATCATAATAAGAAAGGTTTTTTTATTATTCTTGAAGAACTGAATCATTATTGATCAGATTAAATGGAAACAGAAACTTTTCAACATCTTCATCAATGATTTGGATGATGGGATAGATGGGGAACTAATGAAAATCTGTAGATGACACCAAGCTAGCAGGAATAGCCAACACTCCAGAAGATAGGCTTAAGACTTCCAGCTGATGTTGTGGCATCAGTTGCAGACATGAGGGGCGGGTCTCCACACTCCCACGCTGAGTTTTCCCTGTTGGAGGGCTCCAAAAGGAGCTAAAGCCAACCTGTAGGGGTGGTGAAGAAAAAAGGGGAGCCTTGTAGTTTGGGGAGATCAGCAATTTTCCTGCTGGACTCAGGGCTTCTTCCCTTTCCCTTGACAAGGAGAAGAGGCAGCTGTCATGAAGCTGGGATAGCAAGGCAACAAAGAAACATGCAGGAGCGGCGCAGATGAACAGTGATTGGAGCTGGGTAAGAAGATTCCTTTTTATCTAAACCCTAACTTTAAAGAAAAAAAGAAAGAGGAAAACAAATTCTTAGAACTATGTTTTAAAGTGACGAACTACTATAGAGAGAAAAATCCTAGACCCGAAAGAAAGGAACTAAGGGGAGAAAAGCTAAAGACGTTTTAAAACATAGAAAATTGGACTTTTAAATTGGGCAGGCATTGTTTTAGAAAGGCATTAAAAATGTTGGACTATCTACTTGAATAGTTGACTTTGCTTCCATAAAGGAAAAGGTTCCCCCGCACATACGTGGTATCGTGTTTTCCCGAAAATAGGACATGTCCCGAAAATAAGCCTGTTTTTTGGGTGGGCCCAAATATATTCCCTCCCCTGAAAATAAGCCCCCCCCTTTCACACACACATACAGGCATGCATGGGGGAAGGGGAGGTCCCTCACCTCCCCCAACCATCCCAAGGCAGCCACATCCCTGCAAAATTCTGCATCCCCATCCCTTTCTCCATGACCTCATAGCCCATGCTACTGAGCCCCTGCCCCTGCCACCCTGCCTATGGCTTCCTTGGCAGGGTGTCCACTGGTGGCAGAGAGGCTTCCATGTGTGGCAGGAAGTTGCAGAGGACTACAACAGCAGATGTGGGCAATGCCGCCACCACCACCTGCAGAGGCCCAGAGGCCCCTGCATTCAAGCTCAGCTGCAGGTGATGAGCATTGGCTGAGGCTGGCCCAGCTGAGCTGTGTCTGGACCTGCAGGAGGAAGGGAGGGCAGTCAAGGGTCCCAAGAGTTCCCTACCCCAGGAAGAGTCTGGCCTGATTTCTTTCCAGTCCAGTGACCCCCAAGGCATAGGGGATTCCCGGGCTCACCAGCGGGTGCTCCGATTAGTAAGTGGTCAGGTGATCAAAGCAGAGAGGAGCAAGGGGGAAGGGGAGGCCTCCGGCAACCGTCACCATAGAGTGGGAAGCACACTCCTGCTGCCCTGGCTGGGGTTTTGAAGCCGGAGAGGCAGAGTTTGGGATAGAGAAAGAAAGTCTTCTGCTGCTTCTGCTTTTGACTGCATTCAAGGAAACAAGCAGAAGCAGCAGAAGTCTCCCTTTCTCTCCCCCAAACTCTGCCTCCCCGGCTTCCAAACCCCAGCCAGAATAGCGGCCGCTTGGGAGTGTGCTTCTCACTCTATGGTGATGGCTGGAGCTGGATTCTGCAAGGAGAGCTCGCGTGGATGGTGGTGGTGGCTTCTGCCTGGATGCTGGTGGCACCAGTGGCATTGGCTACAAGCTCCTAAAGGACCTGGTGTCACTGGCTTCACCCAGATTGATGTGATAAGGCCTGGGAGGTGTGCGAGCGGAGGGTGGGTATAGGCACTCATGTGGCTTGGTGCCTTTGGGCTGCTCTCATTCTACACACACATACAATGGGAGGGGAGGGGCTTGATGGTGGCATGTGAAAGAAGCCTCTCTTTGCTGGACCCCCAGCTGTGAGTGCGCAGGCCACCCAAGGCCTCCTGCACCCCCGAAATAATAAGACCCACCGATAATAAGGCAAAGCCCTTATTTTGGGATTCAAAAGAAAATAAGACCCTGTCTTATTTTCGGGGAAATACGGTAGTCGTTTCCAGCTCTATGGGCTGTGCTCATCTCTGTTTCTAAGCCAAAGAGCCAGCACTGTCTGAAGACATCTCTGTGGTCATGTGGCCAGCATGACTCAATGCCAAAGGTGTACAGAATGCTGTTACCTTCCCACCAAAGTGGTCCCTATTTTTCTACTTGCATTTTTTATGTGCTTTCAAACTGCTAGATTGGCAGAAACTAGGACAAGTAACAGGAGCTCACTCCATTACGTGATGATAGGGATTCGGACCACTGAACTGCCTAACTTCAGATCGACAAGTTCAGCATCTTAGCCACTGAACCACCACATCCCTATGCTTTCATAAACTGAACTAAATTTGGGTTCAACTCTAAGAACTGAAACAACGCTGAAACCTAAGCTGAGGACACCATCTACTGGTGAATGGAATACACTAGACCTCTACAAGTTTAGAAAAACTTTTTGATGACAGAAATAAATAACATTCATTTGGAGGACACTTGGTGACACTTACTATTCCATAACTAGTTACTTTATGATTACCAGAGACTCTATTATGAGAATAAGGAAAATTTTTAAGTAAAGCAAAGTGACTTGACTTGCGGAAGCTTCTTGGACTACTTAAATGGAATTGATTAATAACTCTGAGATGTAAAGGGCTATGATTACTGAAATTTCTGAGAAGTAATATTGGACTGGAATATATTACTTTTGGACTTGAATAAGATTGGGACTTGCTAAATTAAGACAAGATGCTTCATCAGGGGAAAGAAGTGACATTTCAAGAGAAATAGCATTGATGTTTCAAAGTGTTACGGGTAGTATGGATAAGAATCACAGAGAGATAAAGTACCTAATGCAAGGCATATATGGGAAAATAGAAAAGATGCTGCAGCTGTTGATGAATGAAGATCAAAGAATCCAGAAAAGAGAGGAGATAGCAGAAAGAAAGGAAGAAGAGACAGAATGGACAAACCAGCAAACAAAGCAAGAAGATGGAAAGAAGATAATAAAGATAATAATGACTTATGAAATAAACCAAGGGAAAAGCATTTTAAGAGATTTAAAAATGGAAATAGATAACCGGGAAGATACTTTTGAAAAGGAGATAGGGGCTTGGGTGGATATTCTGGAGATCTGGCAGTTTAGGAGGATAGAGATGGGAGAAATATTCAGTCTTAATGGTGAAGATATAGATGTTGATAGAGATAAAGATCCAAGAGAGGAGTATGGCAGGCAAGCCAAAAAAGAATAAGAATTGAAGTATTAAAATGGACAGAGATGATGGATAGAAATGAATTATTATATATATTTTCTTCTTTTCTAATATAATGATGGTCTGATTAGAAATTTGAGGTAGAATAGGTAGAAATAAGAATATACATCTTTATATGAAGCAATAGATGGAAAGATTGGAGGTTGAAAAAGGATAAGATATTTTAAATAATGGGAAGACTGGTACTTGAATGGCATATTGTGACTTTGAATAACTAAATAATATAGGGCTATGCCTTATATAAATATGTGTATTAATATTAGGATTAGTAATAGTGAGCTGATTAGATGTTAGAATAGAGGTAGAAATAAAAAATAGGGAGAATACTAGCATAATAATAGAATATAAGTAATAATTTGATGGAAAAGATTAGAGGGGGAAAGATGGTATTACCATGTATGCTTACAACATTATTGGCATTAAAATGGAATATTGAAATATTGAATAAGGGAGTGGAGATAAAACCTCCCATAGCAAGGCCCATAAAAATCCTGATCTTGAGTGAGACTTAGACTGGATCACCTTATTTCAGAAGGAGTTTAGTGACATCTTTTATTTTATTGAAAACTGAAAGTCTTTGTGATTAGCATAGTCCTCATATAAACCCCTTCCTCGTAATATGAACTCACTGGTTCTGAAACATGAAGCAAATCTGTTCATTCTTTAAATACTTGAAGAGAAATATTCCATTGCTTCTTATTGTCCCTTCTCCTGGCTCAGGGGTCTGCAACCTTAAACACTCCCTCTCATTTCTCTTTCTCTCATCTTTCTTTCTTTTTCTCTCTTTCTCCCCCTCCTCTCTTCTTTCTCTCTCTCTCTTTCTTTCTCCCTCCCTCCTTATCTCTCCCTGTGTGTGTGTGTGTGTGTGTGTGTGTGTGTGTGTGTGTGTGTGTCTCTCACTCCCTGCATGCTTTCCTTGGGCTCTTCGCTACCTGTTTTCTTTCTTCCTTTTGGAAATCCGGGCTTGCTGAGGAATGAGCAGTGGAGGCTTCCCTCCTCCCCCTCCAACTCTCAAAGTCCCCTGGCCAGCTGTGGTGGGCCGGGAGGGTGTGCACAAGAGGGGGAGGGGGAGGGGGTGGAGGAGGAGGAGGAGGGAAGCCTCTGCCACTCATTCCTCAGCAAGCCCAGATTTCTAAAAGGAAGAAAGAAAAATGGGTAGCAAAAAGCCCCAAGGAAAGCATGCAGGGCTTTCCAAGTGAGAAGAGGCACAGAGACAGGGAGCGAGAAAGAGTCACACAACACACACACACACACACACACACACAGAGAGAGAGAGAGAGAGAGAAACTGGCTGATGAGTGAGTGTCTTTGGCGAGGGCCAAATTGAGCCAAATCTGTCTCTCCCTTCCCCCCTCTCTCTTTGCCTGACTGGAAAGAGTGGGCAGCTTCTTCAGGTTTTCTCTCTGCAGAGAGAGAGAGAGAGAGAGAGAGAGAGAGAGAGAGAGAGAGAGAGAGAGAGAGAGAGAGGGAGAGAGGGAGGGAGGGAGGGAGGGAGAGAGGGAGAGCGCTGCCAAGGGCAAGTGGGGCATGGAATGGGCACCCAGATAGGAGGGGTCCAGTCTCCTGCATTGTGAAGCGTGCTAGCATTCGCTATGCTGTGCAAGGCGCTGCAAGAGCAGCGGGCAGGCACAGAGGGGGTATTGAGTCTCCCCCCACGCACACACCAAAGGAAAGCCAGCCAGCCTTCTTCTTCCCTTCCCCATGCTCACTTCCACCCATTCATTCCTACTTTGGGACAGAGGAGCATGCGCTTGAAATGCATGTTGGGGTGACTGAAGATAAGGGTAACAGCTGGGAAGGATGGTGAGGAAGGCAGGTCTTAATCACTGCATACGGGCCGGATAGATTGCGTCGGAGGGCCGCATTCATCCCGCGGCCCATAGTTTGAGGATGCCTGGACTAGAAGACCTCCAAGGTCCCTTCCAACTGTGTTATTCTGTAAGAATTCTGTAAAAATCCCAAGCAATATGGGATTCAAATTTATCTTCAGATAGAAACAATCACACAATTTTTTTTAAAAAAAATATTTAAATTGGTCTAAAAACTGATCCAGTTGTGCCATATACAGAATTTCCAAAAAAAACAACAACAACCATACATTGTTTATATTTGTATATATTATAATCCCTATAAACAGATTGGTTCATCCTGAACATTTTTAGACTTTTTCTGCAAGGCCTTAAAACCTTAGAAGATCTTTTTATAGGTTCTTTCAAAATGGCTCATTCTTTTCTCATGAAAAAGTATACCCATCTGTTTAAACACTTTCATGTTCATATCAAAAGAATAAAGTCACCCTGTTGTTCCTTCAACAGCAGATTTTAAGGCACCTACAGAGGATATTAACTGCTGGAACTCTACAGTTCTATAATGCTTCAAATCATCCATAAGCACCTTTAAAAGTATACATATTTCAAAATTAGTCACTGTTCCTGGAATAACTCTGTCTTTGAAGTACAGAATTGGGAGGAGAAATTCTTTTAACATCAATTCCTCTGTTTTCTTTCACTAGATGAAGAAGGGGAGGTAATGGAAGATAGATTTTTTTCCCTCTGATGACAAGATCTATTTTCTCCCTCAAAATAGCCCAAGCTTAAAGATAAAGACAAATAAGATTAGCCGCTTAGCAATTAAATTGTAAAGCAGTCTAAATTTAGGCAATAATTCCAAACTGATGGGGAGAACTGACTCTTTAAGATTCACAATGCTATTCAATGCATAGCTGACTACTCAGGAATAAATTCTGCTCAGTTCAATTACTCTTCTTTCAATATGATCCATATAGGACTGCAATCTAAATCTGTCCAAGGAAAGCTGGACATTGCGGAGATATATACTGCTGGAATCTTGAGAATCTGGGAACAGAGATAATTGTAAATTATGGAAATCTGAACTCAATTTATGAAAAGCATTTATAGTAGACACAACACTTAACAACTGTCTAGATCAACAACTTGGATACTACCATTATTTAAAAGAAAAAAATACAATAATAATAATAATATATGCATTAATATATTATTCAAGGTCTGGAAATCTCATTAAATCTTGTTTCAAAATATCATGTCACTAACTGAAATTGATTGCTCTTGTCTTTATATAGTCTTTTCATTTTAGAAGTTTTAATTTTTGTTTTAAGGGTAGTCCATTCAGCCATAGCCTTTGCTTAACTGACAAAGAATTTCAATGCCACAACTGTTTTATGTCTCTTTTTTAAAGTGTGGAATTTGTTGGAAACAACCTCAGTTATAAATAATTTCTGGATCAAATGCCAACAAAAGTTACTCAGATTGTTTTATGACCAAAAATGAGAAGACTTACTTCCATTGCCATCCTCTGCTTGCCTCAATCCTTCCCTTCAGCATTCTGTATAGTTCATGCCAAAGTGCTTTCATAATGGCTTTAATTAGTTCATTGGGGATTTGAAAATAATAATATATAAGAAAAGTACTGGATGTTATTGTGTCACAACTTTAACCCCAGCTTTGAAAAAAAGAAAGAGACATTTATGTGACTTGTGTTTCACTTCCCTTCTGATGCACAGTTCACAGCAAGTAGGGGAATAGTTGACATAACCCAACTTGCTCTCATCAGAAAATGCTTCTTTGTCACTCTTATAATTGCTACCAAAGGGATTCTACTATTATCCTTCCAGCTTAGTGAATGTGGTTTAAAGAAATCATGTACAAGTAGGGGTTTGTTAAGCCAGCCTAGCACATCAATCTTATATTACTACTGAGGAGGTTCCACAGTTGCCTGGGTCATTTGATTGGACTCTAGTTTAATTTGTGCAACACTTTGACAATTATTAGAAGGGAGTTAAAGTCCATAGAGATTCTCGTCATCTAGGTCATGGTTGTCAGAGCTGAAGAAGCTTCTTGGATGAGAAGTGAAATGTCTTCAAAGAAAAAACAAGAAAGTCCAATTGCCTCCTGAAAAGGCACCTTTGGGATTAGAAGGGACTATAAGAATTATCTTGTCCCATCCTATGTAATATAAATTAAGCCATCAGTGGATCTTCCGAAGAGGTTGTAGAAAAAATGTTTTTAAAAGCCTCCAATGATCCCAGCTGTGCTAAGTGATCACCAGAGGCTTTTTTTTTACTTTTAAAAGCATTTTTTCAGCCAAAGAAAAATGCTTTTAAAAGTAAAAAAAAACAAAAAACTCTGATGATCGTGTGGCTCAGCCAGGTATGGGGAAGGGCAGGGATTTTTGCTACCGGTTCTCCAAACCACCCGCCGCCATCACTACCAAATCAGGCGATCCAGTCCAAACCAGGAGCATTTCACCCCTGAGTTGGAGGGGGTTTCTGGAACATTGACATTAAAGGTTGCTCATTAGACATATTGAATCTGAAAATGTTTCAAATGGTTAGGAAATATTAATATTAGGCAACATAAAATAACAGAATAACAGAGTTGGAAAGGACTGTGGAGGTCTTCTAGACCACTTCCTGCTCAAGCAGGAGATGCTATACCATTTCAGACAAATGGTATAAAATATTATTGGGAATAGTTTGATTTAAATTGAGCAATCTTAAAAAAAAGTCCATAAATGCAATTAATTGTGGCCTAAATCAGGGGTTCAAAATAACAACAATAACAGCAACTACAACTACAACTACAACTATTATTATTATTATTATTATTAAATATTAAATAAAATATTAAATAAAAAAAATAATTGCTACCAACTTGCCTTCCATTGAGGACCTGTATACTGCATGAATCAAGAAGAGGGCCGTGAAAATATTTGCAGATCCCTCGCATCCTGGACATAAACTGTTTCAACTCCTACCCTCAAAACGACGCTATAGAGCACTGCACACCAGAACAATTAGACACAAGAACAGTTTTTTCCCGAAGGCCATCACTCTGCTAAACAAATAATTCCCTCAACACTGTCAGACTATTTACTGAATCTGCACTACTATTAATCGTTTCATAGTTTCCATCACCAATCTCTTTCCACTTATGACTGTATGACTATAACTTGTTGCTGGCAATCCTTATGATTTATATTGATATATTGATCATCAATTGTGTTGTAAATGTTGTACCTTGATGAACGTATCTTTTCTTTTATGTACACTGAGAGCATATGCACCAAGACAAATTCCTTGTGTGTCCAATCACACTTGGCCAATAAAAATTCTATTCTATTCTATTCTATTCTATTCTATTCTATTCTATTCTATTCTATTCTATTCTATTCTATTCTATTCTATTCTATTATTATTATTATTATTATTATTATTATTATTATTATTATTATTATTATTATTATTATTATTATTATTATTATTATTATTATTTAAGCAAAGATACAAAAATCCACCAATCCAAACTGCCAATTTTGCAACGACAAAGTCAAAACTGTTTCGCATTTAATATGTGAATGCAGCAAAATTGCACAAACTGTTTACAAAGCTAGACACGACCAAGTTGCTAAATCAATTCACTGGTCATTATGTAAAAACTACGACTTACCTGTATCCAAAAAGTCATGGGAACATAAAGTGGAAAAAGTTATAGAAAATGAGAAGGTGAAGATCTTATGGGACTTTTGAATACAGACGGATCATCACTTGGAACACAACACACCAGATATCACAGTTAAAGAAAAAGAACTTTTGAAGAAAAAGAACTGGAAAAATCATAAAACATTGCGACCTGGCTATCAAAACTACACGGCTATGGATGAAACATGTAACAGTGATACCCATTGTCATCAGGGCACTTGGTACCCTGTCCAAGAATTTTATAAGATATCTCAACAAATTGCAGCTTCCTGCAATAACACCAGTGGAACTGCAAAAAAACGTGCTACTTGGAACATCGTACATCTTAAGAAGGTACTTGGTTGATACCTAGGATGCTGGCAACAACTCGTATCAATCATTAGCACCAATCAATGGTATTTGTGATGCATTTCTGAATGTTCAGTTGACTGAGTTTCATGTTTAATGAATAAAGTAAATAATAATAACAACAACAATAACAACCGAAACGTACAATTTATTGATATCACTCTACCAGGAGATTTATTTATTTATTTATTTATTTATTTATTAAACTTTTATACCGCCCTTCTCCCGAAGGACTCAGGGCGGTGTACAGCCAAGATAAAAAGCAATAAGTATACAAAGTTAAAAATCAATTTAAAATACCTATTCAATAGTGGCCGAATTAAAACCGTCAAATTGACCAACCTAAAATACCCCATATAAAATTACAGAAGATTTAAAAATGTAAAATTTAAAATTTAGAAATTTAAAAAATCTAAAAAATCAGTCCAGTCCCGCTTGAATGAATAAATGAGTTTTTAATTCCCGATGAAAGGTCCAAAGGTCAGATATTTGGCGCAAACCGGGGGGAAGGTCGTTCCAGAGAGTAGGTGCTCCAACAGAGAAGGCCCTTCCCCTGGGGGCCGCCAGCCGGCATTGCTTGGCGGACGGCACCCTGAGAAGACCCTCTCTGTGAGAGCGTACGGGTCGGTGGGAGGCATAAGGTAACAGCAGGCGGTCCCGTAAGTACCCGGGCCCTAAGCCATGGAGCGCTTTAAAGGTGGTAACCAGAACCTTGAAGCGCACCCGAAAGACCACAGGTAGCCAGTGCAGACTGCGCAGGAGTGGTGTTACCCGGGAGCAACGTGGTGCTCCCTCAATCACCCGCGCAGCTGCATTCTGGACTAGCTGAAGTCTCCGGGTGCACCTCAGGGTAGCCCCATGTAGAGAGCATTGCAATAATCCAGGCGAGAAGTGACGAGAGCATGAGTGACCGTGCATAAGGCATCCCGGTCCAGAAAGGGGCGCAACTGGCGAACCAGCGGACCTGGTAAAAAGCTCTCCTGGAGACGGCCACCACATGGTCTTCAAACGACAGCCGTCCATCCAGGAGAATGGCCAAGTTGCGCACCCTTTCCGTCGGGGCCAATGACTCACCCCCAAAAGTCAGCTGCGGTTGCAGCTGACTGTACCGAGATGCCGGCATCCACAGCCACTCCGTCTTGGATGGATTGAGTCTGAGTCTGTTTCTCCCCATCCAGACCCGTACGGCCTCCAGACAACGGGACAGCACTTCGACAGCTTCGCTGGGGTGGCCTGGGGTGGAGAAGTACAGCTGAGTATCATCAGCATACAGATGATAGCTCACCCCAAAGCCACTGATGACCTTGCCCAACGGCTTCATATAGATGTTGAACAGGAGAGGCAAGAGAATCGACCCCTGCGGCACCCCACAAGTGAGGTGCCTCGCGGTCGATCTCTGCCCTCCTGTCAACACCGTCTGCGACCGGTCAGAGAGGTAGGAGGAGAACCACGGTGCCTCCCACTCCCAACCCCTCCAACCGGCGCAGCAAGATACCATGGTCGATGGTATCAAAAGCCGATGAGAGATCTAACAGGACCAAGGCAGAGGAGCAACCCCTGTCCCTGTCCCTCCAGAGGTCATCCACCAACGCGACCAAAGCTGTCTCCATGCTATGCCCGGGCCGGAAGCCGGACTGGAACGGGTCTAGATAGACAGCTTCCTCCAGGTACTGAGGAAACTGTCACGCCACCACCACGCGATAAAGCGAAGGTTGGAGACTGGACGGTAATTACCCAAAATAGCTGGGTCCAGGGAAGGCTTCTTGAGGAGGGGTCTCACCACCGCCTCTTTCAAGGCGGCGGGGAAGATCCCCTCCATCAAAGAAGCATTTATAATCCCCTGGAGCCAGCCTCGTGTCACCTCCTGAGTGGCCAGCACCAGCCAGGAGGGGCACGGGTCCAGTAAACATGTAGTGGCATGCAGCCTCCCCAGCAGCCTGTCCACGTCCTCGGGAGTCACAGAATCGAACTCATCTCAAACGGTATCAACAACAACAAGTTTTTTAAGGGGGGTGTTAAAGGGTTTTAAGGGGAGGGAAATCGATAGGTTTGGGTTGGGGGTGGGTGGGAGGGATTTAAGGGCGGGTGTTGGGGGAAACCCGCCGGGTGGGAGTCCAGTTCCTGCGCATGCTCGTGGCGGGGGGTTGGTGGGTCCGAGGGTCATGGGGGGGGTTGGTGCTCCATTGGTTGAGGGTGGTGACATTTCCACGGTTAGGGGGAGGGGCAGATATGGCGGAAGTGGGGGCTCACATCGTGTTAGGGGGGCGCGCGCTCGATGTCTGCAGGCGATCGCGCGCCCCGAGCCCTCAAACTTCTCCCGTTTCCCGGATGGTCAGGACCCTCAGGGCCCTGGCCTTCGGCTGATGTTGTGCAACGCACGGTCCGTGGCCAATAAGGCCCCCCTAATTCACGATCTTATTCAGGGGGGTGCCGCGGACCTTATGGGCGCATGGAGACCTGGCTGGGCCCAGAAGGGGGCGTGCCCCTTGTTCAAATGTGCCCGCCGGGTTTCCGAGCATTCCATCAGCCGAGGGGCCAGGGTAGGGGTGGTGGGGTGGCGGTTGTGATTAGAGAGAGTCTAGAGCCGAGGGAGACCACTGTGCCTCAGATTGCCGGGTATGAATCCCTTTTGTGAGATGGGGTCATAGATGTCAGATGGGCTTGCTGGTCGTACCTGGCTCCTTGCTGCGTGACAGCTGCCCTGCCTGAGCTCCTGGAGGTGCTTGCTGGGGTGGCAGTTGAGACCCCAGACTTTTAGTCATGGGGACTTTAACTGCCATCTTCCGGCTCGTCATCGACAGCTGCTCGGGAGTTCACGGCTTCCATGACGGCCTTGGACCTGACTCAAGTAGTTGATGGCCCTACTCACATTGGGGGTGGCACTCTGGATCTGATTTTTATCTCTGGTCAGTGGCTGAGAGATCTGGATTTGAAGGAAATAGTTATTGAACCTCTGTCATGGTCAGATCACTCTCTTCTTCGCCTGGACTTTCTGACCGCCACTCAACACCGCAGGGAGACGGAGCCAGCACGTTGGTTCCGTCCCAGGCGCCTGATGGACCCTGAGAGGTTCCGGACGGAGCTTGGGCCATTTCCTGAGGGTCTGGCTCACGACACGGCTGAGGAACTGGTTGCGGCCTGGGAACGGGCCGCGCGGGGCCTTAGATCGTGTCGTGCCTTTGCGGCCTCTGACCCGGCGCAGGTCCCAAACGGCTCCTTGGTTCTCCGAGGAGCTGAGGGGATGAAGCGCCGGAGAAGACGCCTGAGAGTTCTTGGAGGTCCAGCCGCTCCGAGGCTGATCGACACTAGTGAAGTCCTATACTAGGACTTACCTAGTGGCACTGAGGGAAGCGAGGCGTTGCTCGCCTCCTCCCTCATTGCGTCGGCAGATAACCGCCCAGCCGCCCTGTTTCGGGTGACCTGCCCTCCTTCATCAGGGGAGCGGATGACCCGTTGCAGGGACGTGCTGAGGAGTTTAACGGTTATCTATACGATAAAATCGTTCAGCTCGGGACGGTTTGGACCAAAATTGCAGTGGCCCAGGGAGGCGTCCGAGGGTGGTCTTGGCGATATTTTATGGGATGAGTTTGACCCTGTGGCTCCCGAGGACATGGACAGGTTGTTGGGTAGGTTGAATGCCACCACATGTTTACTGGACCCCTGCCCCTCCTGGCTGGGGCTGGCCACACAGGAGGTGACACGAGGCTGGCTCCAGGCAATTACGGCGCTTCCTTGGTGGAGGAGTCTTCCGGCCGCCTTGAAAGAGGCGGTGGTGAGACCCTCCTCAAGAAGCCTGCCTTGGACCCAGCTGTTTTAGGTAATTATCGTCGGTCTCCAACCCGCTCGCGAAGGTTGTAGAGAGTATGGTGGCATATCAGTTTCCTTACACCTGGATGAAACTGTCTATCTAGACCCGTTCCAGTCCGGTTTCCGGCCCGGTTACAGCACGGAGACGGCTTTGGTCGCGTTGGTGGATGATCTCTGGAGGGCCAGGGATAGGGGGTGTTCCTCTGCCCTGGTCCTATTAGACCTCTCAGCGGCTTTTGATACCATCGACCATGGTATCCTGCTGCGCCGGTTGGAGGGATTGGGAGTGGGAGGCACCGTTTATCGGTGGTTCTCCTCCTATCTCTCCGATCGGTCGCAGACGGTGTTGACGGGGGGGCAGAGGTCGGCTCCGAGGCGCCTCACTTGTGGGGTGCCGCAGGGGTCGATTCTCTCGCCCCTTTTGTTCAACATCTATATGAAGCCGCTGGGTGAGATCATCAGTGGCTTCGGTGTGAGGTACCAGCTGTACGCTGATGACACCCAGCTGTACTTTTCCACACCGGGCCACCCCAATGAAGCTATTGAAGTGCTGTCCCGGTGTCTGGAAGCCGTACGGGTCTGGATGGGGAGAAACAGGCTCAAGCTCAATCCCTCCAAGACAGAGTGGCTGTGGATGCCGGCATCCCGGTACAGTCAGCTGCAACCGCGGCTGACTGTTGGGGGCGAGTCATTGGCCCCGACGGAGAGGGTGCGTAACTTGGGCGTCCTCCTGGATGAACGGCTGTCCTTTGAAGATCATTTGGCGGCCGTCTCCAGGAGAGCTTTTTACCAGGTTCGCCTGGTACGCCAGTTGCGCCCCTTTCTGGACCGGGATGGCCTACGCACGGTCACTCACGCCTCGTGACGTCACGCCTGGATTACTGCAATGCTCTCGACATGGGGCTCCCCTTGAAGGGCACCCGGAGACTGCAGTTAGTCCAGAATGCGGCTGCGCGGGTGATAGAAGGAGCCCCTCGTGGCTCCCGGGTGACACCTATCCTGCGCAGACTGCACTGGCTACCTGTGGCCTTCCGGGTGCGCTTCAAGGTGTTGGTGACCACCTTTAAAGCGCTCCATGGCATAGGGCCGGGCTATTTACGGGACCGCCTTCTGCTACCGAATACCTCTCACCGACCCGTGCGCTCTCACAGAGAGGGACTCCTCAGGGTGCCGTCAGCTAGGCAGTGCCGTCTGGCGACGCCCAGGGGAAGGGCCTTCTCTGTGGGGGCTCCCGCCCTCTGGAACGAGCTCCCCCCAGGACTTCGCCAACTCTCGGACCTTAGAACCTTCCGTCGTGAGCTTAAAACACACTTATTTAGGTGCGCAGGACTGGACTAGGTTTTTTAGATTTTTAAATTTTTGAAATTTTAAATTTTATATTGATTTTAATTGGTTTTGGTAATCAGGCTGGTTAGAATAAGTTTTTTATTTGTGTTTTAATCTGTATTTATATGTCCTTTTTATATGCCTGTTAACCGCCCTGAGTCCCTCGGGAGATAGGGCGGTATACAAATGTGATCAATAAATAAAATAAATAAAGACGTGCCTCAGTCATCTCATCTGGATCATCACAATCTTGGTCCAAGCTATCCCGGAGCTGAGCGATTTTATCGTATAGATAACCGTTAAACTCCTCGGCACGTCCCTGTAGGTCATCCCGCTCCCCTGGTGAAGGAGGAACGGGTTACCCAAACAGGGCGGCCGGGCGGTTATCTGCCGACGCAATGAGGGAGGAAGCGTGGGAGCGCCCACCTCAGTGCCACTAGGTAGGTCTTTGAAAAAGACCTAACTAGTGTCCGATCAGCTTCGGAACGGCTGGACCTCCAAACGCTCTCTAGGCGTCTTTTCCGGCGTTTCATCTCTCTCAGCTCCTCAGAGAACCAAGGAGCTAATTGAGATCTGCACCGGGTCAGAGGCCGCAAAGGCACGACACGGTCCAAAGCCCCAGCCGCAACTATTTCTTCGGTCGTGCCGTGGGCAAGATCCTCAGGAAACGGCCCAAGCTCCGTCTGGAACCTCTCAGGGTCCATCAGGCACCTGGGACGGAACCAACGTATTGGTTCCGTCTCCCTGCGGTGGTGAGTAGCGGTCTGAAAGTCTAGGCGGAGGAGAAAATGATCTGACCATGACACCGGTAACGTCACTAAATCTCTTACTACCAGATCATTAAACCACTGTCCAGAGATATAAATCAGGTCCAGCACGGATGCCAGAGTCAAAGAAAAAAAAACCTGGAAAAAAAATCACAAAATATCATAACCTGGATATGATTATGGATAAAACATGTGACTATGGATAAAACATGTGACAATGATACTCATTGCCATTGGGGCACTTGGTACCATGTCCAAGAATTTTACAAAATACGTCAAGAAATTACAGCTTGCTGCAATGACAGAAGTGGAACTGCAAAAAACTGCACTACTCGGAACATCATACATTTTAAGAAGATACTTGATCAATACTTAAGATGCTGACAGCAACCCATATCAACTATCAGTGCTGGTCAATAATATTTTTGATACATCTCAGTTCAGTTGACTGAGTTTCATGTTTAATGAATAAAAGTATGATGATGATGATGAAGAAGAAGAAGAAGATGATGATGATGTCATCGTCTCAGGAATGGAACAGGTAGGGAATTGGCTACTGGTATATAAAATTCAATAATGAAAATACTGAAAATAAAACATATTGGAGTATAATAACATATTCATTTTAGAAGCGATAGGAAGCTTTTAGAGTACTGCTGCAGGTTTATTTATCAAAGATCGTTAATCTCCAGTGAAGTCACTAATTAATCCAAATTAGATGACAAAATTCAGGAGTCATTTTGTTCATCTCTTCATGGAGGTGAGGACTGAAAGCTTTGGATAAACATATTTTACTGACTTTGGATAGATCTTAATTGGATTGTCTTAGTTTTGGTAAATTAATGTCTTAAAATAATATATAGATATTTTGTTTTATTTGTTGCTTCCACTGCAACAACTCAGACTAAACAATTTAGGCCATTTCAAAGGACCCACATTCATTTATGTGAAAGTATGTGATTTCTACAAGATGGTTTTTATTCCACAATTATTATCATCATCATCATTATTATTTTAAAAATCTTTTTTTTTAAATTATTTTTCTCTGAGGTGGAATGACAGGCTTAAGCTGATTCAGCAAAAAAGAAATAAGTTTGATACTTGCAGTTCCCAAATGAGTTTTAATAGCTGGAATACATGTTCTCATGGGAAATTCACAAAAGCCTAGGGATTCATAAATCAATCCATAAATATTATAACATTTTTGAGGACTGGGAGCTTCATTTGCAGAGGAAATAAAAGGAAAGGAATTTTAGAAAGTTGAATAATTTTAAAATTCAGTATAATTCCTGACATTAACATGTTTTTAATTATGAACAAATCCATTATATATAACCTTTTAATGATACTGGGTTAAAAGGATATTGGAATTAATAATTCTGCATGCATGTATGTGCTTGGCCCTTTTACAGGCATTAAATATTTCTTTTAGGCAAGTAATTCAAAACATCTATCAAGTACTTAGGCTAGGCTTAAATTGTATTGGCTGAATGTGAGATTGCAGCAATGAATAATGTGATACTGTTAAGTAGGAAAAAACACACGGCAGAGATGGGTTTCAGCAGGTTCTGACCAGTTCTGGAAAACCGGTAGTGTAAATTTTGAGTAGTTCAGAGAACTGGTAGTAAAAATTCTGACTGACCCCACCCCCGTCTATTCTCTGCCTCCCAATTCTCAGCTGATCGGGAGGAAATGAGGATTTTTGCAGTAACCTTCCCCTGGAGTGGTGTAGGAATGAAGATTTTACAGTATCCTTGCCCTGCCACATCCACCAAGCCACACCCACAGAACCAGTAGTAATTTTTTTTTAACCCCACCACTGACACACGGGCACAAAAAGCACAAAAACCACCGTGCACTTATTGTGAATTTCAAATTTGTTAAGAATATATAGTATATCTGCAACCTTGACATTAAGTGGCAGCAGTCACTTAAGAATTAACCAGTAATACCTTGTTTTGATTCTCATGTATTTGCATCAGCACTTTGAGGTCAGAATGTTGATTTATAAACTTTAAAGAACACAAAGGTGGGAAACGTTCAGAGATCTGAATGTTTAGATAGTAATGGTTTATCACATTCCCATTTATTCAATAGATTTATATCCTACTTTTCTTGCAGGAGCTGAATGTGGATTTCCCTTCCTTTTGATCTTATATCAAGGAACCTACAAAAGAATAAGCTAGCATTAATATTAGTAATATGTTTTTTTTATTTTTGTCACAACAGTATACACAAATAAATGTCATAGATAAAGCAGCATATCTTGAAGAATATATATATATTAAAATTATGCATCAACTATATTAATTGGATATAATGAGAGGGTGCGTAACGGCGTCCTCCTGGATGACGGCTGTCCTTTGAAGATCATTTGGCGGCCGTCTCCAGGAGAGCTTTTACCAGGTTCGCCTGGTACGCCAGTTGCGCCTTTCTGGACCGGGATGCCCTATGCACGGTCACCACGCCTCGTGACGTCTCGCCTGGATTACTGCAATGCTCTCTACATGGGGCTCCCTTGAAGGGCATCCGGAGACTGCAGTTAGTCCAGAATGCGGCTGCTGGTGATAGAAGGAGCCCTCGTGGCTCCCGGGTGACACCTATCCTGCGCAGACTGCACTGGCTACCTGTGGCCTTCGGTGCGCTTCAAGGTGTTGGTGACCACCTTTAAAGCGCTCCATGGCATAGGGCCGGGCTATTTACGGGACCGCCTTCTGCTACCGAATACCTCTCACCGACCGTGCGCTCTCACAGAGAGGGACTCCTCAGGGTGCCGTCAGCTAGGCAGTGCCGTCTGGCGCGCCCAGGAAGGGCCTTCTCTGTGGGGGCTCCCGCCCTCTGGAACGAGCTCCCCCCAGGACTTCGCCAACTCTCGGACCTTAGAACCTTCCGTCGTGAGCTTAAAACACACTTATTTAGGTGCGCAGGACTGGACTAGGTTTTTTAGATTTTTAAATTTTTTAAATTTTAAATTTTATATTGATTTTAATTGGTTTTGGTAATCAGGCTGGTTAGAATAAGTTTTTATTTGTGTTTTAATCTGTATTTATATGTCCTTTTTATATGCCTGTTAACCGCCCTGAGTCCCTCGGGAGATAGGGCGGTATACAAATGTGATCAATAAATAAAATAAATAAAGACGTGCCTCAGTCATCTCATCTGGATCATCACAATCTTGGTCCAAGCTATCCCGGAGCTGAGCGATTTTATCGTATAGATAACCGTTAAACTCCTCGGCACGTCCCTGTAAGGGGTCATCCCGCTCCCCCTGGTGAAGGAGGGAACGGGTTACCCAGGCAGGGGCGGCCGGGCGGTTATCTGCCGGCGCAATGAGGAGGAAGCGTGAGCGCCTCGCCACCCTCAGTGCCACTAGGTAGGTCTTTGAAAAAGACCTAACTAGTGTCCGATCAGCTTCGGAACGGCTGGACCTCCAAACGCTCTCTAGGCGTCTTCTCCGGCGTTTCATCTCTCTCAGCTCCTCAGAGAACCAAGGAGCTAACTGAGATCTGCACCGGGTCAGAGGCCGCAAAGGCACGACACGGTCCAAAGCCCCAGCCGCAACTATTTCTTCGGTCGTGCCGTGGGCAAGATCCTCAGGAAACGGCCCAAGCTCCGTCTGGAACCTCTCAGGGTCCATCAGGCGCCTGGGACGGAACCAACGTATTGGTTCCGTCTCCCTGCGGTGGTGAGTAGCGGTCTGAAAGTCTAGGCGGAGGAGAAAATGATCTGACCATGACACCGGTAACGTCACTAAATCTCTTACTACCAGATCATTAAACCACTGTCCAGAGATATAAATCAGGTCCAGCATGGATGCCAGAGTCAAAGAAAAAAAAACCTGGAAAAAAAATCACAAAATATCATAACCTGGATATGATTATGGATAAAACATGTGACTATGGATAAAACATGTGACAATGATACTCATTGCCATTGGGGCACTTGGTACCATGTCCAAGAATTTTACAAAATACGTCAAGAAATTACAGCTTGCTGCAATGACAGAAGTGGAACTGCAAAAAACTGCACTACTCGGAACATCATACATTTTAAGAAGATACTTGATCAATACTTAAGATGCTGACAGCAACCCATATCAACTATCAGTGCTGGTCAATAATATTTTTGATACATCTCAGTTCAGTTGACTGAGTGTCATGTTTAATGAATAAAAGTATGATGATGATGATGATGAAGAAGAAGATGATGATGATGTCATCGTCTCAGGAATGGAACAGGTAGGGAATTGGCTACTGGTATATAAAATTCAATAATGAAAATACTGAAAATAAAACATATTGGAGTATAATAACATATTCATTTTAGAAGCGATAGGAAGCTTTTAGAGTACTGCTGCAGGTTTATTTATCAAAGATCGTTAATCTCCAGTGAAGTCACTAATTAATCCAAATTAGATGACAAAATTCAGGAGTCATTTTGTTCATCTCTTCATGGAGGTGAGGACTGAAAGCTTTGGATAAACATATTTTACTGACTTTGGATAGATCTTAATTGGATTGTCTTAGTTTTGGTAAATTAATGTCTTAAAATAATATATAAATATTTTGTTTTATTTGTTGCTTCCACTGCAACAACTCAGACAAAACAATTTAGGGCATTTCAAAGGACCCACATTCATTTATGTGAAAGTACGTGATTTCTACAAGATGGTTTTTACTCCACAATTATTATCATCATCATCATTATTATTTAAAAAATCTTTTTTTTTAAATTATTTTTCTCTGAGGTGGAATGACAGGCTTAAGCTGATTCAGCAAAAAAGAAATAAGTTTGATACTTGCAGTTCCCAAATGAGTTTTAATAGCTGGAATACATGTTCTCATGAGAAATTCACAAAAGCTAGGGACTCATAAATCAATCCATAAATATTATAACATTTTCGAAGACTGGGAGCTTCATTTGCAGAGGAAATAAAAGGAAAGGAATTTTAGAAAGTTGAATAATTTTAAAAATCAGTATAATTCCTGACATTAACATGTTTTTAATTATGAACAAATCCATTATATATAACCTTTTAATGATACTGGGTTAAAAGGATATTGGAATTAATAATTCTGCATGCATGTATGTGCTTGGCTCTTTTACAGGCATTAAATATTTTTTTAAGCAAGTAATTCAAAACATCTATCAAGTACTTAGGCTAGGCTTAAATTGTATTGGCTGAATGCGAGATTGCAGCAATGAATAATGTGATACTGTTAAGTAGGAAAAAACACACGGCAGAGGTGGGTTTCAGCAGGTTCTGACCAGTTCTGGAGAACCGGTAGTGGAAATTTTGAGTAGTTCGGAGAACCGGTAGTAAAAATTCTGACTGGCCCCACCCCCGTCTATTCTCTGCCTCCCAATTCTCAGCTGATCGGGAGGAAATGAGGATTTTTGCAGTAACCTTCCCCTGGAGTGGTGTAGGAATGAAGATTTTACAGTATCCTTGCCCTGCCACATCCACCAAGCCACACCCACAGAACCAGTAGTAATTTTTTTTTAACCCCACCACTGACATACGGGCATAAAAAGCACAAAAACCACCGTGCACTTATTGTGAATTTCAAATTTGTTAAGATTATATAGTATATCTGCAACCTTGACATTAAGTGGCAGCAGTCACTTAAGAATTAACCAGAAATTCCTTGTTTTGATTCTCATGTATTTGCATCAGCACTTTGAGGTCAGAATGTTGATTTATAAACTTTAAAGAGCACAAAGGTGGGAAATGTTCAGAGATCTGAATGTTTAGATAGTAATGGTTTATCACATTCTCATTTATTCAATAGATTTATATCCTACTTTTCTTGCAGGAGCTGAATGTGGATTTCCCTTCCTTTTGATCTTATATCAAGGAACCTACAAAAGAATAAGCTAGCATTAATATTAGTAATATTTTTTTTATTTTTGTCACAACAGTATACACAAACAAATGTCATAGATAAAGCAGCATATCTTGAAGAATATATATATATTAAAATTATGCATCAACTATATTAATTGGATATAATGAAGGGAACAATAGGACAGGAACGGTAGGCACTTTTGTGCTCTTATGCATGCACCTATAGTCCTCTCAGGAATGGGGTGAGGTCAATAGTAGACAGCTTTTGGTTGAAGATTTTGGGATTTTGAGTAGAGACTATGGAGTCAGGTAATGAGTTCCAAGCATTAACAACTCTGTTACAGAAGTCATATTTTCTGCAATCAAGTTTGAAGCGATTGACATTTAGCTTGAATCTATTTTTTGTTCTTGTAATATTGCGACTGAAGCTGAAGTAGTCTTTTATAGGAAAGATATTGCAATAGATGATTTTGTGTGTTAAACACAGGTCATGTCGAAGTCAACGGAGTTGTAAATTTTCTAAGCCCAGGATTTCAAGTCTGTCAGTATAACATATTTTGTTGTTTTCGGAGGAGTGAAGAACTAGTAAAATATTTCTGGACTCGTTCTAATATTTCTGTTATAATAATATTATAACAATATTATAATAATAATATTGTTTTCCCCTACTTCCATAATTTATCAATTTACAAGAAGACATAGTTAAACAATTTAGAAACTCCACTAAAACTTTCCTGAGGTTCTTAATAATGGCAGCTTTTAAGAATTATCCATCACAACAACAACAAAATGTATGGTAAGGTAGGGCTGCTGTAAAATAGAATTGCAAATATTGGGACAGCCACTAGATTAGATAGCAACAAATTAGATAGCAACAAAGAGATAACAATAGCACTTAGACTTATATACCGCTTCACAGTGCTTTACAACCTACTCTAAGCAGTTTACAGAGTCAGCATATTGCCCCCAAACATCTGGGTCCTCATTTTATCAACTTCAGAAAGATAAAAGGCTGAGTCAACCTTGATCCATCCTTCCTTCCTTCCTTCCTTCCTTCCTTCCTTCCTTCCTTCCTTCCTTCCTTCCTTCCTTCCTTCCTTTTCCTGTCTTGAAGACCATCTGTATTGTTCTTCAGTGTTTCTTTCTTCCTCTATATGGAAGGGTAACCACTTCATCCAAATCCAAACCTGTCATCCAAATTAAGCCATGTGAAGTTGGAAGGATTCGGATATACTGACAGTTCTGTATATGGGAACATAAGCAGTATTTATACAGCCTTAAAAATATTAGCAGCAAAGGACTGTGAAGCAAAATGGTAACAGTCCCACTTGCAGTACTTGCTGCAAAATACACATGCACAAACTCACACAGAATGCAACATGTATGAAATCCCGCCCCTATCTATCTATCTATCTATCTATCTATCTATCTATCTATCTATCTATCTATTTATCTATCTATCATCTATCTATCTATCTTTCTGTAGATTTATATGGGTATCCAAATCATACATGGCCTAACAGCATACAACATTAAACTTCTTGATAAATTATTCAGAATTTTCTGAATAATTTTATATATAAGATTTCTTTAAAAAAAGAATACAAAGCAGGGCAAAACATAAAAGTAATAACTTACTAGGCCGCTGTGCAGCTGCATGGTTTCATCTTGTCTGACATGTGCTTAATTGCTGCATTGCTCTTTCCTCTCATCTCCCTCTTCTCCCATCCTGACTAAACCAATAGCAGTAGGGAAATAAATGCTCTGGTGGCTATACTGGCCAAGCTGGAAAAGGTTTGTTAAACAGTAATTGCCAGACACAGAAAACAGTTCGATCACATTCTTCAGAACCCTTATTTTGATGCTCTCAAAATAACATTA
The DNA here is from genome assembly GCF_028640845.1 of Ahaetulla prasina. Taxonomy (NCBI): domain Eukaryota; kingdom Metazoa; phylum Chordata; class Lepidosauria; order Squamata; family Colubridae; genus Ahaetulla; species Ahaetulla prasina. The sequence continues at coordinate 90,728,413 of NC_080544.1, forward strand.
CTCCAAGCTTCCACGTTTTGTTCTAAAGCTGGACAGGATGTCTTGTTCTGAACTCAGAAGTAAACTCTTGAAGACACAGACATTTTGCTTCACACTTGGAACATTCAAAACTATCATTTTGAAGTCATGTTAGTTTTATACATTCCTAGATGTTATCATTAACTCTGCATCATGAACCTTTAAGAAATATTTTTGAAGAATATCTTACTATCTTTTTTTTTCTTTTCATTTAATCATGTCCAAGTCTCAGAGACAAGTCCCTGCAAGTTTTCTTGGCAAAGTTTTTCAGAAGTGGTTTGCTATTGTCTCCTTCCTACCGCTGAGTGAGTGACTGGTCTAATTGGCTTTGTGTCTAAGGCAGGACTAGAACTCATGGTCTCACAATTTTTAGCCTGATGCCTTAACCACTACATCTCCGTCTCCTTCTCCTTCTTTCTTCTTTCTCACAAACTTTTGAAAACTTTTGTGGGCTGGAGATACTACTGTCTGTCTGTCTATCTATCTATCTATCTATCTATCTATCTATCTATCTATCTATCTATCTATCTATCTATCTATCTATCTATCTATGCATCATCTGGTCATGCTGTTCTCTGTCTGATCTCATTATTCTAGAACCGTGATGGCATGTGAAGCCATATCGTTGGGCATGCGAGCTCAGCTCCAGTGCATATGCGCACACTGGCTAGTTGGTATTTGGGCCTTCTGGGCCACCCGGAAGTAGAAGCAGGCTGTTTTCTTCCTTCAGAGGGCCTGGAGTGGTGAGGAAGGCCATTTTTGCCCTCCCCAGGCTCCTAGAGTAAGGCTCTAGAGCCTGGGGAGAGCCAAAAATGGGCCTATCGGGCCCACCAGGCCATCACGTACTCTCCCTGCTTTTGGCATGGATAGCAAAAAGGTAGCCATCACTGTTATAGAATAATAGAATAGAATAGAATAGAATAGAATAGAATAGAATAGAATAGAATAGAATAGAATAGAATAGAATAACAGAGTTGGAAGGGATCTTGGAGGTCTTCTAGTCCAACCCCCGCTTAGGTAGTAAACCCTACACTGCTTCAGATAAATGGTTATCCAACATCTTCTTAAAAACTTCCAGTGTTGGGGCATTCACAAATTCTATTATAAATATTATAAATATCTATTATATAACTATCTATCATTTGATACTGACATGATATATCAATCAATGGACTGTGAAGAATTCTTTGATCTAATCCAAAGAATAATTGATGTAGGTTTTGATTCATTTAGCAAGTCAACATGGCTATTTTTTAAAGCTTATTTTTCTTTTAGAAATAAAGGGAAAAAATGTGATCACTCTTAGTCTCTAGCTTTTTGTATTTGCTTGCACCTGCATATCCATATTGCTAATAAACGCTGTGCCAGCAACCCAAAGGGTATAACTCTGGTTCTATTGAAAGTAACAACACACCACCTCTCGATCTTAATGAAGCTAGAATTGCAGCCCTTAGTTAAATTATAGCTTCATAATTCCAGTATGCCCAGTGTGCTACAGTTTGCAGCTGCTTAGTAGCTCTTAGAAATGAATTCACTTGGCTGCACACTGGAAAATGTTAACATTACAGTAGTCAATATAGACCGACTACTAGGATTATGAGAAAATGTGATCCTTGAATGAAAGGAAGAAAACAGCAAAATAAACAGTATTCAGTGGGCTCAAACCTGGCCCAATTTTTCAGTTATAATATTTCAAGCATGTTTTCTCGATTTGCTGCTTTTAACCCACTTCTATTTTTTTTAAAGTAATAAAGTAAATAAAAACAACAACAAAGAAATCCCTTAATTTAATTCAATAAATGGGTCACTATATGAAAATACCTTCTGAAACAATAGTGCAACAGTAAAATGAATCAAACAATTAAAAAAGAATTCCATTCAGTAATTTGGGGTCAATCTGCTATCAATCTGCTTTCTGGATTATTAATTCAAAGAGAAGGGGAGATATATTGGTACCAGAAGAAATTTAAACAAGAGATTTGGTATTCAAATAAGTATTCTGATTCTGGGCTTCTTTCATAAAAGTTCATAAGATAAGAATCCACAACAATATTTAAATCGATAACCATAATGTATTTTGTTTCCTTAGAAGCTGAAAACACTGACACCTTGAAAATTGTTAAGGATCAGTGTCTCGTGTAACTAAGCTTCCAGAATTCCATAATGAAATATTGAGAATTAAACTAATGCCAAACTGATGGCATTTTCTTTTTCCACAGATTTTTTTCTCTTTTGGAAAACTGGGACTGCAAGATCTGGATTTTTTAAAAAAGGTTTGAAATTCCATTTGAAATTTTGATATTAAAAACGTCCTTAATATTTTCCTTTTAGGACTTGGCAAAACTGAAAGTTGAACATGGCATCAGTTCTGATGGACATATCTATGTGGTTCTCCAGTACTAGTGTAAATACAGTTAAGGCAAGAAGAGTGATAGCCTTGTGACCTGCAGACAGCTGGTCCTCCTCTTCTTTCTTCTTCTCCCGCTCCTCCTGCTCCTTTTCCTCAAGACAGAAAGGCATGTTGTGGGTCCCATTGATTAGGGATGTTGTGGGTCCCATTGATTAGGGATCAACTTAGATGGGGACCAGAAAAAAGGGCCTAATTGGTGATAGCCCCCATTCTATAGAATCTTATGCTACCCCAAGGTATGGTTGGGCCCCACTCTGTTGCTTTTGTGAAAGGCCTAGGGATCACAGATGGAGATGGAGCCAATCCAAGTGGATGATTTCATTATGCTGTTGCTGCTGCCATTGGTGGAGTGGGTGGGGTTTTTATGGTTTTTTGTGTTATGGATTTTTTAAATGTTGTAAGCTGCCCAGGTTCACCTACGTGTGAGTTGGGAAACCACATATGTTTGTTAAACGAATGAATGAATGAATGAACGAATGAATGAATGAATGAAAATCCCCAATGCGCACTGATAAAAGCATTTGTTTTGAATGAAGGTTGAGAACAGAGAATGGTGGCTGTGCATAGCAGACAGCCTCAGCTATTGTTGACGAAAGCATCTCTTAGGTGGCTCAAAGAAGTATAGAAAACTTTATGCATTTCATATCATCTGGTGATCATCTGCCTATGGAGGGTTTCGGTCATCCAGGTCAGGGTTGTCCCAAATGTTCTGAAGAAGCTTATTGGATGAAAAGCAAAATATCTTCAAGGAAAAACAAAGGAAGTCCAGTTGCCTCTTGAAAAAAGCACTTTTGGGATAGTGCCTATCTGGATTTTCAGCCATAACTGGTAATACCAGTACTAGAATAGAATAGAATAGAATAGAATAGAATAGAATAGAATAGAATAGAATAGAATAGAATAGAATAGAATAGAATTCTTTATTGGCCAAGTGTGATTGGACACACAAGAAATTTGTCTTGGTGCATACGCTCTCAGTATACATAAAAGAAAAGATACATTTCTCAAGAATCATAAGGTACAGCACTTAATGATAGTCATAGGGAAACAATCAATATAAATTGTAAGGATACCAGCAACAAGGTTACAGTCGTCCAGTCATAAGTGGGAGGAGATGGGTGATAGGAACAATGAGAAGATTAATAGTAAATAGACTTAGTAAATAGTTTGACAGTGTTGAGGGAATTATTTGTTTAACAGAGTGATGGCATTCGGAAAAAAACTGTTCTTGTGTCTAGTTGTTCTGGTGTACAGTGCTTTATAGCATTGTTTTGAGGGTAGGAGTTGAAACAATTTATGTCCAGGATGTGAGGGGTCTGTAAATATTTTCACGGCCCTCTTTTGGACTCGTGCAGTAAGTATACAGGTCCTCAATGGAAGGCAGGTTGGTAGTAATTATTTTTTCTGCAGTTCTAATTATCCTCTGAAGTCTGTGTCTGTTTTGTTGGGTTGCGGAACCAAACCAGACAGTTATAGAGGTTCAGATGACAGACTCAATAATTCAATGAGCTGACACTGCCGCCATTTCTTCCTCTTAGCGAGGGTGAGATCTATTCCTTAAGTTTCAGGAACGTCTTCCCATGCCACAGCTGATAATTAATAACTCCAGGAGTAAGAGGAAGTCTGGCTTCTTCTCTGCTCAGAGCTAACTTACCAATTGAATGTAATTGTAGACAGCAGCACTTCTAATTTCTGGAGCCTGTTAAAGCATGCAGTACATCTGCTAACTGTTTTATATACAACAAGCACCAGGTTTTAAACACATAAAACATAATAAGTGTAAAACAATATATTTCTCATTACGGAGTGTTTTAATTTATGGAAAGCAATTGCCTTTTACTAAAAGCTCACATTTGAACTGCTCTGGGATATTGGTGAACTCTGCATTTCTTTTTTTCCAGTCGTGTCTTCCAGACCAGTTGAAATGATGGAAACATATAATGTGACTTTGAATAGCTACTAAAACCACACAAAATGCTGAGAAAAGTGCCATGGGCACAATCCAGGAAAGGAAGCTATTTTGTTCCTGCAATCTGAAAGAGAAACTTAAACATGTGTCTAAATTGATGGCTCTTAAAAAGTATATTGTTGCGTGAGTATGTAGGCATAGCAGAGAGCAACAGCTTTTCATGCATTCCAAATGAAAAAGTAAGTTAAGGAATATGAATGGACATGATTCATAACTCCCACTGGTTTTAATAGAATAGAATAGAATAGAATTTTTTATTGGCCAAATGTGATTGGACACACAAGGAATTTGTCTTGGTACATATGCTCTCAGTGTACATAAAAGAAAAGATACGTTCATCAAGGTACAACATTTACAACACAATTGATGGTCAATATATCAATACAAATCATAAGGACTGCCAACAATAAAGTTACAGTCATACAGTCATAAGTGGAAAGAGATTGGTGATGGGAACAATGAGAAGATTAATAATAGTGCAGATTTAGTAAATAGTTTGACAGTGTTGAGGGAATTATTAATTTAGCAGAGTGATAGCCTTCGGGAAAAAACTATTCTTGTGTCTAGTTGTTCTGGTGTGCAGTGCTCTATAGCGTCGTTTTGAGGGTAGGAGTTGAAACAGTTTATGTCCTGAATGTGAGGGATCTGTAAATATTTTCACGGCCCTCTTCTTGATTCGTGCAGTAATTCTCTTCCACTAGAAAAGGAAACCCATTCAAATCAGATCTCTGTTTCTGCTTATCTGAGATAAGGAAATATTATTATCCATTTCTTTCACATTTGTTGTTGATGAAGTTTTACTGTAATAAGCAAAATTGACTCAAATAATCCTCTGATGGATTTCACACACCTGTTTGTTTATTCGTCCCACAATTCCATTTCTGGGTGGGGAGGGGATCAAAGAAATTCAATAATCCCTGCATTCTCTGGGGACATCCACCAGACCTTGATTTTAAGAGAATTTGGGGAGGGACAGAGGGAGAATGGTGGAGAAAGAGAAAATATTTTTTGGCTGCAAAAAATTGGTGTCCCTTATAGAATAACTCCTAAATCACTGATGGCCAATATCAGTATGGCCATATTTCAGTTCACTTCTGGGTCATTCTACAAAGCTATTTATGTTAAAATTAATGATTAAATGCATTTAATTGTTAAATAAGACTTTTAAGACAAAAATGAAGGATTTAAAATAACATTCTGGCAGAATTTGGATCGCTGTTAACATGAATCAACTGAACTCTTGATTTTTAATTGCCTAACTTAAAATATGACATAGGTTTGAAAATATTATAGGTGTGACATTTTTTTATTTTATTATATTTGGTTTTTGTTTGTCTGATGTTTTCTCAAATAATCCCTGTAAGGCTTAGACAATCCACATGAGAGCATCAGTCTTAAAATATAAGAGAGTTAATAAAGGTTTCTCTGAGAAGATGGTGTTGCCAATGTTATAATAAATACTTTTAATGCTGTGAGGAAAGAAAATAAGGAAAATCTTGCAATGTAAATTCATATGTAGACTGCAGCTTCTTTGTCTGCAAAAGCTTTTTATAGAATGAACAATGATGGGTGGAAATAAAGTCATAATCCTTAGTCCTACCTTTGCATAGTGAATTCAAATTTATGAGAAGTTGGTGTTTGCAAATTTACTCTAACATATAAATGCATAATAAATAGTGGTCAGAAGCCATGAGATAAGCCACAGTGCAGTTTTAGGTTGTTGTTTTTTTAAATGTCCAAACCCGTCTTTTTATTGCATCTGAAAGCATATGCCCATTTTTCAACAATTTTCTTCACTATACTTAGGTTTCTTTTTGCTCATCCAGTATTGAGTTCATATAATCACTGCTTGTGTTTATACATTATGCTAAATCCTAAATGCAGATTAACAAAACGTATAACTTGGCTTCACATAACAAGTGCTTGCAAATTCTGGATTGTTACCTGTTGGATGTCGATACATGTTGCTGTGACAATGACTGAGTTTCCCACACCTTGAAATCATGTAGCTTTGATCTATGACTCGCTGAAATAAGAATTCACAAAACACTCTAAAATATATATTAAACATTTAGATGAGTGTGTGTGTGTGTGTGTGTGTGTGTGTGTGTGTGTGTGTGTGTGTGGTTTGTATGTTTTCACGGGTATAGGTATGTAGGTCTTGGCATTTTCAGGTCTTTTCCCGTGTAAGGTTGAGAGTATTCTGGCGATATTTCGATGAGATCAAAACGTCGCCAAGATACTCTCAACCTTACACAGGAAAAGACCCGAAAATGCCAAGACCTACATATATGTATGTATGTATGTATGTATGTATGTATGTATGTATGTTTTCTGAGGTTTTTGCAGGTGTTTGTATGTAGGTCTTTGGTTATCGGGTTTTCTCCCATGTAAAATTGGAAGTGTCTTGGCGACGTTTCGAAAAAGTCTCATTCGTCATTTTCAGGCTGGTATTTTCAGCTTTGTGCTTCTTTGCGATCACACATTGCTCCTAGAAGCACGAAGCTGAAAATACCAGCCTGAAGATGACAAATGAGACTTCGTTGAAACGTCACCAAGGCACTTCCAATTTTATGCAGGAGAAAACCCGAATAACCAAAGACCTACACACACACACACACACACACACACACACACACACATATATACACCTATTTAGTTCTATTTATTTATCTGCCTGAAACAATCCACTATAGGAAGAAGTCCTATTTATTGATGATTTGGACCATAGTCTACCATGTTGGTGCAATGTAGGTTGGTCAATTGATGTCCACGTCCAGGGCTGAATAAGGAAGTCTAGACCAGGCCTGTCAAACTGGCAGCCCACTGGCCCACCGCAGTTCAACAAAGGCAAAAAACATCCTGATAGATCATGATATGGCCTGCAATGCAACCGGGGTGGACACCCCTGGTCTAGGCCAAGGTCACCTAACTGGTCTCCATGCCTCCATGTCTAAAAGAAGACTGGAACTTAGTCTGGTACAAGAGACCATAGTTATTGATCATACTCAATCTCCATTAGGCTGTTTGTATCTTAATTAGTTTTAGTTCGGAGGCTGACCGGACATATAGTAGGACCTACCTAGTGGCATTGAGGGAAGCGAAGCGTTTCTACGTTTCCTCCCTCATTGCGTCGACAGATAACCACCCAGCCGCCCTGTTTCGGGTGACCTGCTCTCTCCTTCAACAGGAGGTGCAGGATGACCTATTACAAGGGCATGCCAAGCAGTTTAACGGTTATCTATACGATAAAATCGTTCAGCTTCGGGATGGATTGGACCAAAATTGGGTAGATCCAGGTGAGAGGTTCGAGACTCGTCTTGTTGAGATGGTTTGGGATAATTTTGACCCTGTGACTCCCGAGGACATGGACAGGTTGCTGGGGAGATTGAATGCCACCACATGTTTACTGGACCCATGCCCCTCCTAGTTGGTGCTGGCCACGCAGGAGGTGACACGAGGCTGGCTCCAGGGGATTACAAATGCTTCTTTGTTGGAGGGGGCTTTTCCTACTGCCTTGAAAGAGGCGGTGGTGAGACCCCTCCTCAAGAAGCTTTCCCTGGACCCAGCTGTGTTAGGAAATTATCATCCGGTCTCCAACCTTCACTTTGTGGCGAAGGTTGTAGAGAGTGCGGTGGCACATCAATTACCCCAGTACCTGGATGAAACTGTCTATCTAGACCCATTCCAGTCCGGCTTTCGACCCAGATACAGTACGGAGACGGCTTTGGTCACGTTGGTTGATGATCTCTGGAGGGCCAGGGACAAGGGTTATTCCTCTGCCCTGGTCCTATTAGACCTCTCAGCGGCTTTCGATACCATCAACCATGGTATCTTGCTGCGCCGGCTGGGGAGTTTGGGAGTGGGAGGCACCGTTTATCGGTGATTCTCCTCCTATCTCTCTGACCGGTCGCAGACGGTGTTGGCAGGGGGGCAGAGATCGACCCCGAGGCGCCTCATGTGTGGGGTGCTGCAGGGGTCGATTCTCTCACCTCTCCTGTTCAACATCTATATGAAGCCACTGGGTGAGATCATCAGTGGTTTTGGGGTGAGGTACCAACTGTACGCTGATGATACACAGCTGTACTTTTCCACCCCAGGCCACCCCAACGAAGCTATCGAAGTACTGTCCCGGTGTCTGGAAGCCGTACGGGTCTGGATGGGGAGGAATAGGCTCAAGCTTAATCCCTCCAAGATGGAGTGGCTGTGGATGCCGGCACCCCGGTACAGTCAGCTGCAGCCGCGGCTGACCGTTGGGGGTGAGTCATTGGCCCCGATGGAAAGGGTGCGCAACTTGGGCATTCTCCTGGATGGGCGGTTGTCGTTTGAAGATCACTTGACGACCGTCTCCAGGAGAGCTTTTTATCAGGTTCGCCTGATTTGCCAGTTGCGCCCCTTCCTGGACCGGGATGCCCTATGCACGGTCACTCATGCTCTTGTTACCTCTCGCTTGGATTACTGCAATGCTCTCTACATGGGGCTCCCCTTGAAGAGCACCCGGAGGCTCCAGTTAGTCCAGAATGCAGCTGCGCAGGTGATAGAGGGAGCGGTTCGGAGCTCCCATGTAACACCCATCCTGCGCAGACTGCACTGGCTGCCTGTTGTCTTCCGGGTGCGCTTCAAGGTATTGGTTACCACCTTTAAAGTGCTCCATGGCTTAGGACCGGGATATTTACGGGACCGCCTACTGCCATCTTGTATCTCCCAGCGACCTGTGCGTTCTCACAGAGAGGGACTCCTTAGGGTGCCGTCAGCCAAGCATTGTCGACTGGCGGCCCCCAGGGGAAGAGCCTTCTCTGTGGGGGCTCCTACCCTGTGGAACGAGCTTCCCCCTGGACTCCAACAAATACTTGACCTCCGGACCTTTCGCTGCGAACTTAAGACTTATTTATTCCGTCTTGCTGGACTGGCTTGAATTTTAATTTTAATTTTTTAGCCGATTTTAGGGATTTTAATTTTTACTAATTTTTAGGGTTTACTTGTATTTTAATAGTGGGCCAAATTTAATAAGTTTTTTAATGTTTGTTTTTAGTATTGTATGTGTTGCTGTATTTTATTTTGGCTGTAAACCGCCTTGAGTCCTTTGGGAGAAGGGCGGTATACAAATTAAAATATTATTATTATATTATTATTATTACCCAGAAATACTTTTTCTTTCCTGAAACATACATGTTCCACAAACTTTGATTTCCATAAAATGATTATTTTTAGTGGTCCTGTTTAGTTACACTTCAATTACCACTGGTTATCTGTGTTCTACTGTTAGCCAAGAAGGCTAATAAACAGAAGTTTTCAAACAATTGTTCCTTAAAGTTGGATCACATGAGTTCAGTTACTCAATTATTTTGACAAATCTGTTTCTGAAAGGAGACAATCTTTTTTAAAAAAATATATTTTCAGACTACCAATAATAGATAAGGTAAAGGTAAAGTTTCCCCTCGTACATATGTGCTAGTTATTCCCGACTCTAGGAGGTGGTGCTTATCTCTGTTTCAAAGCCGAAGAGCCAGCGCTGTCTGAAGATGTCTCTGTGGTCATGAGACCGGCATGACTAAATGTTGAAGGTGCACAGAACGCTGTTACCATCCCACTAAAGGTGGTCCCTATTTTTCTACTTGCATTTTTTTACATGCTTTCAAACTGCTAGGTTGGCAGAAGCTGTGACAAGTAATGGGAACTCACCCCATTACGTGGCACTAGGAATTCGAACCACTGAATTGCCGACCTTTTGATCAGCAAACTCAGCATCTTAGCCACTGAGCCACTGCATCCCTTTAATAATAATAGATATCATTATTATCTATAATAATATTAATTTAATAAATATTAATTTAATAATAATAGATAATAATATTATTATCTATAATAATATTAATTTAATAAATATTAATTTAATAATAATAGATAATAATATTATTATTATCAATAATAGATAAAAAGATAGAAAACCGAGACCTAAAATTTAGACAAATTTTGGACTCTGAAATCCGTCACCATTTCTAATCTTCTAACAAACGCTATTAGCTAATGGATTTTAGACAAGATATGAATGAAAGAAAGTGTTCTATTTCATTTATAGCTAAAGACAAATACGGAACAAAAAAACCTACATTCTTTGTTGATTTGGAGTCATTATTTTGTTCTTCATGAAAAAACATTGGAACTTTCTCAACTATTTTCTTCTTGTTGTTGTTGTTAGTTGCAAAGTTGTGTCCGACCCATCGCGACCCCATGGACAACGTTCCTCCAGGCCTTCCTGTCCTCTACCATCCTTTGGAGTCCATTTAAGCTGCCTACTGCTTCAGTGACTCTATCCAGCCACCTCATTCTTTGTTGTCCCATTCTTCTTTTGCCCTCAATCTTTCCCAGCATTAGGCTCTTCTCCAGTGAGTCCTTCCTTCTCATTAGGTGGCCAGAGTATTTCAGTTTCATCTTCAGGATCTGACCTTCTAAAGAGCAGTCTGGGTTGATCTCCTCTAGGACTGACTTGTGTGTTTGCCTTGCAGTCCAAGGGACTCGCAGGAGTCTTCTCCCGTACCAGAGTTCTTACTATTTTCTTAGTAATATTTTAATTACTAATTGATTTTATAAACATTATTCCATATAATATTGTCATGCTATAGTAATGTTAAAGTAGAGAATAAAGTAAAACAACCTCCTTCTTAGGAGCAAGTATTTTAAGATGATTCAAGGGCATCTTATCTACTGAAGTCATTCCTCGGTGTATGTATCACTATGGTTTGTGACAATTGTATAAAATGAAATAAAATTTCCCAATTTGTAAGGCTACGATCCTATGTCGTCCTTGTAGTTTTTCTTTGGACACCAATTTAACAATTAAGAAGATGCAACATTTGGATGGCATGGATGCTATTTTTTTTTTTTGATATACAGCTTTTTTTACATTTAAATTAACATTTTAATTATAAAACAGGCATCAATTTTCTCTGCCTCTCCATCATCTGTAACTATATGTTGCTTCAGAACAAAAGATAGGTCAAAATTACTTACTTTTTATTACAAAAAAATGTTTAACTAAAACTCAATAATCCTCTGCAGATTAGGCTTCTCTCTTGCCAATGAAAAAAACACATCCAGAACAATAAATGACCCCAAATATCTTCAGAAATATCTTTGCATAATGATGGCTCAAGTCAAAAAGATAGTAGCTGAACATCAGAATTCTGAATACATTTATTAGGAACATGTTACTGAATTTTAATGTTTCAGAGTTCTTTGGTTCATAATACTAAGTGCCAAAAAGCCTTACTAACATTGTAACTGGGGGGAAAAAAAACAATGTTCATAGCATATTATTGATTTATTCCTGAAGTGGTCATAAGGAAGCTCTCTGGATATTGAATTGACTTAAGACATTCTGGGATAAACATATAGCGAGTTGGCAGGGAGACAGGTAATGTTGCCAAAATTCAATGGTACAAATGGCTGGATTTCAGCAATGAAATTCTAAGCACTGTTTGAAGTTTAAGGATAAATGAATAGAGTATGCTAAGGTTTTCTCTCCATATTTATTTTAAAGTTTCTCTTTCCAAGCCAGCATTTTTTTAAAAAAGCAATCTCATTTCTTCTAATGATACTATTATTATTCTATTATTCATTAAACATGAAACTCAATCAACTGAACATTTAAAAATTTATCACAAATATTATTGACTGGCACTGACAGTTGATACAGGTTGCTGCCAGCATCCTAGGTATCAATCAAGTATTTTCTTAAGATGTACGATGTTCCATGTAGTGCAGTTTTTTTGCAATTCCACTAGTGTTATTGCAGGAAGCTGCAATTTCTTGATATATTTTATAAAATTCTTGGACATGGTACCAAGTGCCCCGATGACAATGGGTATCACTGTTACATGTTTCATCCATAGCCGTGTAGTTTCGATAGCCAGGTTGTGCTATTTTGTGGGGTTTTTTTTCCAATTCTTTTTCTTCAACTCTGGCATGTCTTTGTTCCATGATATCAATAAATTGTACGTTTTGGTTTTTGACAACTGTGATATCTGGCGTGTTGTGTTCCAAATGACGAATCTGTCTGTATATGAAAGTCCCACAAGATCTTCACCTTCTGTTGTGGCTCCAGCCCCTCCCCCCGGGCCTGCCCCCCTGCCCGAGAGTGACTCAGAGAGTGAGGGGGAAGGGCTGAGCCTGCCTCTCAGGCTCAGCTCCCGGAGCCAGAGGCAGGCCAGATGGAGGAGATGACGAGGCCTCTGTCTCCTGTATCTCCCCCCGCCCAGGCAATGCTTCCAGACCCAGCTGTGGACAATCAATCCTGGTTAGATCCCAGGTTTCATAGACAAGAGAGGTAGGAACAACAAAAAAGGGAGTGGGCAGGCCTAGAGAATGCTGAGTCACGGAGCCACACCCCACAGGTTATAAAAGCAGGAGGGGCTGCTCTACTACTTCATGACGGACAAACGAACTGACTGGAGAAAACTTGAGCTGAACTATCTGAGCATTTGGCCTAGATTGCTGTTTGTTCCTGACTTCCTGATTGCTCCAGTAACGAGCTTCGGTGACGCCGGCATCTGGGAAGCTAAAGAAAACCTTGGCAGACGATTGCTGGTTTGCTGCCAGAGCTGATAGCTGCCGTGGACTACATTGCTGGCTAATTGAGTCAGTTCACGTGTTTCCCGGACTGAGGTGGGGGGGACAGAACACCTTCTCATTTTTGACAACTTTTTCCACTTTATGTTCCCATGATTTTTTTGATACAGGTAAATTGTATTTTTTTACACAATGACCAGAGAATTAATTTAGCAACTCGGTCATGTCTAGCTTTGTAATCAGTTTGCATGATTTTGCTACACTCACATATTAAATGTGAAACAGTTTCAACTTTCTCATTGCAAAGTTGGCAGTTTGGATTGTCTCTTCAGTGTCTCTTTTTGGGCACCAAGAACAGCAAATATTGCAAAAGTTAAGAGGATATTTCTTTTCCCCAATCCCCAGTTTCCCCAAGTCTGCAACTGAAATTGATCTCAAATGACAACAGGTTTGTCTTTTGAGCAAAACTGCTTACTAGGTGGTCATGCATGAAATGTCAATTATATAAAACAATGTTAAAAAGGACATTATTCGTCATTCAGAAGGTTGGGATGAAGACCATTGACCCATCATTATTTTTTGTCCATCTTCAAATAACCATATTTTCCTTTTTTTTTTTTTTTTGGCATATATAAGATTTACTCAGTGAGTGTGAGATAGTCTTAACTTCAAGTATCAGATAGTAAATAACTGGATGACTTACTCGAGGGGCTCTTTAGTATACAAAGAGCGAGCAGATGGCAAATGCGCTTCAGATGTGCTGACCACCCTTCCTGAAACGCTTGGCAGTGGCTGAAAATTTTTATAGGACTTTGTCACTGGCAACAGATGTACAGTAAAGAAGAAATAGAGTTGATGGGTAGAGAGAAAGACAGATGCACACATTTCTTTGCCCATCTCTGTAACTCCATGCATTAGTACACAAACACCCATTTTATTATGGAAATGAAAATGAGCTTTGATTATCATTGTTGCCAAGGGAAAAGGGGGATAAAAATTCAGAAAACTTGTTTTCTTTCCAAATGCAATTAATTTTCTTCCAAACTAAACAGTGTTCCATGCTGTAAAATGATAGCCATTGTCCACAGTGTATCTCAATAATGTGTTCCTTGAGCACTACAGACAATGAGCGACATCTTAGAAAGGGTCAGATTTAGTCTTTCTTCTTCATCTATTTTTCTCTTGTAACTTGATAAGTTTGAGCAGTATCAAGCTGGATTAGTACACGGATGAGAGGCCAAGAATGTCTGAGCTGTAGGTTAGATTGGAAAAGGACAATGGCAAATCACTACCGAATTGTTACCAATAAAACTACATGGATGTGTCAGTGAAGTCACCATATTCAATGTCTAGCTGAAGGATCGTTAATATATATTTAGAAGATAAGAAGGATCCATTCTTGTGCACCAGATAGTTATGATCTGAGGAAAATTCTGGAATTTTGCCTGGATTCTTTAAGCATGAGCTAGAAATCCTAAATTATGAAAGATGTATTTCAACTTCTTTGAGAATCCTTGAACAGAATTTTCCTGCTGGTCTCAACAATCTGGTGATCAAAATATTCCAATGATATTCCAGTGAGTAGGCAGATGGCTGTTGGACAAGGTATGAGAAGGAAGCCCAAACACAGGCTTTGAATAATGTCATGTCACAATCAATCAATCTCCAGCATTTATTGCACTACTCTCATTTATTTTGAAATTACTTTCAAACGTTTCTCAAACAAGAGAATTTATGTGTTCCATGTGCTTATTTGTCTCCACATTGTCTGCTAAAGACAAGAATTTTTCCACAATTGTTCATTCTGCCTAATTTTATACTATTTTATTTTATTTCTTTGTCTTGTGAACCACTATAGGTATTGTGATTACACTACAGACAAATTTGATAAATAAATGCACAACCTGCTAAGGTCCCTTATCTTTCCCTGCTCTTTAGTCATGCCTGATTCTCGAAAACTGCTTGGACAAGTCCCTGCAAGACAAACCTTTCAGAAATGGTTTGCCATTCCTTCCTAAGGCTGAGACAAAGTGACTTAGCCTAAGGTCACACAGCTAGCTTTGTGCCTATAGCAGGACTAGAACTCAGAGTCTCCTTGTTTCTAACCTGATGTCTTAATCAAT
This sequence comes from Ahaetulla prasina, assembly GCF_028640845.1. Classification (NCBI taxonomy): domain Eukaryota; kingdom Metazoa; phylum Chordata; class Lepidosauria; order Squamata; family Colubridae; genus Ahaetulla; species Ahaetulla prasina. The sequence goes on from NC_080544.1 coordinate 90,743,501, forward strand.
ATTCTAAACTGCCTCTCAGGTTCACCTTTGAATGACCACAACTACTGAATGCACATATTTTGAATGTGCCTTTTCAAGAGTTGATTTCCGAGTGGCCTCTCCAATGAAGTACGCTTATTACCGTATTTATTATGTATTCTGGGTCAATAATGTCAGGCTAAGCCCAAGAATGATGCAAAACAATTTAGCCAGAGTTCAGTTGTTTAACCTGCTTACACATAATATACACAGAATCTTGCCAGACAAAACACTTATTACTCTAGTACTAGAAAGTTCCTGGAAAGTTCAGAGAGTGCCTATCCTTACTTTTCTCCTCCCCAGCTCTGAGCTGATCTCTCTCTTCTCTCTTTCTCTCTCATCACATTGCTGGAATATATTATCTCTTTCCTGGAAACAGCTGCTTAACTGCAGTTCATCACAATATTTCCCCATCTCTTTGTGTGGGCACCAGCTCTCAGATGTAAAGACACTGTTACACTGGGTTTACTTGTGCTGTACATGAGGCTACCCTTAAAAAACATTGGAAGCTTTGACTTGTCATGCGCAAGAATGGCTGCAGCACAATTTGTCTATAGAACATCACTGCTTTGTGAGCTGCAGTGGCTCCCAGTAAATTTCTGAGTCCAATTCAACATGCTGGTTGCCACCTCTAAACCCTACATGGCATGGGGCTAGGTGATTTGTGAGAATGCCTCTTCCTAATGTTTTCTACCCATCCCAGCAGATCCAGCAGAGTGCAAGTTAAAAAAAAAGTAAGGTGACCTGATGAGATCAAGAAGTGGACTTTCTCTCTCATGGCAGATGCCCTATGGAACAGCATTGCCCTAGAGATAAGAAAGACCCCAATCTTGCTTGGGTTTTCAAAGACAAACATTGTGGCCAGGCTGTTATTTGAGAATCCTGGCATGGATATATGGTGTAGATATTTTGTGTTACTGATAAGAGGACCTTGTTCTAGGTTTTGTTGTTGTCGTTTTATTACGTGTTTTATCTGGTAGGTTTGATTAATTCATATGCCACTGAATCTCCCAAGATTCCTGTAATAGGCTAATGAATAATACAAATAAATTGAAATGCCTTCAGTAAAAATAAATGTATAGCAACAAAGAGTAATTGTTAAAACAGAAACACAAATGAAAACAACTGAAAATATTCTACGACACTGTTGATCTTATTTTGGAGAGTGTTTGCGGCAGAAGAGAAGGACCAAAGAGAGATTATAAAAACCTAGATTAGGAGATATTGCTTGAATATTTGCAAGAATCCACTCAGATTTACATAAACAACAATAAAATAGTTTGTTTTTTCAAAATTAATATCTCAACATTTTGTTTATAGTTGATGAAATATGGTTAAGAAGAAAGAATAAATGAATGCAAATCTGACATTAGAAATCAGACCATTTAAAAAAAAAACGAAAAAAAATTATTTCTTCATTTGACGTCAGAGTGCAATCCTTGAGGAAGGAAGACAGATTCCATTTTAAGATAATATTCATTAAAAGGCTTAGCACCATTCTTCATGGATGAAACAAAAAAAAACAAGCATTCTTATCATCCCACATTTTTTCTAGCTATTCATTGCAAAGTGCCTCTGTCACACACTTTGTTAAAGGTCACTATCAGTGATTATTACTACCACTCATCACTTCTTTTTTCTGCCCTCCAATGGTTTTCTCTCCTTTCAGCAGTCTTTAAGTTGGAACAAGACTGTTTATATTGCAAAAGACTGGAATGACTGTCTCACTGGAATTTCTCAAGTGGATTACAACTACTGGAAAATCTTTAATATTTTATTTGTCTAGTTTTCCAATGAAGGATTACTTTCCTAGAGAAACCAAGTTTTTTCCCTTAGTTACCAAGCTGGGGAGTGGGAGGCAGATGAAACCCATGTAGCAATATCAGTAGCATTTAGACTTATATACTGCTTCACAGTGCTTTACAGCCCTCTTTACATCAGTTTACAGAGGCAGCATATTGCCTCCAACAATCTGGGTCCTCATTTTACTGAACTTGGAAGGATGGAAGGCTGAGTCAACCTTGAGCCTGGTGAGATTCAATCTGCCAAACTGCTGGTGATCAGCAGAAGTAGCCTGCAGTACTGCAGTCTAAACACCGTGCCACCTCGGCTCTTACAAAGTACATTGTACATTGCGTAATTGAATTTCTTCGTTATTCTTTCCTTGTTTTCTAAGTCTTTTTTCCTTTTTTAAAAGTAATTATAGATCAAATCATATTGTGATTTATTGTAATGTTTATTACAAGTATCTACTGAATTATGTTGCATTTCCATAGATGCTTGGATTTTACTAAATGAAGTAATAGTTACTTTTGAATAAAATTATAGATAATGAGCATGCCTTATTACTGAATTACTTATCGCAATCTATATTAAACAAAAACAACAGCAGCAACAAAACCAAGAACAACTTAAGTCTTTACTGTATATCATTCATTCATTCATCTTTGAAGAAACACTTTGTAATCCAAAATTATATTTTGCATTTTAAGTTCACAAAGGACAATTCTATAAATATGATGCTTTCATTCAGCGGTCCCCAATCTTTACAGCTTTACAGACCCGCAATGGCAGCACCTGGGGCTGCATGAAGAGATGGGATTATTTTGCGTATGTAACCTACTCCGTATATGCACAAATGGTGTTTTGTGCAGCCCAGTTTCTAACAGGCTGATAGCAGTCTACAGACCAAGAGTTGGGCACCTCTGCTTTAATGGATTTGAACTTTTCCCAATAGTTGGATGAATAATACAAGCTATCACAATCATTTTATAGCAAATGTTCCTACATTCCCATCTCATCTTTGCTTTAAGAAAACCTGAAAGCTGATTGCTTCACTCTACTACACAACTGTCAAAGGAAACACAGTCCTAAATTATATGTTTAAGTGGTTATGATATAACAATCCCTTCATTTTTACAGCCTTCACTGAAGAGGAAGAAGAAGAAATAGCCACATAACTGATATTCTCCTTGTTCCAAAAAATAAGAATTACCTGTAGAATTGAAATTATTGATTATCTGTAAACATCTGACTTCAAGATTCATAGAGATGAAATGTGTTTCACTTATATTTTCCCAAAAATATAAATAGATTTAATTCAAATAGATTTAATTCAAAACAAGTGATCATATATGGATGTGATTGGGATGCAATGATTGAAGTAACAGTATCAGATATGATTAAAGCAGTGTTCTTACAACATAACTTAACAAGTTAGTTAGAAATGTAGCGGGTAGAGTAGGATAGGATAGGATAGGGCAGAAAGGGATCTTAGAGGTCTTCTAGTCCAACCCCTAGCTTGAATAGGAGACCCTATACCATTTCAGTCAAATAGCTATCCAGTCTTTTTTTTTGAAACCCTCCAGAGTTAGAGACCCACAATTTCTGAAGCAAGCCATTCCACTGATTAATTGTTCTTTCAGTAAATTGCTGCTTAGTTCTAGGTTGTTTTTCTCCTTGGTTAGTATCCATTCATTGTTTCTTGTCTTGCCTTTTGGTGATTTGAAAAATAGTTTGATCCCCTCATTTTTTTTGAGCTTAATTTTGTCCATGTCAGTGGTGAATTTCATTTTTTTTTACTACTGGTTCTGTGGACGTGGCTTGGTGGGCATGGCAGGGGAAGGATATTGCAAAATCTCCATTCCCATCCCACTCTGGGATCAGCCAGAGGTGGTATTTTCTGGTTCTCCGAAGTACTCAAAATTGCTGCTACCGGTTCTCCAGAACCTGTCAGAACCTGCTGGATTTCATCCCTGGTCCATGTGTGTTTGCTATTCATATTCAGCCCATTTAGTTAGCTTATGGGTCAGTGTTTTATGGACAATCCCAAAGTGAACTGATCATTCAATTATACTAATCATTCTATGAGCAATTATTTGAACCAAATATGTGTAATAAATTTAGGTATTGAATGACTTATACCAAGGGCTTTGTTTACTTTTTTGCTTTATTGCTAATTCTTATCCTAAGACTTTATATAAATAGTATAAAACTTTAAGAACAATTCTGATTCTGAATTGCTTTAATATGCAAACAACACTGATAACTTAGGACAGAGGTCTCCAACCTTGGCAACTTTAAGACTTGTGGACTCCTCAGAATTCTGGGAGTTGAAGTCCACAAGTCTTAAAGTTGCCAAGGTTGGAGACCCCTGACTTAAGAGACAGTGCCACTACTACATTTCCCTTCATTATGAATTGTGCTCTTTCCTATTCAGTAAGACCATTCAAAGAAAAACTAAAAATGAAACTTGTTTATTTTTTTATTTCAACAATTTATACAATTATCAGTACCACTGCATTACTTCTAGATAAAAATGCATGTCTTGCTTTTTCTGCCACATTTTTGTAAATGTAAGAAACTTCTAAGCATATTCTCTCATCTTCTGAATGCTGAACAAAAATAATATCTCTTTGTTCTGTTGGTCAAGCACATACTGTTCCTTCCTTGCAGTTAACCAAAATCTACTTGCATATTGTTCATTCTACTACTGAAATTTAATCTGCTTATCCTTGGACAATTTATTTTTAGCTACTGGGGCAATAGGCAGAAGCTGAGGCAGACGGATAAATTGCCAAGCTACAAAGTGTATATATTTGATATGCATCCAATGTGCTAATTGTTTATTTCATTTATAATTCATCTGTGTTTTTGATAACTCTGGTTGATTCATGGAGCCCATTCCTAATTTTATCTAACCCTATGATATATATTAGGGGACGTGGTGGCTCAGTGGCTAAGACACTGAACTTGTTGATCGAAAGGTCGGCAGTTCAGAGGTTTGAATCCCTAGTGCCACGTAACGGGGTGAGCTCCTGTTACTTGTCCCAGCTTCTGCCAATCTAGAAGTTCGAAAGCATGTAAAAAATGCAAGTAGAAAAATAAGTTATCTTCCTTTGGTGGGAAGGTAACTGTTCCGTATACCTTTGGCATTTAGTCATGCCAGCCACATGACCATGGAGACGTCTTCAGACAGCGCTGGCTCTTCAGCTTTGAAACAGAGATGAGCACCGCCCCCTAGAGTCAGGAACAACTAGCACATATGTGCGAGGGGAACCTTTACCTTTATTATATATATTTAAGTGAAAGTTTATGAGCAGTCTCACAGTAACCAACTCTGTGTAGTTGAGTGGGAATTGTAACTTGACTCTGATCAGTTATAGGCTAAACGTTCTTCAGATTTACAGGTATGTCCTTGAAGTTGCTGTAATTCTGAGGTGCACTCTTGAACTGACGTAATGATTCCCTGTGAGTTCATCAGTTTTCATTCACCCATTAACTTCTCTCTTCTCTGGGAAAGAAACAGATGTAAAGTAATACAAGCATGTTGAATTTCTTTCTCCACTGCTGATCTACAGAGATTTCATTGAGCATATACAGAACACCAGATCAAAAGCTGGAAGGAGTATAACTTTCTGATAATCTCAGAGGTCTTCCTGAACAGCCCATCAGGCAGAGGTGATTTTAAAAGATGGGAAATATACTAAACTCATTCAAGCAGTGCTCTGATAAGATAAGCAATTAAGATTTTTTTTTCTATACCCTTGGAAGCCATTCTTATTTTTTTGAGATACAGAAACCATTTTTTTTCCTGCTTTAGTCTAGCAAGAACTTCCTAATCTACTTTGAAATGTATAGGAGAAAATATTAATTGGCAACTATAGTAATTCTTATCAAACCTAGAGCTTCGTATAGAGCAGGGTAAGCAACCCACAGCTCTGGAGCCACATGTGGCTCTTCCATCCCTCTGCTGCAGCTCCGTCGCTCAAAATATGCATCACAACTGCCAATGTGCAACACCCACCGATGTACAATTTATTAAACTTTTCGACCTCTGATAAGCCAAGCATGGATAAATCCAAGAAAAGAAACGTTTCAGAAGAAAACAGAATCTTTAATTCGACTGTATATGCTAGTTTTGTGGCCGCTCAGGAAATAGTCAGGCACAGGAAGAGTTTTGTGACTCCCAGTGTTTTCTTTTCTGTGGGAAACGGGTCAAAATGGCTCTCTGAGTGCTTAAGGTTGCCGACCGCTGTTATAGAGGGTTTTGACATAGGGACTATCCAGTGCTGATGGATAAAAAGCAAAAGTTCTTGTTTTTACAGTGGACATTTTCAAATAGACTGTTTAAAAAAATGCAAAGCTGTGTAAAGAAAAATCATAAATATTTCATCACTCTTCTTGCATCTGTTTTTAAAATTGTTTGGCAAACTTGTGCAAGAATTTAGGCAAGAGTGGGATTCCAATTTCAGCTGTATTTCAAGGGATGAGTGAGCAAAAACTCCATTTACAATAGAAGAATGATAAAAATATGAACAAATGCATTAGAATTGTACTAATTTTAGCAGGTGTATGTTGGAGCAAAGGTATAATAACAAAAAAGCAAGGTGCTACCCTATATATCTCTAAAGAAGTTGCTCTACTTTTCCACAAGGTAAATCTACATAGTTGGATGGTCAGTTTATAATAGAGATTTAATTATATTCAGTGCTATGGATTACCCAAAATGGTTATGCTTTTTTGGGGGGAGGAAAGACACATTATAATCACATTGAGACACCTTAGGAAGTCTATCTTAACAACAGCATATCCTGCTGAGTTTTATTACTTAAAATGTTGATGCAACTCAGTTTCCCTGCTGATTATCCATTTGTCTTTCCTAGGCATAGATATATAGATAGATAGCATTATTGAACTTTGCTTGTTCTCCCAGAAAGAACCTTGATCATTCATACATGAATAGTGATGAACAGGTTCATTTTGTTAGCTTGAATAGTTTTCAGCAGATCGGTATTGGATAGCATTGTAGAGTCAGTTATATCAAGAAGCAAGGACAGATAAACCAGATATATCCACCTCTGTTTCTTATGGGCTATGACCAATCAACACTGGAGCCCATCTACCCCCATAGAATGTCTATAGTACAACATCAACAAAAATCATCAGTATCATCAGTCTCAATGTTTCCATGACGGCCTTGGACCTGATTCAAGTAACTGATGGCCCTACTCACACGGGGGGATCTGCGCTGGATCTGATTTATATCTCTGGACAGTGGTTTAATGATCTGGTAGTAAGAGATTTAGTGACAATACCGGTGTCATGGTCAGATCATTTTCTCCTCCGCCTAGACTTTCAGACCGCTACTCACCACTGCAGGAGCCAATGCGTTGGTTCCGTCCCAGGCGCCTGATGGACCCTGAGAGGTTCCAGGCGGAGCTTGGGCGTTCCTGAGGATCTTACCCATGGCACGACTGAAGAACTAGTCGCGGCCTGGGAACAGGCCGCTGGGGCTTTGGACCGTGTCGTGCCTTTGCGACCTCTGACCCGGCGCAGATCTCGATTAGCTCCTTGGTTCTCTGAGGAGCTGAGAGAGATGAAACGCCGGAGAAGACGCCTAGAGAGCACCTGGAGGTCCAGCCGCTCCGAAGCTGATCGGGCACTAGTTAGGTCTTTTTCAAAGACCTACCTAGTGGCACTGAGGGTGGCGGCGTTCTCGCCTCCTCCCTCATTGCGTCGGCAGATAACCGCCCGGCCGCCCTGTTTGGGTGACCCGTTCCTTCTTCACCAGGGGGCGGGATGACCCTTACAGGGGCGTGCCGAGGAGTTTAGTGGTTATCTATCGATAAAATCGCTCAACCGGGATAGCTTGGACCAAGATTGCGATGATCCAGATGAGATGACTGAGGCTCGTCTTGTTGATGTGGTTTGGGATGAGTTTGATTCTGTGGCTCCCGAGGACATGGACAGGTTGCTGGGGAGGCTGCATGCCACTACATGTTTACTGGACCCGTGCCCTCCTGGCTGGTGCTGGCCACTCAGGATGTGACACGAGGCTGGCTCGGGGGTATTATAAATGCTTCTTTGATGGAGGGTCTTTCCGCTGCCTTGAAAGAGGCGGTGGTGAGACCCTCCTCAAGAAGCCTTCCTGGACCCAGCTATTTTGGGTAATTATCGCCCAGTTCCAACCTTCGCTTTGTGGCGAAGGTTGTAGAGAGTGGTGGCACGGCAGTTCCTCAGTACCTGGAGGAAGCTGTCTATCTAGACCTGCTCCAGTCCGCTTCCGCCCGGTTATAGCACGGAGACAGCTTTGGTCGCGTTGGTGGATGACCTCTGAGGGCCAGGATAGGGGTTGTTCCTCTGCCCTGGTCCTGTTGGATCTCTCATCGGCTTTTGATACCATCGACCATGGTATCCTGCTGCTAATTTTAGCAGGTGTATGTTGGAGCAAAGGTATAATAACAAAAAGCAAGGTGCTACCCTATATATCTCTAAAGAAGTTGCTCTACTTTTCCACAAGGTAAATCTACATAGTTGGATGGTCAGTTTATAATAGAGATTTAATTATATTCAGTGCTATGGATTACCCAAAATGGTTATGCTTTTTTGGGGGGTGGAAAGACACATTATAATCACATTGAGACACCTTAGGAAGTCTATCTTAACAACAGCATATCCTGCTGAGTTTTATTACTTAAAATGTTGATGCAACTCAGTTTCCCTGCTGATTATCCATTTGTCTTTCCTAGGCATAGATATATAGATAGATAGCATTATTGAACTTTGCTTGTTCTCCCAGAAAGAACCTTGATCATTCATACATGAATAGTGATGAACAGGTTCATTTTGTTAGCTTGAATAGTTTTCAGCAGATCGGTATTGGATAGCATTGTAGAGTCAGTTATATCAAGAAGCAAGGACAGATAAACCAGATATATCCACCTCTGTTTCTTATGGGCTATGACCAATCAACACTGGAGCCCATCTACCCCCATAGAATGTCTATAGTACAACATCAACAAAAATCATCAGTATCATCAGTCTCAATGTTTCCATGACGGCCTTGGACCTGATTCAAGTAACTGATGGCCCTACTCACACGGGGGGATCTGCGCTGGATCTGATTTATATCTCTGGACAGTGGTTTAATGATCTGGTAGTAAGAGATTTAGTGACAATACCGGTGTCATGGTCAGATCATTTTCTCCTCCGCCTAGACTTTCAGACCGCTACTCACCACTGCAGGGAGACGGAGCCAATGCGTTGGTTCCGTCCCAGGCGCCTGATGGACCCTGAGAGGTTCCAGACGGAGCTTGGGCCGTTCCCTGAGGATCTTACCCATGGCACGACTGAAGAACTAGTCGCGGCCTGGGAACAGGCCGCGGCTGGGGCTTTGGACCGTGTCGTGCCTTTGCGCCCTCTGACCCGGCGCAGATCTCGATTAGCTCCTTGGTTCTCTGAGGAGCTGAGAGAGATGAAACGCCGGAGAAGACGCCTAGAGAGCACCTGGAGGTCCAGCCGCCCGGTTGATCGACACTAGTTAGGTCTTTTCAAAGACCTACCTAGTGGCACTGAGGGTGGCGAGGCGCCCCACGCCTCCTCCCTCATTGCGTCGGCAGATAACCGCCCGGCCGCCCTGTTTGGGTGACCCGTTCCCTTCTTCACCAGGGGACGGGATGACCTTACAGGACGTGCCGAGGAGTTTAGTGGTTATCTATACGATAAAATCGCTCAGCTTCGGGATAGCTTGGACCAAGATTGCGATGATCCAGATGAGATGACTGAGGCTCGTCTTGTTGATGTGGTTTGGGATGAGTTTGATTCTGTGGCTCCGAGGACATGGACAGGTTGCTGGGAGGCTGCATGCCACTACATGTTTACTGGACCCGTGCCCTCCTGGCTGGTGCTGGCCACTCAGGATGTGACACGAGGCTGGCTCGGGGTATTATAAATGCTTCTTTGATGGAGGGTCTTTCCGCTGCCTTGAAAGAGGCGGTGGTGAGACCCTCCTCAAGAAGCCTTCCTGGACCCAGCTATTTTGGGTAATTATCGTCCAGTCTCCAACCTTCGCTTTGTGGCGAAGGTTGTAGAGAGTGGTGGCACGGCAGTTCCTCAGTACCTGGAGGAAGCTGTCTATCTAGACCTGCTCCAGTCCGCTTCCGCCCGGTTATAGCACGGAGACAGCTTTGGTCGCGTTGGTGGATGACCTCTGGAGGGCCAGGATAGGGGTTGTTCCTCTGCCCTGGTCCTGTTGGATCTCTCATCGGCTTTTGATACCATCGACCATGGTATCCTGCTGCGCCGGTTGGAGGGGTTGGGAGTGGAGGCACCGCTTATCGGTGGTTCTCCTCCTACCTCTCCGACCGGTCGCAGTCGGTGTTGACAGGGGGCAGAGATCGCCGCGAGGCGCCTCACTTGTGGGGTGCCGCGGGGTCGATTCTCTCGCCTCCTGTTCAACATCTACATGAAGCCGCTACGAGGTCATCAGTGGCTTTGGGGTGAGTTATCATCTGTACGCTGATGATACTCAGCTGTACTTTTCCACCCCAGGCCACCCCAGCGAAGCTGTCAAGTGCTGTCCCGTTGTTTGGAGGCCGACGGGTCTGGATGGGGAGAAACAGACCCAGACTCAATCCATCCAAGACGGAGTGGCTGTGGATGCCGGCATCCCGGTACAGTCAGCTGCAACGCGGCTGACTGTTGGGGCGAGTCACTGGCCCCAACGGAAAGAGTGCGCAACTTGCGTTCTCCTGGATGAGCGGCTGTCGTTTGAAGATCACTTGACGGCCGCCTCCAGGAGAGCTTTTACCAGGTTCGCCTGGTCCGCCAGTTGCGCCTTTCTTGACCGGGATGCCTTATGCACGGTCACTCATGCTCGTCACTTCTCGACTGGATTATTGCAATGCTCTCTACATGGGGCTACCTTTGAAGTGTACCGGAGACTGCAGTTAGTCCAGAATGCAGCTGCGCGGGTGATTGAGGGAGCACCGCGTTGCTCCCGGTAACACCTCTCCTGCGCAGTCTGCACTGGCTACCTGTGGTCTTCCGGTGCGCTTCAAGGTTTTGGTTACCACCTTCAAAGCGCCCATGGCTTAGGGCCCGGTACTTACGGGACCGCCTGCTGTTTCCACATGCCTCCCACCGACCCGCACGCCTCACAGAGAGGGTCTTCTCAGGGTGCCGCCCGCCAAGCAGTGTCGGCTGGCGGCCCCAGGAAGGTCCTTCTGTGGGAGCACCTACTCTGGAGCGAACTTCCCCGGTTTCGCCAATTGCCTGACCTTCGGACCTTCCGCCGGGAACTGAAAACTTATTTATTTATACAAGCAGGACTGGCCTGACTTTTTAAATTCTAAATTTAAATTTTAAACTTTTAATGGTAATTTTATTGGGTATTTTTATGGTCAATCGATGGTTTTAATCTGGCCTTTCATTGAATAAGCTTTTTAATGGTTATTTTAATATGTATATTTATTGTTTTAAATGAAGGCTGTACACCGCCCTGAGTCCTTTGGGAGAAGGGCGGTATAGAAGTTTGATAAATAAATAAATAAATAAATAAATAAATGTTTTCATGTGTGGGTTGAAATTTCAGCTACACTTTTGCTCCAAGGAAGACTTCTGGAAATATTGCAAATAATGCAACCATAACTTTTTTTTATTAAAAAAAATGAGTTAATGGGGACAATTTTTCCAGCTTGTCCAGAGCGGATCCTGTCCAAAGCCTTAGTCAGAACTTGAAACAATCAGTTAGCATTATAATTTTAATTTTTATTTTTATTCAAGGTTATAATGGAATTCCAAGAGTTAATTCAATATTTGAGATTTCTCCAGCTATTCTTATTTGTAGGATTTTTTTCCGCTGCAATGATCAAAGGTCAAAAGATATGGGAGAGGGAGAGCAAATAAACATAAGAAGTAATGAAAACATACGGGGAGGGACACGGTTTGTCCATGGGGTTTTATGCTGAAACTTTAACTTTATGGATTGCATGGTTTGGCATATTTGTTGTTGTTGTTTTATGTTGTGAGCTTCCCACACTCAGTAGGAATCAGGCAGTGTTCAAGAATAAAATAAAGGAATGAAATGACTGATTTGGAATAAAGAGGCAGTTTTTTATATAAAGTTAAAAGTAGCTCTTCCAAGACTAGCAAGTAGTAACAACTTTAACAATATTGTAACAACATTAACAACACTGTAACAACATTGCCAGAAAGGCATTAAGAATTGTTAACCTAATCTTGCGTAGCTTTTTCTCTGGTAATATTGAACTGCAAACTAGGGCATACAAAATATTTGCTAGACCAATTCTTGAATACAGCTCATCTCTCTGGAACCCGCACTGCATATCGGACATTAATACAATTGAGCAAGTCCAGAGCTATTTCACGAGAAGAGTCACCACTCCTTTGCTTGCAACAGAATACCTTATGCCACCAGACTTGAAAATTTGGGCTTAGACAATTTAGAACTACGCCATCTTCAGTCTGACTTAAGCGTGGTACATAAAATTATCTGCTACAATGTACTACCTGTCAATGACTACTTCAGCTTAAACCACAACAATACACAAGCACACAATAGATACAAACTTAAGGTAAACCACTCCAAAATTGATTGCAGAAAATACGACTTCAGCAACAGAGTGGTCAATGCCTGGAATACACTACTTGACTCTATGGTTTCTTTCTCAAACCCCCAAAAATTTAACCTTAGACTGTCTACTGTTGACCTAATCCCATTCCTAAAAGGACTGTAAGAGGAGTGTATAAGCACATCAGTGTGTCTACCATCCCTGTCCTAATGTCCCCTTTTATACGTATCCATTTCATGTATTCATAATCATGTTTATTCTTATATCTGTTATCTAATACATGCTTGACAAAATAAATAAATAATAAATAAATATACTAAAGAGGAAAGCTAAAACTATATTTTTCCAGTTTAGAAAGTTAAACTGGATTGTAAATTAGTTACAATCAACTTGTATCTCATAGAAAAGAAGTGGTAATATTCTTCATACAACTCCAGGCATTCACTGTTTTTTGATGCACTGAGGCAAACTTTTTTTAAGTGTTTCTAATTGCTCAAATGAAAACCAGGAAAGCCATGCATGATAAACTTGGCAAGTTCTGAAAGTTTAATAGCTCCTGATCAAATAGGGCCTTTTTCTACTAATTTATACTTCATTTCTCATTGAGAATTAGTTGAGAATCATTACTTTGCAACTTTGCTTAGCTGACCTTGAAATCACTTGTTACACCTGTACTAATTTTAGTAGGTTAACACTGCGTTATGGTTTTTTTTTTTTAATGGATGAAAAATCACAGAAGAAGATAGCAGGTTCACACTATCACAAAATTTTGCAGCAAATAGCATTCTCTTTTTTTCTCCCAGCCTCTTTAACATCTCAGATTGTGACATGAAAATGTCATGGTTTGGTAATTGTTAATGTTGTGTCAATAACCTGTCTTCTACTTTCACAGCATTTTTTCCCCATTGAAGACTTATCTGTTTGCACCTTTTTTTTTAGAGATGTAGATTTTCTTAAACTAGTATTTATGGCTATGCACACTTTCGGTTATAAAAAAAATATCTCAGGATTTAACTGAAGTTTGGAAAGCTAGAAAGGCTTCAGAACATTGTATGGGACACTGATACTTCAGCTTGGTCACTACATGTACAATTCTACAAGTAATGAATTTTCTTTCTTTCTTTCTTTCTTTCTTTCCTTCCTTCTTTCCTTCCTTCCTTCCTTCCTTCCTTCCTTCCTTCCTTCCTTCCTTCCTTCCTTCCTTTCTTCTTTTTGGCACAGCACTAATAAAAATGCTCCATGTATAGAATAGAATGTCTATTCAATCTATATGTTGTAATAAAAGTTCCCAAGCAATATATTGTTGTATTTCTACTTGTTTTTTTAGTTGACATTTTACATTTTTCAATTTATGGAACAGCATACACATAAGCCAGAACCCTGTAAAATTTGGGAAATAGTTATCTGAAAGAATAAAATTTAAAGAAACTTTCAGTACATTTCATCTCACATTCCCTCAACTGATTTTCACACTGTTCTGTATTTTAAAACTATTGGTTGGACTGCAGAGTTTTTGAATATACCAAATACATCTCATTTTCAAAAAGACCAGGTCTGCTTTAGGCAATATATCTTTTTAAATGCAAAGATCTTTTTCAATTACTTAGAAACCAAAAAGAAATGGTTTTGTGGGAGAAAGATGTGTTGATGCATAAAAAATGCACCTGAAGAAATGAAACTTATAAAATAGGGAAGGTATTTTGTATAACAAATAGTATTAAAAGGGCTAACACATTTTTCTCTTTAGGTATGGATGCTTGACACCTATTTTAAGGGGTAGGTGGGCAGGTTGTCTCTTTTAAATTTTTGAAACTGAGACATATGGTAATTTTACTCACTGCATTGGTTTCAAATCAGAACTGCCTTTGCAGAAATTTCAAGAAGGGCAATGGGATCAGCAGTACGACGTTAGTGTGATGGTGTTTTGTTAAATTGATCTGACACTCGGTCCAATGTTGTGCTCACTTTAAAGTGCTAGGTCCCCCCCCCCTTAAACAACTCTAGTTTGCAGCATTAAACTGCAAAAGACCACCTGCCTCTATATATTTCTGTCTAGACAACAACAAAAGTCTTCAGCTGAAAGTACACTGTGTAACTAATGAAATTAAATGGACAAATTCAGAATTAACAAGCCAGTAAAGGCAATAAAAGGGTGGATGAGTTTTCCACAATGCTGCTAGCTAAGGACAATTTAGAATAAACATAGAAACCTTTAAATAAAGATCAGGCAAAAAGGCTTCCTCAATAGAGTTGGTGTAACAGTGTTACACTATCCCTAAAGAAGCTTGAGTCCTGGTAAGTCTATTAAGTTTTCTTGGAAACACTTTTCAGATATAGTTTTCCACTGCCTCTTTTTCTGGGACTGAGAGAGTGTGACAAGCTCATGGTCACCCAGCTGGTTTTGTGCATAAGGCAGAATTGGAACTCATAGTCTCCTGGTTTCTAGGTTGGTTGTTTAGTTACCACAATAAACTGGCTTTCAGATAGTTTACTGTCTGATGTAATTTTTGTCCTAAAATAATAAAATCTGGGCCTCTGAACTGATTCAAAGCAAACCAATATTCCTTAACTGCAATCTCAAGCTCCCACTCTGTCCCTCAACTGTGTTCTTCACAGATATAATATATAAATTCCTATTAGAGAGGACTGATACAAAATAGAAATTGAACAATGTTACTTTGTTATTTGCTAAATGCTGCAGTCTTCATGGTGTAGGTTGTTATGCTGGTTCTTTAAATTATCTCTATCTCTAGCTGTCTGTCTTTCTGTCTGTGTCTGTCTGTCTATCTATCTATCCATCTATCATCTAATCTATCCATCCTTTATATCTATCTATCTATCTATCTATCTATCTATCTATCTATCTATCTATCTATCTATCTATCTATCTATCTATCTATCATCTAATCCATCTCTCTCTCTCTCTCCCTCCCTCTCTCTCTCTCTCTCATCTAATTCATCCATCCATTATATCTATCTATCTATCTATCTATCTATCTATCTATCTATCTATCTATCTATCTATCTATCTATCTATCTATCTATCCATCCATCCATCCATCCATCCATCATTATTAGCATGTTTTGCAGTTGCATTTCATTATTAGCTTTACTGATACAGACTCCAAATCTACAATTTCTGACTATTTGAATATGCATTGTTTGACAGGCTGTACTTAGTTCTTTCTTTCTTCTCCACATGTTGGTGGAACCATTCTCCTTATGGTTCTTTAATATTTCTTAAGCTTTTTCAGTAACAGCATAGAATTCACTTTCCAAGTTCCCCAAATCTTAATTAATGTCAATCCCTTTCTACATTTTAATTACATTACTAAAAATGAAATTTGCCTTAGAATGTCACATAGTGAACTTAATAAATATATGAATAGAAATCATGCTGTGTTGGCCTTTGCTGAGAATTACTAGAATTCAAAATTGCTTCACTTTCTCAAACACTAGCATTATATGTGCCCCTAAACTTTGTGTTAACCTAATGAATCTCAATCAGTATGAGATCAAAGGTTTACAAGTTTTAAGCTATTAAATAAATGAAGTTTTTTAAAGTTTGATCTTGATCTGCAAGGTCAATCATGCTGGACATGATCAGCAGAAAAAGGAGAAGGGGCCACCTTAATATACACTGTTTGGACACTATGAAGCAGAGGTCTTCAAACCTGGCAGCTTTAAGACTTGTGGATTTCAACTCCTAGAATTCTCTAGCCAGCATAGTCCACAACTCTTAAAGCTGCCAAGTTTGAAGACCTCTGCTATAAAGGATGAGAATAGGATCCATGGTGGATCTGGAGGTGGTGGTATGAGAGAGAGGGGCATGGAAAGTTCTGATTGTGGCCAAGGCTCAGACACAATGAGAATGATTGAACAAAATCTATTTAATTTGGTTGTGACTAACTTAAAAGTAATTGGCTACAGGATTGCTTACCTTATTCCCATATTCATTTTGGAAATGTAAATGGTGATCTGTTTTAGTCAAATAACTCTCTGAATCTAACAAAAGTGTGTGTACATATGAAAACAGTAAATTGATGCCAGGTGAAAATATTCTTAACTCCACAGTCAAAATAGGGCAAAACATTGGGTTCCACTAACATTCTGGTCCTAAAACTGAAATAAGACTTTAAGATTAAGTGAAGTAGTATCTTCCCTAAACTACAAATATTCCCAGATTACAGATCACATGTTTTGTTTATAGCAGATTTCTTTGCATTCTGTTTCCTGACATCTAAATGAATTCCTGGGTAAACTCAATTATGATGGAAAGTGACTTGACCTCAATGGAACATAAACACCAAATAGAATTTGTAACACAGCACATCCTATATAGTCATTTTGTTTATTCATTTACTCTCTTCCATTTACTGGACAAATGCACATGCAAACTTTGGATTCCATTTATGGTGACAAGTTATTTCTATCCATTGACTTTGGTACAAGGAAGCAAATCTAATCAGATTCTGTATTGTTGTTGTTGTTGTTAGTTGCAAAGTCGTGTCCGACCCATCGCGACCCCATGGACAACATTCCTTCAGGCCTTCCTGTCCTCTACCATCCTCTGGAGTCCATTTAAACTCATGCCTACTGCTTCAGTGACTCCATCCATCCACCTCGTTCTCTGTCACCCCCTTCTTCTTTTGCCCTCAATCTTTCCCAGCATTAGGCTCTTCTTCAGTCAGTCCTTCTTGAGGATAGCATAATATAAAATGGAGGTTTTGAAGTTCTGTACATTTTACATTCTTCCTGGCTTTCTGCCTGGTAAAAAAATACTCATCTATTCCTCAAGTAACCTAGTAAAAATACTATTCTGAGCTTTCTAGGTAGGTGGAGGGAAGATTAAACAGCACGATGTATAATAAACTGTGATAATATTCAATTCCCATTCCGGTATGTTCACTATTTCCATTTGGCAGGGTTGGCATTTAATTGCTGGGATGCTGAGTATTCAGTGCAAAACTTGAGATCTCCATCATACATTTGGCAGAAACCCAATGAGAAAGCAAATTTTGCTTTAGGGCCAATAGAAACATCCATTAGGAAAACCAGAGGGAAATGCCTATTTGATACAGCTTCTGTGCGCAGATTTTTTCAAAATGTATTTCTTGGAGTAATTGCTGCATTGCCTGAAAAACTGAGCAATGCCTTATGGCCATAATTTTGCCCTGGAACTTCCCACAGCGTCAGACTTTCTAAAGACTATGTGATTATGTTTTAAGAAGCCAAGCTGACACGTTATTTCCTTCGTAGTAGTCAAATTCAGATAAGAGAAGAAATTTAGATCTAGTTTCTTCATTTACTTTAGGTTCAGGGGGAAATAGAGCATCTCCTTCCCCTGCCTTTTATTTTCCTTTGTTGTCCACCTTTCTTCCCTCAAACATTTGATTCTGCTTTCCATAACTCAGCTTCTCATTTTTTTTTCCCCAGTCCGGACAACATTGTCAATCAGCAACAGATTGATAAGCTGTTTGACAGAAAGAGTTCTTTCTTGGACTCTTTAATGGAAAATGGAGATTGAACTAGGCATCTCTTATGTGCAAAAATTACTGTACTACTCAATCATGTCATTTAAATAAACACAATGGAACAAGCTAAGTATTTATATTCACCATGCATGGTATAGATATGTAAACCAGTCTGAATATAAATATGAGAAGCCTATAAAATCAGGCATTGAAAAAAGTGCAATATAATTTGCTTGAAATATTCTGGCTGACCAGTATTCAGACCAATTTGCAAAGAAGCACGTTCAGTCTCAAGAGTCAAATTCACAAGTGTGGGGGAGAAATAAATTCACATTTTTCATTAAAATGTCGCACAACCTTTGTGACTTAAACTACTTTTTCCAGCATGTAAGTCAGCTATGTCCCATGAACCCGCTAAACTTTTGAAATTTTATCAATTTCTATTGTATGGGGATTTTAAAAGAAGCAAACTCTCCTACTGATTCCTCTTGTATACTTGTTCCTGAAAAATCTTCATTATTTATTGAAAGGATTTACATATAGCTCCTTTTATTGAGGCAAAGAAAAATTGCAAGCTACCTAGGTGTACCCCTCCTCATAAGAGCAAGGCTCTCCTGTTTTATGGCAGAAAGAATAGAATAGAATAGAATAGAATAGAATAGAATAGAATAGAATAGAATAGAATAGAATAGAATAGAATAGAACAGAATAGAATTCTTTATTGGCCAAATGTGATTGGATACACAAGGAATTTGTCTTTGGTGCATATGCTCTCAATGTACATAAAAAGAAAAGATACATTCATCAAGAATCATAAGGCAGAGTTGGATATAATTTTATTAAATATGGAGGAAAAAGCCATAAGAAAACTATACAGGTACTTATTAGAACAAGACATGTTTGAAGTCAAGAAGACCATGATAATCTGCGGTAGATGTTTTGGGTACAGTATTGATCTGGATAATTGGCAAAACTTGTGGGAAAAAAATATCAAAATCACATTGGCAGCCTCTTACAAAGAAAACTTGTACAAAATATTTTACAGGTGGCACTTCCGACCCACAAAATTGGCAAAAACTAGTAAAAAAATATTCTCCAGTTTGTTGGAAATGTGAAATCGAGTTAGGATCATACTATCACATGTGGTGGGAGTGCCAAAAAGCAAAAAAATTCTGGCAGCAAATAAGAAGCTGGTTAGAAGAGATGTTAATGGTCAAGATAGAGGTCAAACTGGAATTTTTCTTATTGGGCATGATGGATGGCAAATATGATAAACATGTAACCTACTTAACATTGCATATACAGTATTAACTGCAGCAAGATTAGCATTAGCTCAAAAATAGAAGTGTGAAGAAATACTCTCAGAAGAAGTAATAAGCAAAATTTACAACTGTGCAGAGAAGGACAGACTTACTTTAGAATTCAAAGACAAAAGCAAATCAAGTTACTATGAGGTCTGGAGTAAATTCTGTGACTGGCTTGAGAGGATGAAGAATGCCAAAAACAAGAGATAATGAATGTTTGGAAATGTATGTATCAATGTATATTGTACTTGTGAGGGTATAATAGATTTATTAAATATGTATATAGTTGTAGGGGTAGTAGTAATACAGTATATACTTGATATATAAGGAATTAGGAGATATGTAAATTTGTATATAGACTGAGGAATATATGATATAGTAACTTGAACTTGATCTAAATGTTAGAAACCAGAGAAGTAGAGCAATGTCCATTGTTTTTGTTTTTTTAAAAACCAATAAATTTTTTCTAAAAAAAAGTATCATAAGGCACAACACTTAATGATAATCATAGGGTACAAATAAGCAATCAAATCATACTAGGAACCAATCAATATAAATCATAAGGATACAAGCAACAAAGTTACAGTCATACAGTCATAAGTGGGAGGAGATGGCTGATAGGAACGATGAGAAGATTAGTAGCAATGCAGACTTAGTGAATAGTTTGACAGTGTTGAGTGTCAGCCAGCAATAGACACTCATAAGAAGCTGTTTGCCCAGCCATAAGCATCTTAGGTCTTTCAAACCTAAGAAGTAAGTTTTGGTTTCAATATGAGCAACTACGTGCTAGATGGAAGGAAGATCAGTAAATTGGTATAGAGCAGAACGAGGGAAATTTGGTAAAGCAAATTAGAAATCAATCTCAGGAGCATATAAAGAGATTGTATAATGTGTTACTCGAAATAGACTCTGAAAAGGACTTGGTAAAGGATTGTATGATAAAGTGGACACAAAATTTTCAGGAGCCAATATTATTGGAAACTTGGGAAAAAATTTGGGTTAGAAATGTTAAATTTACGCAGGCACAGAATTTGAGGGAAAATTTTTATAAAATGTTTTATAGTTGGCATTTAGATCCTAAGAAATTATCGTGTATGTATCCAGATATGCAAGCAAAATGTTGGAGATGTAATTGTGATGACGCTACATATTTTCATATTTGGTGGACTTGTAAGGATATAAAGGCCTTTTAGATAAAATTTTGGTAGATTTTACAAAATGTTTTGAAAAAGAAGATAAAGTTCCTGTCGCAATTTTTTCTGTTGGGAATTATTACGGACTGTACAGTAATTGAGACTAAATTGATTTTAAATCTAATAGCAGCAGCAAGATTATTAATAGGACAGTACTGGAAGAAAAAAGAAGTACCTACAATAGAAGAATGGATATCGAAAGTTGTCAATTTGGCTGAGATGGCGAAAATATCAGCCTTTTTGAAAGACAATACGCAAGAAATGGAAAAAATGGATTGACTATATTTATTTATTTATTTATTTATTTATTATTTACATTTTTATACCGCCCTTCTCTGAAGACTCAGGGCAGTTTACAGCCAAGTTAAAAAGACATACAAAAATTAAAACACAATATTTGAAATTTAAAAATCTGAAACCATAAGGCTGAATATTAAAATAACAAGAAATAAAACCACTCAATTAAAAATTACTCTTAGGCCAACCCTGCTCGTTGAAACAAAAAAGTCTTAAGCTCGCGCTTAAAGGCCCGGAGGTCGGGAAGAAGCCGTAGCCCCAGAGGTAGTTCGTTCCATAGGGTAGGTGCCCCAACAGAGAAGGCTCTTCCCCTGGGGGCCACCAGCCGACATTGTTTAGCTGACTGCACCCCGAGGAGACCCTCCCTGTGGGTCGATGGGAGGCTATTGGCGGCAGTAGGCGGTCCCGTAAGTAACCTGGTCCTATGCCATGGAGCGCTTTGAAGGTGATCACCAACACCTTGAATTGCACGCGGAAGACCACCGGCAACCAGTGCAGCTTGCATAGGAGAGGTGTTATATGGAAGCTCCGAGACGCTCCCTCTATCCCCCGCGCAGCCGCATTCTGTACCAGTTGAAGTCTCCCGGTGCCCTTCAAGGGGAGCCCCATGTAGAGAGCATTGCAGTAATCCAGGCGGGAGGTAACGAGGGCATGAGTGACCATGCATAACGAATCCCGGTCCAGGAAGGGACGCAGTTGGCGGATCAGGCGAACCTGATAAAAAGCTCCCCTGGCAACGGCCATCAAGTGTTCTTCCAACGACAGCCGTGCATCCAGGAGAACGCCTAAGCTGCGAACCAACTCCCTGGGGGCCAGTGATTCGCCCCCCACAGTCAGCGACGGAACTAGCTGACTGTACCGGGACGCCGGCATCCACAGCCACTCCGTCTTGGATGGGTTGAGTCGAAGTCTGTTCGTCCACATCAAAGTAGATATCTATTCAAAGTAGATATCAGACTAAGAGTTATCAGACTGCCTTTGAATGATTATGATGTATTATTTTTGATTGTTTTTGGGGGAAGTTAGGAATTGATGATTGCAGGGGTATAATTAAGTTGGGACGTAATTTTTTTTAGCATATGTTTGTTTTATCTTTAACTATATCTTGTGCTCGTTCCGGGAAGTTGGGTGGGGGAGGGAGGTTGTGAAGGGAGGGGGAAGGGGAGGTGGGGGGAAAGGGGGGGGAAATTTTCTGTAAAACTTTTTGAATAAATAATAAAAAAACCCTAAGAAGTAAGTTTTATGACTCAGAGGTTGAAGGCTAGGGGAAAAAATAAATTCAGATCATCAGATTAACAGGATTACACCAGCAGATATTAAGAGCAATCTGACATTAGCATAGAAAAGTTCAAAGAGCATAGGATTCGGGACTCCCTAGCAAGCTGGATCTAAATAATAAGATTAAAATACTGGCTAGCTGCAATTAAATTGAAATAGTAGCCTTTGTAAACATTGAAAAATAAGGCAATTTCCATATTATTGCAGATGTTTTCAAATTCTGAAACTATGGGAGTGTTGTTGCTCCTACAAAGGGTAGATGGTAGCTTTTGTGGTAGGGTAGATTGGGTTTATGAGGATGCATTCACAGAGCCTTTTTCCTTTGAACTTCAGTGACAGGAGATGAAGGTTTATTTTGTCCTTTGGGATCAGTTGTTATACTGCCCACAACTGGAAGATATTGAAGCTTAATTGGATTGGCCCAGAACTATCCACATAGGCACAAGGATGGGATGATGGGACACTAAGTAACTATGAAGTAAATTTGAAATTGGAGGCCAAAAACATCTTGATTCACCTGAATATAGTGGCAAAAGCCCCTTAGCAATCTATTTTCCTAGATAGCAGTTGATAACTGAACATACCAAATAAGGAGTGAGCTGTAGGCTTCACTAAGGTCTGCCAAAACTGGCGGGAAAATACTGAAATCTCATTGGTTAGGCCATCTGGCAGCTCCCTATAAAAGGTCAAGCTGTCAGACGAGCTGGTTGTTGGATTGTACTGGTCTATTAATAAAGAGCTGTTGTTACTGAAGAATGGTGTCCATCTCAAATGGACAGCTAACATCAAAAACATCATTAAAAAAGGACAACAAAGAATGTTCTTTCTGCGCCAACTCAGTAAGCTCAAACTGCCCAAGGAGCTGCTGATCCAATTCTACAGAGGAATTATTGAGTCTGTCATTTGCACCTCTATAACTGTCTGGTTCGGTTCTGCAACCCAACAAGAAAAACACAGACTTCAGAGGATAATTAGAACTGCAGAAAAAATAATTGCTACCAACTTGCCTTCCATTGAGGACCTGTATACTGCACGAATCAAGAAGAGGGCCGTGAAAATATTTGCAGATCCCTCGCATCCTGGACATAAACTGTTTCAACTCCTACCCTCAAACGACGCTATAGAGCACTGCACACCAGAACAACTAGACACAAGAACAGTTTTTCCCGAAGGCCATCACTCTGCTAAACAAATAATTCCCTCAACACTGTCAGACTATTTACTGAATCTGCACTACTATTAATCGTTTCATAGTTCCCATCACCAATCTCTTTCCACTTATGACTGTATGACTATAACTTGTTGCTGGCAATCCTTATGATTTATATTGATATATTGATCATCAATTGTGTTGTAAATGTTGTACCTTGATGAACGTATCTTTTCTTTTATGTACACTGAGAGCATATGCACCAAGACAAATTCCTTGTGTGTCCAATCACACTTGGCCAATAAAAAATTCTATTCTATTCTATTCTATTCTATTCTATTCTATTCTATTCTATTCTATTCTATTCTATTCTATTCTATTCTCTTCCATTCCCCGATCTAACAATAACCAAACTTAACATGAGTTTAAAAGGTGGCTTTGCTTGTTATAAGCTTTCCTGGTTTGGTCTAATTAAGAGATGTGTACAGAAGGCTAGATCAGCTATAGCAACTAAAGATATGGGCTATACTGACAAGGGAACACTAGCAATACTATCTGTAATTGGCAAAAAAAGTTGACTGTTTTAGGAATGGATGCAAAAATATATATCCAAATTCATCAATGGCCATAAGTCAATCTACTTGTACTACTGGTTTAGTTTCATTATTTCTCTGAGTTGGTAATTCCTTGATTGGGGTATTTGTTTACTGCTTGTTTCTCTGATGTTAATCTCAGCTTGTCTGGGTATTGCTTGCTTCCTAGGAGGTGTTCTGAGCTTTTTATTTCCTTTTTAGCTTTTTTATTGTCTCTTTTGAATGGCATGCAAATGTTATTTGTCATCACCTGTTGATGGCTAATTTGTCTGTGTGCCAAGCTTCCAGGAATTTCTTAGCAATTTTGAATTTAGCTTGGTTTAGGATGCTAAGAAGTTCCCAGTTAAAACTATAGTTAAGTCTGTCCAGGTGTTGTGAAATTAAGGAGTTTTCATCATGCTTTCTGAGTGGATAGAAGAATACTAGACTAGTCTGATCAAGCTGTCTGTTCTCATGTTCATTTTAAGACACTGAAATATTTTAATGGATCAACAAATATCACCATAAAAAGGATCAAATCCTTAATGTGAGAGAAAGATGTAATGAAAGCTAACTTTCATTACATTAATAACATGATGAATTTAATGGGATGGTCCCATTTAAGTGGCAAATTCTTATATTACAATGGGCATGTGAAGTTAGAATTTAATATTCCAGTGAAAAAAGTGAAAAAAGTAAGGTTCTACATTTAGGCAAAAAACCCAAAATGCACAGGTACCTTATATGTGGTAACTTGCTCAATAGTAGTAACTGTGAGAGGGATCTTGGAGTCCTAGTGGACAACCATTTAGATATGAGCCAGCAGTGTGCAGCAATTGCCAAAAAAGCCAACACAGTTTTAGGCTACATAAACAGAGGGATAGAATCAAGATCACGTGAAGTGTTAATATCACTTTATAATGCCTTGGTAAGGCCACACTTGGAATACTGCATTCAGTTTTGGCCGCCATGATGTAAAAAAATATTGAGACTCTAGAAAGAGTGCAGAGACGAACAACAAAGATGATTAGGGAAGTGGAGACTAAAACATATGAAGAACTCTTGCTGGAATTGGGTATGTCTAGTTTAATGAAAAAAAGGACTAGGGATGACATGATAGCAGTGTTCTGAAATCTCAAGGATTGCCACAAAGAAGAGGGAGTCAAACTATTCTCCAAAGCACCTGAGGGCAGGACAAGAAGCAATGGATGGAAACAAATCAAGGAGAGAAGCAACTTAGAACTAAGAAGAAATTTCCTGACAGTTAGAACAATTAATCAGTGGAACGACTTGTCTCCAGAAGTTGTAAATGCTTCAACACTGGAAGTTTTTAAGAAGAGATTGGATAACCATTTGTCTGAAATGTTATAGGGTTTCCTGCCTAAGCAGGGGGTTGGACTAGAAGACCTCCAAGGTCCCTTCCAACTCTGTTATTCTACAGTATTTCTATTATTTCTACTTATTTCTATTCTGTTCACATAGCATTAAGATCTGCTGGAAACCGGAGAGAAGATAATATAATTTTTGTGTTTTTGTGTTTATGTTTGTGTTTGTAAAGGTTGTACCTTTAGTACCATCTGAAACCAGGAATTTTCTGGATGAGTTACATTTTGGCTGGACTGAATAGATTAAAGGCATTAGTTTGTAAAAGGCAGCATCAGATACATATGTAATTCATCTATGTCCTCACAACTGGACAGGTCACATCTTTAAAGGAGTGATTTGCTAACAGAATATGAGAATTTTCATCCCAGGAGTGAACATGTCTTTCAGTGCATCAGGTAGTTTGTCATTTCATACTCCACTGAATAAGCAGCACATTCATTTTCTGTTTCCTGCACTTATCTGGCACATCTCATGAGACATGCTGCATGAAATCTGAAAAGCTGCAGTTTGCTAATGGCCACAACTTAAAAATGTAGTCTCGCTCCTTCCATTCGCTCCTACTCTTTTGAATACATATAACTTTCCAAAGCTCGCTTAGCCAGCTTTCTCTCTCTTTTCCCTTTAGCTCTCCACAATTACTGTTGCTTATTGATTTAGGTCAGGAACACAGGGTACACAAAATTTAACTGCTTTTAAGTCCAGTTGATTTATGTGGGAGAAATTTAAGTTTGTGCTTAATTCTCCCATTGAAATCAGTGAGGTTTTAAGTGCTTAACTGGCTGGTTTGTGCTTTGGTTATTAAATAATATATTTCCAATATAAGAAATTTCCTTTACGCTGACCACAAGTATATATGGGTTTGAAAGTTTTCACAAAGCTCCTTACACTTACAGGAGGAAAGCATATCCACTGTTAATTTCCCCATGAAAGAAGCCATAGCTGAATTACAGGCAAGTGTTTTATGCAACACGAAGTAGCTCGCAAGTGTAGTAAATATGTACACATACAGTACCTGTCTACTTAGTTTTTTAAGCAGACTTCTTTTTTAAAACTTTATATATCTTTTTTTTTTCTTTGTAGTCTGCCAGTCAATTACTTGACAATGTTTGTTAATCACAATTCAATAAAAAAAAACCCTCCAAACAAATAAACCCTTATAAATGAAATCAGATTAAACTAGCGCAGATTAAGCTGAGGATAGTGGCCCACTCAGCTGTTTTTCATGGCTAAGGCTAGAGTTGAACTCACAATCTTCTGCTTTATAGCCTGGTCCCTTAACCAGAAGCTCAGACTGCTGTATTACATCTTTTAAAATCCCTGTTTAAAATCGGTTTCATGATACGAACACTGGATGAATTTCCTTTCCCCATCCTTTTTAATGCCTGTGATTTGCTTTGTTTGTATTTTATTTTACTCTACTCATTTAACAGTTTTAGTAGTTTTTATTATATATATATGTATGCTCACCATCTTGAGTTACTTATAAAGTAATAAAGGTGGAATAAAAATCTAATAAATAAATAGTTTTGAACTAATTCTATGGCATTGTAAACTGAACAGCTATTGGAGATAAAGCATCTGAAGCTTAACATGTATTTGAATGACTGCTAGAATCATATAATTACATTTGAAAAACATTATTTCTGAATTTTCATGTCACTATCATGCTTGTTGTAGAGCTCACTGATACGTTAGATATGTTATTTTAAAGCACAGTTGCTTATCTGTGCTTAGAATCATATTGAACTAAAGGTTTCTTGGATACAAGGGGGCATTGTACAAGCAAACTCAGTGCACACTTAATGTCAATGTGTCACTTAATGCTTTATGCTACAGGATTTATTTGTTTGATCTAACATCATTCCTCCACTACAAACATTTTCAAATGGATACATCACAGCAACATGGGAAATGTGTGAACCTATGCAAAGGGTGTAACAGGTTTATACAAATGGTTTGCATCCTACCTCACAAATATTAGGAAGGGTAGTAGACCCTGCCTTAACCAAAAATGGAGAAAAAGTTGAAGTGAGATGAAAATCATGGTGATATCATCCTTCTCATTTTTAAAAGTTCAAAAAGTACCAGGCAGTAAGGAAATGAGACATATCCATTTCCAAACCGTGCTAGATTTCAGTTCTGCCACTTCTTGGGGAATAAACAAATTCCTGAATGTCCATTGTCTTCTCTTACCACCTATCCATTCAAAAGAATGGACATGTTTTTCCCAAAAATACTTTTTCAAAAGGCAACTGGACACCTTTTGCTTCTCATCCAAGAAGTTTCTTCAGTTCTGAAGCTTCTTGGATGTGAAGTGAAAGGTCTTCAAGGGAAAAACAAAGTCCAGTTGCCTTTTTGGAAAAAAAAAATGCCTTAGGGACAACCATGACCTGGAAGACTGGGAATCTCCATAGATGAATGTATTTCTCATAAATACTGATGTGACAGCAATATCATTAAATGCTATCATTATTTCTTCTGTAGGTTTCTTGCTAGTCTTAGAACATATAAATAAAAAAATGAAATTAATTTCCAAATGTACTGGCCTTTCCATGCTGCCATGTACAGCATTTGTGAATGATGTGCATTTTCTCAATCAGCATTGTTGGAGAAGCACAAGATGAAGAAGGCCCTCTGACCCATTTTCATTAGAGGAAATAAGACATACAAAGAGGAATATATTTTTGTACTGCTTCCAATAAAAATGTCAGGATTATTTTTTGAGGCAAGGAAACCCACAGTGTAAACAGGATTAAAAGCAACAGAAGAACAGCTTTGTAAACTACTGAAGCAGAAAATCAATAGTTCTGAGGAGAGTGGGAAAGGATGATAAAATTGCTAGAACCCAATGAAACTGCAAAAGTTTGCATGACTTGGTATATTAAGGATCCTATTAAGGATTCAAGAAACCCAGTCATACCTTCTTTTGAAATGTTCCACTTATTCCTACCTTATTACATAACCCCACCCTAGAGTTTTCTAGCTCTCCTATCAATCAATTCAGACTTTAATGCCTGTTGAAGATGATGAAATGAGCTGACTTGGGAAGTATTTAGCATTGAATTTAGCTAAACCTCTGGAAAAGGAACATATCATTGTGAATCTTTTATGTTCTTTTTCTAGTCCTCAATGCACCTCTAGTCTTAGCAATAGCAATAGCACTTAGACTTATATACCACTTCACAATGCTTTACAGTCCTCTCTAAGCAGTTTTACAGAGTCAGCAAATTGCCCCCAACAATCTGGGTCTTCATATTACCGACTTTGAAGGATGGATGGCTGAATCAACCTTGAGCATGGTGAGATTTGATCTGCCAAACTGCTGGCAGCTGGTGATCAACAGAAGTGTCCTGCAGTACTGCACAATAACCACTGCACCACTACAGCTCTTGACCTAATTTGTAGTAGAGTGCTTCAAACTGAAACATCAAGACAGCTGTTGAAAAAATGGAAGGGGGAGGGCTTTCATCAGGTAGGATGAAAGGATGGTGAGGATGAAGGAAGGAATTAAGTTCTTTTTTCTCCATATTCAATAAGTGGATTTTCTTTCCCCAGAATATAAATTCTAGAATTTGAGGACAATTAAAGTTTAGACTCACATTAGCACAATAACCTTGTTGTTGTGTTAATGAAACTATTTAACACCACCACCACTACTACTACTACTACCCTTCAAAAAGACCTTGACTTTGTATCCGATTGGTCTAAAACTTGGCAACTCCAAATCTCAACCAGCAAATGCTCAGTCTTACATATAGGAAAAAAGAACCCAAACACTAAGTACAAGCTTGATGGACATTACCTTACAGATGACCCCCACCCTGTTAAAGACCTTAGATCATATCCAATGATCTAAGTGCCAAAGCCCACTGCAACTACATAGCAAAAAAGGCTCTAAGAGTTGTAAACCTAATTTTACGTAGCTTCTTTTCCAAAAACTCTACACTACTAACCAGAGCATACAAAACATTTGCTAGACCTATTCTTGAATACAGCTCACTAGTCTGGAACCCATACCACATCTCTGACATTAATACAATTGAACGCGTCCAGAAATATTTTACAAGAAGATTTCTCCACTCCTCTGAAAACAACAAAATACCTTATACCACCAGACTAGAAATCCTGGGATTAGAAAATTTAGAACTCTGCCGACTCCAACAAGACCTGTGTTTAACACACAGAATCATCTATTGCAATGTCTTTCCTGTTAAAGACTACTGATTCCTGTCCTATTGTTTCCTTTCATTATATAAAATTAATATAGTTATTGCATACTTTTGCTTATATATATGCTTATGTGTTGTTGTTTTATGTTGATGCTTGTGTATACTGTTGTGACAAAAAAAATTCTCTCTCCCCAATTATTTAAATCTATTTTGAGTCAAAAATGATTTAAAAAGTTTGTTTAAGTTGGTCCCAGCTCTGATCCAAGCTTTTTCAAGAGATTCATTTCTCCTTTTTTAAATCCTTTGTCTGTTTGAGGCCATTATTATCACCATTAAGCTAAATTCAAGCAAGTCCATAATATGTATTATGTAGGAAAAGCTTAGATTTAGTAAAAATCACGTGTACTTTAAAAGTTATTGGTTAATGGGATTCCAATGTCTCTCCTTTTTAGTTTACATTTTCTATGCAACTTTCTTTGACTTGTAGTTTTTTCCAGCTTCTTGCCAACTGACCAGGTTAATTTCTACTACTACTACTACTACTGTTGTTGTTGTTGTTGTTGTTGCTGTTTAGCTAAGGATTTCAGAATCAAAAAATCATTTTTTTCAGCCACTTCTGAAAGGACTGACTTAAAATTACCTTGGTTTTAATGTTACAAAATTAGGCTGATGTGCTAAGATCTGGGAGGCAGCCAAAAGAAAACAAGATTCCTCCAAAGTCAAATTAATTTTATTCTATCTGAACTTCCATTAATAATCTGGCATTCAGTACCATACAAGGCAAAGAAGTTATTTTGTTCATATAGTACGCTTCCCCTAGATAATAAATTTGTCCGTTATATAGCTCTACATCACATACTGAATCCTACATTAACAAATGAGTCTGGATTTGTATATTCTACCAAGTCACAAAAAAACAACAGCTAACAAACAGTATGAGCAAAAGAGATTAGTGTTTCCCAGGAACCAGAAAGGTTAAAAAAAGTGAGCTAATGTCTTTGGAAGTATATTTTCTTTGAAAACTGTGGAAGTTCTGTCTCTGCCAATGTTTGTTTTCCATCCGTCATCTTCCCCATCCCAACTAACATCTATGAATTTTGTGCCAAATTAGCAGAAGACAAAAAAAAATCCTAAATGCATTTCATTCATCTTAACTCTCCATAATTTATACATATCCTTCTGATACATTGCAGACATTTTCCAAAGGAAATGATTTTGACTTGTGCCATTTTCACGTAAATTGCTAAAGAAGAAAAAGAAAGAGAAGAAGGAGAAGGAGAAGCAAATACAGTCCCCAAATGTAAAGATTCTTCTTTCATTAAAAAACAGAAAGCCTGGCCCTATTCAATGTTAACTTGGGGCTTGTTTTGTGGTTTTTAGCTTTATTATGTTAAGTGGATTTTTTTTTATATAAAAAAAGTCATAAAATAACAGCAACAGCAAAAAAAATACCTTTAATCAGAGATTCAAGAAGGACGGAAGGAAGGAAGGAAGGAAGGAGGGAGGGAAGGAAGGAAGGAAGGAAGGAAGGTGGGCTGGCTCTGAATCTGGAACCTTGCAAGCATATTCCTTCAGGAGAGTCAAATTTTAATTCAGATTTCAGAATGTGTGTGATTTCCTCATTAAAGATACCTGACAGAAATCTTACCTGGGAAAACAAACAAATGGATTGTCAAATGAATAAAAAAAAATGAAAAATGAAAAAAAAAATTGTCAAATGAATCAACATGGACATGAATGAATCAAATTATATATATATAATGTATATAATATATACATATATATATATGTAGGTCTTTGGTTGTTCGGATTTTCTCCCGTGTAAAATTGGAAGTGTCTTGGCGACGTTTCGACGAAGTCTCCAATTTTACACGGAAGAAAACCCGAACAACCAAAAACCTACATACAAACACCCGTGAAAACCTCAGAATATATATATGTGTGTGTGTGTGTGTGTGTGTGTGTGTGTGTGTGTGTGTTTTCTGAGGTTTTCGCGGGTGTTTGTATAAATGTAGTAAATTTATTTTTATAAATAAAAATAAAATAAACAAACCCAAAATTTTCACTCAATGCACAAAGAAACCAGGCTTGAATAATCCTACTTCAAACATATTTGAAGATCTAGCTCTGTGGAAAAGACT
Source organism: Ahaetulla prasina (assembly GCF_028640845.1). Taxonomy (NCBI): domain Eukaryota; kingdom Metazoa; phylum Chordata; class Lepidosauria; order Squamata; family Colubridae; genus Ahaetulla; species Ahaetulla prasina. The sequence continues at coordinate 90,774,857 of NC_080544.1, forward strand.
CTAATGCTGGGAAAGGTGGAAGAAAAAGAGGTGGAAGAAAAGATGGAAGAAAAAGATGACTAACAGCAGAGTGGGTGGACTCATGGTTGAACTATTGTAGGAATTGACCAGGTTAGGGACAATTCATCATAGAGAAATCTATCCATGTATCCCTAAGGGTCCATAGTGACTTGGCAGCACATAATTAATGAATTAAAAACTAATCTAGGGATTAAATGTTTGAGTAATACTTAATAATTACTGTAATTCAAGCATCCTATATGAATCAATTAATATAATTCTGTTGAAATTCCTAATCACTCCAAGATGACTGACTACTTTCTAATTACAAGGGTTCAAACAGAATGTTGTGCTCTTTGTGTGCATATGTAGTTCTAAATGAAAACCATGCTCTCAAAATAAAGCTTTAAATCATATTTATTAAATTCAAATTAAATGCAAAGTATACAAAAGGAACAGGTATTTCAATTTTGTTGTTAAAGCTTAATATAAATATAATATATGCAGTTTCAAAATGTAATATCCTAGCCATATAATTTTCACAAGATTTGGAAACTTTTGTGCCCTGGAACACTCACTGACTGTCTGTCTGTCTGTCTGTCTGTCTGTCTGTCTGTCTGTCTGTCTGTCTGTCTGTCTGTCTATCTATCTATCTATCTATCTATCTATCTATCTATCTATCTACTCTTTAAAAATAGTGGTTCTAACATAATCACTAGGATTGATCTCAAGAACTGATTACTTCATAATTCACAGAGTTTATCACTTCCTCACTAAAGAAATTTAACTCCATGGAATATGATCTTGTTGATGTTATATTTATGGCACCCGAATGTAGCCATTTTTTTTTTTTTTGGTTAGAAAGTATTTTAATGATATGGTCCTAAAAGGAGGAATCCATCATCCCTATTAAAAGAATCTGCCTGAAAATAAATGAAACCAATTAGCAGTAAAAGGCCTGCTCACAAGTAATGTCAAACAAGGACATGTGAACCATATCCTTAAGGCAACTAAAAACAAATATGTACTTCTACCAAGTTAGGGCAAGACCAATAAGTCTAGGGGAAAGTTTTTTAGAGGAAATATATTAATCCTGAAAAAGTAATACCTTAGAAGAAAGGAAGAAAGCAATAACTAGTTCCCCATTAATTTATGTTTGAAGAATAGAGGATATTAAGTTATAACTATTGTAGGTTTCTTACTGATGAAATAGTGGAACCTCCCTTTTAAATAAAATCACCAATAAACTTTGGCTAATCTCCTCCAGAGATCCATCCTGTACAGTGGAGGCTCATTCATGACAGAGTTCAGGGAAACATGGGCTTGGATACAATCATTCTATGATAATTGTGATATATCTTGTTTCTGGGAGTTTATCTGGTGCCCTCCATAATAACACTTCAAAGTGTTACCAAAATGTGGTTTTAATTGCCCTTGATCATTGATGTGGGGTGTTTTGACTTTGTTTCGGTTTTATGGTAATCTGGTGATAGCGATTTGACCTTTCTGTTTGTGTTATATGAATAGGTTATGGTGTACCATATTGCACGTTGTATTTTTGTCCCTTTGGGATTTATTAGAATTATTTCAGAAGGCTCTAATCAAACCAGAATTTGGGGAGGAGTAACATTTGTAACAAAGAAACAAACAAATAAATAACCCAACTAGGTGTATTCATGCACCATTGTTAAGAGTTATGGAGAAGCATTGATTGCTTTAAAAATCAATAACTAGAGTTTAACCACAAGACTGAGTTGCTTTTATTTACTACATTTATATGATACCTTTCTGCAAGTTCTTTTGAGGTGCTTTACTGCCTGGCTTTCTCACTTAGGCTTGGCAGTAAATAACAGGTTTCCTAGCAGTACATGGTTTTGCTCAACTGTTCAGCTTGACTTGCCTGAAAACTCAGACTCGATTAGACTCTCTATTGCAGATAAGAAAGAAGTCAGACAAAAATGGGTTGCCTGCTGCCAATGTAGAGATGTCAAAACTTAAATTTATAGGGGTTTAAAGTTGAATTTTCTTTTTTCCATCCTAATTAACAGCCAGGGTGTGTGTCATTTGAACACCTTGAAATCAAACAATTGTATATTTACATAATAATTCAACAGGTGAGGTCTGCTGCTGTCTGGATGTGACAGTTACTATGCTGGCTAGCAATTCACCTTCAATTTGAGGTATTGCTAACATCTGTAAAGTTCCATAAAGCTTAACACCTAAATACCTTATGCCTTATGCCATTATGATATTTTATGCCAACAAAATACCTTAATTTTGGGCTTAGACAACTTAGAACTTCGCCATCTTTGGTCTGACCTAAGCATAGTACATAAATCATCTGCTACAATGGCCTACTAGCCATTGAATACTTGAGCTTCAACCAAAACAATACAAGAGCACACAATAGATACAAACTCACGGTAAACCAATCCAAACTAGACTGCAGAAAATATGACTTCAGTAACAGAGTTGCCAATGCCTGGAATGTACTACCTGACTCTGTGGTTTCTTCCCCAAATCCCCAAAACTTTAACCTTAGACTGTCTACTGTAGACTTCACCCCATTCCTAAGAGGTCTGTAAGGGGCGTGCATAAGCGCACCAGCATGCCTACCGTCCCTATCCTAATGTTTTCTTTTATTTGTATCCTTTTTATGTATTTATAATTATGTTTACACTTGTATCTGCATTAAAATACATGCTTGATGAAATAAATAAATAAAAACCTACAGAAGCATCTCTCCTATCCAGTTTTGGGTCAAACTATACCATTAGTTTGGTGCAGTGGTTAAGACTCTATAGAGATGTAAAACCACTTTAGTGTCCTTGGGACAGTCAATCTCTCTCAGTATTAGGGAGCAGGCAATGGCAAAGCACATTTGAAATTTTGCCAGGAAAACTGCAGGGACCTGTCTAGAGAGTCACCAGGAGTCAACACTGAATAGAAAGCAAAACAATGGCAACAATAGCATCAAAAGTAAGGCATTTGGACTAAATTCAGCTGGTGTTTTCTGAGCAGCTCTTGATGTTTGAAATTATGTGTAGTCTATTTTCTCCTAGATGTGCTTATTTCTTTACAAAGACACAGGTATCCAATTGTTCCTGAAGGGAAAGAAAAAAACAGGATTTGGCAAATACAGGCTTGCTCATTCTTGCTTGTATTATTTCTCTTTTTGTGCATATTGACATACTTTATTAGGGTAAAGTTCATCCAGAAGGCTATTGCAGATTAGGTATTTATATGCCATGAGATTTATTCTTCAGAGTTCCTTTGGTCAATACTTACTGCTAAATCACCAGTACGTTTATTTGGGTCTGTCAAGTAATAGTCAAAAGGATTTATGTTCTGGTGATTTCTCCTTAAATCCTTGCAATCTAGAGTGTGTATAGAACCAGTTTATTGAGGTGACAACCAGGTAGAAATCAAGAGACTGTGAGTTCCAGTTCTGCCTTAGGCACAGAGCCAATAGAGTAAATTTAAGTCTGTCAGTCTCTCTTAACCTTAGGAAAGATGCTATGGCATACCACTTCTGAAACCTTGCTGAGAAAACTGCAGGGAATAGTCCAAGCAGTCATAAGGAATCAACTCTCTTTGGAGATACAAACACACAAACAATAATTGAGAGATATGGGGTTACTGGTATCCAATGACATAACTTTTCAATATTGGCTCCTACCCTGATATATAATATAGCAGCAGACAACTTCATTAATTTCTCCAAAACGAGAAAAGTTCTAATATTTTCTCTAAGACAAGACTCCTCTTACTTAGTGATAGTTGAGAGCTGCTACTGGAAAGCTCTCAAAAATTGCAGGGCAGCATTAGATCTTTCATTTGTATTTAATTGAAATGTAAAAGACCAATGAAACTGCAGACTGATGGATGATTATCCAGTAAAAGGTAGACATTTACTTAAACACATTGTCTACCTCATCACAAATGAAATGTGAAAATACTAACCCATCTAAGAGAATTTCTTTGGAACTTTTTTCTGATTTTCCTCCCTTTTAAATTGCATGAGTACTGAGAACAAAAGCACAGAATTTAGCTGTCCAGTAGTGAAAAAAATAGTTAGTAGCTAAATAGACAAGATGCAAAAGAAAGGAGAAAAAACATTCAATCACTAGGAATGTTTAGAGAGAAGAGCAACTGAAAGAGTTTTTTTTTCTTCTCTTGTCTCCCAAGCTAAAGAAGACGAACTCATCTCTGGCTCATCTCTCTTTTTACACGAACTAAATGAAATGTATTTTACAGAAATGAGAAGCCAAGGGATAGGCGGTACTGGTAACCTTCAGGGAGAGTCCTAGATAATTCTCCTCACCATCTGAGGTCATAAATGAATGCAAAATGGATGGAGATACTCCTGAAAAAGTGAGACCTAGTGATGACCTCCTTCCTTCCAACTTTGGGGGTGGGGTGGGGGGAAAGGTTTGAATAAATGTTAAAATTGCAAAGTAGAAGGAGATATTAAAAGAGGGAGGAGATGGGGAAAGGAGGGCACTGTACTGAGGGGTGGTGACAGGTGTCAGCATTCCAGAAAAGCTATCTTTTTCATTGATCTTCAGGCCTGCCACATTTATTATTGTGGGAAACAGGGAGGGGGGATTGTATGGAACTAGGGTGATATATAGTCATAATAACATTCCTTTCTTGGAAAGTCAAGGACATCTTGCCCTGCACCCAGACGGCTGGAACTGGAAGACATTTCCAGTTGGAACGGTGCTTGGATTGGACCATGTGATGGACATATGGATGTTGGGCAGGGACTTGAACTTTCCTTTGGTTGGGAAAACCTGGAAGCTCTCAGATTCGGGTTTTCCCAGATGTGCCAATATGACATCTCAAATAAAATGGAACTTTGAGGAAACTTAAGCCTTGGAGTTTTCTTTCATTGGGGGTGTTACTTGGAATGCTGACATTATTATGGCTAGACCCAAAATAGAGTCTGCTTCTGGGATGGCATCACCTAACCTATATATAGGAATGCTATGCAGCAGAGTGACTTCTTTCCAAAGGGGAGAGTTAAGTGGACTGATCGATGACAAGATATGAAGAAGGAGGGAGGGAGGACCCAGTGGGCTTGGAAGCAGCCCAAGGCTTGTGGCGACCCAGCATGGCAAGAAGCAGAGCTTGTGGTGCCTCATGTGATGGAGAACATCCTTATGGCAGAAAAGTAGGAAAGAAATATTTTAAATAATATAAACATCTAGTATAATTTAACCTTCATCCCTCACCTCACACTTATCTTAATTCCTCTTTCTGTTTGGACACAAATCCCTTTCTCCCTGCATTTACTCATTATTTCATACTGTCCTCTATTTTTGACAATTAAAATAACTGGTCCTTAGGCTGGGAATGTGCCAGTTCTTTACTATTATATAATGGATTTTGAAGGTTATTTTTAAAAATCCTTATTACTTTTTCATTTGGTTATTTTTTCATAGAATATTTTTCTATCTCTCTGAAACTTAAGAATCAATCAGTCCCCTTATTTCCTTTAAGCCTTGAAAAATGGAATAAAACAATAAGGATATATACACAAATTAGTCCACCTTTAACAAGATGGAAGATCCACATTATAGACTTCCTTAATATTAACCAATCTAGAAAGTTATTCAGGAAAAAATAAAAAAAACTTGATAATGTTTACAATGAACGTTTGGAAGTCACTGCCATTTTAAAAGTCTGTATTTTGTAAATATAATCACAAATGCCACTGATGCTGGAAGCTTTCTATGTATGTAGCCAAAGAGCAGGTCAATGGGCAAAAAGGCTTTTAGGCATATATAGCATCTCTAACTGGATGACACATTCTGCTGTTTCTCCTTGTCATACATACATTTCATAATTGCTGTCTGACAGGAAAGCATGGGCCCCATTTGCCCGACTGCTAAAGCTGGATTGAAGGTCAGAATATACTTCTACAGACAAGTGAATTTTGGAATAGAGTCAAGACTCTTTTCATCGAATTAGATTCTTAGCAGATGCAATTGATATTAAAGCTGTTTAGGGAGGAAGGGCGGGAGAAGAATATCACAAGAGAAGTTGAAGAGAATTCAGAAGACAGGAGTGTAGAGTTTCGAGTGCAACTGTACATCCTGTCAGTGTTCCAGAAAAAACCAACTCCAATTAAAAAGTCCGAGACAGGCATTTTCTCAAAGTTTCATTTATTAGAGTAGGTATACTGGCACATCTGGGAAAACCCGAATCTGAGAGTTCCGTGTTTTCCCTCAGTAAATTAAAAACCCCAAATCCATCCCCTGCACCCATCAGTCCATCACATGGTCTAATCACCATCCACCCCATCTTGAGACATCACTCCAACCACTCCTCCTCCAGATGCAGGACTGTCATGACCTTGATTGAAAAGAAAAATGCTATTTTGTCTAACTACATTCCCTCTACTAAATCCCCCCTCCTACTTTTCCACACATAAGAAGATGGCAGTGTGGAAGCAGCTTCCAGTGTTAATATGGCTTCCAATACTGACACATCCCATTACAGGAATTGTAAAATGGCAATGATGAGGTTATGGATAAGGTCTTCAAAATCAAACACTGATTGAGAAATTCTTCTTATCCTAAAGGTTTAAACAACAGAAAAAACAATGACGTGGAGAGACCTGTAACCATCTTTGAAATAAGATTTATTGCAGATAAAATGCTGTTGTTTGAAAATGCAATGTACTGGCCACTCCTTTAAAAATGGGCTTATTGGTTTTTTATACATAAAGATAATAAATGGAGCTGAGGGATTTTGAAAAGTGTTGCTCATATCTTAAGGTAATGTAACCCTGGATTAACAGGACAAGGAAGAAGAATAAAGAAGCAAAGATAAAAAGAGCTTAAGAGAAAGAAAACAAAATCAATCTTGCTGTAGTGCTAAGGGCATAGATAATGATGATTGCAGAATGAAAGGATTTCATAAAAAAGAATATATATATATATTAGAATAAATATGTTGCTTTGGTTTCCTGGAAAAAAACGAATAAAGCTCTAAATTAATCAATATTACAATTTCCTAGAGGGACTGACAGGGAAGAAAGCATTTCTAACTATTGTCAAAAGGTAGACTCTTTTTTTAGCCTTTAGAAAAATAAGGTTAAACAACAATTATAATATTTTTTCTAAAAAACAATTGATATTGAGTTGCTCTTACAGATTTTCCAGAGCTGTTGGCACAAAAAAATAAAAGGAATCAGGTTTTCACTCGATTAGGAAAGCCGACACTTGCTGCATGGGTAATTTTAATTAATAAACAGGAAACTGAGATAACATGTTGTGCCAATAGCTACAGAAACAAATCTCTTTTCATGGTTTGATCACAGCCTGCAGGTGGTGGTGGCTGAATCTGACATTGAAAGCTTGCCTCTCCACATTGATTTTACCAATCAGCAAAGATTTTTGCATGTTTTTCTGGCTAAATACATAAAGGTTTAACAATCTTCAATTGAGCATTTGCTTGAACAGCTAAATAAATTCCAGCATGGTGTGTGAATAAAACACACAATGCAACTAGTTGTTTCAAGGATAATTCAATCATGAGGCCTGAAGGTCAAGCAGCGACCTGGAAAATTAGCTTACCAGTGACTAATATACAAGGAGACAGTTTCAAAAGATGTACAGGCAGAATGCTTAAAATGAAAATAAAGAAAATTGATGAAACTTTTTTTAAGACCATTTCCAAGAACTCAATATTTTGAACAACCATGGTCTGGTCCTTTTAAGGCTTTGAGGGCTTAGCTGTCAGGAGTCATGAATGCAAATATGTTCAAGTTTAGAAGATTTATTGCTCAAACATATACAAAAATCTGACCAACTGTTAGCACTAAATAATGAAATTCAAGGTGGGAGTAGACATGAAGTATTTGTGAACACGTAACAATTCTAGGCTGAGTGCTCTGTTGACTTCTCCCCAATCTCTGTGATCTCTTCTCCTACATCAGCAGATCTCCTAACTCCATCCTCTTATGTAAGTATAAAGATCTTTAAAAGAATGCTAATTCAAACCTAGTGTTGCTATTATCTCTCATATCATCAACAGGTTCCAATATATGTTGTACAACTATAAAAATGAAATTTCTTTCATTCATGCTGTCATTATTCTGGAATGTTTAATTTTTGTTCTATAGATTGTCCTGTGCCCAACTACCTCCTCACATTATTTGTAGATTCATAATAAATTAATTGTATTAGTCAAATTATCTATTAAATCTACACATTTTCATATCAATTTAACGCATGTTCTAGAGCAAACATGCTTTTATAAAATAAGATAGGCATGACTATTCTATCTGGTAAATAGATTTTTCTTTTCACAAAGAATCTATTGCTGATAAATTTTGTACAAATGATTCAAAGATATTGTACATTTCTCCTGACTAATTCATGGGAGAAATATTATGCCTAATCAAAACATTTTAAGTTAACTATACTTGAATATCAGTTTAACTATATACAAAACATGATTGCATGGTATCTTTACAAATACTATGTGATTATTGTTAAATTAGGAAACATTCTATTTTAACTTACAATAACAACAACACATTATTCCATACTTCCAGGTCACTGCTAAGCCATGCTATGAACTGGATGCTTGATTCTTATAATGATGCTTTATATATATTATGCTAAATAGAATATTGCCCCAGTATTCGGTGTCCAGCAATATAATATCCAAGATACTTGGAAAAGGAAGAAGGTCTGTAAGAGCGGAATGGCTCCAAATTTCCAATTGCTTTGGCTAGGTAAATTTCTCGCCAAACAACTACAGCCCTATGCAGAATCCATCACCTCACACGTAAAAAACTCATTCCAGTTCACAGAGATCATAAAGAAACAAAACTTACAGCCCAGCGATCTACTCGTGAGCTTTGATGTCATATCCCTCTTCACCCAAGTGCCAATCAAAGAAGCCTTGAAAGCTATCCAAAACAAATATAACCCCCCCAAGCACATCCTAGATCTGACCAACCACTGCCTATCCAACACATACTTCATCTATAACAGACAAAAATACAAACAAATAGAAGGAGCACCCATGGGATCATCCCTCTCACCTGTCATTGCCAACCTCTACATGGAACACTTTGAAACCCAAGCAATAGAAAAATCTGATCACAGACCAAACTCTGGCTCAGATACGTAGACGACACCTTCATAATCTGGCCACACGGGAAAGAAAAACTTGACAACTTCCTCACACACCTCAATAGCCTACACCCCAAAATACAGTTCACCATGGAAACAGAAGTTAACAACCAACTTCCCTTCCTAGATGTCTTAGTCTACAGGAAACCCAATGGCTCCCTAGGACACACCATCTACCAGAAGAAAACACACACAAACTGCTATCTGCACGCACTCTCACACCACCACCCGGCACAGATCAACTCCGTAGCCAAGACACTCATCTACAGAACAAAATGCTTAGCTGACGAACAACACCTAAAAACCGAACTACACACTCTCACTAATGTACTAACATCCAATGGATTCCAAAGAAATAAGATTACCAACCAAATCCAAAAAGAAACCTCCACTAAAATCCAAGAGAGAGAACAAGAAAACGGCACAGCCCTCCTCCCATATATAAAAGGCACCACAGACAGAATCAGCAAGATCCTCCACAAACACAACATCAAGACAGCATTTTGCACAAACCGAAAAATATCCACCATCCTAAGAAACCCCAAAGACAAAATTGAGTTAGAAAATCAAGGAGTATATGAAATCCCATGCACCGCCTGCCCCACCACATACATTGGACAAACCAACAGAAGAATAAGTGCACACATTGAAGAACACAAGAACTCAGTCAAAAAAGAGGAACCAACTTCTTCCCTGGTCCAACACCTTAAAGCCACAGGTCATGTTATTAACTTTAAGAAGACTAGAACTATCACCAAAACCGAACACTTTAACAACAGAATAATCAGAGAAGCCATCGAGATAGAAAAATACTCACACAGCATGAATAAATGAGATGATACCTCCCGCCTACCAGCCATTTGGAAACCCGCCCTTATTGACAAATGAGTCCCTAACATGAGGAATGATACCAGACCCACACTCACGAGGGCCACACAGGATGTCACCACCACACATCCACCCAGAAAGCAGACTCAAACCCACACCGATGATGAAGCATGACCACGGACCAGAAGCCACACCGCAGCTGCATCATTAGCCATTTCAAACTCCTCCAATCCATACATGCAGCAAACTGACATCCACCATGAAGATGTAGCACAACCACGAACACGAAGCCAAACAATAGCAATGCAGCTCACCAGCTCAAATCCCCCTGCAACTCAGACTAAACTGAGCACAACCAAGCCCCCACCCAAACAGGACACTCCCCCATCCAATCAGAGCACAAAAAACCCCATCCAATCAGAGCACAGCCAAGCTCCCACCCAATCAGTTCAAACCCCCACTAGCAGTTAAAAGAAAGAAACAGCTGCAATCACACATTGCTCCTAGAAGCACAAAGCTAAAGTCTGAAGATGACGAATGAGACTTCGTCGAAACGTCGCCAAGACACTTCTAATTTTACGTGGGAGAAAACCCGAATAACCAAAAACCTACACACACACACACACACACACACACACACACACACACACACACACACACACACACATTCTGTGTGTGTGTGTGTGAGAGAGAGAGATCTATATGTATGTGTATGTGTGTGTGTGTGTGAGAGAGAGAGAGAGAGAGAGACGGGGAGGAGACAAACTTTTGATGAGAGGTTTTTCATTTTTGTGAGGAGCCTGATAAATGAAGATGTTCATCATATAGGAAGTCTTCATAGATGGAGAAAGCTCTGCAGCTCTTTCTATATGTAAAAAAACCCTCTATAAATGGAAGCTACTGCAAAAGTCTAGGTCTTATTCACAAATCCCTTCCCCTAAAAGCAGGTAAAATGTTATCAGTTTCTATAGCCCTTAAGTACGTTTAGTAAATATACTGAATAATGTATTTCAGAAAACTGTCGACTATGAGCCTGTAACAGTGTGCATCAGGCTCAGTTCAAAGTGCTGGTTCTAACCTTATAAATACATATTTTATAACTGAGCTTTCTTAATAGCGCCTTCTTTAACATGCTTCTCTCAAAGGAAGTACAGATTTCAGGAGGAGAAATTCCAAGAGAAGAAAATATTTGTAGCTCGGGGTTGAACTCTAGAGTCTAGAGCAGATGTTTCATTAACCAACTAGGTGATATCATCTGTGCTAGCTAGTGAAGGGAGGATTTCCCTGAAAAGGAATTGGAAATTAGGAGCCATTTCCAGTTGTGGGATTCAAATAATTTAACAACCGGTTCTCTGTCCTAATGATTTCTTCCAACAACCAATTCACCAAACTACTCAGAAAGTTAACAACTGGTTCTCCTGAAGTAGTACAAACTGGCTGAATCCCACCACTGGCCATTTCCCTCTTTCAGACCTTCTCTCTTTTTTCCAATATCTTGGATTTTAGATTGTTGGAGACTGAATACTCGGGTAAACTGCCAAACTTTGGAATTTTCTGAAAGACTAATAAGTTGAGAACTGACTGTATCTCCACAGATATATTATATCACCAAGGCAGGTGCTACCCCAGAAAAGGCATGGACATGGGTTGAATAAAATGACACCACTTAATAGAGCCGAGATGGCGCAGTGGTTAGAGTGCAGTACTGCAGACTACTTCAGTTGCTAGCTGCAGTTTGGCAGATTGACTCTCACCAGGGTCAAGGTTGCCTCAGCCTTTCATCCTTCCGAGGTTGGTAAAATGAGGACCCAGATTGTTGGGGGCAATATGCTGACTCTGTAAACCGCTTAGGGAGAGCTGTAAAAGCACTATGAAGCAGTATATAAGTCTAAGTGCTATTGCTATTGCTAATGGAAATGACCTGAAAGATGTTCTTTGCTAGGCTTGGTGAGGCAGCGGAAGGAGAAAGATGATCCCACAAGTTATAACATGCAGGGTTTTAAAGCCAGCATCTTGAATTACTTTCAGAAATCTACTGGGAGCAAGTGCAGCTTGTGGATGAGTAATGCTATGTACATAGGAATAGTGAGAGACAACACAATATTCTTGTGCTGATGCATTTTGGATTAGCTTGCAGCTTCTAAGTAGTCTTCAAGGGAAGCCCAGTGTACAGTGTGTAATAGTAATTCAAATGGGCTCTTTGATGGTTGCTTGCTTGTTTGGTTGTTTTCTTGAAGACATTTAATTACCAAGCTAGGTAACATCACCATGGCTAGTAGGAATTGGGATTTGCTCTGATTTTGAATACTACTAGCTTGCCTTGTCTCGGCTAGCTCAGCCACCATTGTGTCAGACGCCGTGAGGAGAAACAAGCCAACTTGGTTTTCATTCCCACCCGTGACTTCGTTTATTGGATCTGCTACAAACCAGGTCTCAGTAATAGTCAAGGTCTCTCTGTACAAAGTCAGCGCTGAGAGCTTCTGCCTCTCGGCCCCTTTTAAACATCCCATGCTGCTCATGCCCTGCCCCATGGCTAAACTGCTCAGTTGATTGGATTCCCTGCCACTCTCTCCCTCCTCATCTGACAGCCTCAGCTGCCACATCATCTGCCAGAACTAAGGCAGCTCTTCATGACACCCAAGCTTCATCTCCCACTATTCCAGCTGCCAGTGTGATGATCCTCCCACCCATGCTTCCCAAACGCAAATCCCTGCACCACTCGAATGAGTCCTCAATAATTCATCTTTTTGGATCTTTGATTAGGGGCTGCTCCTATGATCCAGATCTCTGTAGCGTCATGTGTCGAGCCGGAGCTGGGCTCGACAGTTGGTGGGAAAAGTCTTGATGACTGCTTGTTTGGGATGTTTTTTATCGTTAGCTTGTTTGACAGTTCCTTGATTGTGATATTGTTTGCTTCTTGACTGCTGGTCTAATGTTAATCTTGGTATTAATCCCTGTCATCTGGGTGTTAATTGCTATTGAAATGTTTTTATGTTTTTGTTTCTTTTTTGGCTTTTTGATTGTCTCTTTGGAATGGTATGTGCATATTGTTCATTTCTGTGTGCCTGTTGATGGCTGATTTGATCTTGCATAACACAAGCTGTGTAAGAACACTATGTAGACAAGCACAAACACATTGCAGCAATCCTGAACAGCAGAAAAAGAAAACAGATCATCTATACATCTTCCAACAAAATGCAAACCCATGCAACTTCATTAAAAAGTGGCTGACCAGTCAACCCAATATAGCACAACCAACACAAGCTGTGAAAAGATAGCATTGCCACACATCAAAAACAAAAACCACTGACTATTACAATCACATAGCATTACTGTAGCATATAAACCAACTAAAGCCATCCAAAACATCGGAAGTAAACCAAAAGACCCAGCAGCCCTAGAATAAAAAGCAGGAGTCATTCACAATATATAGTGTTCAGTGCAACAGCCACTATACAGGACTAATAGGCAGAAAACTAGCAGAATGCCTCTATGAAGACCAACTAGCAGTCAGATGACATAATGAAAACTTCTTAATTTCGCAAGACAAGGATAAATATAATAATATTTTCAATTGGGGAACTGTGAGCATCTTAGACAAAGGTAAAGGTAAAGGTAAAAGTAAAGGTTCTCCTTGCACATATGTGCTAGTTGTTCCCGACTCTAAGGGGCAGTGCTCATCTCTGTTACAAAGCCGAAGAGCCAGCGCTGAAGACGTCTCTGTGGTCATGTGGCCAACATGACTAAACGCCAAAGGCGCATGGATCGCTGTTACCTTCTCACCAAAGGTGGTCCCTATTTTTCTACTTGCATTTTTTATGTGCTTTCAAACTGCTAGGTTGGCAGAAGCTAGGACAAGTAATGGGAGCTCACCCCGTTACGCGGCACTAGGGATTCGAACCACTGAACTGCCGACCTTAGACTAAGTCAAGCCCAAAAACTCTAGAGAAGGCTAGCACTCAAACCACAAACAAGCTAGCACTCAAACCACAAACAAGCTATTGTAACAATGAACAGCCCAAGGAACAACCAAGACTGTTCCCATTAACACTAACAGGGCAAGCCGCTAATATATAAACCCCACTCCCTACTTGCATCGATGTCACCTAGTTTGGTAATGAAACATCTGCAAGAAAACCACCAAGCTCATAGAGCAGGGACCCACAGTTCAACCCTAAGCTACAAATATTCTCATCTATTAGTAATTCAAATATGAGGTGACTAAAATCATCATGATTAAGGCCCCCAAGTCCAAAAGCAGATGCACTTGATGCAGTTACCTGACTACACACACACACACACACACCCCTATAGCATTTTCTACCTGCCTCCATAAGCTCATTTTTCAAAGGAGCTGATTATCTCTTATTAGTATGTAGGGCTTTATAGAAAAGGAAATGTTCCAAGGTCAGCAAGAGAGTAGAATTTACTCTTAATTTATGTGATGAATTGTACTCAGTTCAACTTAATAGTCAGGAGGTTAATTATAGGCTTTTATACTTATCAAGAGCATACTGTTTCTTTTTTTAAAGTCAAATAGTAAACCTTTCATTTGTTTAAAGATTATAGAAAGCATGGCATGAGATGATTTGCTATTATTTCTTCAACAAATAATATTTAGTTTAATACCTCTCCACTATTATAATTATATTACAATTATATATGGAAGAAAAACTACAGTTTCTTTTGTCTGCATTATTCAGGACATTTTATACCTGAACTTCAGAAACACAAGACACCATATAGATTAGAGGAGGCTGATAAAAAGCAACCCATCTGCTTGAATTTTTTAAAAAATATATTAAAAAATTCTGGTAAGAAATTTTAATAAATTGCATTTTCCTTCAGATACAGTTGGCTTATTGAACTGGAGTAAAAACAGCTCTTTGTGCCTCAGATTGTCAGGTGCAAGGGATCAGGACCATGGCTCATGTTGTAATTTTTTAAAAAAGAGTTATTGCTCAAACCTATATACAAGAATCTAGGTAAGTGTTGTACCTTGATGAAGGTATCTTTTCTTTTATGTACACTGAGAGCATATGCACCAAGACAAGTTCCTTGTGTGTCCAATCACACTTGGCCAATAAAAATTCTATTCTATTCTATTCTATTCTATTCTATTCTATTCTATTCTATTCTGTTCTGTTCTGTTCTGTTCTGTTCTATTCTATTCTATTAAAATTCAACATTAAATTGGCACCAGATAAGGGTCAATGAAATTCAAGAGGACTTGGACCTGGACCGCAATGTAATAACTCTAAATCAGAAGTGTCAAGTTCACTTCGTCATGGTGGTGTCACGTGATATATCAGGACATTTTCCCCCTTCGCTAAACCAGGCGTGGCCAATGTGTGACACATCCAGCCCATGGGCCGGGAGTTTGATAGCCCTGTTCTAAACTGATAACATACTTAATACTGCTCCCCAGCTCTGCCTGCTCTTGTCCTTCACAGGGTTTTTTATTTCAACATCACCAATTCAAGCCCAAAGTCTAGCAAAGTTGGCCAGATATATTGCTGCCAGAATGGAATAAAAAGATATGGTACCCTTTCAAGATAGTGACGCCTAGATTTCTGACTAAATGTTACTTTAATGCTGACTGTAGAACACTCATCTCTTAACTATTGAAGTCAATGTAGACAAGACTTCATCCTACACAAGAAAGCTAGCTTTAGAGGACACATCTTCGTGACACAGAGTTTATTCCTCCAAAACCATGTTAGCCGTCCCATCTCCAAATATCATGATTGACAATTGGGATCAGGTATGTCCACTGGAGGGAGGGAGGGAGGGAGTGAGAGAGAGAGAGAGACGATAGATAGATAGATAGATAGATAGATAGATAGATAGATAGATAGATAGATAGATAGATAGATAGATAGATAGATATAGATATAGATATAGATATAGATATAGATATAGATATAGATATAGATATAGATATAGATATAGATATAGATAGATACACACACACACACACATGGGTACTTTTGAAAATATTATTTTATATAGTCAAAGATAAGGCAATCTGCAAATAAACTCCATCTAGTTTTTTGGGCTGGTTTTTTTTTTTAGTATATTGTGAATCTGAAATTCTTGGCTTAGCTGTGAGTATATACAGCAATTAAAAAAAGATGGCACCTATGATGGTTTGATCTAAGCTCCACCTGTTTTTTAATGGATGGAGCTTCAAATATTGCCAAAATATTGGGTTATTTTTTTTAACGATATCCTTCAAAGCACCATAGACTGAGATTTCTCTTCCCTTTTATCTGCTTAGACTTGTCACCCAAAAAATGAAACAATTTTAATAGCCAATCTGAAAGAAAACCAACCATTATTTCTTCCTCCTGAAGAGTAAGTATTCGGTATGTATTTGCTCAATTCTGACTCACTGAAACAAATGCTTGAGCAGCCATGTACTTATCAACACAGGCTGTCCAACCAGCCGTGTGCATAAAATGTATAATTTTTCAATTAGTGACTGGGAGAAGGTTTAATATATCAGAAATATCATTTCAGATGTTTAATTTTAATGGTTCCCTGCATTATTAGATTTTTAAAAAGCTGTATGAATTAGTTTCTAAACAATGTCTGATAGATAGTCACATTTCTTGGTGATATAATAGGTTAATCTCTACTGTTCTTCTGAGTTCAGATAATATAATCAGATCATTCTAGGCCTCCACTGGAATATTCTATTTATTTTTGAACCAAAAGGGGGAGTAGGTTGGAGTGGGAGAAGAGGGATAATGAGAAAGAGAGAGTTGATAATAAAGACATGGATGATGAGGTGCTCTAAAAATGATTAGGCATGCAGGAAGAAAAGATTTTAATTTGGGAGATTGAGACCGGTGGAGATATTTGCTTTCTGCTTTTACACTTTCACTATTGCTCAGTATAACTAAAGCCTTTGAATACTTTATAAATTGAAGAAATTAACCACAAAATGCCTGAAGGAATCACCTACTATACATCATTTGTATATTTCTTCTATTAATGGAAGAAAAGCTTCACACATTTGCTTTTCAAACAATTGAATAAATGAGAAGAGAATTAAAAAAAAATACAAGTACTGGTCTACTTATACATTTGTAAATGGTAAATCAGAAAGACAAAAGAAAGGACAGATTAAGTACTGACATCTATTCTTTCTTTTGTCTTTATGATTTACCATTTAGAAAAGTATAAGTAGTCCAGTATTCATATTTTTTTCTTCTGTATATTAGAGATTAGATCTGGAAGCAACCTGAATCTTCTGGAGTGAGTGAGGGAGTGAGGGAGTGAAGGAAGGAGGGAGGGAGGGAGGGAGGGAGGGAGGGAGAGAGAGAGAAAGAGAGAGAATGCATGTCCAATTGCAACACAATTTTGAAATTATACATATTTGTATATTCCAATAATATATTGTATACTATAAGTAAATGTAATTTGGTCATGTACTAGAGCAGGTGTCTCCAACCTTGGCAACTGTAAGACTTGTGGACTTCAACTCCCAGAAAGCAAAAGCTGGCTGAGGAATTCTGGGAGTTGAAGTCCACAAGTCTTAAAGGTGACAAGGTTGGAGACCCTTGTACTAGAGCCCTACATTACACTACTGAATAAACTAAGCCTTTTTGAGCCTGGAATTTTTATTTAATTTTGTGACAAAGTTATACTTTAGTCCAGCTGGAAGAACGAGAGCTGGTAACATGATGAAGAGTAAGGAGAAGATGTTGGACAGTGATGGCTAACCTTTTCTGGACTAAGTGCCCAAAGCACCCAGACCCCCAAAATGCAATACGTGCATGGGCCCCATGCATGTGCCCCACCCCTTGTGCATGCCCACATGCCCCCCCACCCACCACGCATGTGCAGCAGAGACCTGAAGACCAGCTTGCTAGCAGGAAGCATGCACGCATGTGCAGTGGAGGTGAACTAAGGTGATGGCTCGCATGCCATCAGAGACAAAGCTGTGTGCCACCTCTGGCACACATGCCATAGGTTTGCCATCACATATGTTAGAGTACCTACATCCCTAAACTGAATGTATGTATGTATGTATGCATGTATGTATGTATGTATATGTTAGGTCATCATAGTAAGATACATACTAAAATGAATGAAGGGTTCATTTCTCCTTTAATTTTAAAAATAGCAAGAATCAATCAGTTTGCAATCCATATTGAGCACCTATCAACTACACAGAACCAAGAAAGTTTCCTTCTTAACCTGTTTTTGTTGTTTTCAATAACATGTGCGGTACATACTGTATAGTGATTGTTAGTCACAGGCTATTCTGATCTTCTCCAATAATTTTATTTTCAGCAATGTTTTTTATGTTTTTTATTTTATTTTATTTTGTCACAACAGTATATGCAAACATTGACATAAAACAACAATACATCATATAAACATATATATAAGCAAAAGTATGCAACAACTATATTAATTTGATATAATGAAAGGGAACAATAGGACAGGAACGGTAGGCACTTTTGTGCTCTTATGCACGCCCCTTATAGTCCTCTTAGGAATGGGGTGAGGTCAATAGTAGGCAGTTTTTGGTTGAAGTTTTTGGGATTTTGAGAAGAGACCACAGAGTCAAGTAGTGAGTTCCAAGTGTTAACAACTCTGTTACAAAAGTCATATTTTCTGCAATCAAGATTGAAGCGGTTAACATTAAGTTTGAATCTATTGTTTGCTCTTGTATTATTGCGACTGAGGCTGAAGTAGTCTTTAACAGGAAGGACATTGCAATAGATGATTTCAATTTATATCTTCTGTTTTACTCTAAATAACATAAAGTGTTGCAGTTTCAGAATTCAATAGAGTTACTCAGGTTCTAGAATGTCCTTGAGAAGGACACCTTATTTACATAACCCAAATTAATAGACTTTCAAAGAAAGACTTACAACTTCTTAATAATAGACTTACAACTTCTCCACTGCAAAAACATATGGACTTCAAATCTAGATCAAGGCAAATCAATAGATGCAATCTACATAGACTTCTGCAAAGCTTTTGACTCAGTAGTACACGATAAACTTCTCCTTAAATTAACATCCTATGGCATCTCAGGACCCCTCCACAAATGGATATCTGCTTTTCTGTCTAACAGACAACAAGTGGTCAAAATTGGCAATGCTTTATCAAATCCTGTTCCTGTCAAGAGTGGCGTTCCTCAAGGCAGCGTCCTTGGACCAACACTCTTTATTCTATACATTAATGATCTTTGTGACCATATCTCAAGTAATTGTGTTCTCTTTGCTGACGATGTCAAACTATTTAACACCACAGACAACACTTCTATCATTCAAAACGACCTTGACCATCTAACCACTTGGTCTAAAAATTGGCAGCTCCAAATTTCAACCAGCAAATGCTCAGTCTTACATATAGGAAAAAAGAACTCTAAAACTAAGTACATACTAGATGGACATTACCTTACAGACGATCCCCATCCCGTTAAAGACCTTGGAGTTTTCATGTCAAATGATCTAAGTGCCAAAGCCCACTGCAACTACATAGCAAAAAAAGCTCTAAGAGTTGTAAACCTAATTTTGCATAGCTTCTTTTCCAAAAACACCACACTACTAACCAGAGCATATAAAACATTTGCTAGACCAATTCTAGAATACAGCTCACCTGTTTGGAACCCTCACCACATCTCTGACATCAATACAATTGAACGTGTCCAGAAATATTTTACAAGAAGAGTTCTCCATTCCTCTGAAAACAACAAAATACCTTATCCCACCAGACTTGAAATCCTAGGCTTAGAAAACTTGGAACTCCGTCGCCTTCGACAAGACCTAAGTTTAACTCACAGAATCATCTATTGTAATGTCCTTCCTGTCAAAGACTACTTCAGCTTTAATTGCAATAATACAAGGGCAACCAATAGATTTAAACTTAATGTAAACCACTTTAATCTAGATTGCAGAAAATATGACTTCTGCAACAGAATCATCAGTGCTTGGAATACTTTACCTGACTCTGTGGTCTCTTCCCATAATCCTAAAAGCTTTAACCAAAAACTTTCTACTATTGACCTCACCCCATTCCTAAGAGGACCATAAGGGGCGTGCATAAGCGCACAAACGTTCCTACCGTTCCTGTCCTATTGTTTTTCTTTTCTTCTTCCTATATATGTTTATATGTGTATATACCATATAATCTTTTTGTATGATGTTGTGACAAAAATAAAAATATATAAAAAAAAAGAGACAGGAAGAAGCTCTAGTGTTATTATTGAGCGTTGAATTGGGTTGAGTTTATTTATTTATTTTTATTTATTTATTTAATTATTTAGATTTTTATACCGCCCTTCTCCCGAAGGACTCAGGGTGGTGTACAGCCAAATTATAAACAATACAATATACAATTAAAACAAAAACTTAAAACAAGCATATTCCATAAATGGCCGAAAATTAAAACAATCAAATTTAAAACCCTTAAAATTCATAAATAGTAGCCCCAATTAAAATTATTTAGGAATTAAAAATTTAAGCCAGTCCCGCTTGAATAAATAAATGCGTTTTCAGCTCATGGCGAAACTGGGATTATCTTCCAATATCTGATTCAAAATATAAGGAAAAAACTATACAGGGTACATTCTTTCAGCCCATTAATAGGGTTTCTATGCACATGAAAGCAGAAAATAAAAGAAAGAGAAGTAGGGAGCAAACTGGAACACAGGTTGTTATACCTGGAAGCATCTTATAATCATTATTCCATGGAAATATGCAAAGGTTGAGCTCAAATATCTCATGCTGATGAAATACTTTTTGGTAAAAAATAATATTAAAAATAGGATGGGTAAATTAAGAGCAGGAAAAAGAGTGACATTTCACAAGCTGGTTATAAATTTTAGAAATGCTACTTAATAGTGTCAGTCAAGTGTCAGTCAAGTATTCCTTAATGTGATTTTGCCTGATGAAATTTGGTCTTCTGCCTGTTTTGAAGACAAAGTTTAATGAACGACTCCAGTGGCTCCAGATACAGAATTAAGTTGCCTATTATATATATACCCTCACCATATGTGTGTGTGTGTGTGTGTGTGTATATATATATATATATATATATATATTATATATATATATATTATATATATATATATATATATATATATATATATATATATATATATTTGTTTTCTGAGGTGTATATATATATATATATATATATATATATATATATATATATATATATATATATATATATATATATATATATATATATATACCCTCACCATATATATATATGACATCAATACAATTGAACGTGTCCAGAAATATTTTACAAGAAAAGTTCTCCATTCCTCTGAAAACAATAAAATACCTTATCCCACCAGACTTGAAATCCTAGTCTTAGACAACTTAGAACTCCATCGCCTTCGACAAGACCTAAGTTTAACTCACAGAATCATCTACTGTAATGTCCTTCCTGTTAAAGAGTACTTCAACTTTAATTGCAATAATACTAGAGCAACTAATATATTTAAACTTAATGTCAACCGCTTTAATCTAGATTGCAGAAAATATGACTTCTGTAACAGAATCATCAGTGCTTGGAATACTTTACCTGACTCTGTGGTCTCTTCTCATAATCCTAAAAGCTTTAACCAAAATCTAGACCGGGATGCCTTATGCACAGTCACTCACGCCCTCGTCACTTCTCGCCTGGACTACTGCAATGCTCTCTACATGGGGTTCCCCTTGAGGTGCACCCGGAGACTTCAGTTGGTTCAGAATGCAGCCATGCGGGTGATAGAGGGAGCCACTTGTGGCTCCCATATAACACCGATCCTGCGCAGGCTGCACTGGCTACCTGTGGTTTTCCGATTGCACTTCAAGGTGCTGGTTACCACCATTAAAGCGCTCCATGGCATAGGACCGGGATATCTTCGGGACCGCCTTCTGTTACCACATGCCTCCCACCGGCCGGTATGATCCCATAGAGAGGGTCTTCTCAGGGTGCTGTCAGCCAAACAGTGTAGGCTGGCGACCCCCAGGGGGAGAGCCTTCTCTGTGGGGGCACCTACCTTCTGGACCTTCCCCCAGGACTTCAACAACTTCCTGACCTCCGGACCTTTCGCCGCGAGCTGAAGATGCATCTATTCTTCCGAGCAGGACTGGCTTAAATAGGGTTTTTAAATATGGATTTTATTGGGGTTTATTTTATATTTTGTATTGTATTTTAAATTTTAGGCCATATTGAATAAGTTTTTTAAAGAGTGTTTTTATTGTAATATATTGTATTGTTTTATATGCCTGTTCACCACCCTGAGTCCTTCGTGAGAAGGGCGGTATAAAAATTAAATTATTATTATTATTATTATTATTATTATTATTATTATTATTATTATTATTATTATTATTATTATTATTATTATTATTATTAAAAACTTTCTACTATTGACCTCATCCCTTTCCTAAGAGGATCATAAGGGGCGTGCATAAGCGCACAAATGTGCCTACCGTTCCTGTCCTATTGTTTTTCTTTTCTTCTTCCTATATATATATATATGCTTATACCTCCTTATATTTGCTCATATATGTGTTTATATACTATATAATCTTTTTGTATGATACCTACATATATTGTTGTGACAAAATAAATAAATAAATAAATAAATAATAAATAAATAAATTTAGCTAAAATGAAAAAAAGCCAGAAAAAAAAAAGTGGGGGAGGAACTCAATTTTTAGTTAGATCAATATTCTTCTTTCTGTATTGCCAGTTTAAACTGATGTTCATTGAATTCTCAGGCAATTTCCAAGCCAAGCTCAAATCTGCTTACTTTCAGCAAAGCTGCCCTTAGCTCTTTGCTTTCCTGGAAACAAATAAAAGCTGAGCAGTTTGGGATTATTGATATTGTATTTTCGGGTTGATTGGCAGCCCCCTCTCTTGGAATTGCAGGATTCCTGCGGAGATGAAATTGCAGTTAAATTCATTTGAGGTAGCACAAGAAAGACACATACTTTTCAGCTGGTATCTTAATAACCAATTATAAAGAAAAGAAAAAGAAAAATTGAAGAAAAGTAATGCAAGTCACACGTTAAACTGGTTTTTATTTATTTGGGGTTTTTTTTCCATCATCAATTAAAAACAACTGTATCCTATCCTTCTCCAAAGTTCAAGAATACGTGTGAATGATTTAATAGAGGTGTTTTTTTTAAAGAAAAGATCTTGCACAAAAGAAAATGTGTGTTGAAAGGAAGGGAAGAGGAAAGATACCAAGAACTTCCTTTAATGGATTAATGTTCCCAGTTTTCCCATCACAAATCCATTATCATATGGTCTTTATTACCAATAGAACTCTTATATCTAACTGAAAATGACTTCAAATACCATAAGTGTTTGATTTTGTAACTAAACATACTTTGGTCAGGGAAGATTTGTTGGTTGTTTGGTTCATTAGTCATATCATGAACAGGTCCAAACTGGTAGTGGGATTCTACCAGTTTGGACCTGTTCGGGTGAACCATTAGCTCCAACTTTCAGCCGTGAGTAAATCTCTTTCTTGGAAGTGGGCCTGCCCACTCGCCCCTGTATTATACGTACCTATATTTCTGCTTCCAAAGTCCAGCTGACTGGGGGCAGCAGAGTGGATTGCTACTCCTCAGCTATTTTCCTTGCTCTCAGCAATGCGGAAGTTCAATTTTCTGCAAATTGCACACACAGTTGTTAAACCAGTAGGATCCTACCACTGCATATAATGGCAGCATGTCAGTAGAAACAAACATATCCTCCTGCTTGACATGTACTTTCAATATCTTTTTTTTGAATTGCCATGACCAAAACTGGATGTAGTATTCCAGGTGTGGTCTTACTAAGGCTTTATAAAGCAGTACTAATACTTCACATGATTTCGATTCTGTGCCTCTGTTTATACAACCAAAGACTGTATTAACTTTTTTGGCTGCTGCTGCAAACTGCTGACTCATGTTTTAAGTGATCATCCACTGGAGCCCCAAGGTCCCTCTAACAGTTACTGATTTTGACCCAGGTTTCACCTAATCTGTACTTGTACCTTTGATTTTCCTGTCCAGGTGTAAAACCTTGCTTTTCTCCACATTAAATTTCATTTTGTGGGATAGGGACCATTGTTCAAGTCTGTCAAGGTCTTTTTGTTGTAATTTGAGGTTAATGACTTATTTTACTGCAACAGAGAGAGTAGGAAGTCAATGCTTCTTTTTCTTTTTCTTAATCTTTCCTCACTTTTCTCTCCCCCTTCCTTTCCATTGTTTTTTCCATTTTCTTTTGTATTTTGCATCTTATTTTATTTTATAACTCAATAAAAATATTAACAGAAAAATAGATCTTTTTGGATCTTGAGCTTGTCTTCTGCGGTGTTGGCTATTTCTGCCAGTTTAGTATAATCTGCAAATTTCATGAGTTCCTCTGGTGGTACCCCACTGCTTACTTCCCTCCATGTAGATGTAATACTATTAAGGAGTACTCATTGAGTACAGTTTGTCAACCAGTTAAAAATCCATCTGGTGGTGATGCTGTCTATCCCACATTTTTCTAGTTTATCAGGAAGTAGGCTGCGGTCTACTTTGTCAATTGCCTTGCTGAAGTCTAAATATACTATGTCCACAGCATTTTGCTGGTCTACTAATTTAGTTACTTTGTCAAAGAATGAAATAAGATTGGTTTGGCAGGATCTTTTTTTAACAAACCCATGCTGGCTACTAGTTATAATTTTTTTCCCCCTAGATGTTCACAGATCTATTTTTTTTCCTCTCAGTATCTTCCCAGGTATTGATGTTAGGCTGATTGGTATGTACTTTCCTGGGTCTATTCCCCCCCACTTTTTTTTCCAAGATGAGAACCACATCAGCTCTTTTCCAATCCTCTGTAGTTCTCCAGTGCTGAAGATTTTTTAAAGATATGATACAAGTGTTCTGTGATAACACTTGGCAGTATAAAAATCGAAATAAATAAATAAATAAATAAATAAATAAATAAATAAATAAATAAATAAATAAATAAATAAATAAATAAATAAATAAATAAATAAATAAATAACATCTGCCAGGTCTTTCAGAACTCTGGGATGTAATTCATCAGGTCCTTGTGATTTATATTCATCAAGGTCAGACAGATGTTCTCTTACCATTTTCTTGCTTATTTTATTTTTTATTTCTAGTCTGCCTTTTACAGTTATGCTTTTGGTAGGTTGGCTATAGTTTATTTTTATGCTGTTACAAAGACTGATGCAAAGAATGAGTAAAGCAGCTCTGTTTCTCTCTACTGCCTGTAACTTGTTTGCCATCTACTCTCTTTAGTGGACTAACTGTGTCCTTGACGTTTTTCTTGTTATTTTTATGTTGAAAGAAACATTGTTTTATTATCTTTGACTTTTGTTGCAAGTCTTTGTTTGTTCTGAGCCTTTGCTTTCCTGACTTCATCTTTGCAGATTTGGGCTCTCTGCTGATATTCTGCCTTAGTTATGTGTCCCTCTTTCCATTTTTGTACTTATCCTTTTTGTCTTTCAGTTTATCAGAGAGATCTTTGTGCAACCATGCTTCTTGTATGTCTTGTTTTTCTTTTTCAGTGGTATTGTGTTGGACTGGGCTTTTATGATCATATTTTTCAGTGTTTCTTGAGTTGTTTTCCCTTTTAAGATTTTTATTCCTGAAATTTTGCTTGGGGTTCTGTCTGAGTTTGTTAAAATCAGTTCTTTTAAAGTTGGATTATATCATATTACTTGTGTTTACATCAGGGGTGAAATCCTACCAGTTCAAATCAGTTTGGGTGAACCAGTAGTGATGATTGGCATTGGTTCACTGAACTGGTAGCAATCATTCCTGGTGGCCTTGCCCCTGCCTGCCAGCCCACCTGCCCATCTGCCCGCTTGCCCGTTCAACAGGCGCTGGGACTGCCTTGCTCACCGCCTCCGTGCTCTGCACTTAGAAGGGGCTGCTGCCACTCTTGCTGCCCTCCCTCCCCACCTGGCTGCAGATGTCTGCCTGCCTTCCTGGAGACCACCATAGCACCACTGTTCACTTTCTTCCTTCTCACATGATGAAACAAAAGCAAATGGTGGTGGTGGTGCTTCGGGAGAGCAGGTGGATGTATTCAATATAATTGTCAGCTGCAGACATCAGCCTGCCCTCCTGAAGCACCACAGCAAACAAAACAACCCCATTATGCCACACCTCCTTCTGCAGCCAAACGCATCCAACGTGCATCCCTTTTCCTCAAATGGGCTGTGCATGGGGTTGCTGGAGAGAGAGAGAGAGAGCAACAAAGCTCTCCAATCTCTTTTTTTTGTGTGTGTGTGAGAGAGGGAATGATCTGAAGCCGAGGCACCCAAGCTTCTGGCAGTCGTGGGGGTGGCTTCTGAGCAGCCCTGAGTCAGCCAGCTCCAGCTGACCTACTCCCTGAATCTCTCCGCTCTTCTCACCCTCCCCTCCACTCAAGCAGTATCAGGCTCTGAGGGACAACACAGGCTCTCATTTTCCCCATGGCGCAGTTTATGCTTGCTATCTCTGCTTGTCTGCTTCCAAGCGGCGATCTTTTCTGAGAAAAACCGTGAGGTTTTGCACCAGGCGGCTGCAGTGGCAGCTTTTATGACTTGTGGATTTCAACTATCAGAATTCCTAAACAAGCAGGATTAATTTATTAATTAATTCCTGAGCATGGCTGGTTCAGGAATTTTAAGAGTTGAAGTCCGTAAGTCATAACAGAGCCATCATTCCCTGCTCTATATGATGAGAAGCATTTTGTGTAGGTAAAAATGACGCCACATAAAGTTCTGCAGCCAGCACGTGAACTGGGTTTAATTAGACCTGGTAGGACCACATCACCATCTTGGCAGAAAGGTTAGGGATCAATAATAAAACCATCATTGTAAAACTAATAATGGTTCCTGTTTTATATTTCCATCAATTAGGGAATATCATCATGTCTTACAGATAACGATCCCATTTGGTAGATGGTTGATGATGATGATGATGACAAGAATGATGATAATGAAATTTATTTGCTGCCTATCTCACCATTGGGCTACTCTGGTTGGCTAACAATCATAAAAAAAAAAATGAAGAAATAAAAAAGAAAGTTTAAAGAAAGCGAAAGTAAAATAGAACAATAAAATAACCAAGGAGGAAAAATACATCAATATGATTAGTTAAAAAATTCTTTACTGGTTACAAAAAAAATCTTCCCTTAAGAGTTTTTTCAGCCTAATATTCAACTGAGGAGAAGGCATGTGGTAAACAGGCTTATATGGTGCAGCTGTTCATAACGTATGTGTTTACATTTAACGGCAAAGAGCATTAAGGTTATGGAGGGCATGCAATACAAAACAAAGATCCAGCGGGTAGAAATGCATACAGTTAAATGTTATCAGTATTATAATTTATGAGATAAAAATGAGATATCTAATTTGTTGAGAAAAAAGTTAACATTAATAGATTTCTCTTTTGAACTTTTATGTGATAAACATAGGAAATGTAAGCTGAAAAAAATCTGAAATTAAAAAAAATGAATAGTTTTATTTCTGATATCTAATTCATCATCCATCCCTGGTCGTTTTTTTTTTAAAGTTTTGTTCATTTATATAATATTTTGTTCCTATTTTAGTAATTGTATGTCCTTATTTTTTGTTTTCTAACTCAAAATAAGGAACCTACATAACTGATATTAAACTTCTATGTTGCTGAAATTCAGCAGCACAATCAGAGGTCTTTGTGGAACATCAGAAGGTTTTAAAACTTGGAAAAGCTTTTTTACATGTTGTGACCTTGATATCAAAGAATATATATTTGAAGAGTTTCAGTCTAAGGTCATAGCAAAATGAAGTTTTCTTTCAATGACCTTGGAATAGAGCTTGGCTCTTTTAAGTGATGTCATTCCAAAATGCTCCAACTATTTTGAGATATCTAACTGCAAAGCTTTGTTAGTTATGCTGAAATCCAGTTATAGTTTCAATGGAGATGTTCCTCGGGAACACAGGAAGGTTAAATTTGACAGGACATCAGGATGAACATATTTCTTTTTTTTTACACAAGCAGAGGGATATTGAAGTTACATAATTCACTGCAAAATAACATGATTATATTCTCCTTAAATTAGATAACCTGTCAGAGCATTTTAATGATCAGGACTGAACAAAACTTTCCCAGTGAAGCAAAATGGTTTTGCATGCACCCATATAATAATAACAATAATATAAAAAAACAGGAGCAGCTTCTGAAACAGCCACCAAACCTTATGAGAAGTGTTTTGATGACTCATTTACTTTATTCACATTTACACATGTTACTAAGCACCTTTTTGCAATGCTTTGCAGAGCCCAATTATTCACAGGCCTTTTGTCTTATAGAGAGAAAGATTGAAGGTCAAATTGCAAAACAAATACAGGTAGTCCTCAATGTATGACTATTCATTTAATGACTATCTGAAGTTGTCAGACACTGAAAAAAGTGATTCACAACCGGTCTTTATATTTATGATATCACAGCATCCCTACAGTTGGGTGCTTGACAACCAGTATGTATTTATGAAGGTTGCAGTGTCTTGGGGTCATGTGACTGATATTTGCAACCTTCCCAGGGGCTTTCAACAATCAAAATGAATGGAGAAAATTCACAAGCATGGCAAAAAGGTTGTAAAATTGGATGTTACTCACTCAACAACCACATTTAGTTTAGCAATGGAAGTTCTGGTCCCAATTGTATTGTGTTGAGGACTACTCTTATAAGAAGAATAGCAACAGCAATAGCACTTAGATTTATATATCACTACAAAGTACTTTACAGCACTCTCTGAACAGTTTTCAAAGTCACCGTATTGCCCCCAGCAATCTGGGTTCTCATTTACCGATCTGAGAAGGAAGGAATGCTGAATCAACCTCAGCCCATCAGGACTGAACTCCTGACTCTGGGCAGAGTTAGCCTGCAATACTGAATTCTAACCATTGTGCTGTCAGGGGGTCTTGAAAGAAAGAATAAATGAGTTGAGAGGAAGGGAAAGAATGGGAATATTACAATTAGATGGAGTTGATGAGATCACCAGAAAGAAAGAAATCAGCTGTTTAAAGAAAAGGCAATGTTTGAAGTGTTATATTGATGTGGTAGAAGGATAATTTACAATAAAAAAAAAACCTGGGGAGAAATATAGCTAGCACAGTTGGTGCCACCTCCATGTAATTTCATTTCCTTTTCTTTTCGTTATTTAACACCTTAAAAAAATCTAATTAGTTCTTTTTTCCTGATCTTTCCGTAATACTGCTTACCTCAGAAAGAAATAACTTGATAGGTTGTGAACCTGATATGAATAGCCAATCAATAAATTTACTCTGATAGTCTATTTCCATGATGGCGAACCTATGGCACATGTTCCCAGAGCCATGTCGCCTGTCATGCGTGGTGTCACACTTTCCTCTTCCAGGTTTCTGGCATGCATGGCAGTGTGGCAGTGTGGCAGTGTGGCAGTGTGGCAGTGCTGCAGTGCCAGGAACTGGAAGAGCTGGTCTTCTATTTTCCTGTGTGAGCATGCTCTCCAGCCAGCTGATCGTCATGTGCACATGTGCACCAAAAACCCGGGAGACTAGCTGGCTGGTATGCATGCGCACATCAGAAATTGGAAATTCATTTTTGGGCACGCACATGCACCCTGGGCAGCTTCTCTTCCGGGTTGCAGCCCAGACGAGTAGTGCCAAAAGGTTTGCCATCACTAGTCTATCTTATTATTCAATAGGCTGAAGTTCAAAACACTGGATATTTTAAAATTCAGGAACATAGATTCCAGTTAAAGGAGTTTTTGTGGCTTTTGGTTTGCTAGTCATTGCCAACTACAGGGGTGGGAGATGCTCATTTCTGTTTCAAAGCCATTATACCAAAACTGTCTGAAGATATTTTCATGCTCCTATGGCCAGCATGACATCATGGAGTGCTATTACCTTCCCACCATTGGAGGTGTCATCAAAAGCTAGATAATCATCTTTAGGCAGCTTTAATCTGAATATCTATACTTTACAGACTGTTAGACATGATGGTCTACCTGCTCCCTTTGAATTCTATGTTTATATGTCTTACTGAATTAGAAGCCATCTGAGAGAGTATGTGGAGAAACTTGGAAATAATAGAAGGGAGCTTAAATATTATTAATAACATACTTATTATACAAGCTGCCAAAGAACTATCAGTAAGCCCAAACAAATAATCTCTAAAACCATCCACCCACACAGAAAAGCAAGTCACCAGAATATAAACTGATAGCAAACTACACTCCTTACTACCACTGATGATGTTACCTAGTTTGGGTAATGAAATATCTGCAGGGAAACAAGCAAGACCAGAGAGCACCAAGGACACCTCAAATTATGCTTTATTTGCCCCATGATTGGCATTAACAATCTTTCTGAAATCTGTGTCAATTTTGCTTCTTTGATGTTGCCCAGCTGTGTGAACCTGGTACTAAAAGGTGCCTGCAACAGACTATTTTTATTATTATTTTGTATATCATGCACACTTTTTTATTCTAGCACCAATGTTGGCTCATGCATTTTTAAAGAACAACTAAGAAGTTAAAAGTATAAATTAAAATTAATTCTAAAGTTAATGCTAATATTAATTAGCCATTAAAAGCCTGGCCAAAAAATTCATTCCTCCTAAATGCTAAGGCAGTATGATGTCATTCTTATTACAGTTTGGAAACAATCCAGAAGATTTTTCACTTGCCAAAAAGGTAATGCCCCAAATAAAGAATTTTAATAGAATAACAGAACTGGAAGGGAGACTCAAGCAGGAGACCCTATACTATGTCAGATGGCTATCAGATGGCTATCTAGTCTCTTCTGAAGAGGAAACACTCTTCTTTAGCATTGGAGGGCCCACAACTTCTGAAGGCAAGCTGTTTCACTAATTGTTCTTACCATCAGGATATTTCTCCTCAGTTCTAGGTTGCTTCTTTCTGTTTATAATGCTAGTCTTGTCTTGCTTTCTGATGCTTTGGAAAATAGATTGACTCATTTTTCTTTGTGGCAGCCCCACAAAAATTGGAACATTGCTATCATGTTGCCTCTAGTCCTTCTTTTCAGTAGACTAGACAAACCCAGTTTGGACCAGTCTATATTTTAGCCTTCAACCACCCCAATCATCTTTGTTGCTCTTCTTTGCACTCTTTCCATAGTCTCAGCATCTTTTTTATATTACAGTATTAAACTACCATGGCAAATTATAGCCTTTATCTATTAAAATAATTTTATCTGACCACTACTTATGATTTATTTCCTTTACCTTGCTTTCCTATCAACTATTTAAAAGTAGAACTTTGTACCTTTCTATGTAAGGATAAACCAAACAGAATTATGCTACAAATAAACAAGATTTTTCTTTCTTTTTAGGAACATCATTTCCCGATGCTAGACCTGTACTTCTACCTAGACTGATTACACATCAGTATTTCAGTTGAGTAAGTTCACGTTGAATTTTATTCTGGTGATTTGTTTTTCTGTGTCTATAGTGAATACTTTTGTGATATCTATTTTTTAACACATCCTTTGCACAGTACCATGCTTAAAAGAAATCTTTTATCTCTTTTAGTTTCAGGGGAAGAGTGAAATAAAAGTACACAGGGTGTTTAGGTTATCTAGCTGAAAGAATCTGCCCACCAAAAGCATTATAAAAATGCTTGGGGATTGAAAGCCAGCACTCAAACTCATGTTTTAATCCTGAAGACAGGAAAGAGATATAATTAGATGAGTACACAATAAGACTTAAGAATCATCTCTAAATATACAGTCAGAAATGCCGCATGCTCTGTAAAAATGAAAATGTCACAAGAAGTACTAGTATGCTTTATTCTCCATTGATAAGACCACACACAGAATTCTGCACCAGTTGTACCCACCATGATACCAATAAAAAATGCTGAGGCCCTAGAAAGAGTGCACAGAAGAGCAACAAAGATAATAAGGGGTCTGGAGGCTCAACTTGATGATGGACAGTTAAGGGAGCTAACCAGTGGGGGATTCAGCCGGTTCCCACCTATTTGGGAGAATCGGTTGTTAAGTTTCTTAGCAGTTTGGAGAACTGGTTGTTGGAAGAAATCTTATTTTGGTTTTTCCCCCCACTTTACAGGACTAATCCTGTAAGGAAGGCAGGAAGGAAACATTCTGGTGTTATTTATAGCCAGATCTGTATGGCCCTGCTTACAGAAACTGCCTTCTGGTTAACCCTTATTACATTGTAATGGCTAAGGCGAAGCACCCATCGATGTGAGTGACGTTGAGTTGGCCACACCCATACGGTCACATGACCACCAAGCCATGCCTACCCAGCTGGTCATTAGGGTAGAGAACTGATTGTTAAATTATTTGAATCCCACCACTGGAGCTAACCCTATAGGCAAGAAGGACTAGAGGTGACATGATAGCTGTTTTCCAGTGCTTGTGGGGTTGTCATAGGCAAGAGAGGGTCAACCTATTTCCCAAGCATCTGAAGGCAGGACAAGAAGTGAATGAAAATGGATGGAAACTTATCAAAGAGAGATCCAACCTAAAATTAAGGAGAAATTTCCTGTCAGAGAGAACAATTAATCAGTGGAAAGGTTTGCTTCCAAAAGTTGTGGATGCTCTCTCACTGGAGCTTTTTAAAAAGCCATTGGAGAATTATTCGTCTGACATGGTATAAGTCTCCTGCTTGAGCAAGGAGTTGGACTAGAAGATCTTCAAGGTCCCATCCAACTCTTAATAACTCTATTATTCTGTATGTACAGGTTGGTTTCCATGGTAGTCACTAGTGCTGAAAGACTAGCCCCTTAAGCACAGAAAGACTTCCATTTAAACCTTAATGATACTGAGTCTCTTTCTGAGATTGAGGGAAGTCACACTAGATACAAAATATATCCCTTTTTAAAAGTGCCAAACAATCTATTTTATTATTTGTAATTTCTAACTCATTTCTGACAAAATCTAATACACCCATGATTAATTAGGGCTACCAGATCTGCACCACAGAAGTTTAGATTATAGCCAGGAGATACAAAAAACTGGTGCTATCTAGTAGTTGTTTAGATTTGTGCTTTGATATCATAACTGAATCATTTATTAATTTTTCTTATTTCACATGACACAATAAAATATTAGCTAAGCACAGAATTGGGCACAATGTGAACAACTATGGCAAAAACAATGGGGTTGGTTAGATCTATGTATTGCATGAACAAGGCTACAAATTGGCTGTGGGTGACTAGCCAGGATATTTGTTTAGCTCAACTTTGGAATTGTAGAAATTAAGCACCCTTCATAAATTCATCTGTAATGATAAAAGCTTGTTACATGACTTTTTCTTTTGGTTTTTGTTTGCAATACAGGTGGTCCTCAACTTATAACCACAATTGAGCTCAAAATTTCTGTTGCTAAGCGAGTCTATCATTGTGAATTTTCCCTTTATTCCCCCAAGTTTTCTTGCAACTGTCATAACTATGAGTTATTTGCCAAGCATCTGAATTTTAAAGCATCATGTGACCATGGGGATGCTGCAACAGTCATAAGTGTGAAGAATGGTCATAAGTAAGTTTTTTTTTAGTTTGTGACTTTGCGACTTTGTCCTTGTGGCTTCAAACGGTCACTAAATGAACTGTTGTACATCGAGGACTACCTGTAACATAGTGGAAAACATTGATGAAAAGACGATATATTTAATGATCCATATAATTTTATTTCTTAATGGTTAAGAAAATGGCAGTAGCCACCTTTTGTCAGAATTCTTTCTGTATTGTTTCTGGGATTTGTATAATATATTTTCTCCCTTTTTAAAATGTTTTCATTTTTGCTGTGTTTTGGAAACTTTCACTAATATCCAGGTTTTAGATTAGCATCATCCGATTGACTTCTTTGTTTGGGCTGTGAGTTTATATTTATTCAAACTGGTTCAAAACTGAAGTGTCACTCAGAAAGTAGATACAAAAATAGGCAGCCATGTTATGTTTCTTGTATCATGTACAACCCCTAAAGTCCCCAAACCTCGTGCAGCCAGACAATGACAGCATAATTTCCTGACAATTTTCAACAGGAAATAAAAGGAAATATCATGTTAAGCTCTCATAGACTTAACACGCTACATTAAACAAAAATAAGATGAATATGAACTGACAATGGTAGACAAGCATGACGTTGTTATAATATCACAGCTTCATGGACTACGACCCTTTCGATAAAATAAAAAATATATCTATGACCATCATCAACACTTCCAAGCTGTCTCTGTTATAGACCGTGTAAAAAAAATAGACATGTTGAGGACTCAGCAGAACTCAGCTCAAGAATCTGCTTGGAATAAAGATCACCATATGAACATGATTAGAAATATCTTTTATTACCATTAATAGACTTAATACTTGAGAATAAGAAAAAAAAGAGTTTTAGAGATGAGGCACAAATTAGAACCTATAAAGAATAAGCCAGTGCAAAAGAAACCACCTATATAACGTATTGTCAGTACACTATAACATCCTTTCAGTTTATAAATCATACAGTGGAAATCATTTCTTGCAAAAGTTGTATAAAAATTTACAACCAATGGAATGCTGACATATAGCTTGTTGCATTGAGTAATTGTATATCTAGATCATCTATCCTTCATCATCAGAGCTTTAGCTTGCAAAATATAAAAATAATTGTATTCACTCTGATTAAAAGCACTTGTCAATATCCTAGAAGCCATAGTATCCTGGTAGTCCTCGACTTACGATCAGAATTGAGCCCAAAATTTCTGTTGCTAAGTGACAAATGTGTCAAGTGAGTTTTGCCCCATTTTACAACCTTTGTTGCCACATTTGTTAAGTGAATCACTGCAATTGTTAAGTTATTAACATGTACGTTAAATGAATCTGACTTCCCCATTAACTTTGCTTGTTGGAAGAAAGGGGATCAAATGAACACTGCAACCCCCATAACTATGAATCAGTTACCAAGCATCTGAATTTTGATCATATGATCATGTGGATGCTGCAATCTCAGCCTTCCATCCTTTATAAGGTAGGTAAAATGAGGACCCAGATTGTTGGGGACAATAAATTGACTTTGTATATAATATACAAATGGATGAAGACTATTGCTTGACATAGTGTAAGCCGCCCTGAGTCTTCGGAGAAGGGCGGGATATAAATGCAAATAAAAAAAAATAGTCATAAGAGTGAAAAATGGACATAAATCACTTTTTTCACTAAATGAATTGGTAAGTCGAGGACTAGCTGTAATTCTCTAAATTATTCTGATGATAGATTGGCTAAAGCCAGCAAAGAACCCCCCCAAAAACCCAACAACAGCCAACAAGGTCCTCGGCAGATGGCAGCACTGGCTGACTTTGACTATGATTAGAAGCTATACAGGATTGAGCCAGGTTAGCATTTGGATTAGAGACCTTAAAGTACAACCAGCACTGTAAGCTAAACAGAGAAGCTGAAAAGTAACCTGGAAGAAGACAATAACAAGCAACTTTTATTCTAGTGTCAAGAAAGCTTCTTGGACAGCTCCATGAAATCACCAAAAGTTAAGTTTGTGTTTGAAAAATAAATGTATAGTCGTCCTCGATCAGGTGCAAATTATCTAATCATATCTATTTGATATAGGTCATGAATCCAATTCAGGGGGGAAATATGTGGGTCTGTAGATATTTAAGCATTCCTTGAACCACTGAATTGGTTCAAAAGCATCCAATTCAATTTCGCATGTCAAATTGATTCTGAAATTAGAATTGACAATTTGATTTAAAGGGATAATTCAATCAGATTCTCTTTGCATTGGATTTTCAAATTAAATATTTTTACCACATATACTGTAATATATATATTATATAACAGTATGTGTGGGGTTTTTAAAGTAAGATTCTCTTTCAGCACTGTTTCCCAACCAAAACTGTTCATTCCTTTTACATAGCACACCTCATGTACCCATAGAGCAAGAGGCAATTTAAAAATCCCAAGGAGAAGCCAGTTCTAAAGTTTATTTGTTGCATGTCCTATTAATGTCTTTGGGAATAAGTCTCACTGTACTCAGAGGGATAAATCTGTGAATAAACCTCTACGAGAGGTTTAATAAATTGTATACTTGGAACAATGATGAACTGCTGCTATGCAGGGATGTTACAAGAACAAATAAATTGAGAACTGCAAAGCATTCTGCAAATGAGAACTACAGATAAACATTTTCATCACATGCCCAGGAGGAATGGGATTACAGGGAGAAAAATGTTTCACGTTGTAGTATGGTACTTGATCCCACTCAAGGAAGTTGTTCTTTTCTTCTCTGACTCCTGTAGGGAAAACTAGTGTAATTTGTGAATGAGGTTTTGATCCTTGGAATGTTTCTCTTTCAGTGAAGCAAGATATTTAGCAACTTTTCCCATTGATGTAAAAGCCTTTTCTCTTGTAAAAGAAAAAGTTGATGATACTTCCTAACACCATTTCCTAAGTAACAACTTATGGGAAGCATGCAGATGGAGAAGCCAAGGGTTACCTGAAGCAGAGAAAATCCACGCTTGAATGGAAGATCACATCTTTACAAGCACACTCGGCACTCATCTTTTCCAGTGACTATGAAAATAATCAGTGTAATGATCTATGAGACCCATGATCTATGAGATCTATGGTTTTATCGATAAAACCGGTTTAGCTCACGCTGGTAAAAGCCTGTTATTAAGAACACAGTAGCCTGCAATTACTGCAGGTTCGAGCCCGGCCCAAGGTTGACTCAGCCTTCCATCCTTTATAAGGTAGGTAAAATGAGGACCCAGATTGTTGGGGGGGGGCAATAAGTTGACTTTGTAAAAATATACAAATAGAATGAGACTATTGCCTTATACACTGTAAGCCGCCCTGAGTCTTCGGAGAAGGGCGGGGTATAAATGTAAACAAAAACAAAAAAAAGTGATAAAGTGCAACATCATGCCAGGATACCAAAGGTTTGATGTATGATGGAAGGGATCAAATATGGGCTGATGAATAAAGAAAAAATACTTTAGATCAGGACCTAAAGTTCCATGTTGAGGACTTGTCCCAAAACAACTGGACCCCACAAATCTCCTTCTAAATTTTAATGAGATGCCGTGACAAGACTGATAGAAAAGTCAGAATCCAATACTTTAGTAGAAAAGAGGATCTAGGTCAGGGGTGTCAAACTCACAGCCCGCAGGCTGGAACCGTCATACACTGGCTACATCCACCTCTGCTTTAGCAAAGGGGAAAAAAGTCATGATGCATCACATGACGACAATGTGATGGTGCAAGTTTGACACCTCTGATCTGGATGTATGTGATGATGTGTCAATATGTTATGTGTAAGAGTTTATTAATTCTGCAGTTCACTATACTGTTTGTTATTGTTTGCTACTATTCTTCTTGCCACCTTTTTCACATTGGGAAATCTTTTGGAATCAAGATGGTAAAAGACAGCTTTGGGTAGCTATTTAATTACTGGTTTAAATTTTTAGATTAGTAATCTCTGCTTAAATTAGTCAGGAGAATTGTGTTGATCAGCAGTGTATATTGCTAATCAGTTGTACCAATATTGCATTGGCATCCTTCAGTTTCAAAAGACTATGGTATCATGCTCTGGAAAGAGGTCCTAAAACAGCATCTAGTGTGACTAAAAAGGCCAATTTGAGAGTGGCAATCCCTTTCACACTGAGGACAGATACATTTTTCCCATGCCCAGCCCCCAGATTTCGCCGGTTCCAGGACTGCCTCTTTGCCTTGGCCTGCCAAAATATATTAAACAACCAAGTTTATTGAAACTTTGAGTGAATAAATATTTGCAATTATTGTACCATATATTGCTGTCTTCTGGGATTAATGTAGGGCCGGAATAGCTCAGGCTGTTAGAGCCTGTTATTAGAACACAGTAGCCTGCAATTACTGCAGGTTCAAGCCCGGCCCAAGGTTGACTCAGCCTTCCATCCTTTATAAGGTAGGTAAAATGAGGACCCAGATTGTTGGGGACAATAAGTTGACTTTGTAAAAATATACAAATAGAATGAGACTATTGCCTTATACACTGTAAGCCGCCCTGAGTCTTCGGAGAAGGGCGGGATATAAATGTAAACAAAACAAAAAACCAAAAAACAACAACCATGGAGGACAAAAGTCCTGGAAGGGAAGAAAAAGGAAGGAATACATTTTTCCCCTCATAATGTTATACTAAAACTGAAGCAAGATCAAAATGCTGTGACACTTGTGTTGGAATTGAAGCAGTGATGGATTGCTCCCAGTTCTGTCCGGTTCTATAGAACCAATAGTAAAACCAGCAGGAGGCTTTGCCCACCCCATCATCAAGGGGCTTCTGTGCTCCCATAGCGAACTGGTAGTAAAGGTAAGTAGAACCCACCTCTGAATTGAAGCCATTTGGATTTGCTCTATTGCTACTGGTATTTCCGTGGTTTGCTAAAGGAAAAATCAGTTGTGATTGTCATTGCATTGAAAATGTTTGTTTGATCAGTAATTTTCTTACCCAAATCTGGTTAATTATAGTTGCATAATCATATTGCAACATAAGTGAGCTGTGCATTCAGCTACACACTTGAATTTAGACCTAAAGTCTACGAATAAGGAACCTGATAGTTTTTATATGTTTCAGGTGTCAGCTTCCATTAGTGACAGTCATCTTGGGCAAATGGATAGATTGTGAAAGCTGCCAAATGAAGCGTCTTCTTCTTCTTCTTTTTTTGCAGATAATTGGAAAGGACTAATTTAATTGTGTTGGAGAAATGGATCATGTTCCCCTTCCTCTACTTATCTTTCTGGATTGTAGCAAAAGTTTGTAAAGAGATTATACCTGGTTTCAGTGTTCACCATACTCTGAGGCCTGTGTCTTGATTTCATTCTTACCACATTCAGTCAAAGCCTATTTTCACATATTTCTGATCAGTGTAGGCATAGGAGTAGAATGGGCTTGTACGCACATTCCTGGAAGGTACACAATTCCATTTGCCAAATGGCCAAAGTATATTTAGCCTTTGAATCTTCTTCTTAAGTGAGTTGCATATTCCAGTCTGTAACAATACCACTGCTCACAGCTAGCACCAGCTTGATGTTTTTTTTTAAAAAAAAGAGTATATAATTTACTATTGGACTGGGGCCATTATATCAACATCAATCATTCTCTGGCTTTAATTGCTTTAAGCCTATTTTACATTTCCTGATGCTTCAAAAGGTGGAAGTGCTTTCATAACAGTTATTGATATAAATAGAAATGGGCCTGGAAGAATGGTATATTTGTAATGGGTCACTGAGCCTGCCTAATATGCCTTATTGCTAGATATGCTACATTAACTATCTCCATGTTTGCCTTGATCTTTGACAGTACAAGCATTCCAGAAAGGCTGAAACTTTTAATTAGAGACCTGTGCAGCTTTGCCTCTTACTAGTGTAATCATTAAATTGATTTTTCCAGTCCATCATGTAATTGTTCCAGCGAAGGAATCCTGCTTTCCACTCTCGTTCTGCTTCATCAATATCTTCTGTAAAACATGAAATGGGTGACATTAATCTAAATTTAAATCTATTTGTACATTAATTGAAAAATAATCCTGATTACCAATGCCGTTTCCCCCTAAATACACCACACACCATTTTGCCCTCCTTCTTGTCACCTGATTTATTGCAAATCCAAAGGGCAAAGTTTTAACTCTGGATTATAACATAATCAGTTAAAATGAAGAATTATTCTTCTGGCCCAATATGCCACATCATTTGCATTTTCAACTTTCACACCCACAAATGACATTTAACAAGGAGCTTACAATTTACTGTTGATGGCTGGGGTCCAGATGCAGACTTCCAGTTAAGGGATGCAATAAATTTTCATAAATTTATTTTCTTGACATAATCAATTATCCATATTACCAATTGAGGAAGAGTACTTAAAATATAGCAACATGATTTTGGGTATTATAATAGATCAGCAAAATAAGAAAGATTTATAGAGCCAGCTGTTCAGAATTAGGCAGGAGACACTAAGAAATGGCTACAGCTCCACACATACTGCTTTTCTGTTTAATTTTTAATCTACTAAATTGATAGATATATTAATAACAAGGAAAGAGAAATTACCCAATGATTTTTCAAGGTAAGTAGCTGTATTCAGAAATCTCAATGACATCATCACACAAGGGACATGTTTATTTAATTTTATGACATAAGGATATGACACGTCCTTTGTGAAATGGCTTTATATTTTACAGGTCTTCATTTGTTCTCACCTTATGCTTCCAATGGACATATCATGTCCTTACATACTGGACATGAATTATTTCAACTCCTCCCCTTAGGATGCCACTATAGGGCATTGCATGCCAAAACATTAGACACAAAAATGGTTGGTTTTCCCCCCCTCATGCCATCATTCTGCTGAACACCTAATTACCACAGTACTGTTTCATGTCTAAAGATATTTACCCATATAGTATGGCTGTATTACTATTATCCTTCTCATCTATTCTACTACCTTTTCCTATTGGTATGTTATGATTATATTAATTTGCTGTTTCTATGTACATTCAGAGCTTATGCACCGGAGACAAATTCCTTGTGTGTCCCCAATCACACTTGGTCAATAAACCATTCTATTCTGTCCTGCCTATCCTATCCTATCCTATCCTATCCTAGCCTAGCCTAGCCTAGCCTAGCCTAGCCTACCCTACCCTACCCTACCCTACCCTACCCCACTCTATTCTACTCCAATCTGAAAGCAAAATATCTCTTTAACATTAATAATAGCATCATTGTTGGGACAAAAAAGTCAAGTTGAAGGACTGGTGTCATATAGTTTTTTCTTAGAATTTATTGAAAGAATAAATTCTTCCAATTTAGACAGGACATTCACACATACCTTGGGCAATGTAGTAGTTAAATAATGCAAGAACAAATCTCCAATTTTAATGGATCTATAATTAGGGATATTTTATGGTGTTATCATGCTCTTGACAGAATAAGTGGCCTAAACATGAGATGTCACTTTCCACTGAGATTTCTTTTAAAGAAATAAATAGGAGGAACGAGAATTCTACTGAATCCACCATGTACATGACTACCACTCTTCAAGGTGCCCTTGAACTATTTTTAGTATTCTCTCTCAGTCATTGGTTCATACAATTTTATTAAACTATATTGCTTTGCGAAGCAGCTTTAAAGGGATTTGAAGCTTTGCACAGTGCTTGTACAAATGTGATTTTAGAAATAATGGGTCAAATTTAGATCTAATTATACTAAAGGTAGACCAAATAAAATCACTGGAACTTAAGAAACCTTAACTAACATGGATCCCCATTCTTTTCGGCATGTCTAATTATAACTAAATCCATTCCACCATCTTATTATCTTTTGTGCTGCTGCTATTTTTATATTACAGGTATAATCTCTACATGAGCATAATTGCTTGCTTTGCTTGTTTTTTGTACTACTATATCATAGTTCTGAAGCCTTAAAGCTTTATCATAACAGCAGTAATTTCTATATAAAACATAGTCCATTCTTTCAGCCTATCGATTTCTCTTGCTGTTCCCTGTATTTGGGAATCTTAAGTGATGTTGTGGAATTCATAAGTTTCAGCTTGAATTCAGATAACAGTCTACAGAAAAAAACGTCTGCCCTCTAACACAGTTATATTTTTACAATTTTGTGTTATGAAAAAGTACCCATAGCAATTAAGGGATACAATGGTCCTCATATGTGATTTGGAATGGGTCCAGGTTACTTGAGGGACTGTCTCACCCCACTTGGATTGATCTGTACCACTTGTGCCGGCAGAGGAGCCATGTTGCAAGTCCAGTCACTGCCAGGGTCCAGGAGCAGGGCTTTCTCTACTGTTGCTCCTGCCCTCTGGAACATCTTGTCCCCCAATGTGAGGTTAGCCCCAACCCTCCTATCTTTTTGCAAGGGCCTAAAGATGTGGCTTTGTCAGCTTGGGGACCCAGTGGGAGAAAGTGCAATTTCTCTGACTGATTGAGTAATAACAGATCACACATCCCCCCACCCCAGTCCACCCCCACCCTCCCCATGTATCCTTGGCTTTAATTTCTGATTTTAACTTTTTTTGTTTTAACTGCTTATGTAACTGTAAGCTGCCCAGAGTAACCTTATGGTAAAATGGGCAGCCGATAAATTTTATAAATAAACAAACAAACAAACAAATAAAGAAAAATGGGATCTTGATTCGAGTGATCATTTCCATGATTTTAGGTTTCTAGGAAATAAACCATCTTTCATTTTTAATGAAAAGCTGCGGTAGGAAATGTTGAGGCATCTAGAAATTGTTGACCAAACATTCTTTATATTAATTACTGAACATTTCTCAATCTTAGTGACTTTAAGATGTTTGGATTCCAACTCACAAAATGTT
The DNA here is from genome assembly GCF_028640845.1 of Ahaetulla prasina. Taxonomy (NCBI): domain Eukaryota; kingdom Metazoa; phylum Chordata; class Lepidosauria; order Squamata; family Colubridae; genus Ahaetulla; species Ahaetulla prasina. Next base: position 90,817,175 of record NC_080544.1, read on the forward strand.
AGAACTAGAGCATATGGCTGAGAAATTCTGGAAGTTGGCTTCCACAAATTTTGACCTCACTGAGTTTGAGCAACATTGAGTTGGTATATGCTAGTGCAGTGATGGCTAACCTTTTCCGGACTAAGTGCCCAAAGTGTGTCTGCCCGAACCCCCAAAATGCAATGTACGGTGGCCCTCCTGCATGCACCCCGCCCTCTATGCATGCGCAGCAGAAACCTAAAGACCAGCTGGCCAGCTGGAGGCACACACACATGTACAATGGGGCTAAACTGGGGTGATGGCTCGCATGCCATCAGAGAAGGTGCTGTGTGCCACCTCTGGCACGCATGCCACCTCTGGCATGCATCACAGTGCTAGTAGAAGCACTATCCAGACCATACCATTAAAATATATTTCTCATTGCATGCAGAAGAATTCAAGCATAAAAATAGGATTTGTTTGGGTGTGTGTATAGAGGTGGATTAATTAATGGAGATTTATTTTAGTGAATGTAATCTTTTTAGAATAAACTCTGTATTTGATTTTATAAAAATAATTATTCACCCACAAAAACCTTAAAATTGAAATTAAAATGTAGTAGCAAGATGATCTTGAATTAACCAATTTAATAAATACAAATATATTTAGCAGCAAAATTACCTGTCATCTCCAGGACCTTAGGAAAAAGGATGTTCCAGAATCGGCACGTCTGAGCCCGCAATTTTGTCTGAATCTTTGTAGTATTTGTGCTTAATACGAAGTAATTTTGTTCAGTGGTTGTGAAGACTGGCCATCTTGTCCCATTAATCTGATTTCCATTGGGTGTTCTATAAGATTAAAAAGAAGCATTAGAATCCTCATGGGAAATTAGCTAGGCATATCAACCATTTAAAAAATCCTATTGATCATTCCAAATCTCAGAAAGTTTGCATGGGAATAATTCTATACTAAAGGGTATCAGACATAAATATCAAAATTCCCGGTGCCCTGGGGGTACAATGATTAGAATGCAGTACTGCAGGTTAACTCTGCCCACAGTCTGGAGTTTGATTCTGACAGAGCTCAAGGATGACTTAGCCTTCCATCCTCCTAAGGTCGGAAAAATATGCTGATATTGTAAAGCACTATAGAGAGGTATATAAGTCTAAGTGCTATTGGTAACACTAATAGTAATAGCAATATGCATTTGGAATGAATTGGATTCTTCTTAAGATGCATTATATGTCGTTAAGTAAGTAATATATGTCGTTAAGTAATCATGTTATCAGTTTTGAAGATAAACCCAAATTGTCAGGGGTAGAAAACAATGTCTTGTATAACAATAACAAAAACAAATCCACTAAATGCTTAATAAGATTGCTAATATCTCATTTACATATGCAAATGACATTCCATTGCTTTGTTTCCTTCTAGGCAGAAATTTCTGTAACTATATGCAGTAATGTAGGTAAAATAATTAATAAATATACTGATTAAAGTATGTTTTTTTTAAAAAAAAGTTTCATAATGGAAATAAGCATCTTTTACCTGTTGAAAGTAGATAATGTGGGAAAATGTGTCAGAAGTATTGCTATAAAGAGAATTTCCTAAGGGAATTTTATTAATGCAAGTTTATACATTAAAGATCACTTACTATGCCTTGATGTTTACAGTAGAATGATGGAATAAATCTGGGCGGATAAGAATTGTGAGAAAAAAGTTGACATGAAGAATGTTATGAAGAACAGTTAATGAAATTGGGTATGTCTAGTCTATGAAAAGAAGGACTAGGGAAGACATGATAGAGGTGTTCCAATATGTGAAAGTCTCCTACAAAGACCAAGGAATCGAACTATTTTCCAAAGCACTTTGAAAGAAGGCTTTCAAGAAGAGACTGGACAACCATTTATCTGAAATGGAATAGGGACTCCTACTTGAGCAGTGGGTTGGACTACTTTCTTTAAGAAGAGATGGTAGAGAAAAGGAAAGGGGCAAGATCATAGAAACAGAATAACAGACTTGGAAGGGACTTTGGAGGTTTTTATGTTGATTTAGTCCAATTCAGACTGTTGAGGTTGAATTGCATAAGGTCTCCAAAACTTCAAGCAGAATTTCAGGCAGATACCAGTGGATAAATATGAGACTTACCGCATTTTAAGAACGCAGTTCACCATTATTTTATGGTGATTTCACTTTTTGCCTTGACCTATGCATATGCAACATGCTTTAATTTCTCTTTCAGATTCTAAATCCTCACAAAAGGTGCACAAATAGATTTTTCATAAAAAGGAATTGGCAATGCAATCTACAGGTGGTATAAATGGCTGCTTCCATGAGCTTGCTTTTTCCTAATAATGAACATTTTGCATAGTGGAAACACTTTGCATACCTGAGGAAGGATTTCACTCCAATAGCATTGCCCTATCCATTTGTTGTGGCAGAAAGGGATGCTGTGGAGTCAAGGAATTCTGACTGGTGGGGTTTATTTATTTATTTATTTATTTATTATTTATATTTTTATACCGCCCTTCTCCGAAGACTCAGGGTGGTGTAAAGCAGAAATAAAACATAAATATTTACAGTTTAAAATACAATAACCATTAAAAATCTAATTCAATTATGCTGAAAAATTTAAAAATTTTGAATAAAAATCATTATTAAAATTAATCCCCCTAAAATCCCATTAAAACTTTAAATTTAAAATTGTATCAGGCCAGCCCTGCTTGATGAAAAAAGAAGGCTTTGAGCTCAGGGATCAGGGAGAAGTCGTAGCCCAACGGGAAGTTCATTCCACAGGGCCGGAGCTCCCACAGAGAATGCTCTCCCCCTGGGGGTCACCAGCCAACATTGTCTGGCCGACAGCACCCTGAGAAGGCCCTCTCTGTGGGAGCGCACAGGTCAATGGGAGATTATCGATGGCAGTAGGTGGTCCCGTAAATATCCCGGTCCCAGGCCATGGAGTGCTTTAAAGGTGATCACCAGAACCTTGAATCGCACCCGGAAGACCACCAGCAACCAGTGCAGCCTGCGCAGGAGAGGTGTTACATGGGAGCTACGGGAAGCTCCCTCAATCCCCCGCGTGGCTGCATTCTGTACCAGTTGAAGCCTCCTGGTGCTCTTCAAGGGTAGCCCCATGTAGAGAGCATTGCAGTAATCCAGACGGGAAATAACGAGGGCATGAGTGACTGTACATAACGAGTCCCGATCCAGGAAAAGGCGCAATTGGTGGATCAGGCGAACCTGATAAAAAGCTCCCCTGGTGACGGCCATCAGATGGTTTTCTAAAGACAGCCGAGCGTCCAGGAGAACACCTAAATTGCGCACCGATTCCCTGGGGGCCAACGATTCGCCCCCCCAGTCAAAGATGGAGTTAATTGACTGTGCCGGGATGACGGTATCCACAGCCACTCTGTCTTGGATGGGTTGAGCTGGAGTCTGTTCATCCCCATCCAGACCCGAACGGTCTCAAGGCACCGGGTCATCACATCAACGGCTTCGTTGGGGTGGTTCGGGGTGGAAATGTACAGCTGAGTGTCATCAGCGTACAGTTGACAACTCACCCCAAAACCACGGATGATCTCCCCCAGCGGCTTCATATAGATGTTGAACAGGAGAGGCTAGAGAATCGACCCCTGTGGAACCCCACAAATGAGTTGTCTAGCAGTCGACCTCTGCTCCCCTGTCAACACCGTCTGCGAATGGTCGGAGAGGTAGGAGGAGAACCACCGAAAAATGGTGCCCCCCCCTCCCAAACCCTCCAACCCTCGCAGCAAGATACCATGGTCGATGGTATCAAAAGCCGCTGACAGATCCAACAGGACAAGGACAGAGGAACAACCCCTGTCCCGTGCCCTCCAGAGATCATCAACCAACGCGACCAAAGCCGTCTCCATGCTATACCCAGACCTGAAGCCGGACTGGCATGGGTCTAGATAGACAGTTTCCTCCAGGTACTGGGGAAGCTGCCATGCCACCACACTCTCAACAACCTTCGCAACAAAGCAAAGGTTGGAGACAGGACAATAATTAGCCAAAATAGCCAGGTCCAGGGAAGGCTTCTTAACGAGGGTCTATGAGAAGTAACTTTTCTGCAATGGTTCCTGCCCTTTGTAGCAATGTGACATTCAGGTTGAGATCAGCCCCCAAACCCCCTTGGCTTTCCTAAAGAGTTTCAAAACCTATGCATTTATAAAATGTATAGGCTGCCCATCTTACCTCAAGATAACTCTAGCTTTGCCAATTGGCCTGGAGCCCCAATGGGGGCATTCTACACTGGCTGTGGTTAGTGGGCTAGGAAGAAAAGCCCACCCCCACCATATTGTATTATGATTTCTTTTGTTGTTGTTGCGAAGTCATGTCCGACCCATCGTGACCCCATGGACAACGTTCCTCCAGGCCTTCCTGTCCTCTACTATCCTCTGGAGTCCATTTAAATTAACACCGACTGCTTCAGTGACTCCATCCAGCTATCTCATTCTCTGTTGTCCCTTTCTTCTTTTTCCCTCAATCTTTCCCAGCATTAGGCTCTTCTCCAGTGAGTCCTTCCTCCTCATTAAATGGCCAAAGTATTTCAATTTCATCTTCAGGATCTGACCTTCTAAGGAGAATTCTGATTTCTAAGTTATTTAATTTTGGCTAATTGTAATGTTATGTTCGTATTTTTCTTTTACAATACTGGTAAGCCACCCAGAGTAGCCAGATAGTAAGGTGAAAGGTATATAAATTTAATAAATGAATAAAAGCAACAACAATAAAGTGCATGCGTGAAATGCATACTGCAGGATCAAACCTGGATATCTCCAGTTAAGAAATAATTAGTAGAATGTGTATGAACAGTGACTGAGATATAAAAAGATGCTTCTATTTCTGTTGTGCATAAATAAAACAAATGGGGAAAATGAGGCATTCCATTTTAAAACTTGACATCCATTTTTCAGGAAGAAACTTTATAGAAATTAGGTGCATAATCAAATCACAAAATAAAGGCTTAAAAACAACAACAACAACAACAACAACAACAACAGCTTCCCTGAAAATGGTTTGCAGAACTTTATGAATGCTATCTAATAACATTCAGATGAATAACATTCAATGTAAAAAAAAGGCTTGAATATACAGAACTGAATTTAGTAATTTGGTATTCTTCTCCATGGTATCAAGCCAGGAAAGCTGGCAAAGAAAAGCTGCCGCTTTCTGAGGACAGGACGGGTTTAAGATTGTTTACCTATCTAAAAGGAAAAGATCAAGATTTGGCCATTTGAAGAAAATTTGGAGAACTGTAAATGTTTACTTCAAAGGTTTTTCTTTCCCTCATCTAGAGTGGCAGAGTTGTTAATGAATGCTACATTTACCTACTGGAAGACCTTGATAAAAAGGGATTGGATTTGAAATCCGTCTTCAGCTGAAGAAAAGAAGCCCTTTCATGAGGTAAATTGCTTGATTTATGCAAGGGCTGGATTGTCATATTTTAAAAGAACAAAGATGCTGTAACTAAATGGTGTGATACTGGTAAATACCCAGCGATGTTGTTTATTTTACAAAAGATTACCTGTTGTTTTTGTTACAGCTACAGGTAGAACACCTGTAACAGCTCTTCACAGCAAGTATTCAGATATTCAAGGTGTTTGTTACCACCTTTAAAGTGCTCCATGGCTTAGGACCAGGCTATTTACGGGACCGCCTACTGCCACAAACAGCCTCCCACCAACCTGTGCGCTCCCACAGGGAGGGCCTCCTTGGGGTGCCGTTGGTGAAACAATGTCGACTGGTGACCCCCAGGGGTAGGGCCTTCTCTGTGGGGGCTCCTGCCCTCTGGAACGAGCTGCCTCCAGGGCTTCGCCAGCTCCTTTGGACCTTCCGCCGTGAACTGAAGACTCTTTTATCCCATTGAGCTGGACTAGCCTGATTAAGTAATTTTAAATGGGGTTTTAGTTTTTTGTATTATTTAGTTCTTTAATATTTTTGGCCACTATTTATATAAATTTTTATTCTGTTTTTAATGTGTATTTATTGTATCTTTTAAATTGGCTGTTAACCGCCCTGAGTCCTTCGGGAGAAGGGCGGTATACAAATGCAATAAATGAATAAATGAATAAATGAATAAATGAATAAATGAATGAATGAATAAATAAATAAATAAATAAATGAATGAATGAATAAATAAATAAATAAATAAATATAACAGTGGAAAGTAACTTTCTAATTTTATGTGTGGTTTCATTTAACATTTTTGCTGAATTTAAAATGTAGGCTGATGATGGAATGAAGAAAATGCAAAATATGCCTCCTATAAATTTTATCTGCTTCAGAGCTTATTCTCACCAATGTTCCATGTTTGGATAAACTTCCCCTAAACCTTTCCTATAATCTGTGCAGCTATATTGTTGATGAGGCCTCCATTATGTCCTGCAAAAATGGCACAGTATAATTGTGAAAAGAGCTACTGGAAGCATCACAAAGGGTTTCTTTCCAATGCACCCTTGGAAGCCTCTGAAAAGCTTTTATGACTGTTTGAGAAGGCTAAGAGGAAGCTGTCAAGTGATGGGAATGACCTTGAAACCTTCACAGCACAAAATGCCTCCTACTCAAAGTCTCCTCTCAAAGCCTACAGAATATCATATTTTATTCTACTTGGCTGCGACTGTACAAGAAACAAATAAAAAGGCTACAATATGCAGCTAGTGGTCTGTTGTATGGGCAATTTATGCATTGGAATCTTCCTGTGTAGTGAACATAAGCAGGGTATACTTTGCTAATCACAGAAATTTTTTTAAAATGTATCATACGATTACATGCTCAAGCTAAGAGTGTGGGACATGGTGGCTCAGTGGCTAAGATGCTGAGCTTATCGATCGAAAGGTTGGCAGCTCAGCAGTTCAGATTCCTAGTGTTGCATAATGGGTGAGCTCCCATTACTCGTCCCAGCTTCTGACAACCTAGCAGTTCAAAAGCTTGTAAAAAATGCAAGTAGAAAAATAGAGACCACCTTTAGTGGGAAGGTAACAGCGTTCCGTGTGCCTTTGGCATTTAGTCATGCCGGCCACATAACCATGGAGACATCTTTGGACAGCGCTGGCTCTTTGGCTTTGAAACAGAGATGAGCATCACCCCCTAGAGTCAGGAATGACTAACACATATGTGTGACGGGAACCTTTACCTTTACAAGCTAAAAGTGGGGTAACATTTCAGAGAATTCACCCTTGTTCTTGAAGCTGATCTAGCTACTAGGTGGCCTCTTGTGCAATTCAAGATGTTCGTTACCAACTTTAAATCTCCACATGGCTCAGGGATGGTTATCTCCAAGACCACTTACTGTGAAATAAATATCTCTATCTTATAAGATCAGCACCATCCTGCTGATGGTCCTATTCCCTGTGGAGTTCCATCTGCAAGGATCCTGTAGTCAGGCCTTCATAAGAGAGGCTCCCTTCCTGTGAAATAGCTTGTCTTCATATACCCAAAGTACCACCAACCTGATGAGCTTCTGCAGAGAGATGAAATTTGGCTCTAGGAAAGAGAACATTTTGGGGGGTTGTTTAAGGTTGGGGATGTCCTGATAGGTTATTTTTAATCTTTGTGTTGTAGTCTGCTCAGACCCAGATGGAGTGGAGTGGCTGAAAAATCCTAGTAATAATAATTTAAAAACCATATATTAGATAGAAAAACAACAAAGAAATTAGGAAGACAAGTCAGAAAACAAATGACTTGAGATTTCTATTAAAGCTGGGAATTTAAAAAAAAACATGGCTCTGAAAAGCTGGGTTTAATTTCTTTGCATTCCATTCTTGTTTTGACACCGATTAAGAGTGCAACCTCTGTCTTTTTCCTCATAAGATGCTCAACTTTTCCAGATAAATACTAAGAAGATAAAATGTGGTCTTCTCCATGCTAAGAATAGTAGTACTCACTAATTTGGTGAATGAATGACTTCACTTGAATTCCAGGAGGCTCATAAATCTAGTATCTAGTATCAATCACTAAAAACAATTGTCTACTTACTGTTGGTCTCTTTGTTGAAAAGGAATTATGAAGAAGGCAACTGAGTCCCAGGCATGAAAAGAATATGATGGTTCAAACTACTTTGTCCCAGTCATTCTTTCTACATTATTTTACCGCACAGAGACTTCTCTAGAGACAGTCTCTTGTGTGTAGTTTAAGACTGAAAAATAAATTGAAGCCTGGAGAAGAAGTCTCTGAATAATTAGGAGCTCTTCATGACATCAATCTTAGAACAAAATGGAAATACAATAGATGTGTGGGCAATATTCCAAATTCAAAATGTTTTGCACTTGAAACACTCTTTCAAATTCAAAACAACAAATTCAAACACCTGTTTAAAATTGAAACAGTGTATTTCAAATGGAAAATATTTGAGTTCAAAATGTTTTTTCTTTATCCTTAAAATATAACCTTAAAAACTTTAGATGTAATGAAATGCATCACATGATTTTGCAGTTGCAAATGAATACATCCATTATTTTATTATAATAAATGGAATAACATAGAAAGTAGAGTATTCCAATTATAAAACCAAAATGTTAAAAGGTCAAAGTTAAAATTAAATTTAATGAGTAAATCATTTTTTAATTTTAATCATATCCTGTTTTCCCCAAAATAAAACATCCCCTGATAATAAGCCCAATCAGGCTTTTGAGCACATGGCAATAAGCCAGGCACTTATTTCAGGGTTCAAAAAAATATAAGACAGGGTCTTATTTTTGGAGTTGTTGTTAGTTGCAAAGTCGTGTCCGACCCGTCGCGACCCCATGGACAACATTCCTCCAGGCCTTCCTGTCCTCTACCATCATCTGGAATCCATTTAAACTCATGCCTACTGCTTCAGTGACTCCATCGAGCCACCTCATTCTCTGTTGTCCCCTTCTTCTTTTGCCCTCAATCTTTCCCAGCATTAGGCTCTTCTCCAGTGAGTCCTTCTTTTTCATTCTCATTTTTGGAGTAACACAGTATTATTTTAATTATGTGGTTCTGCATTTCTAAATATATTACTATTATAAATTTTAATGCTTTACTATGTAATAATACATAGAAGTATGACTTTGGTTTATTATTTAGAATTGGATAATTTTGAAATAAAATAATTATATAAGCAGTTGTTTTCCAACCTAATGTCATCTAGATGTCTGTAACTCCCAAACTGTCGACTATGTTGGCTTTCAATTATGGTAGTTTAGAGTTTTGGACAGTTTTAATCATTTATCGAAAGTTAGAGATTGAAAAAGGATGATCTGCGAATTAGTGATTTCAATATTACGTATATTAAGAAAGGATTACTTTCCTCTTTCTCTTAGTAACTCTGCATGCATACACCAATTCTGAAAGCAAAGGTATATTGAGAATAGCGGAAGATGAAATATACTACAACCTATTTAATAAATGGTACAATTATTTCCTTTGCTCCAAGTATATAACTGGAATCCCACTGGAAATGAATAAACTCAAGCGACTTATCTAAAATATCCCTTAATCTGATCTGGCATGATAATTCCTAAATTCCTCCACTTCCCATTTTATGCTAATTCTGCATTAATTAACTTGTGACACCCATTTAACTGCATGTGTGTCTGTGGCTCTTGAGAATAGTGAGTTAAAAAGAGCTGGCTAGAACGTCAGTTCAAGATCAGAACAGTAATGATAATGTCACAAGTCATTCGAGCATCTCCTGGATTTGAAATAAAGCATGACATTCTAAATTGAAATTTATTTATTTATTTATTTATTTAATAATTTATTAGATTTCTATACCGCCCTTCTCCCGAAGGACTCAGGGCAGTTTACAGCCAGAATAAGAACAAAACAATATACAATTAAAACAAAATTAAAAAACTTATTATACAGTTGGCCGAAAATTTAAATTTAATTTAGATTTAGAGGTAGGAATGGTCTTTAATAATAGGGTTTGATATCACTGCAGACAATGATTCTAAACATTTTTAGAAACGAATGAATATATATGAATGAATATATTAGTATTAGACTATTAGACTAATAGACTAATTTTATTTATCATGTGTTGATATAGAAATTGCATAACTTGAATTAAACATGTTTATCTATTTAATGATTCTTTTGGACAACATACAAAAGTCCAATGCCGAGTAAAAATATTAGAAAAAATACAATAATAACTGTAATTATCACTCAAAAAATTAAAGGCCAAAAATGTGCTGAGAGGAGGGAGGGGAAAGAAGGGAGGGAGGATATCATAGACATAATCATATATTAGTATAGTATATTGATTTATAACCTGCTGTTGTGGATAAAATCTCACAAGTATTTATCTTCCATATACAATTTGATTTTCAATCCAAATTTAATAAAACTTTATTTTGACGTACAAATAATCTCAAATCACATGTCAGTGTAATATTTATAGAAATTGCATAGGTCAGAAGTTGTTCAAACAGGCATAATACTAAAACATATATTCATATTTATAGGATGTCTTTCCATGAAAGAATGCTTTCCACAAGTATCTTATTCTTTTAACAGGAAACATTTTAGCTAATGGGATTAATCTGAAAATGCTTTACAATACAATGGATATAAGAGGCTCTTGAAAATTTTCATCATTCTCCCCCCCTACCCCCCCTCTATATATATATCTTTTGAAAGGAAGAAACAGCTGCAATCACACATTGCTCCTAGAAGCACGAAGCTGAAGCCTGAAGATGACAAATGAGACTTCGTTGAAACGTCGCCAAGACACTTCTAATTTTACGCAGGAAAAAACCCAAATAACCAAAGACCTACACACACACACACACACACATACATAGTTATATGTATATGTAACATAGTTATATGTATATATAATATAGTTATATGTATGTATAACAATAGTTATATGCATATATAATTATTAATCACTGATTTTGTAAAAAGTATTTATTACCTTTGTGACATTATTGCCAATAGTTAAATACTGTAGCTATTGTTGAATCAATCAAGTTTATCAGAAATCTGCACTTCGTATGGGAAATTAGTATAATGTAACTATATATAATACTCATTGTGGTTTCCTACTACTATGACTGATACAGCTTCAAGGCACAACACAATCTGTATCTAGATTCTTTTATCAATTGCAACATTAATAAAAGGCTTTTGAAATATAAATAGAAAAGTATGAACATTAATTTTAAATCTCATTCTTAATCATCATTCTTTCTTAACTGCAATTTTGAAAAGAAGTATTAACCCTAACCCTAACCATTCCATAACAAGCTGTATAAACTTCCTGTATTTATCTTTATTTACTGGTTGAGAATACATCACAACCCTAGCGAATTGATTATCTAATATTAGCAGAGAACTACAAATCTTCCAGGGAAAAAACAATCCAAAAGAAACTGATTCTCCATGGTTTCCCAGTGATGCCATCTTAATCTTAGAGTTAGATCAAACCAGATCAATACTAAGGCAAAGGATCTTAGACATGGAAAGTCAAACAGAAATTGCTGATTTTTCTCACAATATAATTGGAAATAACCAAATGTACATGGTTAAGCCAACCTCATATTTATATCATATCACAGCCCTCAACTTTAGGAAGCTTTATGTTTAATCACGAATGAAGGCAAATATACATGTCCCAGGATAATATTGCAGGATCCAATCTGGGTTGCACTGAGACCAGTGGTGTAGTCTTCCAAGCTTTTGAACCCCAAGGAACTACTGTCTACCAGAATGTGTACTTTGGGCTATTCTATGCATAGAATTTATGTGGTGCCTGGTTATGTGTAGCTTTTTATTCATTGATTGGGGTGCTAATTGCCAGCTATTAAGTCATTGGCTGTTTCCTTGTGCTGGGTTCCTAAGTACCTGATCAGCTGGTGGTAAATCAGTACTTCTGTTGACTGACTAGGAGCCCATTTCCAGGCTTCAATGATTTCCCTGGTTATCTTTGTACCTGATCAGCCAACAATCTTAGTGGCTGCAAAATCGAACATCTGTCCTTGTTCATTGCAATGTGAAGGTATGCTTAATGCTCTCCCCACAGCTGTCGTGGAGGGGAAATATAGGAAAAAACCCTATATGAAGTCCCTGTGATATGAGAAATTACAACCCATGTTCTTTTTATTGCCAATTCTACAGGAATCGTCATCACAATTTGAACACACCCCTTTTATTTAAATTTCCGAGCACCTCTTTTATCAGCACTGTCTGTTAAATAATATTTATTTCTACATTTATGCTGTGGTCCGCCAACAGCCTGCGGGGCTGACAGCAGATTCAGACAATGAGGAGCTGGGAAGGAACATGGCCCAGTCCTGGAGTCTGGGGAAGGCTCGGACAAGGGCTCTGCAGAGAAAGGGCCATCTGGGTATGTGCTGCCTCCAGAGCCTCCAGAGTTGGACCTAGCGAGGCAGAGGAACAGGGGGAGCTTGTTCCCAGTGCGCACATGCGCAGAGCTGCCAGAAGCAAGAACAGTTAAAACAAAAGGGACAACTCGGGAGTAGGGTTTGGAGATGATTGGCCCCTCCCATAAGACTTAAAAGAGGAGCAAAGGCATGTGGGCCTTTGCAGGAAGAAACATTATTAATTCTGTTCAGTTTAAAGCTCTGTTTGAAGCTCTGTTTGATTCTGGACTCGGTGTGGCTTTGCCAGTTAGGTCTTTGGCAGCGTGTCAAGGGAGATAAAGGGGGGTGATTATCAGCCTTATCCTGAAGGATTCTTTACAACTATTTGGGACTCATCTGTGAATGAACAGAATTCATAGCCATTGCAATAAAAGAGGTGGGTTTTTTGGTTGTTGTTTTTTTGCATTTATATCCTGCCCTTCTCCGAAGACTCAGGGCGGCTTACACTATGTAAGTGTTTTGGGACTACTTGTGTGTTTTACTGATTCAGGAAGCCTAGGTCAGAACAATTTATTATGCAAAAGCTTTACCCACAAATGGTTGCTAATAGTTTTTGTTAGGGGAGAGTTTTGTGTTGTTAATTTTATTGATTGTGGGTTTTGTTTTGTTTTTGGTCAAGGAGCAAAATAAAATTGTATCTGTATCATTTAAAAGAAAGGGTGATTTTTTTAATACATTTAACATATTTGAGCCTATTCAGAAAATTATAATATCTTTCTGGTGTCATGCATGAAAGTAGAACTCTTACACTTGTCTATATACAGATCAGATACCTGCACAGATACACATCCTTCATTATACAATCTTCAAGATCCTTAAGTGATTTTTTTCTGTGATTTCTCCTAGAAACTATGTTGGTGGGGGTTTTGGGGGTTTGGTGTGTTTTTTTTTTTTGATGCAGAAGAGAAACCTAAGTTCAATGCTTTTGAAAAGTTCTAGCTGCTGTCATCTCTTAGCTGTATTTATAGTTATCCCATCTCTCAACCCACTGTGATTGATTGATTCCATCAGGCATCAGTAACCATTGCTTTTGATTCTAGTGCTGGTAGTAACACAGAGAGGCCCAAATGCAACTATTCTTCATGTACAAATTATTAAGACTACTGAAAATAACTTCCCCCAATAGGTCTTTTTAAAAATATGATTTGCAGTAAGCCAAAAGTCAATACTAGCAGAGAGTTCCCCTTAACATATATAACACTTGGTTTCAGATAAACCATAGCTCTAAATCTCATTCAAACTGATAAAATAGAATGTGTGGCTGGCCAGTAAATCAATTTTAAGAATTGAGGCTTAGATTTGGTTCTCAAATTTAGGCCTTCGCTACAAATATGGTTTGTGCCAATCCAGGATCAATATGCCTTTCTGTTCCCATGACATCTGCAGATAAGCCAATTTCATGCTCAATGCTGCTCACTTAAACTTTTGGTTTGATATTATAGAACAGTTTCATTTACTTTTAAATAACTGAAACTTTCCTGATCTTTTGAGACTCAAAACCAATGGAACTAAATATATAGAAGGAAAGTCCTGCCTCTAACAACTGCCTATCTAATTGATGTTAAAAACAGATGAATAAACTGTATTTCCTAAAAGTATTACAACCCTTTGATGAAGACATTTGGCGCTGTCTTCCCCATGAGATTATTACAACCAGCAGATTCCTGATATTTACACATTGAACACAAGCATTATGAAACAGGCACGATAGTTATAATGCCATGGCTGTGTAATCCAACCTGCTTCTATGCAATGAAGGAGGTTTGTCATTGCAGCAAAAATTGTCCTGTAAGGGGTAAAGATTCTTTCATGTGACTCTACAAGAAGTAGGCCCTACAAAGTTAGTTTTGGAGGAGAGTGGCCCATAGTAATAAGGTGTTCAATACTCTAGAAGATTCCCTTTTTCCAGCTGAAACCTATGATGTCTTTGCTCTTTTTCTTATCTGTTATTATATATGATCATGCAGACTTTTTTTAAAAAATAAATACTTTTAATGAAGAATTTTACCAAAAATTCTTGTCTAGGTCCTCTACATTATTATTATTATTTATTATTTTTTATTATTTATTATTTATTAAATTTTATACCGCCCTTCTCCCGAAGGACTCAGGGCGGTGTACAGCCAGAAATAAAATACAGAATATGTACAATTAAAAACGAATTAAAATATAGCAAAATTACAAAAACGGCTGATAATTAAAATTAAAATTTAAAATATTTAAAATATTAATAAAACCCCAATTTAAAATCAAACTATTATGCCAGTCCTGCTTGAATAAATAAGTATGTTTTTAGCTCACGACGGAGGGTCCGAAGATCAGGCACTTGACGTAGGCCAGGGGGGAGTTCATTCCAGAGCGTCGATGCTCCCACAGAGAAGGCCCTACTCCTGGGGGCCGCCAGCCGACATTGTTTGGCGGACGGCACCCTGAGGAGACCCTCTCTGTGAGAGCGTACGGGTGGGTGGGAGGCATAGGGTAACAGCAGGCGGTCTCGTAAGTACCCGGGTCCTAAGCCATGGAGCGCTTTAAAGGTGGTAACCAAAATCTTGAAGCGCACCCGAAAGACCACAGGAAGCCAGTGCAGACTATGGAGCAGTGGTGTTACGTGGGAGCCACGCGCGGCTCCCGTTACTACTCGCGCAGCTGCATTCTGGACTAACTGCAGCCTCCGGGTGCACCTCAAGGGCAGCCCCATGTAGAGAGCATTGCAGTAATCCAACCGAGACGTAACCAGAGCATGAGTGACCGTGCATAAGACATCCCGGTCAAGGAAGGGACGCAACTGGTGGACCAAGCGAACTTGGTAAAAGGCCCTCCTGGAGACGGCCGCCAGATGTTCATCAAAAGACAGCCGTCCATCCAGGAGGACGCCCAAGTTGCGAACCACCTCCTTTGGGGCCAGTAACTTGCCCCCAACAGTCAGTTGCGGATGCAGCTGACTGTACCGGGGTGCCGGCATCCACAGCCACTCCGTCTTGGAGGGATTGAGCTTGAGTCTGTTTCTCCCCATCCAGACCCGTACAGCTTCCAGGCACCGGGACAGCACTTCGACCGCTTCGTTGGGGTGGTCCGGGGTGGAAAAGTACAGCTGAGTATCATCAGCGTACAGATGATAACTCACCCCGAAACCACTGATGACCTCACCCAGCGGCTTCATATAGATGTTGAACAGGGTAGGCGAGAGAATCGATCCCTGAGGTACCCCACAAGTGAGGCGCCTCGTGGACAACCTCTGCCCCCCTGTCAATACCGTCTGCGACCGGTCAGAAAGATAGGAGGAGAACAACCGATAAACGGTGCCTCCCACTCCCAATCCCTCCAACCGGCGCAGCATGATACCATGGTTGACGGTATCAAAAGCCGCTGAGAGATCTAATAGGACCAAGGCAGAGGAACAACCCCTGTCCCTGTCCCTCCAGAGGTCATCCACCAACGTGACCAAAGCCGTCTCCATGCTGTAACCTGGTCGGAAGCCGGACTGGAACGGGTCTAGATAGACAGCTTCCTCCAGGTGCCGGGGGAGCTGCCACGCAACCACACTCTCTACAACCTTCGCCACAAAGCGAAGGTTGGAGACTGGACGGTAGTTTCCCAAAATAGCTGGGTCCAGGGAAGGCTTCTTCAGGAGAGGTCTCACCACCGCCTCTTTCAAGGCGGCGGGGAAAACCCCTTCAACCAAAGAAGCATTCATAATCCCCTGGAGCCAGCCTCGTGTCACTTCCTGAGCAGCCAGCACCAGCCAGGAAGGACACGGGTCCAGTAAACATATAGTTGCATGCATCCTCCCCAGCAACCTGTCCACGTCCTCGAGAGCCACAGAATCAAACTCATCCCAAATAACCTCAACAAGACGTGTCTCCGCCATCTTGGTTGGATCATCACAATCTTGGTCCAAGCTATCACGAAGCTGAACGATTTTAGATAACCATTAAACTCCTCAGCTCGTCCCCGCAGGGGGTCATCCCGCCCCTCCTGTTGAAGGAGGGAACGGGTCACCCGAAACAGGGCGGCCGGGCGGTTATCTGCCGATGCAATGAGGGTGGAAACGAGAACGTTCGCCTCCTCATTGCCACTAGGTAGGTCTTAGTAAAAGACCTCACTAGTGTCCGATCAGCCTCGGAATGGCTGGACCTCCAAATACTCTCTAGTCGTCTTCTCCGGCGTTTCATCTCTCTCAGCTCCTCGGAGAACCAGGGAGCCAATTGAGATCTACGCCGGGTCAGAGGCCGCAAAGGCACAACATGGTCCAAAGCCCCAGCCGTGGCCCATTCCCAAGCTGCAACCAGTTCTTCAGTCGTGCCGTGGGCAAGATCCTCAGGGAACGGCCCAAGCTCCGTCAGGAACCTCTCCGGGTCCATCAGGCGCCTGGGATGGAACCAATGCATTGGCTCCGTCTCCCTGCAGCGGTGAGCGGCGGTCCGAAAGTCTAGGCGAAGAAGGAAATGATCCGACCATGACACCGGTTCTTTCACTATATCTCCTAAATCCAGATCATTAACCCACTGACCAAAGATAAAAATCAAGTCTAGCGCGCCTCCCCCAATGTGTGTAGGGCCATCAGTTACTTGAATCAGGTCCAAGGCCATCATGGAGGCCTGGAACTCCTGAACCACCGTCGATGACAAGCCAGCCGATGGCAAGTTGAAATCCCCCAAGACCAGAAGTCTGGGAATCTCAACCGCCACGCCAGCAAGCAACTCTAGTAGCTCAGGCAGGGCTGTAGTCATGCAGCAAGGAGCCAGGTACGTGATCAACAGCCCCATCTGGTTCCGATGGCCCCACTTCACAAGGAGGGATTCACAACCAGCTATCTGAGGAACAGTGGACTCCCTCGGCTCCAGACTTTCTCTAATCACAACCACCACCCCCCACCCCTACCTTGGGCCCTCGGCTGATGGAATGGATGGAAACCCGGAGGCCACAGTTCAACCAGGGGTACACCCCCTTCTGTGCCTAACCAGGTCTCCGTAATGCCCATAAAGTCCGCGGACTCCCTCTGAATAAGGTCACAAATCAGGGGAGCCTTATTGACCACGGACCGGGCATTGCAGAGCATCAGCCGAAGACCCAAGCTCTGGGGATCTTGACCATCTGGGGAACGGGTGAGGATTGGGGGGCCGGAGCACGTGATCGCCTTTCAACATCGAACACGTGCTCCCAAAGAACGATATGGCCCCCTGCCTCCGCCATATCTGCCCCTCCCACTTACCGTACAGATAGAATAGTACTCTCTGCTCTGAATACCCCCCACTCCCCCTGTCTTCGGACCAGATGAAGTAGTGCCGTGAGCAAACGCTGGGACTGGACATACCCTCCCCGACGGGCCACTCCCCCTACCCGTCACTCCCCTCCCCCCCTTTAAAAATCCCTTATTTAAAAACCTATTAAAAAACCCCCAAAGGTTCTTCTTCGATGCATGCCATCTCTCTGGGTCCCAAAACCCTTCATTGAGATAGGCCCTCGATAACGTAGAGGGCCATTTCTGCGAGGCGGGGGCACCTCGCAGACGACGGAGTTCCAATGAAGAATATCTCATATCTCAATCTCATATCGGGCTCAGAAAGAGTTCGTCCAATGTCACTGATGATGGTACAGCACTGGTGATGTTACAGCAGTCATGTTAAGGGCCAAAAAACGTGGAGCCCACAGATGAAATAGATGATAAGACAAGATAGAAAGCATGGTAAAGATGGTAAAGCAAGATAACTGCTCTCAAGGAATCTTTGGCACCATCACATCCGCAGGCCACCAAGGCGGAAATAGCCAGTCTGATAACCGTCTCAGCAGATCCAGATGAAATCCTCCACTCCATGGGGCCCATAGGGATCCCGGCGGGATGCTGACATCCGTTGTTTAAGCCAATGTTAAGCTGGGATTCCTGAATTAAGTTGTTAGAGTCCAGTTCAAAATTAAGTTGTTAGGGTCCAGTTCAAAACGACCCTCTGCCATACTGCCGACACCGTAGCCACAAAAGGCCGGAAAAGCCAGAAAACTCTGCCATAAATGCTGCCAGGGAAAGGCTGGGGGACAGGCTGGACGATAGGCCGGACGATAGGCCGGGCATCATCGCCCCACCCATTTCCCCGCCCATCTCCGCCGACTCTGCTCTTCTCCTGGCCCGGAACTCGGCGACCGCAAGCACCCTGAGGGCAAAACCCCACGCAGTCGCCGAGCAGTTCACCATCCAGCCAGGCAATCGAGTCGACCAGACCGTCCACAGCAGCACAGCAGCCCCAGCTGATCAGGAAATCACCACCGGAGAGGTAGGCCGGAGCCTCACACCCCCGCCCCAACCGCCCCAGCCGCCCCAGCCGCCCCAGCCGCCCTTTCCGCCGACTCGGCTCCTGGCCCGACACTCAGCAACCACAAACTCCTCAGGGGTGAAAAACCCCTCGTATGGTTGCCGAGTAGTTCACCCATCCGGCCAGGCAAAACCGAGTCGGCCAGGTCGCCCATAGCTGCTTCCAGGCTCAGGACATCTCACCAACGCCCACTCCGAGATATCGTTAGGCGTCCATCTTGGACATGCGCAGAAGAAGTAGCTGAAGATAGTATCAGAGCAATTGATTTCTGGGTACAGTTCAAGGTGTTGACTGTCATAAGTGTTACAAAAGTCTTCATGTATAGAGCCTGATTTTTTGAGTAACTTCTTTCCAATGATATCTAAGCGTGAGAACCATCATTTTACTAATGCCTTCCAAAATAAACACAGTGGCATGACCTGGCAGGTACACATTTTCTTGTAAATAATATTTATATCAGCTGAATTCTTGCATGATTAAGAATTTTTTTTCGGGGGTGGGGAGAAGGATCAGAAAAATCCTTTCTCTGTGGGATCTGTACAGAATTTAGATTTTTATTAAGTATGAAATAAAGATTTAAGTCGGGGGATTTTTAGTAGAGCTTAAAAACCTTTTTGAAAACAGCACTGAAATAATAGGCTATCTTCTTCATGCTCACTTTAAACTCTGCTCTCCACTCCCATGACCATTGTTGAAAATCGCATGTGTGTGATAGGCACCCAACCTAGGACTTAAGGGGAGTGGAGCTGAGAGAGAAATCTTAAAACAGAGTTGACATTTTCAGGTATTGCTACAATTATTCTCCCTAGGTCTTCAACAGAAATGATATGTTGATAATACACTACAAGCCCATCATTTCTAATGCATAATTAGTTCATTGGACCAGACAACGAGGTCACCATATTACTTATCCCATTCCCCTATACACTGGTATAGCACCCTATTGCCAAAACAGCTCTTCCCAACTTTTCTAAAGGCTGATATGCAGCTATTTGCTGAGCCTCTGTTAAATTCTAACTGTAGAACAAAGTGCTTCCGACTTTGTAACATTGATAAGAATTTCACTTTTGAGGGGACTTAAGAGTTGAGCCACCAACATAAAAAAGATGTTTCTGTTTCTCCCCCAACCCTTAATTTATGGCTGCTGGATTGGAAAGAACTTGATGTGTCTAGCATTCTAATGAAAGAATACTTCACAAGATACTGACAGGATTTCGACATACTGAGCATTGGATGAATGTCTGTAATAAAGCTTCCATTCTTCTGTATCTTATTCAAACTAAGAAGAAGTACGGTTAGGAGGCTGACATTTTCAGCTTTTAGTAAAAGAGTGCTTGTCAAGGAAACAGAATAATCTAACCCCAGGGCTTTAGAAACTCTGGATGTCTGGCAGCTAGTAGTAAGCTACCCCCTTAAGCAAAAGTTCACTAAGAGTTCTGCAGAGTATTTTCATTCATCATTGTGCACATATAGAATAATAGAGTTGGAAGAGCTTCTGGTTCAAACCCTGTCTAAAGCAGGAATATATATATGTAGGTATTGGCATATTCGGGTCTTTTCCCGTGTAAGGTTGAGAGTATCTTGGTGACGTTTCGATGAGGTCTCACTCATCATCTTCAGGCTGGTGCTTTTGGCTTTGTGTTTGTGCGAGCAAAGTGTGGTCTGAACTGCCATCTCTCCATAAACACCGGTGGGGAGGTGGGAAGTGTTGCTGTAAGTGGGTTGGTTGGCTGTGTGGTTGCATCTTGATTGGTAGATGGAGTGGGTATTTGCAGATTAGTTGGCTGTTTCACAGCATCCTGTGTGGGTATGGTCTTAGTTGTGTGCCCATTAGTCTTTTGTGGTCCACAACTAGGACCACACCCATCAGGATGCTATGAAACAGCCGACTAATCTGCAAACACCCACTCCATCTACCAATCAAGATGCAACCACACAGCCAACCAACCCGCTTACCCTCACAACATGAACAAATGGGATGACACCTCCTGCCTACCAGACATCAGGGAACTAGCCTTAGTCAACAAATGAGTCCCAGCCACGAAAATTGACACCAGACCCAGGATAACACACAACACCACCACCAATCATCCTCACCAGATTCAAACCCAAACCCATCCCAAAGACAAAAGACAACCACCATCCAGAAACCAGACCATGCTGGCACCACTGGCTGCTGCGCCCCCCTCCGATCCTCACACAAAGCAAGCTGACACATGCCAGGAACACATGACAAGACCTCGGACTCAGAGCCAAACCAAAACCTGGGATGCTGTATATTACAGCCATCTGCTCAAGATATCACATCACAGAACTCCAGAGGCCACAACACCAAAGCTCAGGAACAAAAGATCAGGACCACACCTACACAGGATGCTACGAAACAGCCGACCAACCTGCAAACACCTACTCCATCTACCAATCAAGATGCAACCTCACAGCCAACCAACCTTCTCACAGCAACACTCCCCACCTCCCCACCAGTATTTATAGAGAGACAACAGCTCCGACCACGCTTTGCTCACAGAAGCACGAAGCCGAAGACACCAGCCTGAAGATGATGAGTGAGACCTCGTCAAAACATTGCCAAGATACTCTCAACCTCACATGGGAAAAGACCCGAATATGCCAAGACCTACACACCTATACCCTGGCATATAAATTAAATAAATTAATAATTCCTCAAATCATCCCAGAACAATGAGAGGTTGAATCTTTGTTTGAAAACTCCCAGTGATTGAGCATCTACAACTCCAGGAAACAGGCTGTTCCCCTGCTTAATAGTGCTCAGAAACAGGAAATTCCATCTTTTTCAAATTTGATTGTGCAAAGTTTCCACCTATTGGATCATGTCCCACCCTTGGGTATCATGAAGAATAGATCTGTGCCCTGATAGTGACAGCACAGCGAGTAAGACATGATTTCATCCACAAATCCAAACAGAACTTTCTTTCTCTCTTAGTGCCAACTATGTAATTCCTTGTATAACTGAACAATACAAGATGACTCTGCATGCACCCCATGCATCTTTTGGGGTTGGATCATTTAGATTATGATCAGAATAGACTTTCTCCAGTCATTCTAACTGAAAAGAGATTCAAAACCTGATCATAGCAAATATGAAGCAGGAGGAGCTATCAATCCATGGAAGAAATTTTTTACATCAATTTTCTAAGTAAAATAGCAAACTTTACATAGGGAATCTTTATTGGAAACAGTCTACTTGACTGAAGATAAGATTTTGACTAAGAAGCAAGTTGCATTAAATCCAGGAAAATTCATATCTCACCACTGCATGATACGGTATACTGTATACCACTGCATAATACTGTATAATACTGTATACCACTGTATACTGTATACTATTTACCCAAGGTAATTCTAATTACCCAAGAGATGTTCTATATGCTGCCTTCATTGGTTTATAGTCAGGATTCAGTTTAATTCACAGAGACAGGCTTTAGATGAAGCTGGCAGCTTCTATTGATTGAACACTCCTACTTTTGATCATGAAATTGTGTTAAAATTCTTTCATGCTAGCTATATATAACCCTGAATTTCTTTCCATGCCAATCTCCATCCAAAAAGGAGTGAAACAAAGTTGTACATTAGATTTGTTCACTTTAAACTTTTATATTATTAACTTTCATACTCAAAATGTAGTCTAAACTTTGAAAATCAATCCATTCTAGCCTCCTAAATGGCCAATAATTCCACCTTAGTACTTTTTTATGCTGATGACACAATAATCCTCTCTACAATGCAAGTAAATTGGAGTGAAGTTTTCAATTCCCTTCTTTATATTATAGAATGGAAGGACTCATTGTCAGTTATTCTGTGACAAAGATAGTGGCTTTTTCCAAAAGGTTTAACAGCTGCATCCATTGCTGAAAAAGAAATAAAATCTCTGTAGAACAAACTAAAGTCATGGGAATTATATTTCAGTCGTTTGCTACCTGGAGGGAATAAATAAAAGCTTTCATTCATTGGGCCCATAAGACCACTAATTCAATTTTGTCTTTTTCCCTACAGCAAAGGCATTCCTTATGCACCTGCTGTTATAAACATCTATAACGGTAAAAGTGATTAGCCTTTTCCTTTATGGTTTCCAGATTTGTATTTACAAAGATTCAAGATTTCTTAAAGTGGTCCACCCTCCCTCCTTTTTTAGAATCTTTTTTCAAAGTTCTTTTGAAATCAAACTATTTATCTTGGTCTTTGGAAGTGGTTCTCTAGGGGTACATTTGGGGTTATGTCATCTTCCTCTTTTGATCTTCAGTGAGTTCTCGGTCTTTTGGATAGTTTTCAATCATCTTGGGTGTTATTAGACCAGATTTCCTTAAATTCAATATTTGGTTTCATTTAGGTTCAAGAGAGCCAACTTGGAGTTGAAACGTCTAATCTTCAGAAAAATTGGAGCACAGTTTCTCATCTTACCTGGGGAGAAGCTGTATGGAAAACCATTTATGCCTGCTAATTAGCTAATTGTTACCTTATCCATGCTTGGTTAGACAGCCTTCCCCCTGTTGAAATTGTTGTTTGCCATCTAAACTAGTTGGTGGAAGATACAACAACATCCCATCAAAGGCTCCATTATCTTCATATGCTAGGCACAATGATGTATTCTTATTGTGTTGCCATTTTTGCATGTCTTGGCATTCTGATTTAATAAACACCTTGCTGCTAACGCATCTTGGATGTTCTGATAAGGAGAAAGTTCACTCCCTGGTAGCAGATGCTCCTGCACAAATTATCTTGAAAGATAGCCAAATTCTATGCAAATGTTATTGCTGATTAGGTTTAGGATTTCCATTTTTAAAAAATATTTACATTTAGTCTAATCCTCCCATGTCATGGGACAAAAATAATCATTTCTTTCTACATCTTTGTATATTTTAAGCCTATTAATTGTTTTACTTTCATATCATTTCTTCATCTGTTGTTTATATTATTTCTTGACAGCTGGTATTTGATCATAATTAAGTAATCCAGAGTTAAAACAAAGTAAAGTATAACAAAAGTTTTGAATCTGAGTCCTGATTTTCTGTCTGTTGGTGATTCAATAGTGTCATTCAGAATAGTTAACAATGCTACCAAAATCTTAATCATTGAAACATATTCAATATATTTAGGCTTTCTTATGCTTAAGACACTCAGAGTGTCTTCATGGATTTAGATGGGCAACATAATATTTAATAAATAAGTAAATTTACTTGCATAGGACATGTGTCCTATTACTTGCACTTTGATCCATTAATATTACTGGATGTTAGATATGTCTTCCCCCCCCCCCACACACACACAGTTATTTCAATTGGGCCTTTGATGTAATACAACCCACTGACTTTATGAAAAAAAAATGAAAAAAGTATTAGTTTTTTTATTTCCTCAAATTAGCAAATGATAATATTTGTGTGTGGGAAGATGACCACAGGATTAGAGTAAGCATGTTTTAATGAATAAAATTAGGAATTCAAGAAACTTTGCAATACGTGAATGCTCATATTATTTCTGAAGTCAGTCTTACTATCGGCCTTATTATCAAGGCCTGTTGATGTGTGATTTGGCATAATGAGTTGTCTCTCCAGATTTTATTTTAAAATTTAGAACATTTCTGTATTCCATCTAATCATTTATCATTTCATCAAATGATATCAAGGATTCCCTGTGCAGATCTGTATCACTTTATATTTAATTCATGCACACAAGCCATGTCTCTCTAGAGCTTTCATATTGATAAGTTTAAAATAAAAGGCAGAGGATAGAAATATTTTATTCTGCAATTATGGATACCATTCATAACTATTTTGTGTAGTAAATCTCTAGGGATGTTTCACTTAGAAATATGGAAGCTGTTGCTCTTTAGTTTCTTTGTCATATCTTATTTGTCCTTAGTCCATGCACAGAAACATCTTCCTTCTAAAGGAAGAACAATTTGAGCTTGTAACACAATGTGAAATTGTGGCATATGAGATATGCTTCAGGTCCCTTCTGCTAAGGAGCTACACTTGGTGGCACCAAGGAAATGTACCATATTTTTCGGAGTATAAGACGCACCTTTTCCCCCCAAAAAAGAGGGTTAAAATCTGGGTGTGTCTTATATACTGAATGTAGCCCTGCCCAGCTTCTCAAACAGAGGTTTCGGAGGCTGAAAAAAAAAAAAAACCATCAGAAATGAAGCTTCAGAAAAGAATTCCCCAAACAGAGCTTCAGAAAAAAAGCCTCAGAAACAGAGCTTCAGAGGCTTTTTTTCTGAAGCTGTTTCAGAGGCTTTCAGAGACAGAAAAAAAAAAGCAAAAAAAAAAAAAAAGGCAAAAGCACAGAGCTCACAACCAAGAAACCTGTTGCTAAAATTCACTTCTGGGAGCAGCTGATTGGGGGTATTCCGGGAGGCTGATCCACCTGCCAATCAGCTTTTTTAAAATTTTCCTCCCCAAAAACTAAGATTCATTTTATACTCCAGTGAGTCTTATACTCTGAAAAATACGGTACCTTTTCTGCCGGGACATCTATCTTCGGGAATATTATTGGCCCTAAGGTGACACTGGCATCATCTTTGATATCCTTTCAAAAGTCCCTCCAAACTTGACTGTGACAAGGGCTTGGTTTTCAGGGATTTGTGGAAGGACAGAAAGGATGGGACTAGTCTCATCTCAGGGTCGATGATATTCCCGAAGTTTGATGTCCTGGCAGAAAAGATGCATCTCTGAGGTTTCAAGGAATTAGTGATTTAATGAAATAGCTACATTCTTTGTTTCTTCTAACACTCTTTCCTAGACTTTTAATAATAATGTTAATGTGGAATTCCATTGTGGAGTTTTTAAAAAAACATTGCTCATTGTATGAGGTTGTTTTTTTTTATTGTATATCCTGCTGAGAGTCATGTTTTGTGAAACAATGTAAAACAATAGGCAGACTTAAAAATATAACTAAAAATATAAAATCTGCATACTTCACTGAAATTAATGCTATCTGCTTTGAATATCTCAGTAACTAAATATTTAGATAAGCACAGATATTTTAAGCACTGTCAAATAGATGAAGCCAGGATGAAGTACAAATTACCACAAAACAGCACAAGTGAAAGAAAAACAAAGCAGCATCCCCAAATTATAAATGGTGCCAAAACATATAATACTGCAGTGAATAGTGGAGGTAATGTTGGGGAAGCTAGGCAATGCTTAGCCATGACCACATCTCTATTTCAATAAACTGTGTGGTCTTAATTGATGAAATTTGTAAATCTTGATTTATGATATAGTATATGATGCAAAGTCAGATTTATTATACAATATAGGGTTAAACAAGTCGAGTCAACCAAACCATAGCAATGAAATAGTAGGCTAAAGAATAAATAAGTTGTCAGAAGAAAAATCATGAAGGAGAATGTAAAAAAAAAGAAAAAAAGAAAAAGTGGTCATATTTGCACACACAAACATAGAGTTGCAAATAAATGTACTACTGCTAGTAAGTTGTACATGTCTCACATGGAAAAGCGGGAAGGAGCTTCAACTGCACATTTGCTATAACTATTTTGACATTTTCAAATTCTTGGATGAACCTGAGTTATTACATTCAATTACAATCAGTATACATTCAGAATACAATCAATATTATACAGCATGGCAATTTCCTTTTTTATTGTTTTGGAAATATTCATCTTTTCCGATTTTAATACTCTAAGCCTCCCAGAATCAAGATGAGAGAGAAATAAATTTATTAAACAAATAAATATAATAATAAATAACAATTAAATATTATAATATTTTATCAAATTTAATATTTTATAATCATCATCATCATCATCCAGACAGACACTTGCCACATAAACCCTGGACTTAAAAGTTGGTCATAAGAAAAACAAAAAAGTCTGGAGTGTGGATGTGGCAGTGCCTGGAGACAGCAGAAGAGAAGAGAAACAACTGGAGAAGATAACAAAGTACAAAGACCTACAAATAGAAATAGAATGACTATGGCAAAGACAAGCAAGGGTAGTACCAATAGTAATAGGTGCCTTGGTACAATCCCAAAACAACTAAGCACCATTTGAACACCATAGGCATTGACAAATTTACTATCAGTCAATTGAAGAAGGCAGCTTTGCTTGGATGAGCTTCCATTCTGTGATGATATCTGTAACACCATCTAACTTTCTGATTTGCCTATCCCAGGTCTTTGTACAGACTCAATAGGTAGACAAAAATGCCAAACCTAATCTTAACATCTGGCTGACTGTGTGATGATCAATAA
This sequence comes from Ahaetulla prasina, assembly GCF_028640845.1. Classification (NCBI taxonomy): domain Eukaryota; kingdom Metazoa; phylum Chordata; class Lepidosauria; order Squamata; family Colubridae; genus Ahaetulla; species Ahaetulla prasina. Next base: position 90,844,068 of record NC_080544.1, read on the forward strand.
CAACAACAACAGATAAATAATAAATAATAACTTTGCACTGACAGCATAAAACTCTTGGCATCGTCATCATCATCTCAGGATATTCTTTCTAGATTTCACTGGGAGACAGAAAAAATAGCTATAGAATAGATACTTGAGTCATAAACAATTACAGATGCCATTCATAATTAAAATGGCTTCAGAGTATTTTAAAAATTATAAATGATGCACCTCAATTATTTCTCTATACCTTACTGCTATTTTGAGTTCTGCAACGTGTGATCCAGCAACCTGAACAAATGTGCACAAAATAGCATTAATATAATTAGTTACTTTCTAATTGTTTTCAATTGGAAATAAATGTAATTATATTTGGCTACAATTATACACATTTACCTGGAAGTTGATCATCCACCTATAATTATAATTTCTTCTTCAACATACAGGTTGGTCTGTTAGCCTGGTATTGGTTTAATCCAAATATTTATAAGTGAAATCTAATATCTCTTATTCAATCAAAAGTTATTCTTTGGAGAATAAATCTAAAAACAAAAATAGTAAGGATTCGAGAAGGTTATCTTCAGCCTACCCTGTTTTCCACTAATTGCTTTCCTATACCATTCTTGCAGTGGAACCTATATGGGAACATAACAATTGTATTCATATTAATTTATCAAAATTAAAGTTAATTCCCCCCTCCCCGTTGAGTGTCTTTTGATAATTGCAAAGTCAGAAGACTGCTGACTAATAAAGGAAAGATGACATCTTCTTTTTTCTGACTACCTGAAAGTTTCATTCCCCTGAAAACAAGTTTCTATTTTATTATTTCTTTCTGAATTTCTTTAGAATTTTAGTCAATGGTGAGGTTTTTTTCAGTCTTTTTTTTTTTTTTGCTGCCAGGTGATCCAGGATATGAGTATGTTCTGCATGTTACCTTGTTCCAATTCTAAGAAGCTTCTCAGTCTTAAAAGTTCCCAGATTCATATTTTCAGGAATTTATTTAAAATTTGGCACAGAACGGAAGGCAACAGAAAAAAACATACAATGTTAAACAAAGGAAAAAGACATCAACATGTTTTATCTACTTTGTCCAGGAGGAAATTGCAAAGCCTCCATGCCTGTTAATGAGAATCATAACTTATCAGATTCACACAAATAGTTTATATCCTAGTTGTTAGTTAGTGTCAAAGGGACAGAAAATATTTTTGAATACATGGGATAAAAGAGAGGAAAACATTGCAACATAGGTAAAAAGAGATCCATGAGAATCTCTTTCAAGAAATGCTTAGCAAGGGGGGGTTCCTCCTTCTCCATCTATATTGCTAGATCATCCAATTAATATTTTCTTCAACGACCTTAGGGCAAAAATTCTAAGCAATGTTTAAAGTACTCTAAGTGGGATTGCCTGATTTCTCTACTTGGGAGGAACCCAAGGATTTTAGTGAACAGAATAAGTTGGTTGTTTTTTTTCCTCGACTTAGACAAATTCTTGTGGCTCAGGCATTTCTCTAGAGCCATAGCAATGATATGTTGTCAACTTCCTTCAAATGTTTTTTCCCCTTGCACCTGATTTGTCCATTCCTTTGTCAGGCATTTTGAAAAAGAAAAAGAAATTTCACTTGTACCTGGAAAATGGTGCTGAATAATTATAATGACTAAAGTAATGTAAAAGGCACAACCTAAGCAACTTTTGAAACTGGTTGACAGTATTTTCTTCGTGATAAATAAAGCTTCCCCTTACAAGGGTTTTGCTGAGTGTATCAATGACGGTGATTGATAGTACCAGTTACCGTCACTCATGCACTTCCAAAGGCTTTTTGAAGAACACCAAAAGTCAAGAAGAAAAATGAGGATAAAATTATGTTTTAAAAAAGGAACCAAGTAAGGAACCAAGCTGTCATCCTGGCTCTCTGAATTTAAAATAAATCATGAGGAAACCAGAGCCAAGAGAAGAAAACATGCTTTGATTAATATTCATAATAACATCTACCAAAAACAAAATGGGCTTTGAATCAAAGTCAAAGTGAAATACTAAGGAGCTTTCATCCGACTAACATACTGTAACTTTATCAGCCTCCAAAAGGGAACTGCTGCTGACACTTATATGAACATATGCATACATTTCATAATCATTAATGATAATAGTTAATTTCTGATACCACTGGTGAACAAATTGATATTATTATATCTTTTTTATAGGAATCCATTGTCAAAACTTTTCTATCCTTCCCTTTTGAAATCAAATCTCTGAGGAAACATTTGGTCTTTAGCACAGTATATTAACATATCATCTAGAGATTGAAAATTTTGGAAAGGTCATTCAAGTTTTATAAGAGAACATTTTTCAATGCCATAATTGACTCTTACTTCATCAACCATTTGTATTGGCTTCTTATATACAATGGGTTCATTTTACGCTTCCTAACATCATCATTATCATCATAAATTGCATCAATCATTTGATGTTGACCTTGTTCACTCATCTGGGAAAAAAAATCTTGTAGGACAAAGAAGATATCTAACCAAACTTGCCAAAGGCTATGAAAAGCTTTGGTGGGGTGAGTGAATGATATTTTGAGTAGAAGCAGAGCCACAATGGTTATTTCCAGAGCTTGAGTAGCTGTGCTAATTCTGTTCGGCTGCTTCTCTAGAATGGTCTTATCTGGGTGGGAAGTGCATATGAAACAAAGTAGTCAATTAAAGTGACATACTCTGTTTCATACATGAAAAGTGCACAATATTCAATCAGTTCAAACATTAAGGCAGATAATATCAATTTCAAAACTGAAAGAAGCGTGTATAGATCTAACATATATATGATGGTGTTATTAAATATTCATCTTAAAGGAAAAGCAATTATCTTGTGAGTAGCCTGCCTTAGTTTATTTTAGCTATATAAGTATGAAAAGAAATATAGGAAGTAGTATTTATTTACTTGGGCTGGGTATCACTATGGCATAAATCCCAAATGCTGAATGGAATAAAATGATGTGACATGCTGTTTTCAAACTCCCTTAAAGTGGGATGTGTTTCTCGAACTTATTAATTCAAAAGCCTACTTAACTTTTACCTCTGAGAATTAATTTGGATGCACAATTGTTTGCTTTGCTATTGATGCGTATATTACTATTTTTAAAAGAAATATTTACACTGCAAATTGCCTATAGTCATGAGATTGCAGTAGCATACAAACAACTGTAAATGAATAAATGAATTACAATGTCTTTGATAGGAAGAATGGTAACACTCAGCAAAATAAGCAAACAAATGAGCAAATAAATAAGTGTACAAATGTTTAAAAATAAAATTATTTCTTCATGTTTCATAGCAATTTAAAATTCCTTGAGAAGAAGGAAAATAAAACTCTCAAACCAGAAAAATCCTTCTCATCAAACTTTATTTTGTCTGAGGGCAAAAGTTTCAGGAGTGGGATAGAAAGATTTTCAGAAGATTTAGCTGTGTGCTCAGCATATTCTAATTTCTACAAGTTGTATTATCAATATTTTATTTTGTTTGATAATTTCTCAAACAACTGACAATATAAAAACCCCTTTTTCCTGCTGCAAATGTCATTCCATTGGGTAAAAAAAGCAGTTTCACATATTTTAAGGGCATATACTTCAAAATCTCTTAGCTCAGTTCAGTAAAAACTGGCATGCTCTTTTCATTTATAATGTTTTAATCTTGAACATTCCATACCATCAGAAAAAACTCATTCCCCAAGTATTTATGATTTTCTCATAGCAAAAAATAAATAAATAAATAAAAATAATAAAAATAAAAATAAAAATGGAAAAATAGGGCTCCATTCCCTCCCCTCATTTATGCTCCAGAATTTGGATATGTTAGAGTACCACAAGACAGATCAAGTTAAATCTTCGAGCTAAATGTAGTTGGTAGAGGATGTGAAGACATCATGTAGGAGCCCCCCTCTGTGGGGGCTCCTACCCTATGGAACGAACTTCCCCCTGGACTTCGTCAGCTATCTGACCTTCGGACCTTTCGCCGCGAACTTAAAACCTATTTATTCCGTCTAGCTGGACTGGCTTGATTTTAAAATTTTAATTTGCTTTTATGGGTTTTAAATTTTTGTAAATTTTATAGGGTGTTATTGTATTTTAAATTTTGGCCAATTGAATGAGTTTTTTAAGGGGTTGTTCTTAGTATTGTATGTGCTGTTCTTTTTGTATTTTATTTTGGCTGTGCATCGCCCTGAGTCCTTCGGGAGAAGGGCGGTATACAAATTAAAATATTATTATTATTATTATTATTATTATTATTATTATTATTATTATTATTATTATTATTATTATTATTATTATTATTATTATTATTATTATTATTATCTTCCTAAGCAAAATAAATAGAGCACATTTTTAAAAAATATCACTGTTTTGCGAAGATTCCAGACAGAAATGTTTGGGAAGTTATGTTGAAACAATAATAAATGTTAATTATTAAAACTTGTTTTGATAAGTATTAAGTTGTAAGTAAAATGGTTCATGCTGAAAGATGCAAGCACCTCTTCTTTGTGCCCATAAGTGGGATTTACCATTAATAGTTATGATTTTTCAGTGCTCAAGAAAATGCAGTTTCTCGGTATTTGCTTGAAATAAATTATCTACCAAATAATTTAATTCAAACAACAATTGGATTGACTTCATGGGTGAGGCAATGTATGTGCTGCTTTACTTATGGGACCGCCTTCTGCCACCAATAGCCTCCCATTGACCTGTGCACTCCCATACGGAGGGCCTCCTCTGGGTGCCATCAGTCAAACAATGTCGACTGGCGGCCCCCAGGGGGAGGGCCTTCTCTGTGGGAGCTCCTGTCCTCTGGAATGAGCTGCCTCCAGGGATACGACAACTCCCTGACCTCCGGACCTTTCGTCACGAGTTGAAGACGTTTTTGTTTTACCACACAGGTCTGGCTTAATGTAATAGTAATTTTAATAGGGGTTTTATAGTTCTATTATTGTTTTTAAGTATTATTGTTTTAGTTTTATTTCGGCCTATTGAATTAGATTTTTAACAGATTTTTTAATTATGTGCTATGTGTACAACTGTGTTTTATCTGGCTGTAAACTGCCCTGAGTCCTTCGGGAGAAGGGCGGTATAGAAATTAAACTAAACTAAACTAAACTAAACTGCTTTTGAAATGTGTTTGTGTGGGGATCTGTCCTTTGCTCGGCCAAAGCATACAGCAAAATGTAAAGCTAAAAATAACATTTGCAGCAAAATACATAGCACAAAACAAATGAACTGGTTTAGTGACTGACTTAACTACTGAAATACTATTGTTCATTTTTCCCCTTGCATTTTTACATAAAATTCAAGTTTGAGATATCTGAGAGTTCAAAGCTCTACCAAGTTTTTCATGGCTGAATTAGTTTTCTTTTCCAACTCTCCCCCATTTAATTTTTACAATTATCAACTGGTTTGAATTAACTAGAAGTTGGAATGAAAATTCAAGCTATTTTCAGTAAACATCAGAGCTTACCTTGGCCATCAATACCAAATAGAACACTATTATATCCTTGATCCAAACTAGATTACATTTTAGTTAAGGACACAATGTTCACTTTCTCATATTTGTTTGCATATATGTGGGGGGATCATCTATCGCTTTTATTCTCTGGAAACATATAAAATATGTTTTTTAAAACCAAGATTTCATTTGTCTGAAATTGTATAGGGTTTCTTGCTTGAGCAAGGGGTTGGACTAGGTCAGGGGTCTGCAAACTTGGCTCTTTTAAGACTTGTGGATTTCAGCTCCCATGGTTCCTCAGCCAGCAAAGCTGGCTGAGGAACTCTGGAAGTTGAAGTCCACAAGTCTTAAAAGAGCCAAGTTTGTAGACCCCTGGACTAGGTGATCATCAAGATTCCTTTCAACTCTGTTATTCTGAAACAGAAAAAAAAAGTGTCCTGTCCAATTACTGTAACTATATGACTTTTACTGGAAAGCTTTTTCAGTCAGAGAGGTTTTTTCCCCCTTTCTTTTCATCCCTATATCTCCCATCAGTTTTTTAAAAAAATATGGCTTCTTGTAATTTTTCAGGGTTAATCAGGGCAACAGGAAAAAAAGATCTGGGATCTATATTTTAGGATTTCAAATGAATGGCTAGGAGATGAAAACCGATATCAGTCAATCAAGAAAACAGTTCTGAGTCAAGGCTATATAAGAATCCAAAACCATATTGAAATCCAATGGACAGAAAATGGACAACAAAACATATTTAAAACAACAACAACATAGAATAGTAGAGTTGGAAGGGAACTTGGAAGTCTTCTAATCTAACCCTCTGCTCTATACCATTTCAGATAAATGTTGTCCAGTCTCTTTTTGAAAGCCTCCAGTGACCCACAAGGCAAGCCATTCCATTTCTATGATAATGGGGAACATTTATATATCCCTATTTGTGTTTATTGTCTAGGTGCCTGATAATCATTGTGATAATGTTAATGCTGTGCCAAAATTGTACCAACATCTTTTTAAAAAAATTTCAAGTTCTAAAAATCAGAAAAGGGGGACTTTGTTTTTCTGCTTTTTTTCTCAGGGTGTTTCAGAATTTCTTTTGAATTCACTTTGTGACATTTTGAGTTTTGTTTATGACAGCAGGTTATTGCAGAGGTTTTTAATGGTGCTGAGGTTTTGGGCACACATATTTCCATCAAGTTGAAGCCTCTTTGCCTTCCAGTACTTCCTAGTCTGGAAAAAAACCCCAGTAAACCAGATTTCTTTCAGATTTAATTGAAACAGGGGAAGCCAGGAAGGAGGAAGTCAACTGGAGAGAGAATTCTGAAAGAGTTCTGAACTTTGAATTCTGAAAACAAAATAATGTATTGGCAGATGAGCCATTATTATTTAGAGGTCCAGTACAAAAATACAGTACAAAATACTGTTATTATCATGTGGTTTCTATACAGTACTAACATCATTTGGAATCTCTCAAAATGATATGCTATAACCACATTGTTTTAAAAATATTGATTTACTGCTTGTGAGACAATCCCTGATCTGAAACTTCTTTCTTCCCTAATTAAAGACCTAAACTTTGATAATTGTATTGGAATCTACGAGGCAAAGTTGTGCTTGCAAAAAAAAAAAAAAAATCTAAAACTTCTTTCCAAATTAGGTCAAAGATTAAAAGAAACAACTATGCAAGGTTGTCAATATTTTCTTTCAGGAAAAAACCCCATTTGTTATACTACCAAAGTGACAGCATGAGACAAAAGGGAAAAAAAAATCTATTGAGTGAAGAGTTATATCAAAAGCACCACTTATATTTAGAGCATCTGATCTGGAAAGGAAGCTCCGACTTATTTACAGATAGAAAGATACTGATTGTAGGGCTCAATAGTTCTATTTTTCTCCAGTATTGGTATTTCTCCAAAACCTGTAAGTGTTATGGGGATGAGTATTTTTGTTTGAAAATTTAAAGTCAAGAATCTTCCCACCATTTCAAATGCAAGCTACAGCTATATGTGCTGAGAATATTGCATTAGCTAGCAAGGTATGGTAAATATCAAAGTCCTACTAGTTTTTCAACCTAGGAAAACAAATAAATACTATTATCATATGTTGCCATTGCACATACCCTAATATTTGTGGGAAATATGTAAAATACTCTTAGCTTCCAAGGCACAGTCTACACTTTAGAAAATTATCCCTTGAATTTTGCATATTGGAAAAATTTCATGCTGAAATAGGAAGAAATATTCATTTGATTTGCATGAGTGAAAATGGCAAACTGAAAGCAGTTATTGTTTGATACTCATATTTTTCTTTAATATTGCAACATATTTATTTTGGTGGGAAAATGCACATAAAAGTGTTTGCCTACAAAAAGACATTATTTGAAATATGTATATTAGGAAATTTGCACCTAAATACAAAGAAATGCACACAAAGGTGCATAGCATATTTATTCCTCCCGGCCATATATAATATGGTAAAAAAAAAGGGTTGGAAGTCGGTCCGTTGGCAAGTTTTCTTTGTTTCCTTTTTTATTTGATTTTTGTTATCACTGTGACACTGGATATCTCACAGCTTAAAAGGAAAACTTTGAAAGAATAAAGCATATAACAATAAATAATTTGGTGAATCCCATCAGCAGCAAACACATCATACATCTAACAAGGAGCACCAACCATCGTGGCCCAAGACATAAAAGAACCAGGAGATGTTTAAGGCCCTTTGGAATGGCAATAGGGGTGGAGAAACCTGGATCTCTTAGGGAAGCCTCATTTCAGAAGAAAGTCACCATGATAGAGAAGCATGCTTTTGGGATTTTGATAGATACTCTGCTTAGTAAAAGGAACCCAATATGTTCCCACTTTGTTGAACAAGCCCTGCTGATAATACAATAGACAGGACTTTATAGATCAGAATCAGAACCTTGAATCATGTCCAGAAGCAAACTGGCAATCTGTCAGCCCTGGAGGCCATTTTTTCTTTTGGATCTTCAGGGATGCCACACTTAGTCTGTGGGAAACTGGGAGGGGGATTTGCATGGGGTTGGTAGAAGTATTTAGCCATAACAACATTCTTTTCTCTGAGAGTCAAGGACGTTCAGCCTGCACATGGAGTAGCCCGAATGGGAGGCATCTCCAGTTGGGACAGCGGATTGATTGGACCATATGACGGACATGTGGGTGCAGGGGAAGGGACTTTGACTTTCCTTTGGGTGGGGAAAACCCGGGAGCTTTCAGATTTGATATCTCTAACAAAATGCAACTTTGAGGAACTGCTGGCCTTGGAGTCTTCATTGGTTGGTGGTATTACTTGGAACCCTGACATAATCAGTGCAGCCCTCTCAAAACCGGGATATTGCATGGCTTACTGAGGTAACACCACCACTGCTTATGCTTCTGTGTTCTGGACCAGTTGAATTTTCTAGCTGATGTTCAAGAACAAGCCCATGTAAAATATGTTGCAATAACTGTGTTGTAGGGTTTGAGTGATGGTGTAAAGGACCTTCTTTTCTAGGAAAGGGTGAAAATGCTACATCAAATGAAACTGCAAAGAGCTTCCTGGCATCAGCTGCTACCTGATCATAGAGTAGGACCTGTGAGACTAGAAAGACCCCCACATTGTACACCATTTTCAAATGGGGAAGTGCTGCTCCATCTCTGAAAACTAGCAAATGTATTTCTGGGATATATGGAAGAGAAACTAGCAAAAGAAAGGCCAAATTTAAAAATGGGCTGTATTCACCTGGGACCAGTGGTGGGTTTCAAATTTTTTTACTACCGGTTCTGTGGGCATGGCTTGGTGGGCATAGCATGGCAAGGATACTATAAAAACTCCATTCCCACCCTACTCCAGGGGAAAGTCACTGCAAAATCCCCATTTCCTCCCAATCAGCTGGGACTCTGGAGGCAGAGAATAGATGGGGGCAGGGCCAGTCAGAATTTTTACTACCGGTTCTCCGAACTACTCAAAATTTCCGCTACTGGTTCTCCATACCTGGTCAGAACTGCTGAAACCCACCTCTGCCTGGGACTATAGAAAAAAAAAGATTTCTGAAAAATTCCCCAGTGCATCCCAATGAAAGAGGCAACCCCATTCTTCTTCTGGTCATAAGACCCGGAGCTGAGTATATACAGCCAACCTGTGTTTCCCAGTGCAATATAAATAAATACAACATGAGATAAGAGCAGTAACACAGAAGGAGAGTTCAACACATATGAATATACCATGATTAAAATATCCTCCCTGCCTCCCTCTCTCCCTCCCTCCCTCCCTCTCCTTTTCTTTCTCTTTCTCAGGCACACATGCACACACATACACATTTAGATACATTATGTAGGTGGATATGCAAACATGAAATGCATACTATGGTCACTCCTTTATAAAGGAGTTGGAAAGAATTTCAGAAATCATATTCTGCTTTCTCTAATTTTCTTTTCAAAAAGAGCCTGTAAACTGACATGGAAATGGGGAGAAAAAACCTTAAGAGAATCGAACTTGATTGATATGTCAGCTTCTAGATGAATGTGGGTGCCCTGCATGAATTTTTTTATTGGAAATAAAAGATGAAGAAAAATGCTAAGCAATTTTATCTGTTACATATAATTTATCGATATATAATTTATCTATATAATTAACCCCCCAGGGCAGTGTGCTCTCTCCACTACTATTCTCTCTATACACCAATGACTGCATCTCAAAAGATCCCTTTGTTAAAATACTGAAGTTTGCAGATGATACAACAGTGATTGGTCTCATTCAAGACAATGATGAATCCGCATACAGACGGGAGGTTGAACAATTAGCCTTGTGGTGCAACCAGAACAATCTTGAACTAAATACACTCAAAACCGTAGAAATGGTGGTGGATTTTAGAAGAAAACCTCCTATACTACCACCTCTTATAATACTAGACAACACAGTATCAACAGTGGAATCCTTCAAGTTTCTAGGTTCTATCATACCTCAAGACTTAAAATGGACACCCAACATCAAAAACATCATCAAAAAAACTCAACAAAGAATGTTCTTTCTGTGCAAACTCAGAAAGCTCAAACTGCCCAAAGAGCTGCTGATCCAGTTCTACAGAGGAATTATTGAGTCTATCATCTGCACCTCCATAACTGTCCGGTTTGGCTTTGCAACTAAACAAGACAAACACAGACTTCAACGGATAATTAGAACTGCAGAAAAAACAATTGTTACTAACCTGCCTTCCATTAAGGACCTGTATACTGCACGACTTAAAAGGAGGGCTGCAAAAATATCTACAGACCCCTAGACATAAATTGTTTTAACTTCTACCCTCAAAATGACGCTATAGAGCATCGTTTTGCTCCATAGCGAAACTGCATACCAGAACAACTAGACACAAGACAGTTTTTTCCCAAATGCTTTCAACTTATTACTATAACCATGTTTCTTGTATCTTTCAATTTATATTGTTTTTATTTGTTTCCTAGTACAATTTGATAGCTTATTAGTAACCTTGACGATCACTAAGTGTTGTATCTTTATTCTTGATGAATGTATTTTATTCTCCTTATTTACACTGAGAGCTTATACACCTAAGGCAAATTCCATGTGTGTCCAATCACACTTGGCCAATAAAGAATTCTATTCTATCTAGATACATTTCACTCCTACCATAGATGTTTCTGGCCTATCTTTTAAAAATGTACTCTGAAATTTGAATTGGAATTTTTGTCTTATTTTTATTCTGCACCATCCAAAAAGTTAACCTTAAGACATATTAATGCTAATTATAATGATAATAATATCAATAACATGAGAAAATGGTCAGGAGAACTTTGTCTAATTCATTCACTGATCATTGGCTGTTTCTCAGATTGCCCCTTAAAGGCACATATTCACATGACCCAATCTTTGCTACTACACTCATGTTTGAAAACACGAAATATATGTGGATGTGTGGATAGATGGACAGAGGAAAAAAAAAACAGTACATACATGGGATTTCTACTGTATTATAGTTTCATTCTGATGTTTAATGTATATTAATTCAGTGTCTTGATGCTAAAGGTCATTTCCTACAATTATTTCTTGCCTTTCAAATTTTCCTCTTTGTGTGTTAAAGTACATGATGGTAGAAGAGCTGAGAGCACATGGAACTTCATACTTTGCAATCTGAAACACTGGCCTTCAATTACACCAGCTGTTGTGATGATAAATGAAGGTTCAGTTCTCTGGAGAGATCGTAGATGACTAATAATACCAAAACATATTCTGTCTTAGTATAATTTAACCTAACGTTGTCATCTTTTGAAAGTATAGGGAAGTATTTTGTCTAGAGAAATAACTAGCAGATTCTCCACTACAAATATTATACTCTGTCACTGATATCAAAATCAGTATCCCATATTATTTTTAACATCACTGCCAGTATCTGTGAACAATTATATTAATATCAATAATGGAGCAGGAATAGCCAGATGTCATTCTTATAATCAGGCACTGAAGAAATACTTTCAATTTCTGAAGAGAAATAACGAGAAACGTTGCTGTATTATAAAATAAAACAGGCCTTACCCAGTTTTTGCAAAATTTGCCCAATACTTCAGTATAGATCTGCTCAGTGCTTCCTCTGCTTTAGTATAATTAACTTTTCTCTCCAGAGGTAATCCAAATACGAACTCAATTTCATAACCATGTGGAACTCCCATCCATTCTGGCCAAGCAAGTTTTGAAGATCGGTGTTCGAAGTAGTAAAAAAAAGCATTGTTCCCTGCCAAGGCAAATTGTTTTATGAACTCTACTGCAGGACATGTGAAATAGTAATCCCCAACGATATCATCCATGGCATCACGATAATTGAAAATATTCTTCTCATCTTCCCAGTCTGTGTAGTGAAAAGCAATCGATTCCAATCCCATTTCATTTAATTGTGGAAAAGCAACTTTCAAACCTGCCTGGAATTCTGTTTCACTGATAACGCTGTTGTTATCTTTGCTGAAGCCAGGAGCACCATACACAAGCATAGTAGTACCTTCATCTTTGTTTACTCCTATCAAGATCTGTGTTTGTTTAAAGTGTCCATTTTTCAGCAATATTTCTGGCATTTCAGCAAGAAAGTCACCATCAACTATGGGACAAAACTGCAAATGTATAAGACCGGTGTATATTGACGCAGCTTCTCCTTTCTCCAATAGCTCTTGGGGTGTTTTGTTTTGAAGACAGAATATGATCTCGGTTTCATTTTTGCCAGTACAGTGGAGGAGTTCAGCTAGAACTAGAGTTCTTTTTCTTGCTTCAGATGGTAGAATTGCACCCCAAGGAGCATTCCCAGATCCACTTTGCATGATTGCCCTAGTGAAGAGAGGATAGCTTTGAGGAGAAAGAAGATGAAAGCTAACAGACCCTGCTCCGGCACTTTCTCCAAACAAGGTCACACTTTTAGAATTACCTCCAAACACTCCTATGTTGTCATGGATCCATTGAAGTGCCAGCCTTTGATCAAACAAACCTACATTTCCTGGGGCGTCTTCATTTCCTGGCAAAGCCAAGAATCCAAAAGGCCCTAATCTATAATTCATTGATACAACAATGACTCTTTCCACACGAGCTAGAAACTTGCCATCATAAACAGAGAGTGAAGATGTTCCACTGTGAAAGCCACCTCCATAAATCCATACCATGACTGATGCGTTTTTAGGCTTGGGAGAAGGAACCCATACATTGAGATAAAGGCAATCTTCACTAAGTTTTGTGTTTGGATTCCACATCTCTGACCCTTCAAAGCCAGGGAAAGTATTATCTAGAAGTTGGAAGCAAGAGTTGGCAAACTTGGTGGCATCCCAAGTTCCTTTCCATTCTTCTCGAGATTCTGGTTTTTTGAAACGTAGTCTACCAATAGGTGGTGTTGCAAAAGGAATCCCAAGAAATGCAGTTACTGTACCACCGAGCACAGGTAAATGAATACCTTTGACCATTCCATTCTTAGTAGCAATGATGATGTCATCTCCAGCAGGGAACACCTTCTTGACAAACATACAGAACAGAAGAAACCACATGATAATTTTCCCATTGGCATGCATCATGAATTCTGAAATAAAAGAAAAAAGAAAGAACTTAAGCAGAATTTTTAGCAGCAAAAACACAGTGAGTCACTGCATTGGGGAGCTGTGTTGTACAGCCTCAAGAGACTAACTGACAGCTGTACTCAAAGCAAATGCACCTCAAAGACAGTCCAGTTGGCAAACTGTCCCAATTTCATTATTTACAAAGTATAACCAAATGGAAGTGAAAAAAATATAATAAAATCATCACCTACAATACCATTTCATTTTGAACACTACACTGAACTCTCCCACAGTCACTGACAATCAGCTAGAGGCTTGCCTGAGAATATGTATCTTTACTCAGATGGTCTTTTGCCATGCAAACTCATATCACAAGTCCAGCTCCTCCTTAAATTGGAGGTGAACCTGGTCTGCTTGTTTGAATATAAAGGATGCAGACCTATGAAAATGATCCTTGGAAAACTGTTCCCGAGCTCTTGATAAATGCTGGAATCTAATAAAACCTGGAAAATTTGGGGGAACTAAGTCTTGAAACAAGTTTGCTCCAGCAATTGAAAAACCTATTTATAAGGAATAATTAATGGGTTTGAGCTGCCAATATAATGTAATATGACTTTTATTTTAGAATGTGTATAGCTATTTATAATTTTCACTATAATGCTGACAAAATAATATTTGGGATTATTCAGCAGAGACTAGAGCCTTGCATGGTAATGGAAATGCCAGATGTGTTAGTGGTGAATATCTGTAGCTTGGGTGTAGAATGAGGTTGGAGGTTCATTCTCCAAGGTTGTGGGCTCCTCATGAACCCACAAGCTCAGAGAACAAACAAGCTAAACAATAACCCAATCAAGGAACCAACAATATCACTTCCACCAACATTGACAGGGCTAGTATATCAAATGAGAGGAAACCCCATTGATGGTGTTAGCTAGTTTGGTAATGAAATGTCTACAAGAAAACAACCAAGCTCTTGTTGATCAGTGCCCCCAATGCCTTTTCCTGTAAGGTGATTTTGATCATCAAAGGTTGAATTTGCTGAAATGAGGAACGTGTTCAGAATATGGAAAAAGCTGATTAGAAAAAAAATCCACAGGATTCTTAGAAGAACTTGCTTGGAATGTTTATCATTAGGAAGAGGGTGCTTGAGTATTTAAATTCATATGTGTTCATAGCAACTTGTTTGGTAGTCTCTGTATGTGTGTTTTTGTGTAGATGTGGATGTTTATACATTAACATATAATCCCTATTGGCTGTGCTTAGTAATGTATCTAATTTATGCCTAGTTTGGGAGTCAATACTTGAATAATAGTAAAAAAAGTCATATTTGTATATTCTTAATAAATAATATAGGGAAAAAGTTCCATAATAATATGCAGTAACTTAGACATTTTTGAGTAATTTCCTCTTGAAAGAAAGATACGGGAAAGGGGGGAAAGTATTCTATGTCCTCATTACTGTCATTTTAAACAATCTGTTCTCAAGTCATTTGAGTAATGCTTCTATCCTTAAAAGGGGCAGAGTTAATTTCTCTGGAAAATACAGCTGCACAACTCTTGAAGGGCTGTTTTGCTCATTGCCAGCTAAGATTCTGAAAGCTGAGAATAGAAAATAGGAACATTTTTCCTTTAAGTGTTTCCTAAGTGTATGACAGTATCAAAGGAAGTGAAGGACAGAGAAGGATTATCAGGGACAATATTTCACTGATTCAGTTGAATGCAAGAGCAAATGAAAAGCCACACTACAGGAGCCAAGCATTGAGGAAAGGGACTGAAAGGAAGAGTGAATTTTATGTTCTGCATTCAATAAAGAAATATGAAATGTTATCTTTAAACTGTAATCATTGAGGATCTTACCAGAACAACATGTGCAAGCATGAATGTTATGCTTTAATAGTGGGATAGAATCAAGATCATGTGAAATTCAGGTACTGCTTTACAGAGCCTTAGTAAGACCACACTGCATCCAGTTCTGGTCACATGAGAAAAAAAGGATGTTGGGACTCTGGAAAGAGTGCAGAGAAGAGCAACAAAAATGATTAGGGAGCTGAAGACTAAAACAGGAATTGGGTATGTCTAGAAAGACTAGTGGGGACATGCTAGCACTGCTACAATATTTGAGGGGCTCCTACTAAAGATGAAACTATTTTCCAAAGCACCAAAAAGCAAGACAAGAAACAATGGTCGGAAACTAACCAAGAAGAGAAGCAACCTAGAACTAAAGAGAAATTTCCTAATGGTGAGAGCAATTAACCAATGAAATAGCTTGGCTACAGAAGTTGTGGGTGCTCCATCACTGAAGGCTTTCAAAAAAAAAAAAAAGACTGGACAACCATTTGTCTGAAATGATATAGGGTCTGCTGCTCAAGCAGAAGGTTGGACTAGAAGATCTATGAGGTCCCTCCCAACTCTATTATTCTATGTTTTATGTTCTTTTCAGACTGGTGGATAATAGAACTGCTCTAGGGAATGTGAGAAATACTTAAATGTGATTTGAATGGACTGAGTCCTCAAACTTGGTTTCAGGTGGAGGAGTATGGATGCCTCTTGCCTGGGAGCAAGACAACAGAAGTGACATGCTTTCTGCACCATTCCTAATTTCTCCAAGGTGTGGTCAAATCAAATATCTGCTCACTGATGAATAAAGCAGATGACGATAGGTTGCCCCAATATGGCAGAATTTGGATAAACAAGGGCACTTGGGAATATCTATAGATCTAACTTTCTCAGGTACAGATCATTTCCCTCCCCCCCAAAAAACTAGATATAATACCTTACCATCTGTATTGCTATAAGGCTGATCCTCAAGACCCCATTTACCAAGTGGTGAGAAAAAGATTGCATCCATTTGTCACATATAATTACACTGTATATTTTTACAGAAATATTAGATCTACTGATATTTTGCCTTTAATATGCAATTTCCCAGGAAGGCCAGACAACCTGTATGTCAGTGATGGCAAACCTTTTTGGCACCGAGTGCCGAAAAGGGACCACTTCGTGCGCACTCGTCAGGCCTGCAACCAGGAAGTGGAACTGCCCAGGGGACATGCCCACGCTGAATAAGGTACTTCCGGTTTCTGGGGCATGCATGCACACCAGCTAGCAAGTTTCTGGTTACTGCTGCCCATGCACATGCAATGATCAGCTGGCCAGCTCACATGCTCAAGCTGGAAAATGGAAGACCAGATCTTCTATTTCCGGCATTGCTACATGCAGAAAGGCCAGATGATGGTCACGTGCACATGCGCGCCAGAAACCTGGAAGAGGAATGAACAATGCTGCGTGTACCAGGGGAATGGCTCTGAATGCCACTTCGGGCATGCATGCCATAGGTTTGCCATTATGGCTCTATGTGAATGATCTTCACCTTCATTATTTGCTCAACAGCCAATTTTTGTTTTGCAGCAATGAAAATAAGTCATAACAGGCATAACCACTTACAATTTATGTATGAATCCTGATTTAATATGAGAATCCTGCAATGTTCCTACATATTTTGTTTTAGGTGATGGGCATTTTATTCCTTTTTATTCTTTTAGACATATACCAGCACAGTATATTAATACACATTACTGTATTTGCCTATCTTATTATTATTTTACAATAGAAATTCCTTGCCATGATTGTATTTTAACTCATCTATGTAATTTAATTTTTGCATTGCATATTTTGTAAATTATTCAGCAGTAGCTGAATAAACATTGCCATTCCTTTTCAATGTTTTACTACTGGAAATGGAGTCAAACACCAGCTTCACGAATGCCAGATACAAAAATGATATCCAAGGTTCTTTTCTCATTATTGAATGCAAAGACATTTTGTTTTTCTTTTGTTATGCTATCCTTTAATAAGTAAGAGTAAGAGTGACCCATGTGCAATCATGAGGGAATTCTAATGTCTGGAAACTTGTTTATTATGTGATTACCCGTATCTTGAGCTTTGCATAATCAACAGCTCTGAGTAATGAAACCAGAGTTTATGTTGAAGACTGGGAAAGAAGCTTCAATGTGTGCATGTATGGATTCTTAATAGCCTATTCTGCCTTTTCCATTACAAAGAATATGTTTAAGGCATCTCAAATAATCATGACAAACACACCATTATTTAAAAAAATAAGAAGGACCTGATCCTATTTCTGTAGTAAAGCACATTTCAGCAGATACTAGGAAAAAATATTATATGAGGACAGAGGTCCTGAAAAGTTGCTACTGTTGATTATGCTGTTGAACAAACAGAGTACGTTGATATGAGATGATTTTTTTTTTGTGTTACTTATCATAGGGAGGAGGATGGGAGCTGATTCAAACAAAGCACATTTAAATATAACTAACTCTCCATATTATTCTTGCAATCTCAATTTAGCAAGTCCAGAGAGAGACTATGACAAGTTTAATTAGCTAGAGAACTGCAAGTCTCTATTAGGTAGAGAGTAAGAGGAAGTTGACCTTGATGAAAATGTGCAGAAACTGTTATCTAGGCAAAAGAGATTAAAACATTTTTAAAGTCCAGAGCAATGGTGGAATTCAATTTTTTTTACTACCAGTTTTGTGGGTGTGGCTTGGTGGGTGCGGCTTGGTGGGTGTGGTAGATGTGGCAGGGGAAGGATACTGCAAAATCTCCATTCCCTCCCCACTCTGGGGCCAGCCAGAGGTGGTATTTGCTGGTTCTCCGAACTACTCAAAATGTCTGCTACTGCTTCTCCAGAACCTGTAAGAACCTGCTGAATGGCACCCCTGGTCCAGAGCAATGATATAATTTTGGGAAGACATTTCATTTATTCACTACAATATATAAAGGAGGAAGTATAGCATAATCAAACCATTAAGACTTTGTATTATATTTAATCTCAGTAAAAAAAATAGTCTTAGCTTCATGTAGTCTTGATTCCTGGTCTGATATATTGAGCAGGACTGACAATTAATATGGAGTCGCAAATTTAAGAACAGATGTAACTGAGATTAAATTACATGAAAACTTTTCCTGAAATCCTATTATACATTTGCTGTTGATAGATTGATTTATACCATTCAATTTTAGTATTTTTCTTTTTCTCTTATATGTACACTTTAAAGCATAGCTCCTTTCAATTATAGCTAGTCATAGATATTCAGTGGGAGAAGTTACTAGAAAATAATCCTGTGACATCTAAATAATGACTTCTTTTTTTCTTAGATATACATCTGTGAAATAGGACAATGATATTTAGTTCTTTCCCAGTCTTTGCCTGCAGAGATGACAGTGGCAATGTTAGATCATTCCTCTGGAGAACTGCTAAACCAAATTTTCTCAACCTGGGAAACTTACAAATGTGTGAATATGTGGACACCTTGAAGATGTGTGGACAACTCTCAGAATTCTTCAATTCAAGAAGTCACTCAACTCCTAGAATTCCCACTCTTCAACTCCCATTGCTGGAATTTTGGGAGTTGTGGTCCACACCTCTTCAAGTTGCCCAGGTTGAGAAAAATTGTGCTAAGCATTTACATAACAATAAAAATTGGATGGGGCAAAGATATTACCAAAAAAGAAAAAAATGAAAAATAAATACATAACTTTTAAAAAACAAACAAACAGTTGAAACACAGTCCTATTTGTAACTACCTAGAAGAACATCTTTTTTGCATTTTGATAGTGATTACTCTTAGATGAGGGTAAAGACATGTTACAAATAAAGCAAAACAAGACACCTCCTCCCATCCAAAAAAATCAAGGCTACATATTTCTATCAATATTAACATTGGGTTCAGTATTAAGCTACAATAATAAGCTACATAATAAGCTACACAAGCACTTATCTTCACAATTGGAAGATATTGATTTGAATTGTACATGCTTAGATTTACCAAAAGTGTAAATCATTTTTCCTCTCATAACATGATAATATAAACTAGAAAGGAAAAATATGAGGTGATCCTGACTACTTTGAAGCAAGTTGGACTGAAATCTAAATTACACATTTAATTAAAAACCGCTTCATGGTATAAGATACTAATCAAAACAATTTAACTTACTTAAGAAGGTGAAGGGAAGCATGTTGAAACACTGGTCTGCATCTTTTCTACATTACATCATGTTTAAACCACATAGAATTTAATGGGATTAATTACAAGTAAGTATGTTGAATGCTGAATCTAGATTTGAAATGAAACAAAACTTTCCTTTCAGAGAAAACCTAAACATTCAGTTAAGTACAGGTAGTTCAAGCCCCTATTGAATGCCTACTATTTAATTGCGTAAATTCAGAATTGACAAGCAAAATATTTAGCCCCTGTGCTTAAATGAAGGAATCAGCGTTGAAAAGAAAAAAGAAAGAAAGGAAAAGAAAAGAATAACATGTCAAGTTCATAGGCTGTTGTTCTATTAATATGAACACCGCACAAGTACATATAGCAATGTGCTGGCTGGCAGCCAATGTTAGCTATCAACTATACATATTGGAACATGTCCTAATGTTGTACATACCAAATGGTCTATGTAACACTTTTTGAACTGTTTTAATTTTCCACCAAATAGCAGTTCAGGTTAAACCATGCTGCAAATCCACATGTGTGCATCTTAGCATATAGTATAGTTGTACAGAAGTCAAACATTTATCAATAGGAAATTGATCTATCTATCTGTCTGTCTGTCTATCTATCTATCTATCTATCTATCTATCTATCTATCTATCTATCTATCTATCTATCTAAATTTTCGTTCAAAGGTTAACTTTAGGCGTCCTTAAATTGACTCATGCTAACCCAAACCAATTCAAAACTAATCTATCTCATTCTTGTAAGATTAAAAGTAATTAGAAAGTTTCTTTCAGATGACATCCAAATTGAAACACAAGTTTAGATATGTTTATTTTTAAAGATTTATTTCCATTTAGCCTTACTCTATGGAAGTAAAACAGACTATACTTCACTATTATCATTCAATGAAGCAACACAAATTGATCACAGTGATTGCTTCCTCTCCTTGTAAATCTTTAGTCAACCAAGAAATCTATATACAAGGCAATGTGACCTCAATTTAAATTCAGAAAGTGGTTAAATTAATAAATGATTTTTTAAAGTTCAGTTTAATTTACTTAGCTCAGAATCCATTGAATAATACTATGGTTCAATACACCTGCCTGCTTTCTTGTTTCATCATTTCCATTTGCAAAATAAACTTGGTATTCTCAGCAGAGCAACACATGGACAGAAGACAACATTTTAGCAGAGTGAAATTCTGTACATATCAAGCTTAACTATAATTTATGCTGATAGAGATCAACGTAAATAGAGACTCTCTTACCCCAATTCGCGTTATAGAGAAGCCAACTGAGAGAAGGGGAAAGGGAGGGAGAAAGAGCACGCAATGCTATTTAATACTTCAGGAAACTGCAGTGTTCAGCTGCTTCTATAAAGCTTCCAAATTGGACTGCTGACATTATAATCAACTGTTTAGGACAGTGATCGCGAGACTTGGCAACAGGAATTTGATCTGAAGGCAGGCAGTCTTTATATCTGACATCTGTTCAAAATAGCTGAAAGACTTGAGAGTTAACAGAAGCAGGGGATTTGAACATTCCATCTTCTTTGATTTCTCAGAAAATGGGAAATGAAAGAAGTACACTTTTAGTTTGAAAAAGCTACCAACTCCCTTTTACTTCTACAGAAGAAAAACCTCCGAGAGGAAAAAAAACTACTGCCCATGTTTGCTTTTGTTGTCTTTCATTTACAGATAAGAATAAAGAAAGTATTGTACTATGTTCTTGGACATCAGAAAAAGTGATGGAGGTCACACCATTTTTATGAATTTTCAATTTTGTTTTGCTTCTTCTTTTGTAAAGAGAAGAAAATGTGATAAAACAAAAGAGAAATATTCAAGAAGAAAAATAAGAATATTGAGAGGGAGAGGGAGAGGGAGGGAGGGAAGGAGGGAGGGAAGGAAGGAAAGGAAGGAAGGAAGGAAAGAAGGAAGGAAGGAAGGAAGGAAGGAAGGAAGGAAGGAAGGAAATATTGCAGGATGTGTATAAAATATTAAAACTGTATTCATAACAGTTGAAAACGGGTACAAACATAATGACAGAATCTCTTCTGTTGGTTTATGAAAATAGAAAAATACATTGTTACATTTTTTTAAAAAAAATCCTACATATCCACATATTCCTCATTAGACACTTTATAACATTATTAATATGAAATTGTAGCAAAATGTATAACCATTTCTGTTCCTTTTACCAAAACCTTGATTTTTTTTTATACTTTGCTTTTCGGGATATATAATCCTTATACTGTATAATGTGCTGAAAACATGGTACCTATTTTTAGAGAGCAAAGAATTCTCTGCAGTCTTTGATATCTTTCATAAATTTGTCACTGCAGCCTATTTTCGGATATATTATTGAATGATTAGCCTCATGGAAAAATGATGCCAAGGAATCACACAAAACGAGTAAATTGAAGGTTTGTTTTGACTTTTAATTAGCTCTGCAATGTTAGACTTTTCAAAAGTCTGAATGCACATTGCCTAGCAACTTACAGAGGACCAAAAAAGGTTGTGCTTTTGTGTGTAAGTGAGTGTGTGTATAAAGGAAAACATTTAGCATGCCCTAAATCTTTGGGGGCATCACTGCTGGTGAACTTGATTGATTGGAATCTTTTTCCCCTGCTTTCTCTTTTGAAGTATTTCATAGTAAACTAGTCTTTTCTATCCAGGGTTCTTTAAGAATTGGTTGTGGTCTTTTTTCTTTCTTTTTTAATGGTTTACATTCTTCCCTTAAGTTCCTTGAATCATGGCCAGGGCTTCCAATTAAGTTAATAATATTCAAGCCCATCAGTGTTTTGTGACATTTGAGACATTCCATAGTTTACATGTGATGGAATATCATAAACACTGTCTTCTGGATACAGTTCAAGATGTTGATTATCACCTAGAAAGATATTTCCTGAATAACTTACGGAAACTCCAATATCGATAGATCTCACACATCCTGGACATAAAATGTTTCAACTTCTCCCCTCAGGACGCTGTTATAGGGCATTACATGCCAAAACAACCAGACACAAAGATTGTTCTCCACACCCCATGCCATCACTCTGCTAACCACCTAATTCCCACAGCACTGACTAAAGATATTTATCCTTATAAGGGATATGGTGGCTCAGTGGTTAAGACACTGAGCTTGTCGATTGAAAGATTGGCAGTTCAGCAATCCCTAGTACCACGTAATGGGGTGAGCTCCCATTACTTGTCCCAGCTTCTGCCAACCTAGCAGTTCGAAAGCATATAAAAAATGCAAGTAGAAAAATAGGGATCACCTTTGATCCCTATTCCATGCACCTTTGGCATTTAGTCATGCCCTCCACATGCCCATGGAGACGTCTTCGGACAGCGCTGGCTTTTGGGCTTTGAAATGGAGATAAGCACCGCCCCCTAGAGTCAGGAACGACTAGCACATATGTGCGAGGGGAACCTTTACCTTTACCTATTTATTCTTTTAGTAGGGCTGTATTGCTATTGTTGTTCTCATTTTTCCCACTACCTTCTTCTATTGGTATCTTATGATTATCATTTGTTTGCATCTTATGATTTATGATCTATGACCTACCACTTCGTTGTTTGTATGTACACTAAGAGCTTATGAGCCGGAGACAAATTCCTTGTTTATCCAATAAAGTCAATAAAGAATATTCCAATATTCAATATTCCAATTCAATCATACTCTTTCTGCTCATGCTATGAGAATCAGTATGGCAGGCATGCTTCTGGTACCTTCTTTGAAACAATATCACCTGGAGAGGTGTAGATGAGATGAAAATACATTCTAAGAATTCCCTGCTGGTGTAGGAAAGGGTAGATACTGACATCCCTTAAGACTTTTTGAAGAGTTGAATACAAGGCCTTGTCTTTGATCTTTTTTACTAGTCTATTTCTGCTTCTGCTTCTGCAGGATTGAAGCTCTACAGATGAGTTCATTTAGTTCACCCATGCTTTTGACAAGACATTCACTTTGTTTAAGGCCTCAGTTTGTAGAAAATAATGCTAATGCACTGAGCTTAGCTATATTTTGTTTGCTGCTCTCAATGCATCTTGAGTGCATTTAAAAGCTCTCAAACAAGCAGCTTAATACTTCCATGCTCCCATGTATACAAATAAGATGCAGATAACATTTTACCTGAACAAACTAGTAAATTTAAATGCTTGGAAGAGGAGATTGGAACCCTTGACTGGGACCAAGTTGCAATTATTGTTCTGATTATTACTTATTCCTTTGAGTCCAACAATACTGTGAATGGTGAAATGAAGCTCACAGATGAGATCATACTGTATGTTTTAAAAGGATAGAATTTATAGATTAGTATAAATCTGCCCCATTTTGCCGTCCAAGTTAGCAAGGCAATATCACCCCTCTCCATTTATAACATATTTTAAAGAGATTTATAGAACAAAATAGAGTATTTTATGCTATATTTTCTGATACACTTACTTATTGTAAATTTCCTGTAATATTTTATGCAGTTTATACAAATTTGGAAGTAATCATAGAAGTATTTTACACAAAAGAATGATTATGTCAAGTCCAAATAAATATTCTGATCACAGAAAAAGTATTCTAAGACTTGAACAGATTTAGCCAAATTTCAGTTTCCATAAACTGATGTTTGAAGGGTTTTGTGAACAGTCTTGGCAGCATGCTTGAGGGTTCACCAGTGAGAGCATTGAGAAGATAAAATTATTGTTGCAATGTCAATAATTTTATTTAAAATTGGCGAAAGACAAAATAATTCACTGTAAAAGTTGAGCTTAGAGACAAGGTGTCACGTTTTAATTAATTAATGAGTGTTAAAAAAAAATCAGCTCAAATGGATTTCCTCTTTTATTTGGGGAAAACTTTTTTAAAAAACAACAACCCATGTTTAATATATGAGCCATGGTGGTACAGTGGTTAGAGTGTAGTACTGCATGCTATTTCTGCTGACTGCCAATTGCCTGCAATTTGGCAGTTCAAATCTCACCAGGCTCAAGGTTGACTGATCCTTCCATCATTCCAAGGTGAATAAAACCCAAATTGTTGGGGGCAATATGCTGTCTCTGTAAACTGCTTAGAGAGGGCTGTAAAGCACTGTGAAGTGGTATATAAGTCTAAGTGCTCTTGCTCTTGCTCTTGCTATATGTGCTTAAGTGACAGAATGTGATGGCTTTCCCAGATATTTGCCCAGATACCGTTCCTGACACCAGTTTGGATAAGGAAGAGCCAGTTCCAGGTTTATCAGAGGGGGATGCGGAGGAACATCCAGAGATTGTCAGAGGCTCTGAGTCATGAGTGGCAAAGCCAAGAACTG
This sequence comes from Ahaetulla prasina, assembly GCF_028640845.1. NCBI lineage: Eukaryota > Metazoa > Chordata > Lepidosauria > Squamata > Colubridae > Ahaetulla > Ahaetulla prasina. The sequence goes on from NC_080544.1 coordinate 90,868,875, forward strand.
CCGAGCAATTACAGGAGGAGTCACCAGATGAGTTGCTGGCTGAGGGGCACAGCTGCAGCTGGGATGTCAAGAGGCTTTTGGAGGAGATGTCGTGTCCCCCACCCCCTCCGACGACTGGATCTAGGAAGTCCGTATCAGGCGTGGCAACGAAGCCTCTGCAGCTTTGCCAAATTCCTCCAAGGTTTCTCAGGGCAGGCAGGAATCCAAGTTGTGACTTCAGCAAACTAGATGAGACTTTGCTTGACTCAAGGTTGCTTGACTCAAGCAGGTCCTTTATATAGGCTGTGGGGTGTGGCTCCATGACTCAGCATTTATCCAGGCCTGCCCCTCCCTTCCGCTGGCGTCGCCTCTCAGATCTCCGGAAGCAAGGATCCTCCCACTTTGAATTGTCTTCTGCTGTTTGAGAAAGGGAGGGGTCAGAAGGAGTAGGCCCGAGTAATTCCAATCCGTTGCTGACTTCATCTCTGATGGCTGAGCCAAAGGAACACATGCCGTATGAGTGAGGTTTGTTTGTTCATTCCTGACATCCTGGCTGGGCATGGGGCCAGGGCCGGGGGCTGGAGGCATGACAGGCCATTCAACTTCATTATCAGACTCAGAGTCTGATAGCAGGCCCCAGGAGGAGACGGGAGGGGCCCGGCTGAGGAGAGGAGGGAGGGCGAGGCACAACAGGAGAGGGCATGCAGCTGCAGCTGGCCAGTGGAGATGAAGAAGAACTGCCTCTTCTTCCTGATCCAAAAGTGTGTAGGGCTGAGAGGAGGCAAGGACAACAAAGGTTAGCCAGGCTAATTGTGAGGTGGTAGCCGTGCCCCTCAGGATGGACAGCACTGGGGAGTGGCTATTTAGCTTAGCGAGTGGAGTGAAATGACACTGGGAACAACACATTTATTTCCTTGCTTTGCATTCATCAACCACTGTTCTTCTTGCCTTGAATCTTGTTACCTGACAGACTGTGTACCTTGTCCCTGACTAGTGCCTTGATCTTTTCGCATATTTGTTTCACAGTTTTTGCCTTTGCCTCATGGACTTGTCTTAGCATTGCCTCTACATTGTGGACTTATCTTGCCCTGTGGACTCATGTTGGGTTTGTTCCTGGACTGAATTGTGAACAATTGGGGGGTTGTGTGATTGTTGGCATTGGGATTTTTTGGAAAGACTAGTTGGGGCTTGGAAAGACTTGAATAAAACCTTTACCCTACATGTGATGTGTGCATGTGTGAGTGGGATCAGGACACAGAAGATAAGTATCATTTTAGAAGAATTGGTTCCCATATTCTTATAAAAATGGGGGGGGAAACTCTGCGCACCAATCTAGTGATGATGCAGAAAACTCAGTGGCAAGTCATGTGTGAAAAAAGCCAAATGTCTATTAGCAAAAAGCTGAATATAGATCTTCTATGTAGACCCTCTACCACAAAAGGTAGGTAAAACATCAAGAGGAAAAGCTCTGGAACTGGAAACTGCAGAGCCATGTCTTCTCCAAGTCTGGCAAGCTACAAAGATGAATCATCCATCCAAATCACTACAAATAACTCACCGAGAAGCTAAAGGACATACAAAAGAAGACATGGGACAATGTCTTTAGAGATAGATACCAAGTGATGAATTTAATGGGTCTTTCCAGACCAAATTCGAACAATTAATCAGTGGAACAACTTGCCTCCAGAAGTTGTGAATGCTCCAACACTGGAATTTTTTAAGATGATGTTGGATAACCATTTGTCTGAAGTGGTACAGGGTTTCCTGCCTAAGCAGTGGGTTGGACTAATTCTTGAAGGTTCCTTCCAATTCTGTTATTCTAAATTCTAAATTATAGGTTCTCTCCTATAATCTTAGCAGCAGATTCAGTGTTACACTAAAATATCTCTTGGCGCAACTTGCAAAAATTAAATTTGACATTTGCTGAAACACATAACAAATGGCACAAGGAAAAGAACTCAAAGGGGAAAATATAATTGACAGGTTTACTCTGTGTAAGCTAAATCATAAAGTAAGGAAACAAGTAAAGGAAGACTATACAAACTCATAAAAAGCAATAAAGGCAAAAGGTAGCATCATAAAGTGTCAAAAAGAACTGCAACAGAAAAGAGGGCTCTTGAAACCTTTCAAGAAAGATGATAAATGTCACTACAACCAAAAGAATAGAAATTGAAAAAGAGTACCAGTTTCATTGCCTCAAAAGCAGCTATCACAAAATGTTATCATTCAGAGGGATACTCAACAGTGCCAAAAATTGAAACAAATGAGGTTCTTCATGAAATGAGACTATAAAAGTCAAGCAAAGCACCAAGCGTATATGCAGTTATCTCAGAAGTTTGCAAATGAATAAATAAACATTTGCAAAACCACAGATCAAATTCTTCAATGACTGCTTAGATGCATGAGATATTACTAAATGGAGGAGGAGGAGGAGGAGGAGGAGGAGGAGGAGGAGGAAGAAGAAGAAGAAGAAGAAGAAGAAGAAGAAGAAGAAGAAGAAGAAGAAGAAGAAGAAGAAGAAGAAGAAGAAGAAGAAGAAGACCTCCAAGAGATTATAAACTGCCACTTGATCTACAGATGTTCTACAGCCCAGAATTTTTTCACACATGTCACAATCAATAGATTGGAGAAAGTCTGAAATGAGCATCAGTCTCAGGAGCAAACTAGCTTCCACAAAAATTCTTTAACCATTGACCGCATACATACTATCAAGCAGATCATAGAATGAGCATGGGATGTTCATATGCCCTATATCTAATGAAAACTATAGTCAAATGAAGTTATAAAGGGCTTAAGAAATCAAAGTATCAATGGGAAAAAAATAACCTGGCTATTAAATATAATGATGAAGGCTGCTCAAACAATATTACACAATTTTATATACAATTAAAATCCCAATATTCTAAGAAGTCCAACAAGGCAACATAAATCCCTCCCCCAACTTTTCACAGCGGCTCTTCAGAAGGTTTAACTGGGAACTGAGAAACATTAATGTAAGTGGTAAACAGCCACTTACCTATAATTTATATAAACCTATATAATTCACAGCAGTGAAATAGCCACCAACTGTTATCAAACTTTTAATAGTTCAAAGTATTAAAAGTGGATGGGACAAAAAAAAAGAGACAGGCTTATTAATAATGTAAGCATAGTAATGTCATTGCTCATTTATTTATTTCTCCCAGACGACCACTGCAGGATAGATGCTTCGGGAAGATAGCTATATTGGTTGCCAGCTTAGACTGCTGTTAAAAAGGAGAGAAAAGGCAACATAGAATATCTGTAGGATATAGGGCTTCTTCTTGTTGTTGTTGAGGCCTTTGAACTCTGGTGCTGGAGAAGATTCCTGCGAGTCCCTTGGACTGCAAGGCGAAAAAACAAGTCAGTCCTAGAGGAGATCAACCCTGACTGCTCTTTAGAAGGCCAGATCCTGAAGATGAAACTGAAATACTTTGGCCACTTAATGAGAAGGAAGGACTCACTGGAGAAGAGCCTAATGCTGGGAAAGATTGAGGGCAAAAGAAGAAGGGGACGAAAGAGAACAAGGTGGCTGGATGGAGTCACTGAAGCAGTAGGCATGAGTTTAAATGGACTCCAGAGGGTAGTAGAGGACAGGAAGGCCTGGAGGAATGTTGTCCATGGGGTTGCGATAGGTCGGACACGACTTCGCAACTAACAACAAAATGGACATAGGGATTGATTGCAATGAAATGCAGTTTATACTATTTAGAACAAATCCAATAAAGTTTTAAATGTATGCAAAATTAGCACTCTTATTATTCACACATACACTCTCATATATGACTTTCTTCATAACAGGAATTCCTATAGTTTCTTTGAAGCCAACAGATATATAATAATATTTTCATCCACAGCAATCCTTCTTATCAAATTCATGGAATGTTATCTTGAATTGCACAGATTATCTTGAATTGCAAGAATATGTATTTAGAATACAATATAACCACAGAAATAATAACCTTAAAATATGCTGGATGTGCCATAGCCATTGGTGGTACTGTCTTGAAATTCTGTGAATTTCTGAAATCTAGCATAAAGTGATGAAATTATAAAAAGTGGGTAAATGAAACATGAAAGCACAGACAATATTAATAACTTCAATGAGGAAGATTCATAGAAACATTGCTGTCATTGGAAAATTGTTAATGCATGTAGTATAATATAAAGCTATTTCTCTGAAACATAAAAACAAAAAGTTGACCTTTTGATGAACTGTAGCACCATTGCACATATTAAAACCTCTTTTTGATTTTTTTTCAAGAACAGTATCTCAAGATCAGTTATAGAGGACTGGAAATGCTGGTGGAGATTACCAAAGAGAACACACCCTCTCAGTTCATGCAGGAGTCAAAAAGTCAAGTGAGCACATTATTTTTTCCCTTAGCTTCATTTCCTTGCCTGCAATTTATTTATTTTATTTTATTTATTTATTTTATTTGTCATAACAGCATACATAAGCATAAGCATGAAGTAATTATACAACATATAAGCATATATATGAGTATAAGCATGTAATAACTATATAAATTGGATATAATGAAAGGAAACAATAGGACAGGAACGGTAGGCACATTTGTGCTCTTATGCACGCCCCTTATAGACCTCTTAGGAAAGGGATGAGGTCAATAGTAGACAGTTTTTGGTTAAAGCTTTGGGGACTTTGAGAAGAGACCACAGAGTCAGGTAGTGTGTTCCAAGCATTAACAACTCTGTTACTGAAGTCATATTTTCTGTAATCAAGATTGAAGCGGCTAACATTAAGTTTAAATCTATTGTTTGCTCTTGTATTGTTGCGATTGAAGCTGAAGTAGTCTTCAACAGGAAGGACATTGCAATAGATGATTCTATGAGTTAAACACAGGTCCTGTCAGAGGCAGCGGAGTTCTAAGTTTTCTAAACCCAGGATTTCAAGTCTGGTGGCATAAGTATTTTATTGTATTCAGAGGAGTGAATTTAAGGGATTCTTTGTTCAGACACTTGCTTTCTGTTTTTATTTACTGTGCAATGAATGTGGAAATCAATTAGATGAGATAATTTTATAAATTCCAGTATTATCATTTCCTAATTTGTACTTTAACTTAGTTTAACAACATCTTTTCTATATGGCAATACAGAAGATGTCTGACTACAGGACAACTAGCTTTAACAAGATAGGGAATCACACTGATCTAATACAGATTAATCCCATTCCCTGAATTTACAGACTTTTGTAGTACTTAGTGGAAGAGAGATATAGGAGATAAAATGAAATAATTAAACCATGGTTTAACAGTGGCAATGCTGTTAATGAAACACTAAGAGCTGATAAAAGGCAGAAAAGCTAGACTAAGTCAAAAAGACTTAGAAGTGAGTTGTACATTGCTCCCAAGAAACAGCAGCATTTGAATTCAACTTGAAATAAACTTTACTCTTAGAAAGAAAATATAATCATTTGAAATTAACCTAGTGAGGTCCTGTATCAAGTCTAGACTTCGGAGACTATGTGAATTTGGATGGGGTGATAAAAGATGTTCAATCCTAAGCAAGCTAGGTAGCTGTAGTTTTTTTGGGTCTAGCTCTGTAATTATTACACTTGGAGTCTTGGATGAGGTTGTATAATCAAAGTTTCCTCTTGGATTCATAGTTCATCTCAGAGAGCAACTGGGGCCAAGAAGACATTTGCATGATATATTCAGCTGCACCCATTCCTGGACTGGAAAGCTGTTTACTCACCCCATAATTATCTGATGGATGGATTAGTGTAATGCAGTTTACATGGAGTGTCAATGAAGACCATTTGGACACCATAACCAGTCCAAAATGCAGTAGTGTGGACAATTATGAGCATGACTCTTTATGGTAATGGACCATATGGACCATGAGTGGCAATGGTTATCAGGAAAAGGTTCACAGATGGTAAAACTGTCATAATAGTTTATTTTCTTAGAAACCAGGTCCTCTGCTTAAGTTGATTTCCAAGTTTATATAAGAAAAATTAGGCAATGCTATGTGTTTGCTATTATTTTGTGTTTACCATGCATAAGCTATCTGGTTTAGTTATTTGTGAGTTGGACAGTTATATAAATCTTCTAAACTAAATAAATACTTTCTGAAGTATTACTTTCTGAATACAGTAATTTGCAATTTTAACAAATGAAAATTTCTGTTGTACTTGAGAAACAGATTATCTTTGTAAAACTTTTTAAAGTAATAGAGTCTGTATAAACTAGTCTTAAACATTCATTGATTGTTGAAAGGTACAATATAAATCATTATTATCTAAATATGTTTATTTGGAATAATTCTGATCTTTGTGCTTATATTTAGCTGCAAAACATTTCTGAAAAGTTCCTCTTTCTGCTGCAGAGTTTTTGGATAGGAAAGCAATTACTGATAAATGAACATTTTCATTTTATCATAAGGTAGCCAAACTAGTTAATTCTGCTGAATGCTTATTTTTGTTGAGGTCACTGTCAACAGGTTTTATGAGAGATAAGTTTAGGATAATACTTTCCAGAAATACTCTGTAAGTTGTTCAAAACAAATTATTGAACAAGATACTGGATTCCCCACCCCCCTCAGATCTCCAGCAGCTTTTCTCAAGACAAAACTGCTATTAACTTAACTCCTTGTCTTGTTTTGGATACAACAATTGAGAAATATAAGGTGGATATTCCCAAGTAGTTCTGCAGAGATGCAATTTTAGCATGGAAACATATCTGTTAGACTAGCTTTGTTTCACCTATGCACTCTGAAGTCTGCATATCTCTGGTCTGCATATAACAATAGATACTGACATGTTAAAAATTTCCTCCAAACATATGCGTATATGAACTTTTTATAAAGGAGGAGGAGTACATGAAAATAGTAACATATATTAAATATATAATAATATCTAAGATGAACAAATCAAATATGTATGTGTGTCATTCTGATTCAGGATAAACATGAATAACATTTTCAAAAAAAACCCTCTGAGATAGAATAGAATAGAATAGAATAGAATAGAACAGAACAGAACAGAACAGAACAGAACAGAACAGAACAGAACAGAATTTTTTATTGGCCAAGTGTGATTGGACACACAAGGAATTTGCCTTCGTGCATATGCTCTCAGTGTACATAAAAGAACAGATATGTTCATCAAGAATCAAAAGGTACAACACTTAATGATAGTCATAAGGTACAAATAAGCAATCAGGAACCAATCAATATCAATATAAATCGTAAGGATACAAGCAACAAAGTTACAGTCATACAGTCATAAGTGGAAGGAGATGGGTGATGGGAACGATGAGAAGATTAATAGTAGTGCAGACTTAGTAAATAGTTTGACAGTGTTGAGGGAATGATGGCATTTGGGAAAAAACTGTTCTTGTGTCTAGTTCTGATGTGCAGTGCTCCATAGAGTCGTTTTGAGGGTAGGATTTGAAACAGTTTATGTCCAGGATGTGAGGGGTCCGTAAATATTTTCACAGCCTTCTTTTTGACTCGTGCAGTATACAAGTCCTCAATGGAAGGCAGGTTGGTAGCCATTGTTTTTTCTGCAGTTCTAATTATCCTCTGAAGTCTGTGTCTGTCTTGTTGGGTTGCAGAACCAAACCAGACAGTTATAGAGGTGCAGATGACAGATTCAATAATTCCTCTGTAGAACTGTATTAGCAGCTCCTTGGGCAGTTTGAGCTTTCTGAGTTGGTGCAGAAAGAACATTCTTTGTTGTGCTTTTTTATGACGTTTTTGACATTAGTTGTCCATTTTAGATATAACATATCTTATACTTTTATATTTTAAATAGTAAGATAAATACAGTAAAAGATACAATGATGTGCATGAGTACAATTTTTAGATCTATAGAAGCTCTGCTAATCTTGACATTATATAGACTTCAATTTCATCACTTTGTGGAACTGTCAACAAGTGGAATATCTCTTATTTTATACCATGACAATAGTTATACAGACATTAACAAGTGGCTTGGTTTTGTTATGATACCTTGTGCCGAAATGAGATATAGAGCTGTTACTACATTTGCCTTTGACAAGGGCCTTTATAACAGCATCTTCACAAATCACCTGATATAATCCACTGTGTCACTACAGTCTGCAGGCTGATTAAAACAAGACAACCATGGCAGAAGTATGCATGCTTTTAGGTAACTTAATAAGGGATGTGTAACTTAATTTAGGATCCGTAATAAGGGATCCCTGGTGCTGATCTCCAGTTCCAATGACCGTGAAATAAGCTGAATAATGATAAAAACCATAAGAGATCAGTCCCGTCTTCCCCCCAAAAAGTGTTTAGCTTTTATCTTGCTGTATCTAGAATGTATGAGAGTCTTTTTTCTCGTTCTGAAAAAAATAATAATAAAAAGATTACAATTATAATTCTTTCTTATACTGTCATTTTTTTCTACAGGCAGAGGGGAGATCTTCTAATGCCAGGTCAAGTTTCCTCCAGGTTTTGCAAAAATATTGTCCTTCAAAACAAAGAGACGTCATGCCTCTCAGCTGTTTTACTGAGAGGCCAGATACAAGTTTCATTTAAATTTAAGAAATAGTTGAGGCATTTTGATTGCCGTAATTTAGTTTTTAATATACTAACAAACCACCAATCAAAGTTCTTGTGTGCATGATAGAGCAATGCAACAAGGCATGATAATGCCTTATTTCAGTGGTGGGATTCAAGTAATTTAACAACTGGTTCTCTGCCCTAATGATTTCTTCCAACAACCAGTTTGCCAAACTGCTCAGACAGTTAACAACCAGTTCTCCTGAAGTTCCTTGGAATGAAAGTGTAGCCAGATGTGAACCTGTGAGATGTTTCTGCCAATTCCTACTGGCCATTTTTCTGACAATGTCTTAACATTATTACTCTTGGCCTTCATTCAAATCAGTACAAAATAACGTGACATATATAGTTTGGGAATAGTCTGTAGAGATTCTCAGTCATCCAGATCATGGCTGTCCAAAGGTGCTTTTTCAGGAGGCAACTGGACTTGTTTTTTCTTTTTTCTTTTTTGAAGATGTTTCGCTTTTCATCCAAGAAGCTTCTTCAGCTCTGACAGGATTGTCCTTCCATTCCCCATTATCCTGTCAGAGCTGAAGGAGCTTCAGAATATCAGAGACAAAATAGTTACAATGCAATCTACGCTAGGTCCCAGTAAGGGATAGCCCTGAGCAAAATCAGAACCACAAGTTATTTATTTACTTTTGGCCTACTACATTTGAAAGACCAGACAAAGAAAGAGGCAGACCCAATACCTTTTGCAGCATGGGTGATCTTCTCATTATTTATGCCTTCTTGATAAGTCAGCATGACAGAGTTGTTATCTCTGAGGCAGGGTCAGTGAATATAAACAATTTGGTTTACTGGGCCAATGATCTCTGATTGATTCTTCTCCCTGTTACCACAGAGTCAATTCAGCTTGCTATGAATGTTTTCTTAGAAAGGCACTTTTAGCAGTTCACATGGGGGGCAGGGGTGTCAGGTATCTCATAGGTGTAATACGGAATGCAGCTCATGTGTGTTATACTGTCACATTGCAATCAGGAAAGAAATGCATGTATTTCAATAGGGTTTTTCCCCCCTCTTTTTTAATTAAATGGCTGTGTTGACATAACATCCTTAATGAGGATTTTTAAATTAACTTGTTTGTACAGCACATTGAATCACAATTCAGTAGTAAGCTTAGCATGTTATATGAATACATATTACCGTATTTTTTGGAGTATAAGACGCACCGGAGTATAAGACGCACCTTAGTTTTTGGGGAGGAAAATAAGAAAAAAGCTGATTGGCAGGTGGATTGGCCTCCCAGAATACCCCCAGTCAGCTGTTCCCAGAGGTGAATTTTAGCAACAGGTTCCTTGGTTATGAGCTCTGTGCCTTTTTTTTTTTTTTGCTTTTTTTTCTGCCTCTGAAACTCTTTTTCAGAAAAAAGTTTTTTCTGCCTCTGAAATCCTCCAAAACAGAGCTTCAGAAAAAAGCCTCTGAAACTCTGTTTGGTGGCTTCTTTTCTGAAGCTTCTTTTCAGATGCTTTTTTCAGTCTCTGAAACCTCTGTTTGAGAAGCTGGGCTGGGTTACATTCAGAGTATAAGACGCATCCAGATTTTCACCCTGTTTTTTGGGGGGGAAAGGTGCATCTTATATTCCAAAAAATACAGTAGTTCTTTTTACTTGACCCAGTTAAACATTTGCAAATGCAGTTGAAGTGATTCCCTCCCAATCCTTATAAAGATAGTCCTCATCTTATGACCATAACTGAGCCCAGAATTAGTTCTTGCAGTTGTTAAATGGATCACTATGCCCAATTTTATCATTTTTTAGTTATAGTTGTTTAGTTATAGTTGCAGTTGTTAAGGGATCAGTACAGACATTAAGCAAAGCCAGTTTTGTTTTGTTTTTATTTGTTTTATTTGTTTTATTTGGGTTATTGCAGCATCACGAATGTGTGGGGGAATGGCTGTCAGAACTCAGGAACTAGGTCATTAGTAACTCTATAAAGGTCTGTGGTAGCTCCACATGGTTATTAAGTGACCAGTCATTAAGTGAGGACTACCTATAAATCTTTTTCAACTCCTTATGGGTTTTGACATTTCAAGCAGATCTTAATTACATATTTCAAAAGAATGCATTTCCAGCAGTTTTTTTTTTAAAAAACTAGAAACTTGTTTTGCTTTGTTCAAATGACAGCAAGCTTCTTTGGAAACCAAATTCTGCAACTGTTATCAACTCTGCATTTCTTCCAGATACCTCTCTCTGTTTCTTTAAATAGGATAGGAAGAAATATATTTGGAAGCTATCCCTCTGCCCATCTATCTATAACAAAGATGCATATACTGGTAAAGCAACCAATATTATACTTAGTACCTGTATTTCACATTGTATACCCGATTGGACTTCAGTGCTTGTTGAGAGTGCCAGATATCCAGAACTGCCATATCAAGTTTCTGCTGTATAAGTCATATTACAATGCTATAATATCAAATGGTGTCAAAAATTAGGAGGAGGTGAGGGAACTCCAATTTAGTCTTTTGCAATAAAGACATCAATATTTTTAAGCCTCTGGAAGAAAGCTGAAATCTCATGTTGACTCTTTACTTATACCTGACAGATATCAACACTTTGACGCTTATAATTAATGTTGTCTCTGCTAATGTTGGGGGAGGGGAGCAAAGTTATCACTGTTAACAGACACTTAACAGAATCATTAATACAGTTAATACAGGGTAGCTAAAAGATTTGTGACTTGTGAAAACCCAATACAGATAAACACAGAGCTTTCTAAAATCAAAATAGTTCAGGGTTATTTATAGGAAAAAGAAGGAAGGAAGGAAGGAAGGAAGGAAGGAAGGAAGGAAGGAAGGAAGGAAGGAAGGAAGGGATACAAGGCAGTATAGTAGTATTATTTTGAAAATGGCAAGACTGAATTTGATGTGGAATTATGCACAAATGATGATGTTCAAATTTTTATTGAAGCTACAGTTTTAGTTTTGTATATTAAAGGTAGGTCTATATGGTTTGCAAAGCACCTTTGAAGGAGTACCTTACTCAAGGCAGTCAAAGCAAGATTCCCTTTAAAGTACTTCACAGTCAAATAAAATGCAATCATACAAATTTTATCAGGCACAAATATTCTTGATACTTGATTTCTGCAGGGAAACAACCAAGCTGAGAGAGCACCAAGGATCTCTTATCTCAACCCTGAGCTACAAATATTCTCGCCTTTATTAGTTTTGTACCTTCCTAGACAAAGGTACAGTAAAGTTAGGTAGTACTGACTCAAGAGCTGAATTTCTTGTGGGAAGCTGGCCATTTTCTTGAAATGTATACATTGGGATGGGTGGGTGGGTGGGGGAGGGTGTGTACATATATTTAAATCACACTGTCTGATTCTTAGGTATGTTTACCTATATGGAGACATTATATTTGGGAAGGAAGGAAGGAAGGAAGGAAGGAAGGAAGGAAGGAAGGAAGGAAGGAAGGAAGGAAGGAAGGACACACGGTACATTGTTTGCAGGTGCTTTCCTATAGGTATATCCAAATCAAGGAAATGCAGTTAATTGATCTGGAAAATCCAATAGGTGCCATTTCATGCCATTGTTCAGTTCCAAAATCTTTTCCAATTCATGCTAAATAAGCTGAAAAACTAGAAGTCAGGCACCAGTTATATGTATATTTATCTCATGCAACTCTCCCTGTTTTCCCCCTTACACACAAGAGAGAGAAACATAGATATATACATACATATGTATGTATGTATGACAGAAGAAGGGGGAGACAAGGGGAGTTGCATGATGTAAACATACACATAAACTCCCTTTTCCAGTGCCAGACTTCTATTACAAATAGATACAGAGTGTATATATGAGAGATTTCATTTCATCATAATAGGAAAAAAAATCTGGCAATATGAAATTGGATGTTCCAATCTCTCTCTCTTCCCCCCCAACCCCCCCCCCTCTGTTTTGAATACCATACATGCTTTGTCCATAGTACATTTTATAACTTATAACAAATTTTCCATCTGAGCCAGCTGCCTTGAGCTAATTATGTGGGCCAAATTTGAGCTACAAAACACAGTATGCAGTTGGCCACATTTATAAACGCAGGTTTGTATATCTATGAAACATTGAAAACAGACAAATTTTAAATCATTCCTTTGCAAAGAAACTAACTTAAAAAGAAAGGGAGGGAAATATTTTTGCGGGGTTTTTATATTTTTCTGGCAGCTGCAGGATGTTTGGTCTCTGAAGCGAGCCTGAGGTAAATTGGTATCCTACAACTGAGTTAATTAAAAACAGTTTTTAATCCTTTGGTGGGCAACTGGTGAGGAAATGAAAATGATTGCCATTTTCTTGATTGATAAGTGATAATGAGGCAAATGCCACCAAGTTATGTTATCTCTTTTGTGCGTACTATAATGGAACTATATTTTCAAGTCTCTCTGAGGTACATATCACTCTTTTCAAAGGATCCTCCAAATTAGAGCACAGAAAGCAGAAAGAAAAAAGAGTCACTTATCTCAGGTTCATTTTCTCTATACTATTTGCTTGGGTCTCTGATTCAAATACCAGCAATGTTCACTGACTATGAAATTCAAACACATACAGCTGTAAAGAAACCACTCATCTGAAAGAAAACTTGCTATGAATGTGTGAAGCTATTGTGAAGTTGGAAATGCTAAGTTATCCATTTTGTGGGAAGCACTGCTTATATTTAGGACTTAACTGTGGCATCCTTTTGTGAACTAGGTGTAACTTCCTTCCTTCCTTCCTTCCTTCCTTCCTTCCTTCCTTCCTTCCTTCCTTCCTTCCTTCCTCCCTCTCCCTCCCTCCCTCCCTCCCTCTTTCTTTCTTTCTTTCTTTCTTTTTTCCTTCCTTCCTTCCTTCCTTCCTTCCTTCCTTCCTTCCTTCCCCCCCCCTCTCTCTCTTCCAAAAAAACCTTTTAGTATATCGCAAAGTCTTATAAGCAAAATGCATTGGAATGAATATTTACTTTCAAACTATTTGGTCTCATGTGAGCAACTTCTCACATGGGAACAAGAACATTATTTGTTTCATCTCCAAATCAGTATAAATTTCAAAAATGGCACTAGATTTGCATCTAGTGCTCCACGCTGTAACTAATATAAAGAGCATTATAATAAAAACAGAGGTTGGTTTTCTTTGGAAGTGTAAAGCCTATGTGAGGAATTCTCTAGGCTCTCTAATTGTTTCTTTTTAGATTAGAAGAAGGAGTCTGCCTTTAGGAAAATAAATCCAAGATTAGGTTTCCGCTTCATCTCTCGCAGATTTTTATGCAGTTCTTTTTTCTGATGTCAGAAGTTCAACACCAAGGAAAGGGAAAGGGAGAAATTTATGGAAGATCAGGATAAATACTGGAACTGCTGAAAGACTTAAAATATCAATTTCAGCACAAGTGTAATATAATAAGTTCCTTCTCATTGCTTGCAGTGAAGAGGAAAATTAAACTTATCTGGGGCCAAGAAAGGGCTAGAGATGCAAACATCCTTTTCCTCCATACTTAGGTTTACAGATTTCTTGCCAGAAGGTTTTTGGAAAATGTAGTGTTTGTGGATGGAGTACTTGATAAGATTGTTCTGTTCCAGAAATTTAAAAAAAAATGTGTCGGGGAAAAAATGCCTTGCCTCTTTGATCTGAATATATAGTGGACCTCTCCTAGCTGAATATATAATGTCTCTCTCCTAGCTAAAATCATAGCATAAGCAGTGTTCGGATCACTAAATGGCCTTCTCTGGAGGGGTCCAGGAGGAATATTACTTTTCAAAAACTATATTTAGAACTTGCGTAAGTTAACTGTACCAATAGAGATACTGATTTACAGAAACTGTAATAGAAGAAGATTCTATTTCAACAAGATGATGATGATGGATTACATTCTAATCCATATATAGTAATGTTTTTTCAATATTGGCAACTTTAAGATAAGTGGACTTCAACTCCCAGAATTCCTCAGACAGTTAGGGAAGTTGAAATTGCCACAGTTGAGAAACTACTATGCAATCTGAGAGTTCTGTATTTTGTATCTGTATGATGGAATACCTGAAATTTTAGGTTAATTAGAGCATCTTGAAGGAAGTCCATATATGACATTGCTAAGAGTCAACACCAACTTGAAGGGGTCAATCAAATCAAATCAAGCAAAATTACTGGAATGCCAGTAGTATCTGACACAAACCATAATGATGCAAAAATGCACCATTGCACATCATTATGCAAATAGTACCTTTATACGGTACATATGTAATTTAACATCTAATGCAAGCATTCAAGTTGTACCATTTGTATGGTTTACCTTCTAATCCTTGGTAAAAGCAATGTGTAATGCACTCTTTGTTGTTAGGGTCATCTTATGAACTACAAGTTACAGGAATTAGGATCCAAAAGTAGACTTACAAATGACTCCTAAAATCAATAGTGATCATAAAGATTAATGATATTAGTACTAGTTTTGCATTTATATATCTGAAAATTATCTGCTCAGAAAGAATAATTCTGCACCTTTGCTTGGAATTAGAGCAGATCAATAAAGCAGTAGGATGTACATGTACATTTGAAATTAGGAAATAATATTGGACATAATTTTCTTTTATTCAGCATTTGTAAAAGGGTATTCATTCCAAACTGCATAGCTAAAATCTCTTTTGTTTTGACTTTTAGCTATGTGTTTTGGGATGAAAAGTCTTTGAATGGTGTGGGAGTGTGAATGGATTTCCAGAAAAACTGCAGAGTATAGGAACCGTTTGCACTTCAGTTTGAGATGCAGGCAACACAGACTCAACCCCAACAGCCTGCACCGATGTTCAACAGTGAAGGGACACAGGGCAGAAAACATCCTGCAGCTAAGAAGGTTTCATACTCATTTGCTTTACTCAAGTGACCCCGAGGACACAGATAAACCTCCAAGTGGCCCTAATGACTCACTAAAACAATGCAAATTACCAGCTGTCTGCAAGGAATATAGACTCTTTCATTCCACACCATCCAGTCAGAACTGAAGAAGCTTCTTGGATGAGAAGTGAAACATCTTCAAAGAAAAACCAGAAAGTCCAATTGCCTCCTGAAAAATTACCTTTGGGACAATTTCTCTCAGTAAGGACTGGTTACGGATTACAGAGGAAAATTGGACTGAAAATAAATTATTTCTTTTCAGCACTGAAAGACAAAGGAAGTTTACCAACAATATGCAATAATGCAATATCTACCATAGGATGAAGAATCAACATCACTAGGATAGATTTGTTATAGCTCACCTTATGTTATACACTTTAGTCTGAGAAGTTAACAGAATGCAGATAAAACTTGACTTTTCCTGTTTTTTAAAATCTGGGTGTCAACATATAAGAAGATGTTTTTATAAACTGAAAATTAATCCAAAGGCAGGAATGCACATGTTAAGAGTGGACGTTAATTCATTAATTCAAAACACTATCTCATACTTCAACTGCAATAGTCCCCAGAGCCATTCATTAAAAGACAGATAATCCTGAGTGTCATTGAAAACTATTCCTGAAACGATTCAAGAAATAATTCCATCTAAAACAGTGTTTTTCAAACTTGGCAACTTTAAGATGTGTAACTTTCAGCTCCAGAAATTGCCCAGACCACATACACTGAACAAAAAGGTCAATGGGTATGCTTTTTGATCTACTATTGTCACTAGTGATAAGCTGATTTCTATTGTTATCCAATGAACTACAGCTACAAATTAGACTTTGATGGATACAATTGACCGAGGTTCTGTCCATTTTTTTCAGACTGCACTTGTATGTGGTATTTTGGAAAATGCTCTGGAAATTATAACTGGTTCAAAATGAATTCTTACAATTATTTAGATTATAATAGCATGCCAGGGATTTTTCAGCTGTACAGATTTTCAGTCCATTTCTTGATCCACTTCAAGTTGCTGGAATTTATCTTGAAACTCATTGTCCCAGTTACACAAAAATGTGCCTTGTCTTTCATACAATCTGGAATTCACACTTAGTTCTTAGAATACCTGTGGTACAATTAATATCCGACAAAAACAAGTGTTACCTTCAGCAAAATATGTTTCACTGCAAAATGCTCTTATTTAGCCATTTAATTGATAAAAGTTTGCAGACTTAAGTGGGACCTAATAAGGTGATTCAGTTTTCCATTTTTCATTTACAGAATCTTACACAGAGTATCTTAATTGGTACTGCACTGGATCAACCAGGTATTTATGATTTCTTCAATAGAGTAAGAGATTAAAAGGTGAATAGGTAAGAGATTAAAAGGTGGTAATGGATTAGATATCCATGTTAAATACTGTTCCCTCTGATTTTATCCTCAGTAAATAGATTCCAGATCACATCAAAAGCTGCATTTGTATTCAAGCAAGTGAGAACACAATTCCCTTATAATACCTTCTATTTGGCTTGATCCCTCTGTGCTTTTAGTGGAGCATCTGACAGCATTTAATTTAGATCAACATTCTGTTCTCATATTGGCTCTCCAGATGCTTATGGTTGGCATAAAGGAAAGCATAAGCACAAGAGTACACTTAATCTTTTGTTTCTCCTGGGATATGCAGCAAGTGGAAAATAAGCTTAATCAATAATTTTAATTCTTTTTAATTTATGTTCTTGGTTTTGTATAAAATTTACACCAACTCTAGCGAATACTTTAGATTAGAGCTTTGCAGTTTTACATGATTTTATAGACATTTACAGAAAAAAGGAGAAAGAACTAGAGATATTTATATAGAATACTTATTAACTCACATGTAGACTTTGCCAGTTCTTTGAAGTAGGCCAAGTCAGGCAACAGAAGAAATTCTAGATCTTTACTTTACTGATATAATCTATAATAACAGAACTTTGAAAGCATGTCAACATTTCTCCTTCCTTTCCTCTTATATTAAAGGAAGTCAAGGTGAGGCAATCTTGAATTTCTTTCCACACCTTTTATTGGACTCAGTTAATATTTTTCCAACAGTTTCTGCATATTTTTATCAAGATCATCTCAGTATTCTTCCATAATGTATAAATATTGGTAACACTTAAATATGGTGGAAATATTATTTCAGTGTCCATTTAATGGAACAGACTCTAGAAAGATTATAGAAATGTGGGCCGTGGTGAAATTCAAAAATTTTCTCACCGGTTCTGTGGGTGTAGCTTGGTGGGCGTGGCTTGGTGGTCATGTGACTGGGTGGGCGTGGCTTGGTGGTCATGTGACGGGAAAACCAACTATCACACTTTACACAAAAATAACACAAAAGCTACACAACTGACTCACACACAGTGCAAAAGCAGCTGGACTTCACACAAAATGTGAACAGGAACCTCACAGAGTCACAGAGAGCTCAAAAACAAACTATCACACTTTACACAAAAATAACACAAAAGCTACACAACGGACTCACACACAATGCAAAAGCAGCTAGACTTCATACAAAATGGCCCCTGCAACAAGTAGGAACCTCACAGAGAGCTCAAAAACAAACTATCAAACTTTACACAAAAATACTTTTTCAGGCAATAAGTAGTAAAAAAATGCTTTAAAAAGTAAAAAAAAAGTTCCGAGGATCGCACACACAGCTGATTGTCACAGATGATTGTGAGAACCTCTGTTTACTTTTTTAAACCATTTTTTCCCTACCTGTTGCCCAAACCAGTAGAAAAAAATGTTTTAAAAAGTTTTTTAAAGTTCAGATGATCAGCTGTGCTGCGCGATCGTAGGAACTTTTTTTTTACTTTTTAAAGCATTTTTTTAACTACTGGATCAGGTGAACCAGTAGCTTTTTCACTACCAGTTCCGGCGAACTGGTTGTGGGATATAACAACAGAATCTGTCTATCCTCATTTTTGTATAAGAGAATCAAGGCACTGCAATCTTTGTTTTCTTTCTTATTCTTCTTAGGGCTGAGCTGGTGCTTATATACTCACATTTCTTCTTTGAGATTACCTCCGTATTCCGCTACACCTAATCAGGAAAATTAATCTTTCTCTAGAATGAAAACAAGGTTTTCTTTCAAATCTATGTATTTTAGGAGCAATCAATAATTGTTATAAACTAAAAGGTTTGAGATGACATATACATGCAGAACTTTACAGAAAGGGAATATTATATAAAAGACTGAAAACTATTTTTTTTGCTACCGGTTCTATGGGCGTAGCTTGATGAGTGTGGTGTGGCTTGGTGGGCATGGCTTGGTGGGCAGGGATACTGCAAAATCCCCATTCCCTCCCCACTCTGGAGCCAGCCAGAAGTGGCATTTGCCGGTTCTCTGAACTACTCAAAATTTCCACTACTGGTTCTCCAGAACCTGTCAGAACCTGCTGGATTTCACCCCTGGACTGGATGTATGTAGTATAATATCATTTAACATGTCATCTGAATATATTTATGAAATGATATTATGTTATTTTGAAAGATATATTCTGGCATATTTTTATTGATATTAATGTTTATTGTGTTTTACATCAGCCAGTGCTTATATAATAAAGTAGAGATAGAGGAGTAATAAAAAAGAAAGAGGGAAATGCAATTACTTCTATTAAATATTTTATTAATGTCCTACCTGCAAACTATTTGCTATAGAGGGTAGCGATGTGGGAATTATATTAGCAATAGTAGAAAAGACCTTCCCAAGAGAAACTACTTTTCTAGGATCTCATTTCTCAATTCATAACTATAGCTTTATATTAAATCCATCAATATGGAAATTATATCTGGATCACATTTCCAATTTAGTGATGTGTATTCTTTGTCACTAGGGGATGCATACTTTTGTTGACCAATAAAGCTTTACTCATTGATTTTGTTTTAAATAAGGGGAAAAATACAGCTAGATTTATATAGAAAGAAAAATCTTAGTAAACTTTCAGGGCCGCGGTGTGGCTCAGGCTGTAAGATAGCCTGTTATTAAACACAGCTGCCTGCAATTACTGCAGGTTCTAGTCCCACCAGGCCCAAGGTCGACTCAGTCTTCCATCCTTTATAAGGTAGGTAAAATGAGGACCCAGATTGTTGGGGGGGCAAAAAGTTGACTTTGTATATAAATATACAAATAGAATGAGACTATTGCCTTATACAATGTAAGCCGCCCTGAGTCTTCGGAGAAGGGCGGGATATAAATGTAAATAAAATAAATAAATAAAATAAATAAATAAATAACTCCAGACCATTAAAAATCCTTACCTCTGACAGCTATAGATACTTCTATTTATTTATTTATTTATTTATTTATTTATTTATTTATTTATTTATTTATTTATTTATTTATTTATTCATAAGTATATAAGTATAAGCATGAAATAACCACACAAAATGAATACAACTAAAGGGAACATTAGGATAGGAATGGTAGGCACGCTGGTGCTCTTAGGCATGCCCCTTACAGACCTCTTAGGAATGGGGTGAGGTCAACAGTAGACAGACTTAGGTTAAAGTTTTGGGGATTTTGGGATGAGACCACAGAGTCAGGTAGTGCTTTCCAGGCATTAACAACTCTGTTACTGAAGTCATATTTTCTACAATCAAGATTGGAGCGGTTCACTAAGTTTGAATCTATTGTGTGCTCATGTATTGTTGTGGTTGAAGCTGAAGTAGTCTTTGACAGGAAGGACTTTGTAGCAGATGATTTTATGAGTTATGCTCAGGTCATGCCGAAGGCGGTGTAGTTCTAAATTTTCTAAATTGAGAATTTAAAGTCTGGTGGCATTAGGTATTTTGTTGTGATCAGAGGAGTGGAGGACTCTTCTTGTAAAATATTTCTGGACACGCTCAATTGTATTAATGTCTGAAATGCAGTGTGAATTCCAGACAGATGAGCTGTAATTGAGAATTGGTCTAGCAAATTTTTTTATGCTCTGGTTAGTAGTGTAATCTTTCCGGAGAAGAAGCTACGCAAGATTAAGTTTAAACTCTTAATGCCTTTTTGGCAATGTAGTTGCAGTGGGCTTTGGCACTTAGATCATTTGATATGAGAACTCCAAGGTCTTTGACAGAGTGAGGGTCATCTACAAGGTCATGTCCATCAAGCTTGTATTTAGTGTTCTGATTCTTTTTTCCAATGTGTAAGACAGAGCAATTGTTGGTTGAGATTTGGAGTTGCCAAATTTTTGACCATTCTGACACAAAGTCAAGTTCTTTTTGAAGGGTAGCAGCATTGTTGGTAGTATTAAATAGTTTAACATCATCAGCGAAGAGTACACCGTTACTTATAATATGGTCACAGAGGTCGTTTATGTATAATATGAAGAGTGTTGGTCCTAGAATGCTGCCTTGGGGGACACCGCTATTAACAGGAGCAGGATTTGATAGGGCACTGCCTATTTTGATCACTTGTTGCCTGTTTGACAGGAACCCAGTTATTCAATTATGGAGGGGTCCGGAGATGCCGTAGGATTTTAGTTTTAGAAGTAGTTTGTCGTGTACCACTGAATCAAAAGCTTTACAGAAGTCTATGTAAATTGCATCTATTGCTTTGCCCTGATCAAGATTTGTAGTCCATATGTTTTTGCAGTGAAGAAGTTGTAGATTACAGGATAATTTTTTTTTTCTGAAACCAAATTGTTTATTAAAGAGTAGGTTGTTTGTTTCTAAGTGGAGGGTAATGGATTGGTTGATGATTGATTCCATTACTTTGCAGGTGACGTAGCATAAAGAGATTGGTCTGTAATTTTCAACTAGGCTGGGGTCTCCTTTTTTGAAGACAGAGATGACCGTGGCTAGTGACCATAGATTGGGAAGGGAGCTGATCCTGAAGGATTTTTCAAAGATTATGCTTAGGGGTTATGTAATAACAGTGGAAAGCTTTTTTAAGAAGTATGCACATAGTCAATCAGGTCCAATAGATAGAGATGGTTTCAGTCTGTGTAGTGCCTTTTCAACATTATCTTCTGTGAAATCTGTTTGTGTTAGATTGTTGTAATCATTATTGGTACGATTGGGGAATGTTGGGTATGAGCCATTACTGTTAACAAAGACTGAGCCAAAGAATGTGTTAAAGAGGTTTGCTTTAGCCGTTTCATCATTATATTCTTTACCATTAGATCATTTTAGGGGTGGGATGGATCTCAAGTCTTTAAGTTTGTTGTTTACAAAATTATAGAAAACGCGATTGGATTTTGTGCAGAAGGTATATATAGTACACAGGTAGTCATCGACTTATGATCACGAGCCAAATATTTCTGTTGCTAGGTGAAATAGTTGTTAAGTAAATTTGGCCCCATTTTATGACATTTCTTGCCACAGTTGTTAAGCGAATCACTGTATTGGTTAAGCTAGTAACATGGCTTTTAAATGAATCTGGCTTTCCCATTGACTTTACTTGTGGGAAGGTCACAAAAGGTGATCACATAATTCTCGGACACATTTAAGCAGTGGTGAAATTGAGCTGGTTCTATCCACCTCAGGTGAACTGTTAGTGCCAGCAGCAGGAGGCTCTGCCCACCTGCCCAGATGTCATCACGTCCTGTTTTTTACCCTCTACGCATGCGGAGAAGGTCCTGCACATGCACAGAGGTGTTGTGCGCGAGCTCACATTTGTGAACTGATAGCAAATATCAGTAAATTTCACCCCTGCTCTTAAGTGTCATAAATATGAACCAGTTGCCCAGCATCCAAATTTTGATCACATGACCATCTATGAATGGTCCTAAGTGTAAAAACCAATCGTAAGTCACTTTTTTTCAGTGACGTTGTAACTTCGAATGGCCACTAAAGGAACTGTTGTAAAATGAGGACTACCTATATATAATGTTTACATCTTTTAAATCGAAAAGAAGAGAAATGAATTTTGACTCTAGAAAAGATGTCAGGATGCCAACGAATGGGCATGCTGAAATTAAAGTGGCTGTGTGGCATTATTTATTTATTTATTTTGCTGTAAACATATTTTAAATCTCAATAGGAGTTATATCCCCCCTCTTTTCTTTTTTTTTACTGCAAAAAGGAAGTAAAACAACAGTTTATTGCAGTAATACTTCACACTGCCCTACTTCTGTAAATTGTCTTTAAGCTCTAGGGTAAATCCAAGAACATTCATGTTTTTAAATTGGATACAAAAGTGCTTTCTCTGCTGCAGCATAAATTGCTACATGCAGACTATCAGATATTTTTAAACATATTGCTGTTCAGCAAATTGCAAACATTGCTAAGCATTGCTTTAACTAAAGCTGTTATTCCTAGTATTCATGTTAAGGGTTTTTCTTTTAATGCTTTGGGGTTAAAGGTTTAACAATAATTAAGTTCTTAGCTACTAGCAGTGATTGCTGGGTTCTCATCTGGAAAGATGGATAATGCATCAAAGTGTAGGATGAGGGACAAATAAAGTTAGAGTCCCCAACACAGGATGAGGCAGATTACACAAGAAGACATTTTGAGCTGCCTACAGTTCTATTCCTTAGGTAACTTTGACAATCCTAGATCGCAAGGAAATAAATCCTCCAAGTGTTCATGGCTCAACAGAGTTTGTTTGTTTATTCCACCTCCTGACATCATTCATTGGAACAGGGGTAAATCCCAGAAAAACCCAGATTTTATTTATTTTGTTGCCTTATCTTCTCTCTTTCTTCTATCTTCTGTCTTCTCTATTTCTTCTTTGCACTTTTCTACATTCTGTTTCCATCCTTCCCTGTCTTGCTATTCTTTTTCTGTATGTATGTCTCTCTGTCTCTTAAGTATACTGTATATCTTTGTGTGCATCTCCTGGCTTCCACTCCCAATTTCTGTAACTAAATATGCTCTTGTAGTGGATGTATGGTTATACCTCTAATTCATTTTAAAGATAAAAATGTATTCACAGGTCTAAAAATATTTGAGATTCTTCATAGCAACAGCAATAGCACTTAAACTTATATAGTGCTTCTTAGTGTTTTACAGCACTCTCTGAGCAGTTTACAGTGTCAGCATAATTTCCCCCAACAATTTGGTTCCTCATTTTATCGATCTTGGAAGGATGAAAGGCTGAGTCAACCTTGAGCCCCATCAGGATCGAATTCTAAGCTGCGGGGACAGTTTGCCTGCAACACTACATTCTAACTACTGTGCCACCAGGTCTCCTTTTCAACTAGTGCAGGGCTGTCAAACTCCCAGCCTTTGGGCTGGATGCATCATGTGTTGGCCATGCCCCATGCATGATTTTGCAAAGGGGGAAAAAGTCCTGATATGTCACGTGATGCCCCCATGATGACATGAGCTTGACACCCCTGAACTAGTGTACTGTTCATCATAGATCTGCCTTCCTTCCTTCCTCCCTCCCTGCCTCCCTCCCTCCCCTCCCTGCCTCCCTCCCTTATTAAAACCTTGAATCATTTCAGCGAGGTGGGCAGCATATCGGTTTGGTAAATAAATATATAAATAAGAACCTATCCATAATCATAGTTCAAATCAAATTTATGAAACCTGTTTCCTGACTCAGCCTATGTCAAGGTGCTGCAATCAATCCTGAAAGTCTGGTTGAATTTATTCATTTTAGTAGTGATAATCAGCACACACTGGAGATACTCGGGTTAGGAAAAGATTGCCGCACAATTAAAAACATGAATAGCAAAGTGTTAGATCCCCCGGCTAATTCTGTTCTCACTATGGCCAGCCAAATGTATCTAGAAACCCTCAAACAAGACATTTGTATTCTCTTCCTTCTTAATCTCTTGCAAGCAATATCAGGAAACATGCCATCTCTGATCCTGGAAGTAATATATATCATGAGGCCTTTGATAGTCTTATCGGCTAATACCTTTTAAAGCTGCCCAAGCTGGTAACTAATAGAATCTGTGATAAGAAATTTTATAGTTTAGCATTGTATAATAGAGTACTTCTTTCTCTTTGACCTCTATCTCATGACAATCAGTTTCATTAAATTATAACAACTTGAGAGGAAGAAAAAAAGATGCCTCACCATTTTTATGCATCCTAAACCATCAGAGAAATGTTCCCCATTGGGGATTTTTACCTACCTTGTAAGGAAATCATATTGCTTTCCTGATGATAATATATTCATACTATTGCTCAAATATCAGAAAAAGAGTCTTCTTTTTAATTAGTTGGCTCCGTAGAGAGATAAGTACAACAAAACAATGTAAAACTGTTGTTGCTAAGTATCAGCCAGATTGCTTTTAAAACAAGCAAATGTCCTTTCAATTCTGAAGTTTTTTCTATTTTTTTAATGCAACAATTTATTCAGCTAATAACAAATAATGCTTCCCCCACTTTGACCTATGTGTGTGTATGTAAACAATATATAACATTGGCCATTTCTGGAACATACAACATGTCACATTTTAAACTATTGATAACTGATAATCTGCTTTTACTTAGTAGTCTGTGTTTTTAATTTTGAAACTGTGAATTAGTTTTTATTTAATGATAGACTTCAAATATAAGTTCAGTTTTCAAATCAGTGCTGAAAAAGTATTTTGGTTCAGGCTCCACCTGTCTATAATATTTATTCAGAAAAAGATTCTCTTTTAATTTTTTTTCTGAGATCCACTATTAACCAATATCCTGTCCATGTTCTTTTAATGAAATTGTACAGCTATAAAGGATTGGAAATAACTGTAATAGGCATCAGTAATTCCATTGCCATGAGCTGCAT
Organism: Ahaetulla prasina; assembly: GCF_028640845.1. Lineage (NCBI taxonomy): Eukaryota > Metazoa > Chordata > Lepidosauria > Squamata > Colubridae > Ahaetulla > Ahaetulla prasina. Next base: position 90,893,947 of record NC_080544.1, read on the forward strand.
TATTATTGGTTTGAACACAATCAAATTCCCTTTGCTTGCAAGATCTATCACTGAGCAAAAAGACAAATAATGCCTTCTGAAATTTGAGAAATGCTAATCAGAGAAAAAATAGAAACAAATTAAACTTTGCCATGGATGAGGACAAACAATACCTTTATGTTCAAAAAGGACATTTTAAAATATAGCTGCATTTTTCTTTTAAAGAATATCCCCTACCATTTAACATTGAGTTGAAAGTGATGGAAAACCTGAAGAGATTTTGTTAGGTGGTTGTTGTTGTTTTTCCCTTTAACCATGGGAAATAGGTGCAAAAAACCCTAACTGGGAAGATTTTCCAAATTTAGAATTGTAGTTTGACAGAAAGCAAGGATTCCAGGAAAAAAGTAAAATATTCATGGAAACACAAGGAGAGAACTTTTATACCATCTATCACAATCCAAACACATACATTCTTTCATCTATAAAAATTACATCAATACCAATTTCATTCCTTTCTATCGCAGGAAACTAACATGAGGATTTCTAAACTTTCAACTCATCAGTGATCCTTTATCCCAGCAGTCCTCCTCCTCTCCAACCAATAATACAATTGATTCCAGATTTCATAATATTCTGTTTTGCTCTTATCTTTGAATTCCAAAGTCAACATGTCCATTTCAGGGAAAGTTAATATCTTAGCTAATACTTCTTCTTCTGAGGGGGTCTCTTTATTTTTCCAGTTTTATGCAAAGGCCAATCTTGTGGCCGTTAGAATATGTAACATTAGATATAGATGGTATATACGTGTATAGCAAAAAGGAACTGTATTTGTTGCAAGGTAAAACTTGATGGAAATGTCTAAACGAGAAAAGTCACACTATGTCCAGTGTTTTTAATTGTATTATTATTAAAAAACTTTAAAAAAAAACAAGGAGAGAACTTTTTTATTGTTATATTGAGCAAGCAAGTGTACAGGGCCCTCAAAATATTAAAATAGGAATAAAGTAGGTTTCAGAGCTCTTCTCATCGACTCCCCACCGATCAGCATACCTTTCATTCTCTCATGAAATTCTAGTGACATTGAAAACATGTTACATTTTTGATTGCCTGGAGAAACAAAATGTACCTTCCTCTCAGAATAAGCAGGCAATACTTTCCTTCACTCTTTTTTCAGTGATAAAATCTTGCAACTGAAAATAAAACAGGATACGCAGATGTTTCCACAAAAAGTTTCTGTTGACGAGAACAATGATCAAAGTTAAAAAAAAACAAAAAAAACAACAACAGGGAGGTTTTTTGGTCCCGAAAGTATAATTTTTCATTTCTATATAAAAAGTGTTTCAGATGAGTTTTTGTTGGGGTTACAGCAAGAAATAATTTGTTTATCTCTACTGTTACATGCACAGAAATTATGAGCCCATGTCCACCTCAGCAAATTCTAACTAATTTTTTTTTAGGAGGGAGAGAAGTATGCATACTAAATGTATATAACTTTGCATATAATCCCCCCCCACCAAAAAAAGAGACATGGTCTGGATCCCTCTTTATAATGCTATCCTCCTGACAATTTTGGTAACCTCCATGGCTTCATCTTTAACTGGCAAGTTAAATTTGGATTTAACTCCAAATCTCAACCAGCAAATGCTCTGTCTTACACACTGGAAAAAAGAATCCAAACACTAAATACAAACCCGATGGACATTACCTTACAGATGACCCCCATCCTGTCAAAGACCTTCGAGTTTTCATATCCAATGATCTAAGTGCCAAAGCCCACTGCAAAAAAGGCTTTAAAAGTTGTAAACCTAATCTTACATAGCTTCTTCTCCAGAAACACTACACTACTTACCAGAGCTTATAAAACATTTGCTAGACCTATTCTTGAATACAGCTCACCTGTCTGGAACCCATACCACATTTCAGACATCAATACAATTGAACGTGTCCAGAAATATTTTACAAGAAGAGTTCTCCACTCCTCAAAATACCTTATGCCACCAGACTTGAAATCTTGGGTTTAGAAAACTTAGAACTCCGCCGCCTTCGACAGGACCAGTGTTTAACTCATAGAATCATCTATTGCAATGTCCTTCCTGTTAAAGACTACTTCAGCTTCAATCACAACAATACAAGAGCAAAGAATAGATTTAAACTTAATGTTAACCGCTTCAATCTTGATTGCAGAAAATATGACTTCTGTAACAGAGTTGTTAATGCTTGGAACACACTATCTGACTCTGTGGTCTCTTCTGAAACTCCCAAAAGCTTTAACCAAAAACTGTCTACCATTGACCTCACCCCATTCCTAAGAGGACTATAAGGGTCGTGCATAAGAGCACAAACGTGCCTACCGTTCCTGTCCTATTGTTTTCTTTCATTATATCCAATTAATATAGTTATTGCATGCTTATGCTTATATATATATGCTTATATATTATATAGTTACTTTCATGCTTATGCTTATATATACTGTTGTGACAAAATAAATAAATAAAATAAAAATAAATAAAATAAATAAAACTGCCATTCTGACAACACCGTTCTAAAAAATTAGATTCCATGTAGGAAAGTGAGGTGCACTGATCAAGCCATCTTACCAAAACCAAATTGTTTCCAGAAATATCGATTATTCAGGTTAGTAATTGTAATGTTTGTGTGCAGTTTCTCATAAATAATAACAATGAATTTGTCTATTGAATACTTCCAAAGAGTTTCACAAAAAAAATCAGCATGGATTTAAAGAACATTAATTTCATGTTTATAAGAAGGCTATATATGTGATTTGGAAAGTTGAGTGTGTGGACTGTTTCACTTCCAAACCAAAAGGGCCCAAATAACTATAAAATGGCCAGCAGAACATGGACAGATCTCAATGCCTGGTCATATCACCACTTACATTTTTGATGAAGAGTTCAGGATCATATTTGTGGCAATAGCAAAATAATAACTTTAAACTGTGTTAGCAATGGCCAATTTCCAGGGCATATATCATAGTTAAGTTACATGAGAATAAACCCAATGAAGGAACTGATGTGACCAGGAAAATATATAGCAGAAAGTGCTACATGCCAGTAGAACTACATAAGATATGATCCACTTCTGAATGTGTCTGTATTTATTTGTATTATGTATTACATAATGTATTTATGTAATTACAACTTTCGAAACGTTATTACTGAATATTACAGTGAATGAGTATCATATAAATTCAACAAAATTGCTTTCATAGTGTAGGATGAGGGTATGTTTTGAAGTCTCTGAAATGCTTCTTACTTTATTTTTCTCTACCATATGCTCTTGTTTTGTGTTCAGTAATAGTTTCTATGAAAAGTAAGACAAAGATTCCAGGACTTTTGAGAAAGAAATGTGAAGCTAAAGATGGTACTTCAAAATGGTGAAGTCAAGACAGTACCCTAAAAGGGGCATCTGGTGGCTCAACAGACTAAGCAGTCTGTTATTAACACAGCTGCTTGCAATTACTGCAAGTTCAAGTCCCACCAGGCCCAAGGTTGACTCAGCCTTCCATCCTTTATAAAGTAGGTAAAATGAAGACCCAGATTGTTGGGGGCAATAAAAGCTGACTTTGTATATAATATACAAATGGATGAAGACTATTGCTTAACACAATGTAAGCTGCCCTGAGTCTTCGGAGAAGGGCAGGATATAAATTCAAATTTTAAAAAAAGTGGAACAGGTAAACATGGCAGAATAAAATGCCAACAAGGAGTATGGCTCTTTGTAATTCTTCTTTGGAGAGGACTTGAGATCACCAACAATTGCTCCTCAGAAGGAGAACATTAGATAGTAGCCTCCAGCTGGTTTAGAACACTTGATGGACAAAGGAATAGTCATCTTGCTGAAATTGTGGTCAGTGTCGGTGAAAGGACACTGAATTCCCATACTTTTTCTAATAACTGTTGGAAATTGCTTAATTTCTTTTCAGCTATTAGGAGCCTTTGTATACTAGTTGAGTTTCCTTCAATTCTTAGAGAAAGTTATTTTAAATGCCAGTTTAAGGATTTTTAAAAAGTTTATTTTGGAATGAATAGCAAAGGGTGATTAGAAGTTTGATTCTGGAAAGTTACAAGTAGACCAAAGAACCAGGTGGATTTGTAATAAGATTTTGGAATTATTCCTAAGTATTCTTCCCATGAGAAATGCTTTTTGTTTTGAATTTCACTTTTTAAAAAAATGATAGAATGAGACTTTGCAGGTTGGAGAGTAGGAAGGAAATAAAAATCACAATTAAAAAAGAAAATTTGATTTACCAACACCAAATCAAGGAAAATATTTTAACATTGGACATTTTAAAAAATATTGTTGAACAATGGATCTTGAAGTTATGTTTTTCAATATCTGCCTCTATAGACTATGTTTAAAAGATATTATGGAAAAAGACCAAGTTATGTCTGACAAGATTAAGACTGATCTGAAAATGGATTTAAAAACGACAGGATGAAAATGATATGGAAAAAGATGCTACTCTGGATAGCCAATAAAAGCTGGCTGATGATTTAATAATTAAAAGGGATATACAAATAAATCAAGACTTGGATGATTTTCTTACATTAGACTTAACAAAGACACTTACTAAAACTTTTGAGAACTTTGTGAGAAAGGGCAAAATAAAAATGAAAAGAAATAAAGCCTTTGTATACTAGTTTACTATATTAGAACTAAGGAGAAATTTCCTGACAGTTAGAACAATTAATCAGTGAAACAACTTGCCTCCAGGAGTGTCGAAGCATCTGGTGAAGGCTGCTAACGAACGACAGACTCGTGGACTTCTCGGGGTGAAAGCCTAGAGAAAGTCTGGGATGAGAAGGCCCAGAGCAAATTCTAGAGCCCCCTTTTATTGTGTTTAGGTAAAAATGGGTGGTTACAAAAGGTAAGCAGGGGAGGTTACATATTAGCATATATTCAACATGTGAACACGTGACTACAAGCACATCCACAAGCCTATGATTTTGGGAGAAAGCTCGTGATTCTTGGGAGGAGTTTTGCCATTTTACACCATCGTAGAGGCCTGCAACCTTGATGTTGCTGAACAAACAAGTTTCTGCTTATTTCTTTTGTACGTGATAAAATTAGCCAAAGTTACTTATGCTTGATCTTTGCACATAAGCAATCTCACAAAGGAGTTCATATTAATATTGCAACACAGGAGTTGTGAATGCTCCAATACTGGAAGTTTTTAAGAAGATGTTGGCTAGCTATTTGTCTGAAATGGCATAGGGTTTCCTGCCTAAGCAGGGGGTTGGAGTAGAAGACCTCCAAGGACCCTTTATTTTTATTTATTTTATTTATTTTGTCACAACAATATATGTAGGTATCATACAAAAAGATTATATAGTATATAAACACATATATGAGTAAATATAAGGAGGTATAGGCATATATATAGGAAGAAGAAAAGAAAAAACAATAGGACAGGAACGGTAGGCACGTTTGTGCACTTATGCACACCCCTTATGGTCCTCTTAGGAATGGGGTGAGGTCAATAGTAGAAAGTTTTTGGACAAAACTTTTAGGATTATGGGAAGAGACCACAGAGTCAGGTAAAGTATTCCAAGCACTGATGATTCTGTTACAGAAGTCATATTTTCTGCAATCTAGATTAAAGCGGTTGACATTAAGTTTAAATCTATTAGTTGCTCTAGTATTATTGCAATTAAAGCTGAAGTAGTCTTTAACAGGAAGGACATTACAATAGATGATTCTGTGAGTTAAGCTTAGGTCTTGTTGAAGGCGACGGAGTTCCAAGTTTTCTAAGCCTAGGATTTCAAGTCTGGTGGGATAGGGTATTTTATTGTTTTCAGAGGAATGGAGAACTCTTCTTGTAAAATATTTCTGGACACGTTCAATTGTATTGATTTCAGAGATGTGGTGAGGGTTCCAAACAGGCGAGCTGTATTCTAGAATTGGTCTAGCAAATGTTTTATATGCTCTGGTTAGTAGTGTAGTGTTTTTGGAAAAGAAGCTATGCAAAATTAGGTTTACAACTCTTAGAGCTTTTTTTGCTATGTAGTTGCAGTGGGCTTTGGCACTTAGATCATTTGACATGAAAACTCCAAGGTCTTTAATGGGATGGGAGCCGTCTGTAAGGTAATGTCCATCTAGTATGTACTTAGTTTTTGGGTTCTTTTTTCCTATATGTAAGACTGAGTATTTGCTGGTTGAAATTTGGAGCTGCCAATTTTTAGACCAAGTGGATAGATGATCAAGGTCGTTTTGAATGATAGAAGTATTGTCTGTGGTGTTAAATAGTTTGACATCATCAGCAAAGAGAACACAATTACTTGAGATGTGGTCACAAAGATCATTAATGTATAGTATAAAGAGTGTTGGTCCAAGGATGCTGCCTTGAGGAACGCCACTCTTGAGAGGAACAGGATTTGATAAAGCATTGCCAATTTTGACCACTTGTTGTCTGTTAGACAGAAAAGCAGATATCCATTTGTGGAGGGGTCCTGAGATGCCATAGGATGATAGTTTTAGGAGAAGTTTATTGTGTACTACTGAGTCAAAAGCTTTGCAGAAGTCTATGTAGATTGCACCTATTGATTTGCCTTGATCGAGATTTGAAGTCCATATGTTTTTGCAGTGGAGAAGTTGTAAGTTACATGATAATTTTTTCCTGAAACCAAATTGTTCCAACTCTGTTATTCTATTCTGTTCTAAAGTTCTAGCAACTTATTTGAAAAACTAAAAATCAAGATTAGTAAAATTAAAAGGAAGAATATAAATTTGGTTGATTTGATCATGGTTAAAATGTGTGATTATCTCTGGTATCCCTTAGTAGGTTTTTCTGATTTTAGTGGGTTTTTCTGATCAATATTAAAAATCAAGTCCTTAAGGTTTTATTTAAAGGTAAGAGATGGGATATGGGAAGATTTTTTTAAGAGATGATGATAAATTACTAAAAGCTAACTTATAGTTGCTATAGTTACGTAAAATTACTAAAGATATTTTATCTTTATCTCTAAAGAAAATATCTAGAACATGGGGACATATTTTATTTTATTTTATTTTATTTTAAGAGAAGATGGTATGTTTATATTTGTGATGAATATGGAAGTCTTTCTTTATATTTTTTATTTGCCTTTTCTGCATTCTTATATTTACTTTATTTTATTTTATTTTCTACATAATTTTCTATTTTATTCATTTACTGTATATATTTTATTTGAATCAGTTTATTTTTTAATTGTATTTTTAATAAAATTGTTAATTAAAAATAATAAAAATCCGGCAAATATTTCAGCAATGAATTTCTAAAGTGTGCCTAATTTAATGTACATTATTCCATATTAACAAAAGATATGACCTTCACTAGAAGTCAGTGCAAAATTTATACAAAAATCACTGAGGTTTAATAAATGACAAAAAGTAAATAGTAAAGTGTTTAAAGCTTTTCTCATGGTACATTAATAGAGCATAGGAATGTAGAGATAAGTGTAATTGGAATCCTGTTATTCTTTCATATGTTAATACCTAAATTACATTTCTGTTTGATCTGCATTTAAAAACTAATGGACTATGACATACTGTGTTAGTTATGAATGTACTTTTTTTTTTTTAAAAAAAGTGAATTTCTAAAATATATTTTTAAACCTTAAAATAAAATTGTTTATATTTTTACTTGCAAAACACACAAATGTGGTTTTGGATATTTTTTTTTTTTAGTCCAAAGCTTGGTGACGTGGAAAGTGATGGATGTCTGAGTTATATAGCCTTGTTAAAAGTTACAGAATAAATGCAATTTTCAGCATCCTTGCTGAGTTTCTGTATGATGAAAAGAAGCAAAAATTGTTCTCAACTTTGTAGCTCTGTCTTGATGCATGTTGAGGTTGAACTATACCTTATGATAAAAAAAACAAAACTTGAGAGAACAACTGGGGAGAATCTGAGCAGTCATTTTATTGAATACAATTTTTGAGAGCAAAGGGCCCTAATGTAAAGTTAGATTAACATATATACAGTAGGTTGTATACTTATAAAGTATATGTTATATACGGTAATGCTAAAAAGCCAATGCTATAGACCAGTGATGGCTAACCTTTTCCGGACCAAGTGACCAAAATGCAATGTGTGTGTAGCCACTGCGCATGCACACCACCCTGTGTATGTGCATGTGACCCCCTGCATGTACCCCTCCCCCGCACACTCCCCACACCCCACACATGCGCGGCAGAGACCCGAAGACCAAATGGCTGGTGTGAGGCGTGAGTGCATGCGCAGTGGAACTGAACTGGGGCAACAGGTCGAGTACCATCAGAGAGGGTGCTGCGTGCCATCTCTGGTACATGTGCCATAGGTTCGCCATCATGGCTACAATCTGTTTCTTAATAAAGTAGTGAGTTAACAGTTTTATGACAATAACTTAAATCTTAACTATGAACAATCTTTTGGCCTGTGTTGTTTCTGCTTTGTTAGTGAATATTAATGATAGGGATGTTCAGGCCATTTCAATTGAGCTGTCTGGTTTCCTAGAGATAAGTCTCAGGAATCTCAAAAAAAGAAGAGCTAGAATCTCCTTTCATGCCGGTACTTAAGTAAGCAATCCAATGTAACTCAACCATTTGTAGGATTAAATAAGAGTTTATGGAAGAAACAAAAGCAAGAAATGATTATAATTGTAGTGGCAATGGCTTGTTTGAACAGAAATTTCCATAACATTCTTCCATTTTTATAAAGTATAGTGTTATATTTATAATAATCTGCAACTGGTTAGTAAAATGGGCAGAGATATAGCAGCTTTGGGAATCTGTAGGTTTGCTTAGTGTGAGGTATAAAGATAGATAGATAGATAGATAGATAGATAGATAGATAGATAGATAGATAGATAGATAGATAATAATGATGATGAATAGAATAGAATAGAATAGAATAGAATAGAATAGAATAGAATAGAATAGAATAGAATAGAATAGAATAGAATAGAATAGAATTTTTTATTGGCCAAGTGTGATTGGACACACAAGGAATTTGTCTTGGTGTATATGTTCTCAGTGTACATAAAAGAAAGGAAACCTTCATCAAGGTACATTTACAACACAAATGTACACATAGTGTAAGCCACCCTGAGTCTTCGGAGAAGGGCGGGATATAAATGCAAATAAAAAAAATGATGGTCATAGGGTACAATTTAACACTTAATGATAATCATCGGGTACAAATAAGCAATCAGGAACAATCAATATCAATATAAATCATAAGGATTACTAGCAACAAAGTTACAGTCATACAGTCATAAGTGGAGAGAGATTGGTGATGGGAATGATGAGAAGATTAATAGTAGTGCAGATTTAGTAAATAATATGACAGTGTTAAGGGAATTATTTGTTTAGCAGAGTGATGGCCTTCAGGAAAAAAACTGTTCTTGTGTCTAGTTGTTCTGGTGTACAGTGCTCTATAGTGATGTTTTGAGGGTAGGAGTTGAAACAGTTTATGTCCAGGATGTGAGGGATCTGTAAATATTTTCACAGACCTCTTTTTGATTCTTGCAGTATTCAGGTCCTCAATGGAAAGCAGGTTGATAGCAACTGTTTTTTCTGCAATTCTAATTATCCTCTGTGTCTGTCTTATTGGGTAGCAGAACCAAACCAGACAGTTATAGAGATGCAGATGACAGACTCAATAATTCCTCTGTAGAACTGAATCAGCATCTCCTTGGGCAGTTTGAGCTTTCTGAGTTGGCGCAGAAAGAACATTCTTTGGTGTCCTTTTTTGATGACGTTTTTGATGTTAGCTGTCCATTTTAGATCTTGTGATATGGTAGAACCTAGAAATTTGAAGGTTTCTACTGTTGATATTGTGTTGTCTAGTATTGTGAGAGGTGGAAGTATGGAAGGATTTCTCCTAAAGTCTACCACCATTTCTATGGTTTTGGGTGTGTACAGTTCCAGATTGTTCTGGTCACACCACGAGGCTAGTCGTTCAACCTTCTATTTGTAGAAGATTCTCAAACAATTCTATCTAGTAAAGTAAATTCCTTCTAGTAAAATCTGAAGATTGAAAGATTAAATGTGAGTTGTTGACATTAGTAACATAAAGCTTTCAGAATCGATCAGTACTCCAGTGAAATAGCTGATGGTGTCCTAATTTTATAACACAGAACAAACTTCATGCATACTGTAAGTGATGAGGAATACGTTATGATTGTACCCTACAGACAGAAGCTCCAGGAGAAAATCAGAAATGCCTTGAGAATTTAAACTGGGGAAAAAAAACAGGATTGCAGAAAACACATGTGCTCTTTTCAGCCTGAAATACTGAGGATTGGGCAGTTGGTTCTTTAGTGGCTACCTGCTGGCTTCCTGAGTCTTGTGCATGTAGTAAATTCTAGTGTGTTTCTTGGATTGTTTTATACTTCCCTTGATTGAGTTCTTACTTGTTGTGACTGGATTGGACAGTCTTGTGCTGCTTGGTTACCTCGTGCAACAGATTGCCTGAGAAATCAGTGCTTGGCAGGAAGAGGGAAAAGATTACAGAAGAATGATGCTGGGGCCAATTTTCATTGAGTTAGCTATGTTTGTGACTGAGTTGAGAGCTAGATAGAGAAACTGCTGTTGCTGTAACTTTGCCTTTGCTTTATCATTGTGTTATACATAATCTTTGATAGAAAGCACAAGTTTTTGAAGTACTGAAAGATTTTATAAAATTATAAAAGATGTGAAATTATCCTCAAATCTAGGGGAAAGCATCTAGAACGCACATAAAGAGTGCAAGTTAAGAGATCAGACTTGGGACAGTACTACATTTGACTACAAAAGTATGGCATTTTACTGGAACCACCATAATCCATCAGAAGCCATCACGTAATACTGGAGACATGGAAAAAGGGTCAACTTTGATACTGTATAGTGAATAACTAGACAACTCCCTAGAAGGGGAACAACTGAGAATGTTGTTTTGGTGATGGGTTGTTTCAAAGAATGGTCTTGGTTGTTCTGGCAGATCCTTCATTAGTGTGATTGTTATACACTGTGTTAACAAGTGGGGAACACTTTTACTGTTTGCAGTAAAAAAAAACTAAGGAAGAAGTTGTGCATTAGAAGACTAAAATGTCATATACATACAACTCCACAATATCCATCTCTTTCCATTCCTGAGTATTGGCATTGTCAGCAAACCAAGCAGAACAAATCCGAGTATACATTAAACATTTATAAGATAAACTTTCAATTTTAAAGAAAAGTGGAAAGTGCCTTGCTGTTTAATGTTACCATTTATATGCTGGTTAGGGAAATCTGGGAATTGAAATCCTCACATCTTAAAGCTGCTATGGTTGTGAAACATTGATTTAGAAGATGAAACAGGCTCTAATACATTTATCCATGACTTGATATTGTAAATCAGAAAGTATCCTGGTTGGCAAGGGTAGGTAAAGGTAGAAACTCTATGTGATTTACTTATGCTTAGCTATTAATTCATCCTGCGTTAAATTTAACCTCTGTTGCAGATCACATCACTATCGCCAGACCAGACTAGCTGAAGAGAAAAGGGATATAAAAGTAATCCTGGTACTCTAAAGCCTTTTTTACCTTATGATTGGGAGTTGACCTGCAGCAGGAGTGTCAAATTTGATTTCATTGAAGGCCGCATCAGGACTGTGTTTGACCTTGGGTGGGAGGCATGACCAGGTCGATGTCACTTGTGTCAGGGGCACCTGTGCTGGCCCCAGTGCTTGTCGTGTCCCACCCCCCACTCCGACGAACGTGTCAAGGAGGTCTGTAACAAACTTGGCAACAAAGCCTCTGCAGCTTGCCAAGTTCCTTCGAGGTTTATCAGGGCAGGCAGGAGTCCAGGTTTTGAGTTCAGCGATAGGGTCTGGTATCAGTAAATTCGATAAGACTTTGCTTGACTCAAGGTTGGAATACCAAAAGCAGGTCCTTTATATAGGCTGTGGGGTGTGGCTCCATGACTCAGCATTTATCCAGGCCTGCCCCTCCCTTCCTTCTGCTGGTGTTGCCTCTCAGATCTCCGGAAGCGAGGATCCTCCCACTTTGAATTGTCTTCAGCTGGATCTGCTGTCTGGGAAAGAGGGGGGTCAGAAGGAGTAGGCCCGAGCAATTCCAATACCTGGCTGGCTTCCTGCTCTGATGGCTGAGCCAAAGGAACACACGCTGTATGAGTGAGATTTATTGGGCTTGTCCTTTCACTCCTGGAATCTTCTCCGGGCATGGGGCCAGGGCCGGGGGCTGGAGGCATGACAGGCCATTCATCTTTCTTATCAGACTCGGAGTCTGATAACAGGCCCAGTTGGAGACGGGAGGGGCCCAGCCGAGGAGAGGAGGGAGGATGAGTCACAACAGCAAAAATAGGATCCTGAGCTCCATTTTTGTTTGTGACGGCCTCCTGCAACCCTCTGCCAGAGAAAACAGAGCTCGGGTGGGCCACCCGTTGCCCTCCCAAACTTCATTTTCACTGGCGGAGGCGCTATCTCCTTCACTGTTTTCAGGGTGGCCCTGTGGACCAGATCTAAGTACCCCATGGGCCAAATCCAGTCAGCGGGCCTTGAATTTCACACCCCTGACCTAAGGTAAGAAAAATAACATGGTGGAATTTGGTGAGTTGAAATAGAACTCAGGCTGAATTATATAACCCATTTATAAATCATATGCTTGTACTCATTAATATAGCCTTAGATTATTGTCTCTATATTTTGGGTGTGAAGATGTAGCTCTGTGAAGAAATGAAGTGAAGCTTGGAAATATAGGGGGAAAAATAAAAGAGGAATACCCTCTGGTAATCAGTCAAGGGGAGGGATTGAATTATAGTGGCAATCATTGTACTGTTGGAGGATCTGAAGGGGACAGATTGTCCTGAAGAAAATCTATGTAGTTGCTAAGAGTTGACATTGATTTAATGGTGCCTTATTAATCAATTACATTTATATAAAAGATAATAAATTATTATATAAAGTATTTTGAGGACTTTTATAAAATGTCCCTGGTTCTGAGCTAGCAATGTGTAATTGGTTATAACATTCAATTTTCAAGAAGAGAAGGTTCAAAATAGTACACTGTTATGTGTCCTTTATCGCTTCATTTCTGGTGTTAACTGTAGTAAAGCTTATTAAATGGTAAAACATTTATGTAACAAAATCTACCATGTTGTTATCAACATTGTTAGATTAATTACAAATTCATAAACAATTACATATTTCATAAAGGCCATGGAATTCTGTCAGGTTGAATATGTGAACTAGACATTGAAGGAAGTTCTAAAGAAGTTGTACTATCCTTCCCCGTTCTTGTGACCTTTATATTTACCAACTAATTTGATTCTTCAGAGAAGAAGAATACCATATATCTTTTATGAGATACTGTTAAGCCTTGGCTGGTTTTAGGATTTACACAATCACCTATAATTTCACAAGACACTGTTAATATATTATGGAAACAGTTGATGTTAAACAACACATTAGTAAGAGTTTTGAACAAATAGAAGAAAAAGCAGCGTTCTGGAGAAATAATTGATTGTGGAAATGCAGGCACACAATAGTATATCTCCAATTGGGACCCAAAAGCATAGCCATAGTAGAAATGGAAAACGCTTTTCATAGCAACAGATTCAATCAATCCTTTTCTATGTCTGTTAGAGTTACAACCTCAATCCAAGTTACCACCTAATAATTAAATATCTAACATATTAATTTAAACTTTTATGTTGTCCTTAACTATTTGAATCAACTACCCTATTTGAATTAACTACCCTGTTGCTAAATAACAAGTATACTACTAATCATCTGGTTTGTATTATAAATCGATGACTTTGTTCCAATCAAGATTTTGTTGAAATGTAATAAGCATATTCATTTGTGATTAAAATTGTGACATGATTCTATAATTCCAGGAATAAAGACTACAAGTATTTATGCATTTAGTTCTGTTTAATTTACAGATTGGCCTAATACGTTCTGTAATTCTTCGGTGGATATTTGTCCTAAAACACATGTATATAAGTCTAGATTTGTGTTTCTATATGCCTATGTATATTTGTCTATGTGTATATGGCCATATATGCAAGAAATATGTGGCATTCAAGTATATATAAATCAATGCAATGGATCCTGTTTTCAGAATATGACGGATGGTTACTACAATCTCCATGTATCAACTCTATACCAAAAGCAAGTGTTCTTTTCACTAACATAACAGCTCCTCAACTTTACAGAAATAGACTTCCCCTACTATAGAACAATAGAGTTTAAGGCAATTGATTTTCAACCTGGGTGGAAAATTCAAAAATCACAAGTTTTAAAGATTATTGATATATGGAAACCAGAAATGTAAGTCACAGAGCAACAAGAGAATGCGAAGACAAGAAATGGAAGATAAATGATATAGGGAAAATTGGTCCACCAGAGTGGATAATAAAAATTACTGTAACTAAAGGTATCATAGGGGACATACTACTGAAATAGAAATGAAATAGTATATTTGAGAATATAAGAGACAATAATAAAGGACATATAACCTAATTCAAGCCTGCATCCAATTGGAATTGAGAATCTTGTAGGAAGAGATTATATAACAACCTAAAAAGCATCCCATTTTGGGGGAGTGAATATCTTAAAATGAAAGACAATTTTGGAAACTGAATTAACTTTAGATTTTGCTTACTTGAACTTTCTCTATAGAATAGGTAAATGTCTATGGAGATTCTCAGTCATCCATTCATGGTTGTCACAAAGATGCTTTTTCAAGAGGCAACTGCCTCTTGAAAAAGCACCTTCAGGGCAGGGGTGAAATGCTCCCTGTTCGGACTGGATCACCCGATCCAGTAGCGATAGCGGTGCATGGTTCAGAGAACCAGTAGCAAAAATCCCTGCCCACCTCCCATGGCCAGCTGAGCCGCGTGATCCACTCCTCCGAAACTAATAAAATACCTTATTCCACCAGACTTGATATCTTGGGTCTAGAAAACTTGGAACTTCGTCGCCTTCGACAAGATCTGGGTTTAGCATATAAAATCATCCATTGTAATGTCCTTCCTGTCAATGACTTTTTTAGTTTCAATAACAATATCACAAGAGCTACCAATAGATTTAAACTCAATGTCAACCGCTCCAGTTTAGATTGCAGAAAACACGATTTCTGTAACAGAATTGTATATACTTGGAATGCATTACCTGACTCTGTAGTTTCTTCTCATAACCCCAAAGGCTTTATTCAAAAACTGTCCACGGTTGACCTCACCACTTTCCTAAGAGGACTCTAAGGGGCGTGCATAAGAGCACATACGTGCCTACCGTTCCTGTCCTACTGTTTCTTCCCCTATGTATATATATATATGTTTTTAGTACCTCGTTTCTCCTCATATATACGTTCATATATTATATAACCCTTTATGCAACACTTGTATATATATATATTGTTATATTGTTATGACGAATAAATAAATAAATAAATAAATAAATAAATAAATAAATCATCAGAGGTTTTTTTTTTTTACTTTTAAAAGCATTTTTTCTTCACCGAAGAAATGCTTTTAAAAGTTAAAAAAAAACCCTCTGATGATCACGCGGCTCAGATGGGATCGTCAGAACCTTTTAAAAGCATTTTTTTCTACAACCTCTTCAGGCAAAGAGGTTGTAAAAAATGCTTTTAAAAGTTTCTGACGATCAGGCAACTCAGCTGGGATCGTCAGAACCCTTTAAAGCATTTTTTCTACAACCTCTTCGGCCG
The DNA here is from genome assembly GCF_028640845.1 of Ahaetulla prasina. NCBI lineage: Eukaryota > Metazoa > Chordata > Lepidosauria > Squamata > Colubridae > Ahaetulla > Ahaetulla prasina. Next base: position 90,909,621 of record NC_080544.1, read on the forward strand.
AAGAAAAAATGCTTTTAAAAGTAAACAAAAAAAAAGTTGGCTTCGCCCACCAGTCACACCACTCCACCAAGCCACGCCCACAGAACCGGTAGTAACAAATTTTACATTTCACTACTTCTTCAGGGTATAGAATAGGCACTACATAGCAGTACATAGGTAGTACATAGTACCCAATGGCAGTATCTCCAAGAGAGTTCACTGAATTCTAGTGGACAATCACTTACATATGATCCAACAATGTGCAGCAGCTGCCAAAAAACCAACCAACCAACCCCACCATCCTTAGGCTGCATTAACAAAAGGATAGAATCAAGATCACATGAAGTGTTAATACCACTTTATAATGCCTTGGCAAGAGCATTATAATATTGCATCGACGTTTGGTTTCCACAATGTAAAAAAAGACATTGAGATGCTAGAGAGAGTGCAGAGAAGAGAAAAAAAATGATTATGGGACAGGAGGCTAAAACATATGAAGAATGTTTACTGAATTTGTGTATATCTAGTTTAATGAAAAGAAAGACATGATAGCAGTATTTCAATATTTGAGGCTGCCACAAAGAGGGGGTCAACTTATTCTTCAAAGCACCTAAAGACAGAACAAGTAGCAATGGATGGAAACCAATCAAGGAGAGAAATAAGGAGAAATTTCTCAACAGAACAATTAATCAGTGGAATGGCTTGCCTTCAGTAGTTGTGTGTGCTCCATCACTGGAGGATTTTAAGACTCTGAATATCTTTTGTCTGAAATGGTGTAGGGTCTCCGGCTTGAGCAAGGGTTGTGCTAGTATATTAGAAATTGGTTAGATAATTGTTATATTAAACAGTTGACTAGATATAAAAGAAATAAGAAACTTGATTATAATAAAGTGGAGTTCTAAATAATTTAGACATAGAAATGATAACTAATTAATTAGGTGACTGGAAAAAAAAATCCAAAAGCTGAACAAAGTAATTCCTGCCTTCTTAACAAACTTGCTTGAATTGTTAGGGGATATTATAAGGATGGCATCTAAATGGAACATAATTAAATTGTACAGCAATATAACCCTAAAAATATCTGTTCTGGGCTAGTAAAGCAGTACATTTTACTTCAGGACCTGTTTCTAATAAAATTATTATGAATGTGTTAATTAACAGCCCAAAATGAATGGATAACATATTCTACGAACAATGTATAACATTAAATACAATGGCTTATGGAGTCCCAATAAGGTTGATTGCATTCCCTCCCTATGATCAAATAATTGTAAAATTAAAACAAATATTAAAATATTCCCTCCATCTCTGTATGAATACATATGTATATATACTGTATCTATAAATAAAATTTAAGTTACTTTCACTAATTTCTTCTGATTTGGGTTCAGCTTGCTGGCTATTCTAGCCTAAAAGTGATAGTCATGAGGTTATATATTATAGAAGTTATTCAGTAACTTAAGCAGATTTAATGTGATCCAAGAGCCAATTTGGTGTAGTGGTTATAGAATCAGGCTAGAAAGAAGGAAAGTGTGATTTATGGTCCCATTTTCGGCATAAAGCCAGCAGTGTGACTTTGGGCAAGTCATTGTCTCTTAACTGTAGAAAGGAGGCAATGAAAATGGGCTCCTTGCCTGACATATGGTCATTAGCAATAGTCATGCCTTTCTTCAAAAAAGATGATCTCAATCTTGTTGAGAATTATAGACGAACCTCTCTTTGTTGTGTCATGTATAAAGTCATGGAATCCATTATAAACCAATCCATCACCCTCCACTTAGCGACAAATAACCTACTCTCTGATAAACAATTTGGTTTCAGGAAAAAATCATCATGTAATCTGCAACTCATACACTGCAAAAACATCTGGACCTCTCAACTCGACCAGGGCAAAGCAATAGACACAATTTAAATAGACTTCTGTAAAGCCTTTGATTCAGTAGTGCATGACAAACTACTTCTGAAACTAAAATCTTATGGCATTTCTGGACCGCTACATAATTGAATAGCTGCATTCCTGTCAAACAGGACAGGAGTACCTAGGAGTACTCATTTCAAAAGATCTAAGCCCCAGAGCTCACTGTAACATCATTACAAAAAAGGCATTAAGAGTTGTAAATCTTATTTTACAAAGTTTTCTCTCTGGTAACGCTATACACCAAACTATATAAAACCTTTTCCAGACCTATACTTAAATACTGCTCACCTGCCTGGAACCCTCACTGTATTTCAGACATTATTACATTAGAGAAGGTCCAGAGACATTTTACTAGAAGAGTACCCGAATCTTCTGCTTGAAATAAAATTCCCTATACCACCAGGCTTGAAATTTTAGGTCTAGATAATAATAATAATAATAATAATAATAATAATAATAATAATAATAATAATAATAATAATAATAATAATAATATAATTTAATTTGTATACCACCCTTCTCCCGAAGGACTCAAGGCGGTTCCAGCCAAATAAAATGACAATAAATAGGTACAATACAATAAAAACAATGATAAAAAAACTTATTAAATTTAGCCCATAATTAAAATAAAACCATAAAACCCCAATTAAAATACAAATAATAAAACTATTTAGTTTGATAGCCTCAAACTATGTTGTCTTCGTTCCGATCTATGCTTAGTTCATAAGATTATTTACCAAAATGTTCTACCTGTAAATGAGTACTTTTATTTCAACCATAATAACACAAGGGCTATCAATAGATTTAAACTCAATATAATTCACTTTAAACTTAATTATAGGAAATATGACTTCTGCAATAGAATAGTAAATGTCTGGAACACTCTACCTGATCCTGTTGTTAGTCTCGCTAATCCCCATACCTTTCACTGTAAACTGTCTACTATGGACTTTTCACCTTTCTTCCTTGTCCTACTATTCCCAATTCTATGTGTTTATGGCTATGTTTTGCCTATTTATATCCTTTTTTGGTGCCAATTTTTTTCATGTGTCCATGTCGATGTCTATACTGTTACTTGTTTCCTTGTAAGTAAGTAAGTGTATGTATATATATATATATATATTTGTTTTCTGAGGTTTTCGCGGGTGTTTGTATGTAGGTCTTTGGTTGTTCGGGTTTTCTCCCGTGTAAAATTGGAAATGTCTTGGCAACGTTTTGACGAAGTCTCATTCGTCATCTTCAGGCTTCAGCTTCGTGCTTCTGGGAGCAATGTGTGATCGCAGCTGTTTCTTCCTTTTAACTGCTAGTGGGGGTTTGAACTGATTGGGTGGGAGCTTGGCTGTGCTCTGATTGGATGGAGGTTTTTTTGTGCTCTGATTGGCTGGGGGTGTGTCCTGTTGGGGGGGGGGTTGGGTTGTGCTCAATTTAGTCTGTTTTGCGGGGGGATTTGAGCTGGTGAGCTGCATAGCTGTTGTTTGGCTTTGTGGTAGCACCACCACAAAGCCAAACAACAGCTATGCAGCTCACCAGCTCAAATCCCCTGCAACACAGACTAAATTGAGCACAACCAAGCCCCACCCAATCAGTTCAAACCTATATATATATATATACTTTGCCAAGAAAACTGAAGGGACAAGTCCAGGCACTCATCACAATAAAAATAGTGTCATCCAAGAAGAGCTTTGACTCCATCTTCCACATTGTTCATTAGGACAAAGCTCATTGGCCTCAGGAAGGTAGGCAAAACCTAAGTTCAGCAGCCCCCAACCTTTTGGGCACCAGGGCCCGATTTTTGGATAGAGTTTTTTCTGTGGACTGGAGAAGGCATGGTTTTTCATGCTGCCTGCAGCCTGAAGATGGAGCTTTACTTGTTTGTGTGGCTCAGTTGCTGGCATGCCAGGGCCTGGTGCCAGTCCACAGTCTGGGGATTGGGGACCCCTGCCTTAGTTGATTCATTTTTACAGATTGTTTTCAAGATCCTTCCCTCCCCATTTGAAATTTATTTATTTTATTTTATTTTTTTTTTGTTTACATTTATACCCCGCCCTTCTCCGAAGACTCAGGGCGGCTTACAATGTATAGGGCAATAGTCTCATTCTATTTGTATATATTTACAAAGTCAACTTATTGCCCCCCCAACAATCTGGGTCCTCATTTTACCTACCTTATAAAGGATGGAAGGCTGAGTCAACCTTGGGCCGGGCTCGAACCTGCAGTAATTGCAGGCTTTGTGTTCTTAATAACAGGCCTTACCAGGCAGAGCTAAACCGGCCCCTGGCTTTTATTTAGCTTAATAAATAAAATTTATTTTATTTATTAAATTTTTATACCGCCCTTCTCCCGAGGGACTCAGGGCGGTTTACAGCCAAAATAAAAACGACAGCAATATACACATAAAACCATGAATTAAAAAACTTATTATACAAATGGCCGAATTAAAACATTAAAATAAAACCCCATAAATTATAAAATATTAAAAATATTAAAACTAATTAAAATCCTATGCCAGTCCTGTGCGAACAAACAAATAGGTCTTCAGCTCGCGGCGGAAAGTCCGAAGGTCCGGCAGTTGACGAAGTCCAGGAGGAAGTTCGTTCCAAAGGGTGGGAGCCCCCACAGAGAAGGCCCTCCCCCTGGGGGCCACCAGCCGACATTGCTTGGCGGACGGCACCCTAAGGAGTCCCTCTCTGTGCGAGCGTAAAGGTCGGTGGGAGGCATTCGGTAACAGCAGGCAGTCCCGTAAGTACCCTTGCCCTAAGCCATGGAGCGCTTTAAAGGTAGTCACCAAAACCTTGAAGTGCACCCAAAAGACCACAGGTAGCCAGTGCAGACTGCGCAGGAGTGGTGTTACATGGGAGCAACATGTGGCTCCCACTATCACCCGCGCAGCTGCATTCTGAACCAACTGGAGCCTCCGGGTGCTCTTCAAGGGGAGCCCCATGTAGAAAGCATTGCAGTAATCCAAGCGAGAGGTAACCAGAGCATGAGTGACCGTGCATAAGGCATCCCGGTCAAGGAAGGGGTGCAACTGGCGAACCAGGCAAACCTGGTAAAAAGCCCTCCTGGCAACGGTCGTCAGATGATCTTCGAATGACAACCGCCCATCCAGGAGGACGCCCAAGTTGCGCACCCTTTCCACTGGGGCCAGTGATTCGCCCCCAACAGTCAGCCACGGCTGCAGCTGACTGTACTGGGGTGCCGGCATCCACAACCACTCCGTCTTGGAGGGATTGAGTTTGAGCCTGTTTCTCCCCATCCAGACCCGTACAGCTTCCAGACACCGGGACAGCACTTCGATAGCTTCATTGGGATGGCCTGGGGTGGAAAAGTACAGCTGCGTATCGTCAGCGTACAGTTGGTACCTCACCCCAAAGCCATTGATGATCTCACCCAGCGGCTTCATATAGATGTTGAACAGGAGAGGCAAGAGAATCGACCCCTGCGGCACCCCACATGTGATGGGCCTCACGGTCGATCTCTGCCCTCCTACCAACACCATCTGCGACCGGTCAGAGAGATAGGAGGAGAACCACCGATAAACGGTGCCTCCCACTCCCAAACTCCCTAACCTGTGCAGCAGGATACCATGGTCGATGGTATCAAAAGCCACTGAGCGATCTAATAGGACCAGGGTAGAGGAGCAACCTCTGTCCCTGGCCCTCCAGACATCATCAACCAACGTGACCAAAGCTGTCTCCGTACTGTACCCGGGCCGGAAGCCAGACTGGAACGGGTCTAGATAGACAGATTCATCCAGGTATTGGAAATATATATATTACTGTTTTACTGTGATATTTTTTTATAGAATCATAGAATTTGAAGGAGCTAAGAAGTCCATCTCCAACACCTTGTAAAAAAAATATAAGTTTTAGAAATTTACATTTTCTAAAATGTTGGGCAATATTTTGGAATAAAATTTTAGTCAAAGATTAAGAAAATGCTATTGTACACTGTTTAGTAACTCTGATTTTGCTGTAATCAAATTTATTTTAGTGACTCTTACAGATGTTTCTCCATAGGGACAAATTTGGTTTGGGTTTCTATAACATTTCATCTTAGCAAATCGTACATTTTCAGAGTGCTATGAATAAATAAATGTCTTTTCTGCAGGGAATGTTCTGCTCTTTTGCTATTTGAAAAAATATGAAAAATGAACTGGATCTGTTTCCAAATTGTCAACTACATAAACTTCATAGGCCTTGACTTTACAGTGCTTTACCCAAATCCCTAAGCATAAAGTCAATTTTAATTTATTTGGTAAAATTGGGAAATTAATATTTTATAGAGACTGAGGCATATCTTGAATGTGCTTCATTTTATGACCTAGAGTTTTGCAATTACTAAAGAGGTACATTTTGTTTCTTTAACCCAATAGTATAGTCACTATTTTAACAATTCCCACTATAAAATATTATATATCGTTACCTTGGAGCATTTGATAAATTCATTTTAGTTTTGTTTTCAATGGATTGATTAAAAACGCAATAGAAACATGTCTGCTTCATTTTTAATAAAGTTGAACAGTAAGTTTCAGAAGTAATATATGTAGAATATATTTTGACTTTGCCTGCCTTTTATCAGAAATGGTGAAAAGGATAAGACAACTTGCACTGAATTAAAATCCTGTCTGGATATAAAGATCTTCATTCTATATTTCAAATGAGCGATATGCCTATATGCCTATCAAGACTGTTCTTCTCCTCTCTCTCTTGTCCTGTTAGTCAATATTTTTGACATTCTAAAATGTCAAATGTTTCATATTATTTCATGAATCATGAAAACATGATTTAATCTTATATCACAAGGTGGAAAATATAGAAATAAGTGTGGCATGGCAAAATAAGATCAACTTGGTAATCTTGCCCATTGGGAGGTCCATTCATTCTGCAGTCACTGAGTTTAAAATACTTTTACATTCATTTGAATTTGTTATATCATTGACAACTAGTTGAGAACTGAGAAAAAGCAGACTCACAATTATTTTCATTATATATGTTGGAAATATGTTATTCATGTATTTAGTACAACTACTAAATACAGTAGAGGGCAGTCTTTATAAATTTGTAATCGTATCTATGGTGTACTCTCTATGTCCTTTTCTCTGTATAAAGGTTTCCTGTTTCCTATCAGAGTTAAGCAGCAAGGCACATGTGGACTGTGCATTGTTGGTTCTGTAGGATTATATACAGAGCTAATAATATATGGATACTAAAATCAACACAAGGAAAAGATTTTGTTTGTTATTTGTTGTATAAAATATTTTCTAGAGCAAGGTAGGACTCTCTGAAAATTGAGGAAAGGATTAAAAAGCACACAACATTTTTATATCAATTAATCCTGAATTAAATTGCATGACTGATACTTAAAATGAAACAAAATGAGTTGATTAAGGGAGGAAGGTTCAGTGAGGTTGGCTCAGTTTCTTTCAATAATATTAATATTGTAGGCATGACATTTGAATTACCAATATGTTCATTATACTACATTAAAAGTGCTTTTTCATATCGATGGATAAAAAGGCATTGTGTGATAGTATATGAAGATAACTGAAAAAGATAGCAAATGAAAAACCAAGAGATAAACTCAACAAGTAAAAATTCCTGGGAATATCAAAAGATATTAAAGCCTGTTCCCAAATTATTATAATATTATTATTGGCTCTACTCCAACTGGGAAAGTGGTCAATGCTGCAGTAGAAAAAAGAACACTATGATTTCTAGTCTTCTGCATGAAAACTAGATAGGTGACCTTGGACCAATCACATGCCCCACAACCCAATGAACCTTACAGGGTTATTATTGTGAGAAAAATAGGTGGTTGGATCATTATGTACAAAATAAAAGTTGCAATGTAAATCTGATGATGATGATACTTCAATGGGAAGGAATTTCCTTATTCTCCTATAATTTTACCCTAGGTAATTGGAGAAGAGTTAACCATGATTCTTTTCATTATGCTCCAAGTTCTTCACTGTATTCAATGATCCATCAAATTACGGAAGCTATTCTGTTGGTTTTTTTTAAAGAGGAAGTCTGAAATTAGTTCAGAGATGTCACAAATCCCAATGCAGTTCTTCTCATTTTGAAGCAATTGCTCCAGACCTAACACAACTTTTAAAACTTTAAATCCAGCATTACTTCTTTGCAACTAGATCTTCTACCGAATAGCTAGCAACAGATCGATATGCCTTCTAGAAAGCTCTTAGGTCTTAAAGAGTCTGTATCTTTTGCATCAAGGCCTATTTTTGGTGAGGTTTGCTATGTCCTAGCTGTCCTTTGAGTTCAAGAAAGGGAAAACTATGCTTTACCTTTATTGCAGTCTTCATAATCACCAAGTCATCCTGAAATTGTAATGATTAAAGCATCATGATATTCGTTTGTTGAGAACTGCAGTAAAATAAAACACAAGAAAGTCTAGAAAGGTACTGGTATGTCAATTTTTAAGTCAAAATCCTAAGGAAGCATCCAAACTCCTTCAAGGAGACTAAGAGTAGGGAACATAAAAAAAAACAGTCTGAGGGACATTAAAATAGGCTGAAGGACAAAAAGGAGCAATGTAAACTAAAAATATAAACTAACAATGACACATAGGGGGAGATGACAATTAAGCCAAGAAGAACCAAGTGGTTAAGGTTCCTTTCCTAGAAACCAGGAGACTGAGTTTTATGCATGAAAAGCCTTGGAGGCTGACTTTGGGTCAGTTACTGTGTGCCTCTCAGGCCAACTCTCTTTTCAATGTTGTTGTTTCGAAAATAGAATGAGGAAAGAATGTTGGCATGATCGCTTCTTTGAGTTGTATATTTGAGTTGTATATGAAAACAGGCAGGATAAAAATCTTTTAAAAATCAGTAATATAATGGTGATGTTCATATTCTAGATGGCTTATAGGACTTGATAGTTGAGGATATTCTCAATAGTTGAGGGGGTTCTCTTCCTTTCTTAGTGGCCATTCCCAGTCAGCAGTCATGGGATGAGGAAAGTGATTGCTTGTACCTTATTCAACCAAAATTGAATCTAGATTAGGTTAATCATCAAGAATAGTATTTTTCAACCTTAGGAACTTTAAGGTAAGCATGATGGCTAGGGAATTCTGGAAGTTGAAGTCCACATGTCTTAAAATTTCAAAGCAGTGGCTGCCAACCTTTTGGGCAATAGGAACGGGTTCTCTGGAAAGAGGATTTCTATGGAGTGGAGGGGGGCGTGGTTTCACATGCTGCCTGCATCCCGTGGAGAGGGTTTTGCTTGTTTGCACGGGACCTCTGTTGCAAAGGATCTAGAAGGAACACATTGCCACTACCCCTCCTTGTGAAGTCCATGAGGAGTAGGGTCATGCAACTTCTCAGTGGTAGCCCTGTTTTATAAACCACTAAGCACTTGGAAAGGTAGATGGCATCTATAGAATAGAATAGAACAGAACAGAACAGAACAGAACAGAATAGAATAGAATTTATTGGCCAAGTGTGATTGGACACACAAGGAATTTGTTTTGGTGCATATGCTTTCAGTGTACATAAAAGAAAAAGAAAAAGAAAAAAGAAGAAGAAAAAAAATACATCAAAGGTACAACATTTACAACACAAATGATGGTCATAGGTTGCAATTTAACCCTTAATACTAGCAACAAAAAGTTACAGTCATACAGTCATAAGTGGAAAGAGATTGGTGATGAAAATGATGAGAAGATTAATAGTAGTGTAGATTTAGTAAATAGTTTGACAGTGTTGAGGGAATGATTTGTTTAGCAGAGTGATGGCCTTCGGGGAAAAACGTATTCTGAAAACAAATGAAAGTAGCATCATTCCAGCATGCATTCCGAAGTTGTTAAAATAAGGATCTAGATTGTTGGGGGCAATATTCTGACATTGTAAACCATCCAGATAGTGCTGTAAAACACTATGGAATGCTACATATGTTTAAGTGTTATTGCTATTTAATCAGTTTCTTTTTTGGAAAAGAGCTATGTACATCCAGAACATTCAGACTAATCTATCCAAAAAGAAAGTTGCCTTATTGGATCTGAAATGAAATAAAGCCTAGAAAATTATATATTCAAAGACTTTTTAAGCTTAGTAGGGTTGTTTATATCTTGTGTTCCAGGTCTGTCAGGCCCCAAGAACTAGGAAAGACACATAGAGTTACTTCTAATTTCTGTTCTATAGAAAGAAATCCTGCCAAACTAAAGCAACTATTGTAAAGATATACTCTGAGAATTGCTAAGGAAGAGTCATTTTAATTCTCTTTCTCCTAACCAAACTATCTAAACTTAACTACCTCTTGGAACTCTGGACCGCATCCCTTCCTTCCTGGGAATCCAGACTACATTCCACTACAGGAACAGATGAAACTTCTTCATGGTGATCCCATGTATAGAATATTGCAATAGTCCACATGTGAGATGACCAGGGAGTTACTTTCTTGCATGCAACATATTTCTACTTAATGAACAAATAACAAATAACAAATAACTTAATGGACAAATAACTTAATGAACAAAGAAGCTGTCAATCCTGCTATACATTAGACTTCTTCATGTGCCAGTTGAACAGATGCATATGCTGAAGTCATTTACATGTGTTCACTCATAAGACAATTCCACATTAATTCATGATTATATTTTAATCTGAATTTAAATACATACTGCAGTTGTTCTTCTTAAAAAACCTATAAAAACTATCCTCTCCCTAAATACACATAATTAGACAGATATTAAGCCTGAACATTAATCCAAGAAGAAAGGAACAGATCAGATTCCACTGAATTTGCAAGAGTATATTATTTCTTTTTCTTGTATTAAGTAATTATCAGAATTATGTAAATGAAATTAGCAAATATGAAGCAATAACTGCAAATTAGCCTCATAGTGAAGAAAGACATTTTGTTATCCCTCTGTTAGTTTTCTGCAGTTTACAGACCTTTTACTTTTTCTGAACTTTACTTGAAGGCTCTCAAAGCAAATGGAAAACTTCCACTTATTTATACAAGCAGTGGTTTACCTCTTGTGTTATGGGATGTTATTATCTATTAAATTTCAAAGTCCTGAATATTTATCACTGATTAAACACCCTTGACTAATTACAAGCACATTTAATGTATTAGACATCAAGTAGGGAATTAATTCAGAGATGCCTAATAATTATAACTAATAAAAAATAAAAATGTTAGACAACATGTAAGTTTTCCTGCTAGATAAAGAAACTGTTTAGCATTGCCATACATAAATAAGTGCATTGCCCAGCGACATGTATGTAGGTAGATCACTATCCAATAAGTAGATCACACCATGAAATCAACCCCACAGTTGGTTTACAACTACTTTTATTAACATTGCCTAAAATAAATAATAGAACCTTAAAAGTGGTTTTGTGGAGGAATCTGGCACTGAGTTAAGAGAAGGAGTCTGGCAGGTTTCCTGTCTATAGGTGAACAATAGTAAGCATAACACTCTGATCATCTCACTATGTGTTTTCCTTGCAAAAATGATAAAAGACTAAAGCACACAGGATGACTGCTAGATAAATACTTTAAAGTTTTAGGAATGATCTCCCTTCAGCCTTTTGCTCCCCACAAGGGAATCGAGGCTACTCAGCTGTTTAACTCTTCTCCTGAACACAGCATCAGATTCTATCACATATTTTGTTGTACCTTCACCTCCTTCTTATAGTTCAGTGAATTAAAGATTTCTATCTGAGGCACCTTATTTCTTTCTTTCTTTCTTTCTTTCTTTCTTTCTTTCTTTCTTTCTTTCTTTCTTTATTTATTTATTTATTTATTTATTTATTTATTTGATTTTTATACCGCCCTTCTCCCGAAGGACTCAGGGCGGTTTACAGCCAACATAAAACAATTTTATAAATAGAATTAAAAAATCTTAAAAATCTTATTCAGTTTGGCCAACCCCGTTTAAAATTATAATAAGAAATGATAAAAACCCCAATTAAAAATCGTAGTGTATTAGGCCAGCCCTGCGCGGTGAAACAGAAAAGTTTTGAGTTCACAGTGGAAGGTCTGGAGGTCGGGGAGTAATCGTAACCCCAGAGGAAGCTCATTCCAGAGGGTAGGTGCTCCCACAGAGAAGGCTTTCCCCCTGGGGGTCGCCAGCCAACATTGTTTGGCTGACGGCACCCTGAGGAGACCCTCCCTGTGTGAGCACACAGGTCAGTGGGAGGCTATCGGTGGCAGCAGGCAGTCCCGTAAATAGCCTGGTCCTATGCCATGGAGCGCTTTAATGGTGGTAACCAACATCTTGAATTGCACCCGGAAGACCACCGGCAACCAGTGCAGCTTGCGCAGGGGAGGTTTTATATGGGAGCCATGAGTAGCTCCCTCTATCACCTGCGCAGCCACATTCTGGACCAGTTGGAGCCTCCGGCTGCTCTTCAAGGGGAGCCCCGTGTAGAGAGCGTTACAGTAGTCCAGTCGGGAAGTGACGAGGGCATGAGTGACCGTGCATAGGGAATCCCGGTCTATGAAAGGGTGCAACTGGCGTATCAGGCGCACCTGATAAAAAGCTCCCCTGGCAATGGCCATCATATGTTCTTCTAACGACAGCCGAGCATCCAGGAGAACGCCCAAGTTGCGAACCCTCTCCATAAGGGCCAATGACTCGGCTCCAACAGTCAGCGATGGAACTAGCTGGCTGTACCGGGATGCCGGCATCCACAGCCACTCAGTCTTGGAGGGATTGAGTCAAAGCCTGTTCCTCCCCATCCAGACCCACACGGCCTCAAGACACCAGGACATCACTTCAACGGCCTCGTTGGGGTGGTCAGGGGTGGAAATGTACAGCTGAGTGTCATCAGCGTACTGATGATATTGCACCCCAAAACCACGGATGATCTCACCCAGCGGCTTCATATAGATGTTGAACAGGAGAGGTGAGAGAACTGACCCCTGCGGCACCCCACACGTGAGGCGCCTCGCGGCCAATCTCTGCCTCCCTGCCAACACCGTCTGCATCCAGTCAGAGAGATAGGAAAAACGGTGCCCCCCACTCCCAATCTCTCCAGCCGTCGCAGCAGGATACCATGGTCGATGGTATCAAAAGCCGCTGAAAGATCTAATAGGACCAGGACAGAGGAACAACCCCTATCCCAAGCCTCTGAGCATTATCTCGATATTTTGAACTTATTTACTCCGTTACCTGGAGGTGGCTCAGTGGCTAATACACTGATCTTGTCGATCAAAAGGTCGGCAGTTCAGCGGTTCAAATCCCTAGTGCTGCATAACAGGGTGAGCTCCCGTTATTTGTCTCAGCTTCTACCAACCTAGCAGTTCGAAACCATGTAAAAAATGCAAGTAGAAAAATAGGGACTACGTTTGGTGGGAATTTAACAGTGCTCCATGTGCCTTTGGCATTTAGTCATGCTGGCCACCTGACCACGGAGACGTCTTCGAACAATGCTGACTCTTCGGCTTTGAAACGGAGATGAGCACCGCCCCCTAGAGTCAGGAACGACTAGCACATATGTGCGAGGGGAACCTTTACCTTTACGTTTACCTTGCAATAAATTCTGCATATCTTCATCAAAATCAATTTTCCCTACTCTTCATACATGAAGTTCCATGTAGAGTTAGTACATGCCAGTATAATAGTAAATGCTATATCTATTCAGGGATTACCCAACCCACTTTGTGGTGGATCCTCACATTAGAAGGTAACTCAATCTGCTTGCAAGAGAAGCAATTCATCCTGATTCATCCCCAAATACAAAGTATTATTTGAGAAAACCGGAATTCCACTGTCGCCTTACCTAACATAGAAAAGGGAGGGGGACAGTATAACAATGTGTATAACTTTTTATATATTTCACTGAGGTGGGGAAAAACTTGCAGGCAGTTAGACCATTACATTGGAAATCAAGCTTACAGTGCAGCTTGATCTCCAATTTAATGTGCAGGCAGTCTTGAATTAAGCTTCTTTGTATTCATCGTTGCTAACCACTATTAACTTTTATAAAATAATAATGCCATGAAAATTGGATGAAGTTTACAGGAACTTTATAAGGGGATAAGGCGTGCTAAATTTAAATAAAAGTAACTCACAGCTTCTCAAGTTAACATTTTTATTGTTTGTGGCAATTTTTAAGGATTCCACACTGTTTCTAGTTTTTGTTTTTTTCCAGTGAGAGCTCACCATTTTTCCTCGGTGTGTCCAGTGACATCCTCTAATATACTAATACAAAATGCTCATCAATCAGTGAGGAAAAAGATGACAGTTGATAAATGTGGTACACAAAGGCAAAAGGTAGGAAGAAAGGGATGTATGGACGACTATATTGATGATATTTTAATTGTTAAAAAAGCTAGTAATAAATAAAATAAAATATTTTCAGAGATGGCAAATAAACAACGAAGCAGGACTAAGTAAAATATATATATATATATAGAACAATTTGAAAATTGTCGTTACAGAAAGTAAAAGATTGGAAAAAGAATGAAATAAGGGAAGGGAAGGGAGGGTAGAAAGAAGGGGAGAGGAGAGGAGAGGAAAGGAAAAGGAAAAAAGGAAAAGGAATGCAAATTATAGGAATAGCAATAGCACTTAGATTTATATATTGCTTTATAGTGCTTTACAGCCCTCTCTAAGTGGTTTACAGAGTCAGCATATTGCCCCCAACAATTTTGGGTCCTCATTTTACCAACCTTGGAAGGATGGAAGGCTGAGTCATCCTTGAGTCTGATGAAATTTGAACTGCCAAATTGCAAGCCGGCAATCAACAGAAGTAGCCTGCAGTACTGCACTCTATAACCACTGTGCCACCATGGCTCATAGAAGACATCTGAGTGACTTTGTCTCATCTTAAATATTAGATGAGATGCTGTAGAAAATGAAGAGAACAAGGGATAGATTATCTGTTTCATCCTCAGTTTCCTCCATGAATATATGCACTACTATTAATCGTTTCATAGTTCCCATCGCCAATCTCTTTCCACTTATGACTGTATGACTATAACTTGTTGCTGGCAATCCTTATGATTTATATTGATATATTGATCATCAATTGTGTTGTAAATGTTGTACCTTGATGAACGTATCTTTTCTTTTATGTACACTGAGAGCATATGCACCAAGACAAATTCCTTGTGTGTCCAATCACACTTGGCCAATAAAAATTCTATTCTATTCTATTCTATTTCATTGTGGCTTCAGGGCGATCTATAGTGAAGGAGAAGCATAGGATAGGGAGATTAAGAATTCAGCCTCATACTGCTGTTTCTTCTTTGCATATCTTTGATAGTAAAGTTTACAGTCTCAAAATATGAGCAATCCAGAATTATGTACAAAAACCTGACAAATGTATTAATGGTACAATAATGAATAGTTAAATAAGACAAACCATTAAGCACACTTGTTTATATGCTATTATTATTTATTGTGTATAAAGTTGATTGTCCTTTGGATTGGCCTCCCGACTCTCAGCTGCTTTGCGGTGGCCTCTGCTGCTTGCTGCAAGGAGGTAAATTGCTGGGAGTAGATTTTTTTTTCTTGTGCTAATCAAGTTATGAAAATGAAAGTAAAGCAGGCTGTTTGTTGCAACAAGGCAAAATTGCTGGCAGGCAGAGGCAGATTTCTTTTTCTTGTTTTCCTCACCAAAAAAGGTAGGTGCGTCTTATAGTCCAGAGCAGGGGTAGTCAACCTTTTTATACTACTGCCCACTTTTGTATCTCTGTTAATAGTAAAATTTTCTAACCGCCCACCGGTTCCACAGTAATGGTGATTTATAAAGTGTATTGTTGTCTGTGCATGCCTCTCACGCATTGTGGATTGAGTTTGGTGGGGGGGCATCGGCTACCAGCTCCGCTTGTCTGTTACAGCTGGGTGGTGTGGGGGAGATGCACGAGCTATTCTGGGAGGAGGCTCTTTTATTTGTGGTGCCCCTATAGCGCCATTTAGTTTTACTTACGTAACGTGAACTAAACTTATGCGCGGGCGATACAAATAGTATATTTTCAGAAATTTAAATTGTCACGGGCAATTTTATGAAAACCTAATGAAAATGTTTTTAAACAATGCTACGAATTTTTTTTAAAAAGTCAATTAAATTTAAAAAAAGGAAAGTGCTTCAGTATCGGACAAAACCCCTATCGCCCACCATGAAAGCTGGAATGCCCACTAGTGGGCAGTAGGGACCAGGTTGACTACCACTGGTCCAGAGCATCTAATACTCTGAAAAATATGGTATGTCAAAATATAGAAAGTGGGAAACATAGATTTTTTTATAAGGAAATCCATATAAAATCAGAAAGTAGTCTTTAAACCAAAATGATATCAGGAATAAAACAAAGTCAATGCCTAAAAACATGGATTATTTTAACAATCATCTTTATTGATTCCATTTTACATTCTTTATTCAACGATCAGATTGAATAAAGGTAAAGTCACTCTTAATTTGAACAGGAAAAAGAGAATATTTAAAAATAAACAAATAAAAACTAATCCAAATATTTTTGAAGCATTAGCAGAAAGAGCCTAAGCCCCAGTGACAAGTGTCCAAATAGAAGAAATATTATGAAGAGGGAGAAAATCCTGTCTGGAAGTTGTTGACATTCTACTGAAAGTATTTCTATTTATTATAACTGTATTAGAACATTCACTATAATAGTTAAAATATGTTATATTATCATAAATGTCAAAGGGAAGGCAGCAAGAATGAAAGCAAAAACAACAGAATTAATTTGCTAAGTGTGTTTTAGATTTTAGCAAAATTCTGATTAAATAAAAAAGTGACAATTAATACCTTCTGGCGGGTGCAGGCAATAGAATGTAGATCAGATTTTGTCTTCACAAGGAATCTGAATGTGCAAAAGGAGTATTTTTGTATATTTGTTGACTTAAAGAAGTGTATAATAAAATATATAGACTAATACAGAAAGTTTTGTGGAAATGTGAAAGTGAAGATTGTTTTCTCTATGCAAAAATGGATAAAATTGACACTCCTGTTGACACTCACTGAAGATGCGGAGTCTGAACTGCCACACTCTTCCACTGAGCTAAGGGCTCACTACAAAGAGAGTCGAGCAAAGGAAAGACATTCTATGAGGCTCCTTACAAGAATAGAAATTCCAAATGAGCAACAAGGCTGCTTCTATTTAAGCCGGGGGTCTCCAACCTTGGTCCCTTTAAGATTTGTGGACTTCAACTCTCAGAGTTTCTCAGCCAGCTTTGCTGGCTGAGGGACTTTGGGAGTTGAAGTCCACAGGTCTTAAAGGTACCAAGGTTGGAGACCCCTGATTTAAGCCACCCCAGGGGCAACAATTGTTCATTAACCCAGACTCCATGTGTCTTGATTCGCAATTTGAAAAGTTATGACTTTGACTTCAGTCCTGGATTGATTGATTGATTGATTGATCGATCGATGAATGTTCTACAATGTTTCTTGGACTTCGCTTGACCTCTCTTGTTCCCCGTGTTTCAGACTGGAATTCTGAATTTGTTCAAAGTTTTGGGGAATGTTGTTTTTCTCTGTTTGCACTCACACTTTTTTCTAATTGTTTATTTACTTCAAAAACCAATCAGTAAAATTTGCAACCACCTTTCTGTATTCTTGTGTGTGTTTGGCCTGGGATAGGCAATATGACGATTACACTGTAAAACAAACATATGAAGAGCAGTGAGTAGTAAATGGAAAGAAAACAAGGAGAAAGTCATAGATGGATGAGAAGATTGGGATGAAAAGCTTGAAGAATGATAGTATATAAAATTATGCATAGATATGGTTCAAGGACAGAAAGGTATAGCAAATAATGTTGCTGTAAACAACTTTTAGTGTTGCTTCTTTTCTCTTATCTTGTATCTTATTTTATGATTTCTTATTCTTTTTCTGTTTTCTGCTGAAAATTGTTTACCTTGAATGGAAATAGCCTAATTAGCATACTATATATACCTTACTATAGTTCTTATTGCACAACTGCATATGGCAATTTTCAGAGCTTCCAATTCTTGTTTCCTACAGATTTATAGGGATATTTCTCCAGTGGTAATCTCTAGAAGCGTTGAATACATTTTCAAGGGTCAATATGGGTAACACATCTGGAAAGTGATAAACTGAAGAAGGTTGGCACACAATCTAAGTGTAAATTAGAGAATTATAAAGACAAAAATAGGATATAAATTCAATAAAACAGATGAGGATTGACTCTTATCTCCACATGTCAGAGACAACACCAAACATGAGTAATAGATTTACAGCCTCAGGATCCATAAAATATGACATTGCAGAAGCCAGTAACAAGATAGGCTCTTCCCCAACTCTTCAAAGTTTATCAAGTCATTATCCAAAACAGAAAAGCAGAAAAAGCATCATAGACAACCTTCTCAAAGTTTCAGTTTAGCATCTTCCATATGTATTCCCCATAACTACATTACTGATCTTTTGTTGTAGTGTGCTTTTGTCTGCAACAAGCCCTTGATCTGCAAATCCTCCATGGCAATCAACAGGTTAATTTGGCAGCAGAAGTTGCCCATGTTGATATTTTGGCAGCCTTTCCTATAACATCAACAGGACATTCAGAAGTAGTTGTTGCAGCAACTACTGCCTTCAGTGTTACAGAAAAAGCTCCTCCTCCTAAAAATTCATCAGAATACCTATAAATGGAATAGACTCTCACAAATGAGCAAATTTCTATGGCAAACTGTCAGAGTTTTTAAGGAAAGTTAGTCTGTGATGCATCACTGGGATAGTGACAAATGGTCATGACCTTGCAAATAAGAGCCATAAAACTTATGATCCAAATAGGGGTGGGATTCTACCAGTTTGCACCAGTTCTCTAGAACCAGTTGTTAACCTTCTAAGCAGTTCAGACAACTGGTTGTTAGAAGAAATCTCCTTTTGTTTTTTTCCACTTTACAGGGTTAATCCTGTAAGGAATTACAACATTCTGGTGTTGTTTCTTGTCTAATCTTTATTGCCCTGCTTACAGAAACTGCCTCTCAGTTAACTCTTATTACATTCTTGGCAGTATGCCTAAACTTACTGTCACCTCAAGAGCTTCTCTGGGTTTTTTTTTCTTTGCTTGACTTTCTTAAAGGGCAATGGTTGTTTTCAGCTCTTTTCACTGCTGTTGAGAGGAAATACTCCCATGTTGGAGTTCTTCCAACCGGGATGCAATGATCAGCACTTTGAAGAAGTAATTGAATAATGTAGCAGAGCTGCTGGAAAGAAGTTTTTAATGACAAGGAAACAAGATGATGACATTCAGCAAGGCTTCTTGGCTAGCAAGAAATATTGACATTCAAATGTGAGTTTACATACCCTTTCTGACTTTTGGTCTAAAACTTGTTTTTGGTGAAGTTTAATTCTGTGCTTAGTAATGTTTAATCCTGTGTTTATTGATGGGATATTTTTCCTTGTTCAGCTTTGTTTGGAAGGAAAATGTTAATCTCTGTTCCTGAAAAGAAGCAGATTTAGAAATCTGGCTAGTTCCTGTATCTGTTTGTTTTGATAATTGGTTTAACAAGCAACAGCTACTGTGTTTGCTCCTTTGCTTCATTCTGGAAAGCTTAAATGACCTATCTGCTAAAGGGTTTCACTTTATGAGCAAGAGTTGGCTGCTGATAGTTATCATTGCGTTTTAACTATTTTAATTCCTCAATGTGGTCTGGCACCCTACCTGATTTGTAACTCCAGTTTGCAGGTATTTCTAATCTAATGATTGGTATTTAGGGCAGTTTTTTGCAAGCAAAGCAGCTTTTTGTATTTTTCTACAGGTAATCCTTGATTTACAACAGTTCATTTAGTGACCATTCAAAGTTACAATGGCACTTCAAAAAGTGACTTATGACTATTTTTCACACTTACGACCATTGCAGCAAACTGTCATTAGGGCAAAGAAGCAATGTTGAGTTGGCCACACCCACCTGGCCATGCCCATGCAATCACATTAAGCTCCGCAGTTGTGAAATGAATGACATGGTTGTTAAGAATGCTGCAATGGGCAAAAATGACAACTGGCCATAAGTGCAAGGACCAGTCAAAAGTGCGAGGGCCAGTCAGAAATCACTTTTTTAAGCCCTCTGAGTAGTCCCTATGCATGTACCCATGCCCACCCAGTCACATGACCACCAAGCCATGTGCCCAAATAAGCCACGCTCACAGAACAGGTTGTTAAAAAATTTGAATCCCACCACTGGATCCAAATGCAGTAAATCTGCCAGCCATGCCAAAAGCGAAGTGCCTAAGCACTTTTTATGGGAAAATAACCACAAATATATACACAAACTGATTAATATGAGAAAAAAGCTAGCAGATATCAAAACAACCGTTTTGATATACACAGTGCTTATAGTTATGCGGAAATCCATCGCCATGTCTATAATGTCTATCCTATTGAACTGCTGTCTCTCTTTTTATTCAGAGATCAGAAAGCTGTCAATATACTACTCTGATTTCATTTGTTATATATTAAAATTCTGACAAGTAAAAAGTTGTTGGACTCAATTTTATGTACAGTAGAACCAATAGTACAATCCTAAATAAGTGGATAAATATGTCTTGGTCCATCAACAAACAAATTATTTTCTAAAATGGATTGGAATGACATTTCAAAGTACCACTTTGAATACAGGTAATCCTTGACTTACAACAGTTTGTTTAGTGACTGCTCAAAGTTACAATGGCACTGAAAAAAAGTGAATTATGACCATTTTTCACATTTACAATCTTTATAGCATACCTATGATCACATGATCAAAATTCACCTGCTTGGCAACTGATTCATATTTATAACTGTTGCTGTGTCCCAAGGTCTTGTGATCATTTTTGCAATCTTCTGACAAGCAAAGTCAATGGGGAAGCAAGATTTACTTAACAATCGGGATACTAATTTATTAACTGCAGTGATTCATTTAATAACTGAGGCAAGAAAGGTCATAAAATGGGGCAAAAGTCAATTAACAAATGTTTCACTTGGCAACAGAAATTTTGTGCTCAATCGTAATCGTAAGTTGAGAACTACCTGTAATTCCCTGTCAGAAAATACCTTGGTTGTTTTGACTGTCTCTGTGGTTGTCTTAAACTTCTTTTCCCAGAATTGCCCATACCTATGGTGCTTTAGTCAAGCCACCCATTTTTACATCAAATTATCTCTCATTAACTCTCACAGCAAATGATTGCACCACACTGAGTGTGCCATTGCATACCAAGTGCACACCACACCTGGATCTTCGTGCTGTAATTTATTGGCCTGCTTAATAAGAAGAGACAGAACTATCTGAAGTCTTCTTAAGAATAGATTTTCACAAGGATGTTGACTCCATATTTTCCACTTGCCTTTCCATTTGCCCCTTCTTTGCCTTCACTATAGTATATAATGAACTAAATCTGTAGTAGTTTCTACATGCTCCTCCTTGATGCTTCTGATTGTCTAGAAAGGTAGCTGCATCCCTCTCATTGTTAATTCCATTTACATATTCGTCTTGTCTTTCCCCTGTTTTAATGGTCTCTATCTGCAATTAAGCTCTAATCTATTATGACACGGGATATTTTTTTTTTTCTTGGTAGACCAGAGTTAGATATATATGAAAATCAGTAGTTGGTAGTCTTTGGTAAACTCTGGTCAGCTAGAAGAGGTGTACAGTATTTTCTCACCCCTCCAATTTTGTTGAAGTCACAGTTCGAGAACCTTTGACCCTGTTATCCTTTTGACTGAGAAGAACAGAAGTATAATTAGCAAATAAGATGATCCTTATTTGTTTGTTTGTTTGTTTTCTGTGCTCTGTTTCCCCTATTTGGAACACTGTTAGCCTATTTGCTTCTGCTTGCTTCCTATATATATCCATATCATTCAGTACAAGGATCAAAGGCTCAGAACATACAACTTTTTCAGTGAAATTCATTTTTAATTGATCCATCATTGATCATTATCAGAAAGGACATCCATGAATAATGTTCATTAAAGAGTTTAAGCTCTTGTTAGTAATTTATAGTTTGCATTTAGTAATCTGTAGTTAGTTATTTGTAGTTAGTATCTATCATTTCCACATGTTTATAGAATGTAACTACATTGTGGTATGGTGACAGCAAATACGCTGAGATTCATGGAGCAATTCAGTGTTGCACAAAAGAGTTTGTAGTTATTTTTTTTCCAGTCATGTGATCTTTTAGTTGGAAATGTGAGGGGTTTGTGAATCAAAACTGAAAGGTATATGTTGTATCAGTGAGCTATGAAGTCTCAAAACTTCAGAATTTCAATTAAGTCATCAAATCTTTCACTCTGGATTATTTTCATATTTTTCCAAGCAGCAGCTCCTTTATATGAAGAGCCACTCTTATGATTGCTCGTGAACCTATATTCCATTAATCTCCATTAACATCACATCCCTGTTTTGTAAATAAAACTGCTCATTTGTTATTTTATTAAGGATATGTTTCTTCAATACTTTTCTTGCTTTTAACAAGGCTTTCTTGGAGACTTTGCAAGTAATGTGTGATGGGTAACAGCACACAATTCCCTCTTTAGAGATTGACTCTTGGCTCTTAAAAGAATTTCATAAGCTTCAAGCCTAGCCCACTACAAAGGCAATTTAAACAGCTATTCATTGAATGCAGGGGTGGTATTCACTTACCTTCACTATCAGTTTGCAAATGTGAGCATACGCGTCTTTGCGCATGCACAGGGCCTTCTGTGCATGTGCAGATTGTCAAAATCAGGACATGATGACATCTGGGTGGGTAGGCGGAGCCTCCCGCAGCCACCACTACTGGTTCACCCAAGCCGGATAGAATCTGCTGAATACCACCACTGATTGAATGTGAATTTATTATAACTTTATACTTTATCAGCCTTCTTTTTTTATAAGTTCAAATCTTCTTGGCAGGACTTCTTAGCCATCTCAATTTGCCAATGCCAAAAATTGTCAATCAACTTTGCACAATACTACTGCATTTCTTTTGCAACTATCCTTAATTAGAATAGAAGAATAGAATAGAATAGACTTTTTATTGGCCAAGTGTGATTGGACACACAAGGATTTTGTCTTGGTGCATATGGTCTCAGTGTACATAAAGGAAAAGAAAAGATACCTTCATCAAGAATCAACAACACTTAATGATAGTCATAGGCTACAAATAAGCAATCAGGAAACAATATTAGAATAAATTGTAAGGATACAAGTAACAAAGTTACAGTCATAAGTGGAAGGAGATGGGTGATGGATACAATGAGAAGATTAGTAGTGCAGATTTAGTAAATAGTTTGACAGTGTTGAGGGAATTATTTGTTCAGCAGAGTAATTAAGCTGAGCCTTTCCTCTTTCTAGCAGAGATATCAAACTACATGGTCATCCTTTTAAATCTGAGGTTTTTTTAGCTTCTCTTCAATCTTTTATCTGGTTCAAAACTGCCACTGGCTTTTCCCCAACGTAACAGTCTTTCCTGAAATGAAAAAAATGTGATGAAGGTCCTTGTTTTACAGCTGGTTCCTAATTCTTATTTATTATTCAATTCTCATTAGGATATATATGCTTAAGTCTGCTTGTTGATTGCAATCCCAACATGAGGCATGGAAGTAAGATGGTTTGTCTCTGATTTACATGATTATATTAATTGCATGGTAGAAATTGGGGTGGGAGAAATGATCTTCAAATAAACCCCAAATAAAATAATTGCAGGACAAATTCAGATAACATTAAGCATTCTACAGAGAAACCAATTTTGAAATTAGCTTTCTTGGTCATATAGTGGGTCTATTATTAGATTATAGCATTCCATGTTTTTAACAAGACAAAATTACATTTTAACAAACTTACATTTCACACACACACACAGGAAGGTATATGTATGTGAAATATAATTTTATACATATAAATTAATTTCTGGAATCTTAAAATAAGATAATATTAAAAGAATATTAACTGCCTGAAGCTACATCATTCTGTTCCTATCAGCTACAGTAAATATCAAAGTCCTCCACCAGGTAGGATCATCTATTATGGTAAAGCATTTGTACTTGAAAAAGGCACCGTATATAAGAGTGATAATTTACATATTAGCCCACAAATGTCACTAATCAAATGGGTGATTAGTGTGAGGGGGGAAAAAACTTTGTTTCTCAACTTTGTTGAACGCCATGAGAGGTGATCTAGTTGTGTGATCATATAAGTCAAAAGGTGGAGGTTGAATTTCAGTACATTTCTTTGTAAAAAATATATATTTATACAAGATTGTATTGGGAGACAAATTCTATTGCTACTATCCTTCAAAAATTGTCACCCTTCTCCTACCCCAAAACATACTTATAGTCAATAAAGGCAAGAAGGGGAGGATAATTCTGCCTTAACATGTTGTGGCCTTCCATAACTTTCTGATTGCCCATATAGTTTATTTATTTATTTTATTTATTTTGTCACAACATCATATAAAAAAGATTATATAGTATATAAACATATATATGAGTAAATATTAGGAGGTATAAGCATCAATATATATATATAGGAAGAAGAAAAGGAAAACAATAGGACAGGAATGGTAGGCACATTTGTGCGCTTATGCACGCCCCTTATGGTCCTCTTAGGAATGGGGTGAGGTCAATAGTAGAAAGTTTTTGGTTAAAGCTTTTAGGATTATGGGAAGAGACCACAGAGTCAGGTAAAGTATTCCAAGCACTGATGATTCTGTTACAGAAGTCATATTTTCTGCAATCTAGATTAAAGCGGTTGACATTAAGTTTAAATCTGTTGGTTGCTCTTGTATTATTGCAATTAAAGCTGAAGTAGTCTTTAACAGGAAGGACATTACAATAGATGATTCTATGAGTTAAACTTAGATCTTGTTGAAGGCGACGGAGTTCCAAGTTTTCTAAGCCTAGGATTTCAAGTCTGGTGGGATAAGGTATTTTGTTGTTTCAGAGGAATGGAGAACTCTTCTTGTAAAATATTTCTGGACTCGTTCAATTGTATTGATGTCAGAGATGTGGTGAGGGTTCCAAACAGGCGAGCTGTATTCTAGAATTGGTCTAGCAAATGTTTTATATGCTCTGGTTAGTAGCGTAGTGTTTTTGGAAAAGAAGCTACGCAAGATTAGGTTTACAACTCTTAGAGCCTTTTTTGCTATGTAGTTACAGTGGGCTTTGGCACTTAGATCATTTGACATGAAAACTCCAAGGTCTTTAACGGGGTGGGGGTCATCTGTAAGGTAATGTCCATCAAGTATGTACTTAGTGTTTGGGTTCTTTTTTCCAATATGTAAGACTGAGCATTTGCTGGTTGAGATTTGGAGTTGCCAAGTTTTAGACCAAGTGGTTAGATGATCAAGGTCTTTTTGGATGATAGATGCATTGACTTTGGTGTTAAATAGTTTGACATCATCAGCAAAGAGAACACAATTACTTACGATATGGTCACAAAGATCATTAATGTATAGTATGAAGAGTGTTGATCCAAGGACGCTGCCTTGAGGAATGCCACTCTTGACAGGAACAGGATTTGATAGAGCATTGCCAATTTTGACCACTTGTTGTCTGTTAGACAGAAAAGCAGATATCCATTTGTGAAGGGGTCCTGAAATGCCATAGGATTTTAGTTTTAGGAGAAGTTTATCGTGTACTACTGAGTCAAAAGCTTTGCAGAAGTCTATGTAGATTGCATCTATTGTTTTGCCTTGATCAAGATTTGTAGTCCATATGTTTTTACAGTGAAGAAGTTGTAAGTTGCATGATAATTTTTTCCTGAAACCAAATTGTTTATTGGAGAGTAGGTTGTTAGTTTCTAAGTGTGAGGTAATGGATTGGTTGATGATTGATTCCATGACTTTGCAGGTGACGCAGCACAGAGATCGGTCTGTAATTTTCAGCTAAGCTGGGGTCTCCTTTCTTGAAGATAGGGATGACTGTGGCTAGTGACCAAAGTTTGGGAAGGGAACTGGTAGTGAAAGCTTTGTCAAAGATTATGCTTAGGGGTTCTGCTATATTAGTGGAAAGTTTTTTTAAGAAGTATGCGCATAGTCCATCAGGTCCAATAGATAGCGATGGTTTCAAGTTATGAAGAGCTTTTTCAACGTTATCTTCTGTGAAATCTATATGGGTTAAGTCATCATATTCAATGCTGGTGCGTTTATGGAATGTCTGGTATGTGTTATTGCTGTTAACAAAAACTGAGCCAAAGAAAATGTTGAAGAGGTTAGCTTTAACTGTTTCGTCATTGTATTCTTGTTGTTAGAATCTTTTAGTGGTGGGATGGATCTTGAGTCTTTAAGTTTATTGTTAACAAAATTATAAAAGGCACGATTGGAATTTGTGCGCAAAAGGTCCTCTTCTTGCTTGGTGTGGTAATTTGTGCATTCAGTTTTTATTTGGTTGCATATATTTTTTTAGCGGTTTTTGAAATTTCTTCCTACTCAAAAAAAAAAAAGTTCTTCCTACTCAACTGAGGATAATTCATAGCTGGGAACATAACAACAGATTGGTCTACCACATGCTTATAATTAAGAATTTATAATTAGAAAGTGAAGCTGGACAACACTACTTTGTGTATTGTTTAGTTTAGCCCAAAGCTAGGTTTTTTTTATATTAGATATGTGCTATTATTCTAATAGCCAATTATAGAAGTGTTGATGCTAATGGTGGGAATTTAGCAGAACCTGCATCTGTTTCTGTTTCAAGTCCTGTTTATTTTCTTTACCTCTTTTAAAATGTTTAGTATTTATAATTATTTTTTTGTTTTGATTTTGGCACATGAAAATAGTGTATATCTTTGAGAATAAATATGAAGATACTTATAAGTGTTATTCAACGGCTGAAGGAAAAGAAATCTGGAAAAAGTGTACATATCTCAATACATGATTACAGAGAAAATAATCATTTATATAACTTTAAACCGGGATGAAATGCTACCGGTTCAGACTGGTTCAGCCAAACCGGTAGCGATGATGGCGGGTAGTTCAGAGAACCAGTAACAATGGCAGCACGAGGCTCTGCCCACCCGCGCATGCGCAGAGCGTCCGCATGACGCGTGCACTTCCAAACCAGTAGGGAAGGTAAGTAGATTTCACCCCTGCTTTAAACTGAAGGTAAAAATTATACTGAAGTAAATTTTTTCTAGAGGTGGAAATCTACAATATTGTTGTAGAAGTCTCCATAGCTAATGTGCACAGTATAATATGCATGATGGATCCAATGAATGCAAACACATAGACAACTTTAACAATTTGATTTTTCCTTTTGTTCTTCCTTCTAGCAACACCTAATATTCTGAAATTCTCTTCTTAATATTACCTACCTTCCTTCCTTCCTTCCTTCCTTCCTTCCTTCCTTCCTTCCTTCCTTCTTTTCTTCCCCCACTTTACTTGTACCTGACTTAAGGAACAAACTTTCAACCTTTGTAACATGGGTTAAAATAACATACCAGAAGAATGTTAATGATCAACATCCTAATACACCATAAAAGTCTGTTGGCACAAGATCCTTGCAGGCATGACTTGGGCATATAGACAAATACAATCTATTGTCACAGACATTTTTTCAATGCTTAAGATGAAGATTCAAAATGAAAAGTACATTACTATTAAAAATGCTCATGGGAAATTATTTGTCAAATGTATGTATTATCTCCCATGATTCCCACTTTTTGCTTCAGGGGAATATGAGCATATTATAAGTGAGCCAATATTCTGCTTGTGAGTTCTCTTTTGCATTTACAGTACTTTATCATCCAGAGAACATAATATTTATATTTCGCCTATTGCAATAGGCCTTTGCATTGACTCAGATTATTATTATTGTTATTTTTCATATTCTTAGGTATCACTCAAACAATAAGGTGAACAATCAACTAATTATTAAAGTATACACTCGGAAAGGTAATACAATAACTTAAAATACCTAAGTATGAAATAATCATAATATAATACCAGTGAGTCAGACCTTTTCTTTTCTCTAGAGATGGTACTTGAAAAATGCCTATTTGATTATCTTAATGTGTAGAGAATTTTGCACGATAGAAAGCACACCTTTTGCTATCTGGATTTCGAATACAGTTACTACCTGTTCCATATTCCAAGGAAGTGCTATTATATAGATTAAGAAATAAGATAGTTTATTCCATTTTTGGAGGGCAAGGCCAGCCAGGCTACTGAGTACAGTGAAGAGCAAGCATTCCACCAAGTATGGTTTCATGCTGCAAACTTCTAAAACAGTTCTTAGCCCAAAAAGTCAGACAACAAACCAGTATGTGTTTTAAATACACAAAATCTTTACTGGAAGTAAAATGTCAGCTTTACCTATGCAGAAGATTCCAGAAGACTGTGAATGTTTATTTGTCTACAAGAGAATAGTTGTACTCCGCCAGCTATCCCAAACGCCAGAATCTCAGAACCTCAGCACAGAATGTCAAATCTCAGAACCAACAGCACAGAAATCTATGAGGGCATTTTGCTTTCCAAGAATTGGACACATCATAGCAGAGCAATTCTGTACACAATATTTTATTGCAACATACACTTTCCTCAACAATAAGCTATTGCACTGGGTCAATTCCACCCTTCTAGGTTTTGCAGGATGATGTTGCCACATACGCATGTCTTTAATACTCAGTCCTTTTAACATTTTTTAAAAAAATATTCAGTTCATACAAAAGCCTCACATTCTATAAATTAGCATGGAACACTTACTTTTTCTCAAAAGTTCTTCCACTAGTTAGGATGTGATGCTGCCTCGATGTCATTGTTCCTTTTCTGGTTGCTGCTGAACTCTGGATAATGCTCCAAGCTCCAGGCAAGGCTCCTATCAGGATATGCTGTTCATCATTGTTTATAATCCTGGCAGTTGAAAGTTTTCTTTCCTGCTTATAACATCAGCCAATCTCCAGGTGTCACTTCCACTTGTTCATCTGTATGCTGCTTGTTTATCATATTTTCTACTATAAATATCCCTCTCCATTCTGTCTTAGCATTTGCTTTTTCTCAGCTAACAGCCCAAGTGGGCTGAGGCTGCCTCTGGACATCAGGACATTCTTGAAAAATCCCAGGATGAAACTCAATTATCACAGGCATCTGAAATACTCAAACCTGGGTGAGACTTCTGCATCATTGCATGATAGAGAATATATATATATATATATCTGTCATTCTGAGATGGTTACATATCTACTTCTGCAAATGTTAACGTCATTTCAATGTGCCTTGTCTTCCACCCACCTCCCAACAGGAAGTTGGGTCAACCAATCAGCACACAGAATTTTCATACAATGCATAGTTAAGATTTGGGAGTTATGCATGCTGGCCTTTCTGCAACTTACGTTTATCCTTAAACCTGCCTGCAGTATAGGCATGCATTGATGCCTATGGGCCATTGTGAACAAGTCTAAATCAAACTTCACTTGGATGCCTGTAAATAAATGTATGTGGGAAACATTTCTGACTGAGTGCACCTACCTTTCCTAAATGCACTTAACAGTCTCAACTTCTCTCCCTCAGAAAATCATGATCCTATTTTGCAAGTGTCAAATATTTCTTTAGTTATATAAAATCAGTGGCTATGCCCAACTCTAGTGAACTCTGGTCAGGATACAGAACTAAAACAAACACATACATAAAACAGTGAGAAATATTTTTGAATCAAATTCAAAAAGAAACCTGAAGTTCTCTTAAAATTTTTTGGTATGTGCTCAAAATGGAAATTGGCAGCTTTGCTTTGCCATTTTAACTCGATTTGAAACTTTCATATGAGCAATTTGTTATGTGTTGGATAGTTATATCCTGGTCACAGATTTGCTATTATACCTGACTTCATCAATCTCCTTGTGTTCAGTCTGGTGCATTGTTTTGTTGGTTTGAAGATTGTTTTAGCAATGAAGAAGTCAATGGATTGACAGACACTTAGAAGCCTTTCCCTTGTTTCATTTCTATGTGACTATTCTAATTTTCTCTGTAAATAATTCCAGTATTGATATTTTAGTCCCCAATCACAAGCAGATCATTTCATTTCACATTTTTATTGATTTCATATTGGACATGAAACTCACTAGTATCCTTTTCTTCTACATCAGTGAAATCAAACTTATATTATTTTGTCACTGGCTTCTTTTTACCTAAGTACTGTCTTTGCTACATTCTTCCTGAATGCAACACATTTTTTTCTTTGCTTTTGAGCCCTAAGCCATAAAAGGTATAGTTTTCTGATTAGACATATCCAATTCCATTCTATTTCAGCTCTCTGATACCTAAGATGACATTAGGTAGTTAATTCATTTCATATTTCACTTGTTGAGCTTTCTTTTATATGTGTGTGTGTGTGTGTGCGTGCGTGTGTTCTATTTTCTTTAGTAAACATAAAAACTCAATATCTGCACGAACAGTATGTTGTCTGGGTACAACTAATTTTGAACAATAATAATAGTAATAACAACAATAATAATCTTAGCATTAATAATAACAACATATTAATAATAATATTTGCTTATCCATACTAATAAACCGTCATTGTATAGTTAATTATTCTCTTAAACTTTTAAATTTCTAAGATCTGTTGCTGTCAGCTAACCATTGGTAAAACGAATCCCATGTCAAAAAATATTCTGTTTCTTCCTTGTCCTTTATTTTAAATGTTAATCTATCCATCTCTGCACATTGTAGTATTTTTTTTTATTACACTTTCATCTGTTGGGATCTCTTCATTTTTCCACTATTGTGCAAAAACAATTCTTGCTGCTGTTAACACATGTAAAATTAAATATGTATTCCCTTTAATGTACTTTTCTCATAAAATACCTAACAAGTATATTTCTGGTTTTAAATCTATATGTTGCTTTACCATTTTTTCTAACCAACTGGCTGAGCTTTCTTGTGCGCATGCTTCCCACTGTAATTCTATGTTTGCAATTACAAATTTTCTGCCTCTCAGCCACCAGCAGCTAGATAACCTAAAGTATTTAATCTAAGCTTTTAATAAACACAACTATTACTCCTAAAGATTTTTCTCATCTATGTTGAGTGCCATCTGACCTGAAGGAACCATCATCTTAGTCACTTTATCTTGTCTATCCATGTGATTTTCTTGGTAAAATATAAGAGTGATTTATCATTTCCTTATATCATATAATATGAAATGAAGCCTTTCTAGCTTTATATATTTTGTTTGAAAAATAAATTCTTTTAAGATTGATGGAGAGGATATCATGATTATTATTTCAGACAATTTTATGTTACTATCCTTCCATTTTAATATTTACATCACAATGCTAATTGTGTTCACTTCCCTCTTTGTTAGTAATGTGTTTTATTTCTTTACTCGTGAACGTAGTTAATGCAGCATGTAATTATAGGAACAGCACTTGGAATTCAAATGATAATTCCTAGAATTGTGATGATTTAATTTGAATGATTGAGAAGACAGTCATTTCTTTTTCTTGGGGTAAGATAAGCAGCTCTTGAAAATAATAGGTGTTATTGGATTGTTACCAGAAGTGTATGAGAAAAAGAGAAAAAAACCCATCTGGCATTTCTTGTACAAGTAAGAAAACAAAAACAGTGTTTTCAAAAATAACAACCCTAGTGCATTATACAGCATGAAACTGGCACAACCTGATGTCATTGCTGAGATACAAAATATGAATTCTTATAAAAGCAGAATCAAATATCCACTTAGGCAAAAGTCACAATCAGCTGAAGATTCTCAAAGCAGCCTCTAATTGTCAATATGAGAAGCACAATCATGGTTTTCTACTCTTTTGAGGAAACAAGCTAATGATTATAGAAATCTTAAATATAACTTTAAAAACTATTTTTTCAATATTAAGGTAAAGGTAAAGGTTCCCTTTGCACATATGTGCTACTCATTCCCGACTCTAGGGGGTGGTGCTTCTCTTGGCTTCAAAGCCAAACAGCCAACGCTGTCCGAAGACATCTCCATGGTCATGTGGCCAGCATGACTAAATGCCAAAGGGACACAGAACACTGTTACCTTCCTATCAAAGGTGGTCCCTGTTTTTCTACTTGTATTTTGCTTTCGAACTGCTAGGTTAGCAGAAGCTGGGACAAGAATGGGAGCTCACCCTGTTATGCGGCACTAGGGATTAAAACCGCTGAACTGCCGACCTTTCGACTGACAAGCTCCGCATCTTAGCCACTGAGCCACCGCGTGCCTTTTTTCACTATTATTTCCCTGCAAAATTCAGGAAAATAAAAAAAGAATATTCCAGCTCATACAGTATGCATTAAATGGTTGTGCCCTTTGCCATTCTTGCAGCCACAAAATGTACCCTTCTGCTCTTCTCCATCACTCAAAGATTGTAAACTAAAGAATGATTTTCTGCAGAACAGCTTGACAATGTTCCAGTGTTGCATTAGAGGCATAATGGATAAGGCTTTCTTGCTATAGTAAAAGTGGATAAATTCACAGAGGCCATAAAAAGGTCTTTCAAAGTGTTGGTGAAAAGATGTGAGATTTAATTGGGATAACTTTTTGTCGTGCAATGCTATTATTAGCTGGGAAAAAGTTCAGTCATGACTGGCCTTTCTGCTATTAGACCATTTTTGGAAGCAGCATAGTATATTGCTGCAAAATCAATGCTGTAGAATTCTCATTTGATTTTGCAATTCTGTGTTTCCAGGTTGATGATGGGAGTTACGGAATTTAGAGGAACAGATTCTATTTTACAGTCTATTTTACCTGCAAAAGTAGTGGTGGAGACTTTTGACAACACAGCCTTCCCAGACAGGGGCCTGGATTATGACATTGAGCAATCGCAAACTGTACGGGGGGAGGAGGAAGAGGTTCAGGGAGGCCCCACCCCAGAAACTTTCAGGCTATCAAACTCATGGTCCCTGGGCTGGATGCGTCACATGCTGGCCTCCACCCATTTTAGTGAAGGGAGAAAAGTTGCAATACATCACGTGATGACAACATATCATCATGAGTTTGGCACCCCTGATCTAGTAGGTAAGAAAGTTATAGCTTTTCTCTGGTAAAACTCTGCCCATTAAGTATCCATAAATAAAGGATTAAACTTGATGGGAGTTTGGTATTCTATCTCTGGGTTTGGTCCTGACAAGAATAGCGAAGTTATGTAATGGAGCCTGGTATGGGTCATTTAAAACATTCTCACATCAGCTTCCTTGATATGTTGAGAATGTGCACCATGAAATCATCAATCAGTACTCCACAACTGAAAGGAGGGAATCATGGTTTTTGGTCAATGTCCCACCCTGGAATGAAGTTCTTATATGACAAAAAACTCACTCCTAAATATGCCTTCCTGTCTTCTACCATCCCCCAGAGTCCATTTAAGCTCACGCCAACTACTTCAGTGACTTCAGCCAGCCACGTCATTCTTTGTCATCCCATTCTTCTTTTGCCGTCAGTCTTTCCCAGCATTAGGCTCTTCTCCAGTGAGTCCTTCCTTCCCATTAGGTGGCCAAAGTATTTCAGTTTCATCTTCAGGATCTGTCTTCTAAAGAGCAGTCAGGGTTGATTTCCTCTAGGACTGACTGGTTTGATGGCCTTGCAGTCCAAGGAACTAGCAGGAATCTTCTCTAGCACCATAGTTTAAAGGCCTCAATTCTTTGTCACTCAGCCTTTTTTATGGTCCAACTTTCACAACAATACATTGCAACTGGGAAAATCATAGCCTTGACTATATACACTTTTGTTGGCAGGGTGATGTCTCTGCTTTTTAGCATGCTGTCTGGATTTGCCATAGCTTTCCTCCCCAGGAGCAAGCATATTTTAATTTCCCCATCTGCGGTGATCTTAGAGTTCAGGAAAATAAAATCTGTCACTACCTCCATTTCTTTCCTATCTA
Organism: Ahaetulla prasina; assembly: GCF_028640845.1. NCBI lineage: Eukaryota > Metazoa > Chordata > Lepidosauria > Squamata > Colubridae > Ahaetulla > Ahaetulla prasina. Next base: position 90,943,246 of record NC_080544.1, read on the forward strand.
TTTACCAGGAATTGAGAGGGATGGATGCCATGATCTTAGTTTTCTTAATGCTGAGTTTCAAGCCAACTTTTGTACTCTCCTTCACCCACATCAAGAAGCTCTTTAGTTCCTCTTCACTTTCTGCCATTAGAGTGGTATCATCTGTATCTGAGGTTGTTGATATTTCTCCCAGGAATCTTAATTCCAACTTTTGATTCCTCTAGACCTGCCTTTCTCATGATGTGCTCTGCATATAAGTTAAAAAGGCAGGGAGATAGTATACATCCTTGCCGGACTCCTTTCCCAATTTTGAACCAATCAGTGGTTCCGTGTCCAGTTCTCACTGTTGCTTCTTGACCTGCATACAGGTTTCTCAAGAGACAAATAAGATGGTCTGGTACTCCCATCTCTTTAAGAACTTGCCATAATTTGTTGTGATCCACACAATCAAAGGCTTTAGCATAGTCAATGAAGCAAAAGTAGATGTTTTTCTGGAACTACCTAGCTTTCTCCATGATCGAGCATATGTCAGCAATTTGATCTCTAGTTCCTCTGCCTCTTTGAAATCCTGCCTGTACTTCTATATGTCTGTCTGTCTGTCTGTCTGTCTGCCTGCCTGCCTGCCTGCCTGCCTGCCTGCCTGCCTGCCTATCTATCTATCTATCTATCTATCTATCTATCTATCTATCTATCTATCTATCTATCTATCTATCTATCTATCTTTCTCTCTGTATACATACACACATGCACACACACACACAATCTACCTCTATACCGCACAATAGGCAACCTTATCATCTGTCTCTCCTCATGTCCTCAACACCTTCCACAAATTAATGATCTGATAAAAAGATTAAACAAACCAATATGATTACCATAAAAAAGGTATTACATGGTTCATTACATTTAACTTCCTTATAAGATTACACACATACACACGGACACATACACACAGAATATATATACAGTATATATGTATACAGTATATATACCATCCACACCGTTTTGAGATTTCAGTCTTTTGTTTCTTATTCTGATTACAATTATATGGTACAAGAAGATATTAGATTTATAGCCTGACAGAAATTCTTCATACGAGGAAATATATACATTTTATAACTTTATGTGTTAAAAATAAAAAATATTGCAATAAATTCACAAAACAAATAGTATGATACAGGCATGATTGAAATTTAGGAACCAAATCTCATTTTAAAATGGGAAAAGGAAAAATATTTAGGAAATGAAATTAAGGAAATAAAATTGTAAATTTACCTGTATACATCATTTTGCCCTGTTCTTATCACATGGATTATTGAATTACAAAGATTGTAAGCCTTTGCTTGTACTTTGCACAAAATAATAAAATGTTACTTATTAAACAATATATGTCCATTCAGACTTTTGCTTGAAACAGAGAAAAGTTTCACATAAAGCCTTTCACATACCTCTTTTCTACTTGACAGAATTTGCTAGTTTATTTCCTTTAGGTTATATCCATTATAGATGGAAGGAAGTAGATTAAGTAAATAGGCAGTCAAGGCAGTGGCATCCCACTTTGGGTATCTTTCACAAGGAAAGCTGAAGCCAAGAACTGAAACAAAACTCAATATAACTAATTTAATCCACACTGGACTAACCCAGGGGTGAAATCCAGCAGGTTCTGACAGGTTCTGGCGAACCACTAGCGGAAATTTTGAGTAGTTTGGAGAACCGGCAAATGCCACCTCTGGCTGGCCCCAGAATGTGGTGGGAATGGGGATTTTGCAATATTCTTCCCCCAGGAGTGGGGAGGGAATGGGGATTTTGCAGTATCCTTCCCCTGGAGTGTAGTGGAAATGGGAATTTTGCACTATCCTTCCCCTGGAGGGTGGTGGGAATGGAGATTTTGCAGTATCCTTCCACTGTCACACTCACCAAGCCATATTATGCCCACCAAGCCACACCCACAGAGCTGGTAGTAAAAAAATTTGGATTTCACCACTGGGCTAACCAAACTGTAGCAAAAAGGAGTGGCAGAACCTGGGGAGCAGAGTTAAAAGAAGAATCAGCCTAGAATCCCTCTGTAGCCACAAGCAGTTTGTTTATGGCTATGTAGGGATTCTAGGCTGATCCTCCCCCTGCCCCAAAGGGTCTTCCACTCCTTTTCCTATACAAACTTCCAAAATACTTGAAAATGTCTGTAATTTTTCATTTCTCTTTATGCTTACTATACCTGGTCCTAATTTAATTTTCTCTTCTGTTTTTCTGATGTCCCTCAAAATCTAGGACTCAATCTATGGCATGGTAAATGGTAAACAGACATGACTTAGTAATGAAATGCTCTTTCGAAGTGTCAGTTATGCAATAGAGTTGTTCTAAAATTAGAAAACAAAATCCAAATGGCATTTGCCAAATCCCCCTGGCCAAAATTTAGCCCACAATATTTTAACTGAACATTGAACTTGTGTGCTTAGCCTAGGGTGCTGTGAAATGTGTTATATATAACGTATTCTTGTTTTTCCTGGTGCCCTTTTTGAATTTATATAAACTGGAAAAGTTTTTCAGCTTTTAAACAATTTAAAAGAGGATGGGATTTTAGTGCTTGACTTTGTCTGGCAGGTCAAAATCTGTCATCCCTCTCTCTCTTTCTGTCTCTCTCTCTCCCTCTCTCCCCTCCCCTTTTTCTTCCCTTTCTCTCTCTTGCCATTTCTACTAGAAGAACCTCACAATAGAATTGTATTCAGACAGTTGAATATACTATATTTTTCAGTGTATAAGATGCACCTTTTTTCCTCAAAAAAAGAGGGTGAAAATCTGGGTGCGTCTCAGACTCCAAATGTAGCCCTGCCCAGCTTCTCAAATGGAGGTTTCAGAAGCTGAAAAAAACATCAGAAACAAAGCTTCAGAAAAAAAGCCTCCAAACAGAGCTTCAGAAAAGAACCCCCCAGAGCTTCAGAAAAAAAGCAAGGCACAGAGCTCACAACCAAGGAACCTGTTGCTAAAATTCACCTCTGGGAAAAGCTGATTCCAGGAGGCCAATCCACCTGCCAATCAGCTTTTTTCTTATTTTCCTCCCAATAAGGTGCGTCTTATACTCCAAAAAATATGGTATGTTCCTGTTCACTATGGCAAAGAGGAAGAAAGCCTCACACTGAGCCCCAATACTAAATAGACATGGAACTGATATTATTGTTCTTTTCCCATGCTATTATTTCACCTATTTCATAAGGAACCTACAAATGGGAATTACCAGATTGTTTGCAGCAATAACACAAAGGACAGTTCAAAATAATTGCATCTTCTGAAGTCCCCACAGTTTCCCACTTTTAAAAGCAGATGGTGGAGACTTGCATTTTAATCAGAGAAATAGCAACCGCCTTAGCAGAATCAGCTCCACTATCCACTTCCAACCCTCCCATCTACTCAAACAGATTTAGTGGGAAAGTGTATGTCTGTATGTATATAGATGTGTGTGGGTACATGTGTGTTTGTGCTTACAGGTATTTGTGTGTGTGTGCGCATGCCTGGACAAAGTTCAGTAGTTTTCTTGGCAAGGATTTTCAGAAGTAATTTGCCATTGCCTTCTTCCTAGTGCTGAGAGATTAGTGACTGGCTTGAGGCCACCCAACTGACTTTGTGCCTAAGAGCTCATAGTCTTCCAGTTTCTAGCCTGATACCTTAATTGTCTCTCATACACATATACAAACACATATGCTCCCAAATAAACACAACACGTACACAAGCATATGTATATGGAATTTTTCCCTTTTCAAGTCTTGCCCTTCTTTTCAACTGAATTGTATATTTCCAGGAGACGAGTCATTAAAATCAGGACAGTTTTGACAGGAAAGGGACTCAAATGCCCCTATTTCCTGCTATCCTTGATGAAATCAAAATGTCTGTTTCAATGGGGGGAAAATACATCAAGTAATCCAGTGATGGATTTTCTGCGTTCCATCTATTTTGGCTTTAGGAGTGTAGAAAGAGTTCAACTTCTCTGTTTAATGGAGTTTTTCCAGTTGCTTTATATTTAAATGTCATCCATCCCTTAGAGAAATAGACATTCAATATAATTGGAAAATAATTTTCAACTAAAAATCATTTATTAGGAAGCAGCAGTACCCAGTGAAAATATATTCTTTCTCCCCTACTCCTGAATAGCACTGCACTTTGAGATAATGTTCTAATTAACCTAATTGCAAACAGTACATTGAACTGAGGCTGAGATCCCAAATGGCAGAGCAACAAGAGGCAAGACACTGAAAGTCCTTGCTTTCTCTACTTACATTCAAAAATAGATTTTATTACAATAATAAGGAGTAAATCCTCTTAATAAGGCAAAGCTTGAACCAAGAGGGTGTTCCCCCCACCACCATTCATTTGATGGCAAGGCATAAATTAAGCATTCCTTCTTCAATTTAATTAGTATAAGCCATCATTATAATGTAGCACATAAGTGTTTGCTTTCCCTGTCTTAGGCAAGGCTTCTGTACTCCAGAGATTTACTGTAAATCATTGACTGTTAATTTTCTTGGATTTTATTAGACCACATTTACACAGTCAACTTCTGAATCGGAATCATCGCATACTTACCTAACACAGGAGAATCCCACAAGTATGAAATTTCATGAAACAACATTCAGATTTTATGATTTAAAAACAAAAACCCTGAAAACAGTGACATTTCTCACAACCTGCCTTTCAGGAAAAGAGCTGAATTTAAAACCCATGCACACTATAAGAAGGAGGGTGAGTTGGCCGGGCTTGGCAGTTATGTAAGCATTCACAACTATTTGGTTTCAAGGCCACTAAGCACAGCACAATACAGCCGAGCCTAGCCATGTATTTAATCAGTGGGAAGCATGCAGAAAGGTTATGGGATTAAATATTTTCATGGGAAACGGGCAATACATTTTGTTTGGTGGTTTATTTTCTTTGATACAACACTTAACTCAAAATGGCTCTGAGTGACCCTATTGAGCAAGGAGAAACTCAAGAATAAATCATAGCAATCCTTGTGAACAACAAATATTTCCAAATGTTGCACATACTCTAATGGTATGTGGGAATGACCTTGGAGGACAGGGGAAGAGATGTTGCCTAAGGAATAGTCAGATAAGAGACAGAAGAGCCTGAATCTGGATATTGCATAAGAGCAAGAGACTTAAGAAGGAACAATCCTAGTTTCTTTGGCTGTAAAGGATGATTAGGGGACTGGAAGTAAAACATATGAAGAACAGTTGCAGGAATTGGGTATGCCTAGTTTAATGAAAAGGACTAGCGGTGACATGATAGCAGTGTTCCAATGTCTAAGAGGTTGAAGAGGGGTAAGCTATTCTTGATCCCCTCTTCAAGAGCGGTGATGGCACAGTGGTTAGAGTGCAGCAGCAGTGTAGGCTATTTCAGCTGACTGCTAGCTGCAGTTCAGCAGTTAAAATCTCACCAGGCTCAAGGTTGACTCAGCCTTCCATCCTTCCGAGGTGAGTAAAATGAGGACCCAGATTGTTGGGGGCAATATGCTGACTCTGTAAACCACTTAGAGAGGGCTGTCAAAGCGCTATGAAGTGGTAAGTGCTATTGCTATTCTCCAAAGCACCTGAAGACAGAACAAGAAGCAATGCATGAAAACTAATTAAGGACAGAACCAAATGTCCTGTCAGTTTATTTTATTTATTTATTTATTTATTTATTCGTCGTAACAATATATACAAGTATAACATAGAGGATTATATAATATATAAACATATATATGAGGAGAAACAAGGTACTATAAACACATATATATATAGGGGAAGAAACAATAGGACAGGAACGGTAGGCACATTTGTGCTCTTATGCACGCCCCTTAGAGTCCTCTTAGGAAAGTGGTGAGGTCAACAATGGATAGATTTAAAGTAAAACTTTTGGGGTTATGAGAAGAAACCACAGAGTCAGGTAATGCATTCCAAGCATATATAATTCTGTTACAGAAATCGTGTTTTCTGCAATCTAAACTGGAGCGGTTGACATTGAGTTTAAATTTGTTGGTAGCTCTTGTGATATTGTTATTGAAACTAAAAAAGTCATTAACAGGAAGGACATTACAACAGTTCGAACAATTAATCAATAGAACAACTTGCCTCATTGTGGGTGCTCTAATACTGGAGCTTTTAAAGAAGAGATTGGACAGCCATTGGTCTGGAATGGTATAGGGCTAAAATACACAAACATCAAACTATGTAGGGCATAGCCATGACTGGGGTGAGAGAGACAGGTGGGTTTTGATGATGGCTACATATTGTTAATTGATTTCTCATAGTATCTATCCTCTCCTTTTAATGACTTTAATTTAAATTTATTGATTGAACACAAATGGGTATCCTAGAAAGCTTTTACAGTTTTAAAGTGGGCATCCACTTGTCTGGAATGGTATAGGATCTCCTGCTTGAGCTGGGGGTTGGACTAAAAAGACCCTTCCACCTCTGTTATTCTGGTATTCTTTAGTGAATTTATGAACACTTTGTCATTCTATTTTGAAAATATCTCTAAATCTGAAACAGCATGTCTAGTGGTACCTTTTCTCCTGAAGTACTTTATACATTTTGTTATTGTTTTTGTTATCCTTGAGCAAGTTTCTTCAAATATGAAGCACTTTCCTCAGGCTGTTGATGTTGGAAACAAGTAACCTCAATAGTCACTGGCAGGAAATAATGTCCCAGAAGTAATTCCATTTTCCTTCTTTTTTTCTTTTTCCATGTTTGCCTTGAGCTTTCCAAAGTGTCTTCCTGGCTTCATTTTATTTTTATTTTTTTATGCAAAGAAGTCCCATGTTTCAGGATGACATTAAGAACAATGCTGGTCAGAATCTCCTAATGGGGCCAAGAAACATTTGTTTTAAACTCTTGGTGTTTATGGTATATGCAGGGATTAGGGATTAAGGATTAGCTATCAGCACAGTGACTGAAAATCCACTCTTGTAGTCTCATTTTGTCTGCAAGTGTTTCTGCAAAAAGGTTTTAAGTCTGGTTTCATAAAAGTAATGAAAGGGATGATGCATTTCAGTCTGGCTTTGCTGAACTGCTTCATTTAGGGGACTGCTTCAAAAGGTCTCCCAGTAGCGCTCAAGAATTCTATTCTATTCTGGGCACATGCTGTTGTGGGCCCATTATCACAGCTTGCCTTCCTGCTTAACATTATAGCTAATGCCCTGGATTTCTGTCCCTTCATGATATAATATAGAAATACTTTTTAGGAAAGTTTGTGTGCAATAGAAATAATAATGTGCATAGCTGAAACCATTCCTTAAAAATTGTCTGTCCAGAAAGTCCATGGCTTTAATATGATTTAGTTTCCAGGATGAACAAACTCAAGTGAGGGGGATGGGAGACAACATTGTGCTCGATTGGAAAATGATTATTACCTCTATTAGTTCAACCCTACTAAAGCTGTTCTCTTTTCCTTATTTTAGTACAAAATACAGATAGAACACAGGTCTTCTCTTTCTCTATTTTGATTTTATAAACTCTTGGATCTATACATGAAAGGATATGCACAGGTCAGTGTATAACAAGAGAAAAAATGAATGCACTTCATCATATATGATATTTACTTAATATGAATTGAGATAAATTAATAATCTTTCAGATCTTTCTCTTTGGACTCTTAGATTCATTTGATTACTTGTTTGAAGTTCACATTCATTGAACTGATTCTTGAGAGCTAAAAATGATGTAAGATTAAAATCATATAATTGAAAATGATCAAAGAGGCTTCAGGTCTGATCACCTCGCACAATGCAGGACCACTGTAAGATGCCTGATAAATGACTATACGGACTAAGGATGGGCAACTACGGCCCGTTTATAAACTATGGACTTTAAGTCCAAGAATACCTGGCTCAGGAATTCTGGGAGTTTAAGTCCACAGGTTGAAAAGGGGCCCTATTTGTGTATCCTTGATCCAGACTCTGAAAACCTCCAGTGAAGGAGAAGAAACTATTCCATGAAGTAATCTACTTAATGATTGATAGTTCTTATTGGCAAGTTCTTTTTTAAGTCTAATCTGTATTTACATCCTTGAAGTTTCATCTAATTAATTCTAGACATACTCTCTGGAACAAGTGATAAGTCTAAACCTCTACAAAGGTGTTTACCTTTCATATTTTTGAAGACAATTGTTGTGTCGTCTCTTCACCTTCTCTTCTGTGACTTTTTCTTGTAGGAATTGATTTTCAATTCTTTGGCAAGCTAGATAGCTGTTCTCTAGATATGATTGTCATATTTGTCAATGTCTTTTTTTCAATTGGGATCTGTAGCATATAATGCAGTACTCCAAACATCTAAGGCAGAGTAGAGCAAGATCATTACTTCTTGAAACCTGGACTCTTTGTAGTTGCATTAGACTGTTGTGTTATGTTGAACTTGTGATTCACTAGTGCATCCAACTCTCTCTCACATGTGCTGCTTTTGAGCCAGCTCTCCCCCCCCCCACACACACATCCTGGACATGCTGCTTTCATTTTTCTTAGCTAAATGCAGGATTTTACATTTCTCCCTTTAAATTTCATTTTGTTTGATTCTACCCATTGTTATAATCTAAGTTTTCTTATAATTTTCTCTCTCTACTTCCATGTATTAGTCACCACTTAAACCCGGGGAGGGGGGGGACACTTTTTTTAAAATTGAAAATGTTTTACAATAAAATTTTTCCCCATTACATCCCACACCCCACCCCCGGACTTCCCAGAACAGAGTACAAGGTATACGATCTAACAATCATAAGCTAGAATACCCTAATTATCCATAAATTACAACAACAACAACAACAACAACAGAGTTGGAAGGGACCTTGGAGGCCTTCTAGTCCAACCCCCTGCCCAGGCAGGAAACCCTACACCATCTCAGACAGATGGTTATCCAACATTTTCTTAAAAATTTCCAGTGTTGGAGCATTTACAACATCTGCAGGCAAGTCGTTCCACTGATTAATTGTTCTAACTCTCAGGAAATTTCTCCTTAGTTCTAAGTTGCTTCTTTCCTTGATCAGTTTCCACCCATTGCTTCTTGTTCTACCCTCAGGTGCTTTGGAGAACAGCCCGACTCCCTCTTCTTTGTGGCAACCCCTGAGATATTGGAACACTGCTATCATGTCTCCCCTAGTCCTTCTTTTTATTAAACTAGACATACCCAATTCCTGCAACTGTTCTTCATATGTTCTAGCCTCCAGTCCCCTAATCATCTTTGTTGCTCTTCTCTGCACTCTTTCTAGAGTCTCAACATCTTTTTTACATCGTGGCGACCAAAACTGAATGCAGGATTCCAAGTATGGCCTTACCAAGGCATTATAAAGTGGTATTAACATTTCACGTGATCTTGATTCTATCCCTCTGTTTATGCAGCCCAGAACTGTGTTGGCTTTTTTAGCAGCAGCTGCACACTGCTGGCTCATATCTAAATGGTTGTCCACTAGGACACCAAGATCCCTCTCACAGGTACTACTATTGAGCAAGGTATCACATATCCGGTACCTGTGCATTATTATTTTTTGTCCTAAATGTAGAACCTTACTTTTTTCACTGTTGAATTTCATTTTGTTAGATAGTGCCCAATGTTCAAGTCTGTCAAGATCCTTCTGTAACTTGAGCCTATCTTCTGGAGTGTTGGCTATTCCTGCCAGCTTGCTGTCATCTGCAAATTTGATGAGTTCCCCATCTATCTCCTTGTCCAAGTCATTGATGAAGATGTTGAAGAGTACTGGGCCTAAAACAGAGCCTTGGGGTACTCCACTGCATACTTCCCTCCATGTGGATGTAGTTCCATTGGACTACACGTTGAGTGCGGTTGGTCAGCCAGTTACGAATCCATCTGGTGGTGGTGCTGTCTAACCCATGTTTTTCTACTTTATCTAGTAGTAGGTTATGGTCTACTTTATCAAATGCTTTACTGAAATCAAAGTAAATTATATCGACAGCATTCCTCTGGTCTACTAATTTTGTCACTTTGTCAAAGAATGCAATTAGATTAAATTCCCATCCCTCCCCTAAAATCTCATAAAAAGAAACTTCTCCATAAAAAGAAACCAAAAAAGAAGGAAATGTTCATTTATAAAATATTTGATGTTTCTTCATCCAATAATTGTTCTAATTATAGTCAGTCCATCTTCCTTATTCCAATATATTTTCTTGTGGGTTTTCAGTCTGGTACATTGAAATTTCCAACAAGTTCAATATTTTTAACCTCCAGTCTTTGATAACAAACATATAATCCATCTTCAATATTACTCTAACATCATCACAATAAATTACAAATATTTTATAACCATTTTAACATTTTAACCTTAAACAACTCCCTTTCTATTTTAATTTTAATTTTAATTTTAATTCTCCCCCAACTTTAAACCCAACATAAATTTTTATCCAAAGTAACTGAATCCACCATTAATAAAATAACGTCAATAAAATATATCTCCCTCATTTTACTTGCAGATTAAAACAAATGCACCCCAACTTAATTTCCAAATACCAAATACCATCTATAAAACATTTTATATAAAAAAGTATTTAAATTATCCTTTCTTACTTTCAATTTTTATCCAAAATAGATAAATCCACCATATATAATAATAACAGCATAAATATAATACACCCACATTTGATTTACAGACTCAAACAAATGCACATTATCCTTTCTATTTCTTTTATGTTCAAAAATGTTTACTTACAATTTACCCTTTCCCATAAAAAGAAACACTTTTCATCTGACAATGTTGCTTCTTTACTCCTTGTTCTTTTTTAAAGATTACCATCCTTTGCTCCTCCCCTGCTATTTTCTGTATTTCTTCTCCCAAAGTTACAGCCCCAATTTCAAATTGTGTTTGCTTTACTTCCTTCTCCCTTTTTTTAGCCATTTCCACTTCTCTTCCCACCTTAACTTCTAAATCTGGTAAACTTCCAGACTTCAATACCTTAAAATGTTATCTGGTCTTGAGAATGTTATCTGGGCTGAGTTCGATCCTGTGACTCCTGAGGACATGGACAGGTTGTTGGGCAGGTTGAACTCCACCACATGTTTATTGGACCCGTGTCCCTCCTGGATGGTGCTGGCCACTCGGGAGGTTACACGAGGCTGGCTCCAGGAAGTTACCAACGCTTCTTTGTTGGAGGGTGTCTTCCCCGCCGCTTTGAAAGAGGCGGTGGTGAGGCCCCTCCTCAAGAAGCCCTCCCTGGACCCGGCTGTTTTAGCGAACTATCGTCCAGTCTCCAACCTTCGCTTTTTAGCGAAGGTTGTTGAGAGTGTGGTGGCAAATCAGCTTCCTCAACACCTGGAGGAAACTGTCTATCTGGACCCGTTCCAGTCCAGCTTCAGACCCGGTTACAGCACCGAGACGGCTTTGGTCGCGTTGGTGGATGACCTCTGGAGAGACCGGGACAGGGGTTATTCCTCTGTCCTGGTTCTATTAGATCTCTCGGCGGCTTTTGATACCATCGACCATGGTATCCTGCTGCGACGGATGGGGGGATTGGGAGTGGGAGGCACCGTGTATCGGTGGTTCTCCTCCTATCTCTCTGACCGTTCGCAGATGGTGTTGGCAGGGGGGCAGAGGTCGACCCCAAGGCACCTCACTTGTGGGGTGCCTCAGGGGTCTGTTCTCTCGCCTCTCCTGTTCAACATCTATATGAAGCCGCTGGGTGAGGTTATCCGTGGTTTCGGAGTGGATTATCATCTGTACGCTGATGACACCCAGCTGTACATTTCCACCCCGAACCACCCCAATGAAGCCATTGAGGTGATGGGCCGGTGTCTTGAGGCCGTACGGGTCTGGATGGGGAGGAACAGGCTCCGACTCAACCCTTCCAAGACAGAGTGGCTGTGGGTGCCGGCGTCCCGGTACAGTCAGCTTACACCATCGCTGACTGTGGGGGAGGAAGTACTGACCCCCAGGGAGGGAGTGCGCAACTTAGGTGTTCTCCTGGATGACCGGCTGTCCTTAGAGGATCATTTGACAGCCGTCGCCAGAGGAGCTTTTTATCAGGTCCATCTGATTCACCAGTTGCGCCCCTTCCTTGACCGGGACGCCTTACGCACAGTCACTCACGCCCTTGTCACTTCCCGCCTGGACTATTGCAATGCTCTCTACATGGGGCTCCCCTTGAAGAGCACCCGGAGGCTCCAGTTAGTCCAGAATGCGGCCGCGCGGGTGATAGAGGGAGCACCGCGTTGCTCCCATATAACACCTATCCTGCGCGGCCTGCACTGGCTACCGGTAGTCTTCCGGGTGCAATTCAAGGTTTTGGTTACCATCTTTAAAGCGCTCCATGGCTTAGGACCGGGATACCTTCGAGACTGCCTTCTGCCGCCGATTGCCTCCCAACGACCCGTACGCTCCCACAGAGTGGGCCTCCTCAGGGTGCCGTCAACCAAACAATGTAGGTTGGTGACCCCCAGGGGGAGGGCCTTCTCTGTGGCGGTACCAGCCCTGTGGAATGAGCTTCCTCCAGGATTACGACAACTCTCTGACCTCCGGACCTTCAGACATGAACTGAAGACTCTATTATTTCAGTGTGCGGGACTAGCCTAAAAACAAAATGTTTTAGTTAAATTTTAATGGGGGTTTTATTGGTTTTTACTGTTTTAGTGATCAGGCTATGATAATATTTAGTTTTAATCTGGGTTTTAAGATTTATTTATTATATTGTTTTTATATTGTTTTAATATGCCTGTGAACCGCCCTGAGTCCTACGGGAGATGGTGCGGTATATAAGTTTGATAAATAAATAAATAAATAAATAAAATAAAATAAAAATCTCTTGCTTTGGTAACTGCATTAAAACAATACTTCCTTCCCATATAATTTAAAGTTAATCCGGCTGGCACATTCCATCTATACCATACCTGGCGGTTTCTAAGCTCCTTTGCCAAAAAAGCATATTCTTTTCTGTCCCTCAGTATTTTGAAAGGAATTTCTTTCAACACCAAAACCTCTTGACACAATATTTGGATCTTACTTTTATAGGAGGCTTGTGAAATTTCACTCCTAATCTTTCTAGATGTAAAATAAATCACTATATCCCTTGGCAGTTGTCTCTGCCTTGCCACCCATGAATTAACACAGTAAATTTTCTCAATTTGATTTTCAAGATCCACTGATGTCAGTCCAATCGCCTGTGAGAAGGCTTCTGCAAATATCTTTTTAAGATTCTCTCGCTTGTTTTCTTTTAAACCTCTCACCCTCAATGCAAATTCCATTGTTTTATATTGTAATAAAACCCATTCTTCATCTGCTCTCTCCACCTTGTTCCGAAGCTCCTCTATTTAACTTTTTAAATTCAAGTTAATTTGATCAATCTCGTGCACTTTTCCATCCAGCTTTTTTATAAATTCAATCACAGTCATAAAGGCAGACCTCATTTCTTCTTGTAAATCTTCATTCTCAACTGTAGCAGAATTTTTAATTTCCAATAATTTCTCCTCAATTTCCTGAAGTTTTTGTCTCAAGCAGAAATTTGAGCCTTCCGAAATTCTTTCAACTCCTCTTGTAATTTGTGTATTTGAACTAGCGAGGCAGCTCCCTTAGAATCAGCAGGCTGTATTTGTTTAAAAGCCAACTGTCTGAGTGGCTTTAACAGAATCACGGGAGCGGCGGTCTGAAAGGACCGTCTTCAATGCGTGCAGAGCCACCGGAAGCTGGGGGGGACACTTTTTAAAGGTAAAGGTTCCCCTCGCACATATATGCTAGTCGTTCCCGACTCTAGGAGGCAGTGCTCATCTCTGTTTCAAAGCCGAAGAGCCAGCGCTGTCCAAAGACATCTCCGTGGTCATGTGGCCAGCATAACTAAATGCCAAAGGCACACAGAATGCTGTTACCTTCCCACCAAAGGTGGTCCCTATTTTGCATTTTTTACATGCTTTTGAATTGCTAGGTTGGCAGAAGCTGGGACAAGTAATGGGAGCTCACCCCATTACGCAATACTAGGGGTTCAAACCGCTGAAGTGCCAACCTTTCGATCGACAAGCTCAGCCTCTTAGCCATTGAGTGTCCCTAAGTATTTTTGAAAAATCCCTAATAATAGAATGTAGAAGAAAAGCATGCTATAGTTTGGTTTGAGGGAGAAAGAAATAGGATCTGATTTTGTTATGCTATCCTAGTTAATGGAATTATGTATGCAATTCTTCTTTGGGGATAAACTAAATTGCTGAAAGGATATAATTCCCTGAAAAAATATGGACAAGTTTTTGAAGTGCTCATGGCTGGGCTTCAAGGCAAAAGGAATGGAGGAAGGGCTAGAATGAAGTATATCTCCTTTATACAGATAGCCTCAAGGGGCGAAAGAAGGCTGAAGAAAGAGTAACAGAATAACAGAGTTGGAAGGGACCTTGGAAGTTTTTTAATCCAACTTCCTGCTCAAGCAGGAAACTTTTACCATTACAGATAAATGGAATGTCCAATCTCTTCTTAGAAATCTCCTGTGTTGAGGCACCCATAACTTCTGAAGGCCATTGATTAATTATTCCAATTGTCAGAAAATTATTTCTAGGTTGCTTCTCTCCTTGATTAGTGTCCATCCATTGCTTCTTGTCCTGCTTTCAACTGCTTTGGAAAATAGGTTGACTCCCCTCTTCCTTGTGGGAGCCATTCAAATATTGAAACACTGCTATCATGCCACCCCTGTTCCTAGCACCAGAGAATGCCAGACTACATAATGAGCATCTTATGAGCAGATTTGCCTACAAGGGAATTGTCAGTAAAGTTGTGCACTTAAATACTATGAACTTAAATTAATCAGATTACATGGAAAGAAAATAGTTAAGTTATTGGTTCAGGAAGAAGATTGTTTAACTGTTTTAATGGACCACTGAATACATTTGTTGTGAGTAGGGAGGATCTTCATGTCAGTGTTGACTCCTGGTGACGACCTGGACTACTCCCTGTGATTTCCTTGGCAATTTTTTCAGATATGGCTTGCCTTGCTCTCTTCCTTCTATGGTTGAAAAAGAATGACAATGTCACTAACTTTTTTTTTTAGCCTAAGGCAGGATTAGAACTCATAATCTCCTGGTTTCTAGCATGGTACACTATACCATATATTGTTTTCTGTACCTGAAAAATAAAATAAGAAAATCTCTTTTGATAGTAAAGGTAAAGGTTCCCGACAATAGAGGGGCAGTGCTCATCTCCATTTCAAAGCCGAAGAGCCAGCGCTGTCAGAAGATGTCTCCATGGTCATGTGGCTGGCATGACTCAACACAAAAGGTGCACAGAATGCTGTTACCTTCCCACCAAAGGTGGTCCTATTTTTCTACTTGCATTTTTACATGCTTTCAAACTGCTAGGTTGGCAGAAGCTGGGACAAGTAACAGGAGCTCTCCCCATTCTGCGGCACTAGTGATTTGAACCGCTGAACTGCCGACCTTTTGATAGACAAGCTCAGCATCTTACCCACTAAGCCACTTCTCTTTTGATAAAGAAAGATAAAAAAGAGGGCATTATGTGCTGCAGATTTTTCCATGAAGCCCAAGCCCTTTCTTAGGACAAAGAAGAATCACAATTAGAAAAAGAAAAGTCCTTCTCTTGTAGGCAAATCCAAAGATTTTGGATAGTTAGGATTTGGTGGGAAAAAAATTGTTTTCTGCATGGAAAACGTTTTTCCCCATACTCCCTCAAACATGGAGTAAGTACAGGGTAGAATATACAATTCCCACTCAGCCGGATCTATTATGTGAACCAAACAAGTTTTGATTTTACCATTTCTCTGCCATGGTCGTCTATTTCCCCTTGAGTCTGGATACATTTCCTAGGTTTTTTCTATTTCAGAATAAGTTCACTGAATGTCAGAGCAAAAGTGCTGCAGGAATTCAGAAATCTAATCTTTCTGAAGCTCTGTTTCAGCCCCAGATATAGCGCAACTCTAGCAATGTTTTGTCTACAAGAAACAAAGTTATAGTATTTATTAATGTAGCAAATGTGATTTTCTTTCTCCCCCCATTTTTCCTTTTCAAAGGACAGAAATACTTTCTTTTGCTTGAGCCTTAGGTTCCAGTGACAAATGGAAGGAAGGCAAACATAGGAGGAACCTGAAATGGTGAAGTATTTACAATTAGGAAGGATATCAAAAATCCTAATTAAACAATGACATGCTGTCATGGTGAACTTAACTGCAATTGGATAATGGCATACAGCATCAACCATGTCAAGATGAAAAATATGTACAAGCTGCCCTTTGAAAATTCTGAAGTTTTTATGCCAATGACAGATATTGCCTTCAGCAGCAAAACAATTCAAAGAAACCAAGCTATTGAAAAACAAGGCCGGTAACCAATTGAATGAAGTAGAAAGATCAAGGCAGAGAAATGTTTTGCATGTAAGGTGAGAAATATTTCATCACAATAGTTATCTTCTATTTGAAGGTGCCTTGAGTGATGGTGGGAGTAAGAGAAGCTTTCTTATGTTTCTGAGTTTCTCTTAAAAATTCGCATTCTGCTAACGTGAAAACAAAACAAAACAACTCCAATGTGGATCTTTTCTTTCATACAGCTTTCTGCACCCACCTGGACTTCTGATTTCTTAACCTAAGACTCATATAACTAATTTAGCTGAGGTTCTGTAACAATTTGTTTTTGTGGGGACAGACATTCTGCAATGCAATGAACCACAAACTGACCACACAGTTTTCACACATCAGGCTTAACTCAGAAGAAAATAATAGGCAGAGTTAATGCTAACAAGGCTTAAGATACTGTGCAAACACAGCTGCTAAGTTTGTAACTGACCTGATTAAATGTGCCATATAAATATGACAACAGTCAAAACATCAAGAAGGTTTTATGAAATGTATTGTGTCTTTCTGCTCTTTTGAGTTAAAAGCAGCCAGCATTTTCTAAGAAGGGGAAGAAAAGCTTTACATTAATTTCAGTATTACTTTTTTTTTCCTTGTGTGAAACTGAAAAGTAATGACAAATGTGTAATAATAATAATAAAAAAGAAAAGAAAACCTAACAACGGGAGCCAAAAGTATTGTAACAATAAAGTCAGCTGGGTAAGATTCTTAAAAGAACTTTTGAAAGACATGTTTAAACACAGTATATTTCTAGGCGCAATGACCCACTTTTTTTCTCCTGTTTGTCTAGGAGCATATAAGCAGACTGAAAGGCTCAAAAAATTGGCAATTTAGAAGTGAGGAAAGCCTTTCCCTCAGAAATCCTGTGAGTCCTTTTAGCGACAGTGGAGAGGCTTTGAAATATCAAGAACCTCTTCCATAATGGGTAACCAGACAGCATGGGGAGAGAGCAGATAGGAAAGTAGAAAATCCAGGAATAGAGAAAAAGCTTAAAGGCTGACGAATGCAGTCTGCCAAGGTCTCTACTCCCTCCTTTGGGATGCATGAGGCTGGCCTTCATAAGGGAGCGGGTATCTGTGACTCTGGCAGTGCACTGCGGGGGCAGGTATTCATTCTATGTCTTGTCTTTCCAGGATCTGATTTTCAGGATCTCCCTAGAACAGGGGTCTCCAACCTTAGTAACTTTAAGGTTTGTGGACTTCAACTCCCAGAGTTTCTCAGGCAGCAAAGCTGGCTGAGGAACTCTGGGAGTTGAAGTCCACAAGCCTTAAAGTTACTAAGGTTGGAGACCCCTGCCCTAGAACACCAAAGCATTATTTGCTTATCTTTGTTTTCTGGGATGAAAAAAGGATAAAGGAGAGAAGTTCCAAGGGAAGACAGATTGCAAAATCACTCACCTAGATGGACACAACTAGCAAGTCCATTGGCATAGAAGGGGATTCATACTGCAGTGGTACATTACATAGGCAAAGCAGTGGCACTACAAAGAAAACTGAATCTCTTGGTGCCTGGGGGGAAAAGGGAAGAAAATGCCAACAATAAGGAAAGGGTCTAGGGCAATGATTCTCACCCTGTGGTCTCTGGATCTCTTTGAGGCCATGATGCCATCATAGAGCATCCATGAAATCTTGAAAAAACGTTACGATTTAAATATTGAGTTACGTCTTGGTGGTCCATGGCCACGATCCATGACCATAAAAGGTATTTAAAGGGACTCCATGGTAAGGAAAATGTTGAGAACCACTGGCCTAGGGCAATGTTTCTCAATTTCAGTACTTTCAGACCTCTGAACTTCACCTGCTGTCTGGGGAATTCTGGGAGATGAAGTCCACAGGTCTTAATGTTGCTGAGGCTGAGAAACATTTGTCTGGCTAACTCATAGTTGCCATGCTCAGTACATCTCAATTACTTGATTAGATCTGTTTCAGGCACGATCCTACCAGAAAAGCCAATGAAGTTTAGACAGAGCCTTATAAGGAATCTGGCAAGGCATTATAGCCCACGCCAGGCACTCTAAACCTGCCAAGCCTTCAAGGTAGTCCAGGTCAGGAAACAGACTCCAAAAGTTTAACTGAAACTTTGTTTATATAGACTACAATGAATCTTGAAAGCCTGACTGTGCTTTCTCTTCCCTCCTTCTGACACCCCAGGGAGTCAAGGCAAAACCACTTTGAGGTTCGTTCTTTCTATGCTATCCTCATTTCCTGGACTGAAAACATGTTTTTGTAACAATTGCTGCATAGTTTATCCAAGCTCATCTGTGTTGCTTTCCACAAAGCCAGCAGCTGCCTGAATAAGATGTCTTATTTGAAGCATATTGGACAAAATGTACAGTACATAGGATTCATAACATAGCAACAACTACCCCATATGCATTATTAGTAAGCCATGGGGAGAATCCTTGTACATGGAAAAAGCCAGAGTGACAATCCCTAAGAATACCCACCCAGTTCAGCTTTCATACTGCAGCCAACACATCTGCATAGATGTATCCCTGTAATCATCATGAGTAGAGCTTGCTTCAAGAAAGATTTTATTTGACTTTTAAAATGAACACTAGGCTTTGTTCTCTTTTGCACTCAGTCTTGGCTTGGCAACTGGATATCAGTAAGGAAAAGTCCCAGACATATTGAAAAGGTTAGCAAATCTTTCTTCAGAAGTTTTTTTTTAATTACTCTATTACTCCCTGGAATTATTCCTGTTAAGCCTTTAATAGCTAATCCTGACAATAATTTACCCTGAGCTACAAAATGAACAAATGCCTTTTAATCTGCTTTTTAAAATTCTGACATAAAAGTCTCTTCTTGTATCCTGTCCTGTTCGTAATTTAATATTAGAGCTTTGTAGAAGATCCTATATGGCCTGTAATGTTGATTTTGTCGCCCCCCCCCCAAACACTACCAAGCTACAGTATCCTTGTGTTGTCAGGAAAAATTAGTGCACAAAGAATAAAATAAGCATTAAAAATGCCAAGAGCTATGGTAACTGAGCTAGTTGCTTTGTTTGTAAATGACAATAAATGCAAGGATTTTGCTTTAAGGAAAGGTTGTCTTATTAAATGCAACTGACTCATCTGAAAATCCAGACACTGGATTCCATATTCACTCCAGGTTTCCCTGTGGCAAGCTTGTGAAATGCTAGATGAATGCATGGAGCAGTTTCTGCAGGACAAGGTTCTCCTCTGTTTACAAAAATATCTCTGCTTACAAAAACATAAGAGAATACAGGTTGTCCTCCCCTTATGACCAGTTGCTTAGCAACAGTTCAAAGTTAAGATGGGTCCTCCAAAATGGACTCACAACCTGGTTCCAAGGTTTGATTGAGGCCAGGGGTGAAATACAGAAGGTTCTGACAGGTTCTGGAGAACCGGTAGCAGAAATTTTAAGCAGTTTGGAGAACCGGCAAATACCACCTCTGGCTGGCCTCAGAGTGGGGTGGGAATGGAGATTTTGCAATATCCAGGAATGGGGAGGGAATGGGGATTTTGCAGAATCCTTCCCCTGCCATGCCCACCATGCCACACCACACCCACCAAGCCACGCCCACAGAACCGGTAGTAAATTGGATTTCACCACTGATTGAGGCTCTTCCCTGCAGTCATATGACCACATTTCAGGCAATCAGCAACCTGCCCACATCCACATGACTGTGATTTACAGTTTTGCCTGACACCAGCAATTATGTCTGGTTTTTGACAATTAAGCCCCGTAGCAAACAATGGGTTTGCTTGATTAAAAAAAGGTCATGAAGTCAGGTTAGTCAGGTCAATGACCTGCTTTATAATTATTACAACATATGATCATAATGGACAGACTCCATTATGGTCATAAATCAAAAATTACATGTACCGGCCATTTTAAGATGCAATAAGTCCAATTGCTGTAATAGATATCACTCAGTGGGGCTTAGTTTACAGACATACATTATATATCAGACAGCCCTTGATTATAATTTGGAAGCTTTTATCAGGACAAAACTTTAATATCAGAAAGGTTTTAGCTAGTGAAGTCCATTGCATTAATTGGACTGAATATTATTACTCAGGCCAGTGTTTCCCTACCTTGACAACTTTAAAATGTGTGGCTAAGGAATGTTGGGAGTTGAAGTGCACACATCTCAAATTTTCAAGGTGCAAAAACACTGACATGGATACAAGGGGCACCACAAGTAATGATATGTCATGAAATGACCTAAATTCTGCAGTATACATTATTGATATCATAATGTCATGTTAAAAATAAGATAAATTACATAAGTTATGCAAGGATGTCGCTATATATGTGGTATCGTTTCTTCTGACTAGTGAGGAAGATGGATCTGACTACAGCTCTCTTTAATTCAGGAATCTATATTCTATATTACAGAAACTAGCTACCAATGACTTGCTCAAGGAGGTGCATAAGCAAGACATAGATGTAAAAATGTAATATTTTTTAACAAATGTGTAATTCAGACCCCTACATTTCCTTTGATTCTGGAGTTAACCTGGTGGCATTGAAGCTTAATGCACTGAGAACTTAAGTTTCTTTTGGAATCAGACTAGTTCTCTGCCAAAACCATCTTCCATAATTTAATGATACCTTGTGAAAGAGTTCAGTTTATTTGTCCTGCATTTCCCCTCTTTTAGCCTCCATGCATGACTGCGTTTGGATATGAAAGAAGAAAGACTTTTGTCTCTGTCCACACATTCCACATAATATATGCCTTCCTTTGAAGCTACATCAGCTGCCTATTTATTTGTGAGGTCAATTCAAGGTGGTGGGATATATTTTAAATCAGTAATACAATACTCGGGAGGAAGGCCAGACAGCTCAATAGCTTCTTCCAAACATGTTGTTAAGCCGAAGCAGGTGACTCAGATCTTATGGCTCAATAGGACCTAATGGGGCTTACTGTAGAGTCAGCATTCAGTCTCATTTGGAAGCATAAACTCCATTTTGAACAGCCCTATTTTTGTTTAGTTTACTGGAAATAAAGTTCTTTGGCTCACGTCAAGCCTACCTTATCAGTTGCCATGAATTGCTTATATTCAAAAGCCAAAATCCCTGTTATGGGTATAGAAATGGGAAATATATGTTCCTGAAATTGTCAGATAAAATGAACTTCTTGTTCAGCAAGGCTTGACAAACATCCTGAAGCTTCACTTTCTGTCTTCTTTGGATCATCAGAATGCTTCCAATTGTTTACCCCAGACCTTAAAGAAGCCAAGTGTCAAAATCTACCTTTTCAATATAACTGTCACAGAAGCTCAATCTGTCCCAGATATATTCCTCACTTATATATACAGAATGTTTAAGAAATTTGGCCTAGAATATTTTTTTCAAACTTCCATCAAATCAGCTTTATTGCTGAATTAATTTTAGCCCTAAAATGAAATAAATTCATAGACAATCTCTTTCTGGGCACAAATATAGAACAACAGCACACACACAAACACACACAATAATTTTTCATATATCTAAGAATAAAGTGCTGCCAAAGAAGCTAATTGTGTGTTCTGAACAAAGTTATCCCTTGCCATTTTGCTTTTTCTCTAAGATAAGTACACAGTGATTCCCTGCCCTGTTAGGAAATATTTTATGCTCATGTAATCCCATTGATTGATTTAATTAAGCCTGTTGGTAAATTAGGATTTTAAAGAGTCACTCATCCAAATAAACAGCAAATTAGCAAAATGGGCAGACTCCAAGGTCACCTCCTGATTTTCAAGCTGCGCCCAGAAAACATCTTCTAGAAATGTACTGGATAATGTGATTCATTAGCAAAATCATCTAAGCATCTGACTTTGGTTTAGGAAAACTGTAAAGGTTAAATGTGGCTTGCTTAAGAACAGTTGTGATGGAGCTTCTATTGTGTTACCTTGTAAAGATTTCCATTTCCACTTACAAAGGTTTAAAGGAAGACATCTTCATTTGAGCAAGGGAACCAATTGAAACCTTGAGTGCTTCGTGCTTCCCTGCTAATAAATCTGATTTGATCAACCCTCAAATAAAGTTGTGACTGAAAAGAAGTTATTGTGCAGAATTTCTTCAAAAGTAAAATATGCAAGAAGTGTTGTGGTCTGCCAGCAACCTGCAGAGCTTGCAGTGGAGTTGGACAGTGAGGAGGCTGGGGAGGACAATGGGTCAGTCCTGGAGTCAGGGGAAGGCCCAGACAAGGGCTCTGCGTCGAAGGAAGAGATGGGGCCAGGGCCATCTGGGAGTGATGTGCAGACTCTGGAGCCTCCAGAGGTGGAACAGCAGAGAGGCAGAGGAACAGGAGGAGCCTGTTCCTAGTGCAACCATGCGAAGAGCTGCCAAAAGGCAAGAGCAACTAAAGCAAAAAGGATGACTCAGAAGTAAGGCCAGGAGATGATTGGCCCCTCCCGTAAGCCTTAAAAGAGCAGCAATGGCTCTTAGGTTCTTTGTAGGAAAGCAACATTGCTGCAATTGTTTCTTGTCTCCTGTTTCTGAACTTCGTGGGGTGCTTGCCAAGAAAACACACACACACACACACAGAATATATTATATATATTCTTGTAAGCCGCCTTGAGTTTCTGTGTATGAATAGGTGGCAATATAAATTTCCAAATAAATAAAATAAATTTGCTCAGAAAGAATTTCAAATTCCTGGATCACTATTTATTTCACCTAAAATAACATGTAAAAAAAACTGGGTTTTTTTTCTTTATGTACACAACAAAGCACCGAAGTACATTTTATGTGGCACAAACATATATCAGGAATCAAGGCTGCATCTCTTCTCCTAGGTCATATAATCAATCCATCTAAGTAGTTTGAGCTGTGAGACTTGTGCATGTTGATGAGAGGGAACAGTTTGTAAATGTCAGTGTATGTATAGATCGAAAGTACTGTAAATCTCTAGATTTGTGTAATTTATCTTCTGTGGGGAAAAAATTATCAAGCCATATCAATAGTGAAGGCAGAATAAAATTTCCAGGTTTATCACAGTAGACCACAATGGCACTGTCTTTTTTTAATTGCATTATTTCTACCATATAGCCTTTACTTAGAGGGTTTAGAGCAGCACAGAATGTATTTTGGTAGATCACATAACTGATGATAGAAGCTTCATCATCTCACACTATAATAAAGATTTTCTAATAAACTGGCTTTACAAAATAATGCAATGATAGGTTTATGCTGTAGACTTATAGCATCCAGCTATATTTCTACCAAAGACTTGATGCTTCAGGCATACTTTCACTTGTGTACTGTATTTCAAGCAAGCCAAGACATTAATACGATTATGAAGAATCTTATCTTGTGTAGAAACCAGTATGATGGAATCATATATACCAGGGGTCTCCAACCTTGGTCCCTTTAAGACTTGTGGACAGCTTTGCTGGCTGAGGGACTCTGGGAATTGAAGTCCACAAGTCTTAATGGGACCAAGGTTGGAGACCCCTGATATATACAATGTTTTTTTTCCCCCAAGCAGGTATTTATACTAAATGTACTAATGTCTCTCAGAAGCCAACATCATTCATAATCTCAATCATGGTGACATTTATTTAAAGTGTTCATTTGCTGATTTTCTAAGGGGTGGAAAGGTTGAGTTATATGGTTAACACTCAAGTATTGTAACATGAACTGAGAACACCCTGTCCAAATTCATTCCAACTAGGTTAGAAGAGATTAGAGATTAGAATTGCAGATCTACTGTAGCTATACCATAGATACATATAATTGCAAGCCACCTTGAGTCATTGACTGAGATGAATGGTGATTGAAATTAGATAAATACATAAATAAAGAAGAATATTTGTAGCTCAGGATTGAAATAAGGGGTCCTTGGTGGTCTCTAAGATTGGTTGTTTCTTGCAAACGTTTCATTACCCAACACTGATGATGAACACACATCTAGTTTGTGTGATGAAATGTCTGCAAGAAAACTGAGCTCAAAGAGCACAAAAGACCCCTCAAATACATAAATAATTACTTCTTGCTCCTCCTATTTTTTTCCCTAGGACAAGTCTGGAATAGTTTGGGTGATCCAAGCGTACCTTCTGAGCTTCCATAGTTGCAAGTAGATAGATTGTTTATTCATCTATTGCGTTGTATTGTCTCTATAGATATGAGGAATTGATATGGTTGCAGACAGATTATGTTCTTCATGATTGCAAAGTAAGACTATTAGTTACTGTTCCATTTGATATCCTGGGGTATCCAGCAAGTTAAGAGCTTTGTTTGTTTGTTTGTTTGTTTGGCCTCTCTGAAGGAATGTGGCTCTCATAAAGCTTCTGGAAAGTGAAGTTTCCATCCAGATAGTTTTACAGAAAAATACCGTTTTGCTCAGAGGGGCAGAGAATTGCTCTCAAGTGACTCAATCTATTTCAGAATGCAGGATTCACTAAAACACCGATACAGTATATAATGAGAACTTGTGAGCACGGGTTATAAAAACAGCATAGGTACAGGCTTGATATTTTCCAAACAATGCTACCCTTCTACAAGAATTACCTTTGACATCTGCATAGAGAAAGATTAAGCTATCAATTTACACGGTACTTTAGCTTTTCTCCAATGGTTATATAATACAACAGGAATTTGTGCACTTGAATAGATAGACTCTCTCCAGGATTTCTAAGAAATGTAGGAGGAATAAATTATTCAATCATGTGCTCACTTTATTCCTACGTCCCTACATCCTACCTGTACCTATTTGAATAATCATGGCAGGACCTGTGTGATAAATATGTAGGCAGGAACAGACTTTGCACTGATTTATTGTTTACATATTACTTAGAATAAAAGATAAGTAAAATGGATAGATGAAAAGAATAGAAGACATTAAATGTTAAGTAGAACAATAACTTAATACTAAGGTACATTTTCACATTTACTTATAGTTACTTCTTGCAGTTTGGTCTTTTATGACCAAGACATAAAGTAATTTGCATCATAAAACAAAATAAAAGATATATTAAAAATTCCGCAACTAAATATATACACATATATGTACATGTAGATATGCTAGATATGGATGTATAGATGATACAGCTAGATAGGTACTTACAGATATAGTAGGTAGATAGATTAGATGATAGATAGATAGATAGATAGATAGATAGATAGATAGATAGATAGATAGATAGACAGATAGATAGATAGATAGGATATCCATATATCACCCTTATTGGAGACTTTTAAGAAGGGACCGGACAGCTGCTTCTGTAATGGTGTAGAGCAGGGGTTGGACTAGAAGACATCTATGGTCCTTCTCAAGTCTATTATTCTTTTATTCTGTTATATTAGCAACAGAAGAATCCAGTCGATCCATTTAGCTAATTTTTAACCATCAGGAAAGAAAACATCAGCTTACTGCTTTCTGAAATTTAACTTTGCTTTTTCAGCATACATTTATTTATTTATTTCCTTTATTACTTTGCTTAACTATTTACTTATTTATCTGTACACTAATTAGAAGTTTCGTATCAGAAGTCCTACTATGAAAATGGTAAGAAATGCGGACTTCCGGTGACGCCACCTTCTTCGCTGAGTGTCTAATTAAGGTGCTCCGTACTGAACATCGTAAAAGCCAGGAAAAAGCCGGCTTTAATTTCCCTCCCTGGATGAAAGGGAGAGATAAAAGCTGCGGGGGAGTGGTAGACTCCCCAGGGGCTTTGTTTTTTATTAAGCAGAGCCCTGAGGGTCGAGTCCCATAAATAACCCTGCCAAGCTCCAACCTTCAGTGCGCTCCTGCAAAAGCAGGAAAAGAATAAAGTGTCCATCTCTGCTAATTGTCTTATCTTTGTGGATTTCTATAAGCAGACGGAATAAGCATGAGTGAACAACTACTCGATTGCAAGTATTTTTGATTTCCTGACTTCTACCCTTTTAAAAAGAGAAACTTTTTTTTCTTTGTTTTAACTGACTGTTTAAGATGGCGCCTGAAAGGAAGTGAAAGTGAAGAATGGAATTGTAAACAGGCTGTGTAACTAAGAAGCTAAGAAACATTATGTGTGGATTCTAATGAAGTGAGCTCTCCTATACTTAAAGGGGAAAAGAGAAGTTTCTAGACTTATATTTTGTGAATTTTAAAAACTGAAATGGCTACTAAACCACCTAAGACTGGGGGTAGAAGAGGTTCTGAACCAGCTTTAGAAGATTTGATTAAAGAGCAAGGGAAACTGTTTGAAGAAAGGTTTAAGGAGATGATGGATAATAATGAGAAAATAAGAGAAGAAATAAAAGAGAATAATAAAAAAATAAGAGAAGATATTTTGATGGCTTTCCAAGGTTTGGCAAAAAGACTGGAGGTGGTGGAGAAGGAGGTGCAAGAAATTGCTCAGTCAAATCAGCAAATAGAAAATAGAATGGGGGAAATGCAAATCAAATTGGACAAAAATGAAGATCAAGTGGTGGTGATGCAGTATAGAATGATGGAAGGAGCTCTGAGAATTAGGGGCTTGCATGAGGAGAAAGGGGAAGATCTAAAAAAATTTATCAGAAGCTCTGGCTGAATTTATTGAACTTGATCCACAAGAGGTTGCTTATCAAATTGACAAAATTTATAGAGTTAATTCCTGGATTGCTAGGCAGAAGAAACTTCCTAGAGACATTGTAGTTTATTTTTTGAAAAGAACAGTGAGAAATCAAATTTTGCAAATTGCAAGTTGCATAATAGAAAAAAGACTTCAAGAGACTCAAATGGGTGTGGAAGCTGAGGTGATCTCAGTGATGTTACCATCTGAGGAACAACCACAAGAACAAAGATTGATGAGGGGAGCCCTTAAGCATAAAGAAAAGGAGCAACAAACTCAAAGTAAAGTTCAGGATTCTGCTACAGAAGCGGTGGGAGGAGCATGGCCGAAGATACGGGAGGACGATCTTCAACTGATCGCTCAAAAGCTTCAGCAGGCCAGTAATGGCAAATAAAATCTTGACCTGGAATGTCAATGGTTTGAATTCAGCTCAGAAGAGAAGAAAAATATTTCATTATTTGAAACAATTTAGAAATGATGTGATTTGCTTACAAGAAACGCATATTAAACTATCAGATCAAAAGTACTTAATAAACTCAAAGTTAGGTAAACGTTTTGTTGCCTCAGCTTTGGACAAAAAACATGGCATAGTGGTTTATTTGAGAAAAGATATACCAGCCAAGTTAATAGAGGCAGATATTCACGGAAGACATATTGCTATTGAACTTACAATAGAAACAAAAAAGACCCTTTTGTTTGGTATATATGCACCCAATCAGCAACAAGAAATTTTTTATAGAATTTTGTATGATAAGTTGATTCTATGGGATTATAAATCGTGTATTATATTGAGAGATTGGAATGGAGTAATAGATACATGAAAGGACAAGAGAATTTTTTCTAAGAAGATACCTGCACATGCAAAGCTGCCTAAATCCTTTTTTGACATGATAGAAGATTTTGAGTTGAGAGATGTATGGAAATTGGAGGAAAGAGACTATACTTTTTTCTCTGATAGGCATCAATCCTTCTCATGTATTGATTTTATTTTAATTTCTAATGATTTGCTTTTTAGGGTGAAGAAAACTAAGATATTTCCAAGATGTTTGTCTGATCATAGTCCTGTTTGGTTGGAATTGCAATATGGAAAAGAAGGTAGAAGAACTTGGAGATTAAATGAAAATTTGTTTAGATATCAGGATAATGTAAATCAATGTAAAAAGCGGATGAAAGAATTTTTTGGTTATAATTTGAATAACGAAACATCAATAGAAATGGTTTGGGGTGCCAGTAAAGCTTTTATGAGAAGGGTATTAATATATATTAATAACAGAGAAATAAGCAACAAAGACAGCGTAGGTATCTAGAAGAGGAAATTTATAAGAAACAATTATTAATACATAACCCACATGATCAAAAACTTAAAGATGCAATAAAGTTATTACAGAGTCAATTTAATATGATAATGGCTGATCAGGTGGCAACAAATATACAATATGCCAGACATAATACTTTTTGTAATGCAAATAGACCTGGTAGGTGGTTAGCATACACCTTAAGGAAAAAACAAAAACATATATAGAAAAAATAGAATATAAAGGTAAAAAGAGATATCAATAGGATAAAATTAAAAAAAGCTTTTTTAGAATATTACACAAATTTATATCTTAAAGATAATATATTGAATAGGGATATTGATAATTATTTGAAGGAATATAAGGTTAAAAATTTAACTTTAGAACAAAAGGATGAACTGAACCGGCCTATAACCTCTGAAGAAATTATTTTGGTAATTAAACAATTAAAAATGGGGAAAACTCCTGGTACAGATGGGCTTACAGTTAGTTATTATAGGAATTTACAGGATGAGATGTTAGGTCCACTTAAGCAATTATTTAATCAGATACAATTAGGAGGGGGAATTCCCTCCTCATGGAGAACCTCTTTTATTTCATTGATACCAAAAGAGGAACAGGATTGTTCTAAACCTGGGAATTATAGGCCAATCTCACTTTTAAATAATGATTATAAGATTTTTGTTAAAATAATAGCTAATAGATTAATGCTGATTTTGCAGCGAAGAATTCATAATGATCAATCTGGAATTATAAAAGGGAGACAGATGAGGGATAATGTTAGGCAGATTGTTAATTTACTGGAGTATTTAGAAAAGAAAATTTGTTTAGATATCAGGATAATGTAAATCAATGTAAAAAGCGGATGAAAGAATTTTTTGGTTATAATTTGAATAACGAAACATCAATAGAAATGGTTTGGGGTGCCAGTAAAGCTTTTATGAGAAGTGTATTAATATATATTAATAACAGAGAAATAAGCAACAAAGACAGCGTAGGTATCTAGAAGAGGAAATTTATAAGAAACAATTATTAATACATAACCCACATGATCAAAAACTTAAAGATGCAATAAAGTCATTACAGAGTCAATTTAATATGATAATGGCTGATCAGGTGGCAACAAATATACAATATGCCAAACATAATACTTTTTGTAATGCAAATAGACCTGGTAGGTGGTTAGCATACACCTTAAGGAAAAGACAAAAACAACGTACTATAGAAAAAATAGAATATAAAGGCAAAGAGAGATATCAACAGGATAAAATTAAAAAAGCTTTTTTAGAATATTATACAAATTTATATCTTAAAGATAATATATTGAACAGGGATATTGATAATTATTTGAAGGAATATAAGGTTAAAAATTTAACTTTAGAACAAAAGGATGAACTGAATCGGCCTATAACCTCTGAAGAAATTATTTTGGTAATTAAACAATTAAAAATGGGGAAAACTCCTGGTATGGATGGGCTTACAGTTAGCTATTATAGGAATTTACAGGATGAGATGTTAGGTCCACTTAAGGAATTATTTAATCAGATACAATTAGGAGGGGGAATTCCCCCTTCATGGAGAACCTCTTTTATTTCATTGATACCAAAAGAGGAACAGGATTGTTCTAAACCTGGGAATTATAGGCCAATCTCACTTTTAAATAATGATTATAAGATTTTTGTTAAAATAATAGCTAATAGATTAATGATTTTGCAGCAAAGAATTCATAATGATCAATCTGGACTTATAAAACGGAGACATGTGAGGAATAATGTTAGGCAGATTGTTAATTTACTGGAGTATTTAGAAAAGAAAAATGTTATTCCAGCAGCATTTATTTTTCTTGATGCAGAGAAAGCTTTTGATCAATTACATTGGGATTTTTTATTTAAACTAATAGAAAAGATGCAATTTGGAGATGGTTTTACAAGAATAATTAGAGCAATTTATCGAGAGCAAACAGCACAGATTATAATCAATGGTAGCTTAACAGAACCTTTTAAGATTGCGAAAGGAACAAGACAGGGATGTCCTTTATCACCATTATTGTTTATTTTAACTCTAGAACCATTATTGGATAAAATACGAGAAGTAAAGGAGATAGAGGGAATTAAAGTTAGACAACATGAATATAAGCTGAGAGCTTTTGCAGATGACCTGGTGATTACTTTAACAAACCCTATAAATTCTAGTAAATCTTTGTTGGAAATAATTGATCAATATGGGAAGGTTTCAGGGTTTAAGGTAAATCAGAAAAAGACAAAAGTGATAATAAAAAATATGGCCAGACAACAGAAAGAAAAACTAGAGGAAATAACAGGATTTGAAATTGTAAAGAAGGTTAAATACTTAGGGGTCTATATTACATCATCAAATGTGAAATTGTATAAGAATAACTATGAGGTTTTATGGCAAAAAGTTCAGAAGGAGTTGATTGTTTGGAAAAAATTGCAATTATCTTTGCTGGGGAGAATAGCTGCTATTAAAATGAATGTTTTACCTAGATTTTTATTCCTCTTTCAGATGATACCAATAATTAAGAAAGATAAGAATCTTGAGGAATGGCAGAAGGGAATTAACAAATTTATATGGGAAGGTAAAAAAGCTAGGGTTAAAATGAAAATAATTCAAGATTCTCGGGAAAGGGGAGGTTTAAAAATGCCCAATTTTAAATTATACTATGAAGCAACTGCTCTCTGCAATAAGTGATTGGTTTAATTTAACGGAGGAAAGAATTTTGAATATAGAAGGTTATGACTTGCTATATGGATGGCATGCATATTTAATTTATGACAAAAAAGTGGATAAGGCCTTTAAAAATCATGTGTTAAGAACTGCTCTTCTGCGTGTTTGGAAAAAATACTCTTATAAACTAAATTATAAGGTTCCTATATGGGCAAGTCCTAGACATACAATAGAGAATATAAATATAGAACAGAATCAGGAAATGATTACATATAAAGATCTTTTGTATACTGAAAGAGGTAATTTGCAATTAAAATCTTTGCACGTACTAAAAGAAGAAGGGAAAAATTATACTTGGTTTCAATATGAGCAACTATGTGCTAGATGGAAGGAAGATCAGAAAATTGGTATAGAGCAGAACGAGGGAAATTTGGTAAAGCAAATTAGAAATCAGTCTCAGGAGCATATAAAGAGATTGTATAATGTGTTACTTGAAATAGATTCTGAAAGGGACTTGGTAAAGGACTGTATGATAAAGTGGGCACAAAATTTTCAGGAGCCAATATTATTGGAAACTTGGGAAAAAATTTGGGTTAGAAATGTTAAATTCACGCAGGCACAGAATTTGAGGGAAAATTTTTATAAAATGTTTTATAAATGGCATTTAGATCCTAAGAAATTATCGTGTATGTATCCAGATATGCAAGCAAAATGTTGGAGATGTAATTGTGATGACGCTACATATTTTCATATTTGGTGGACTTGTAAGGATA
This sequence comes from Ahaetulla prasina, assembly GCF_028640845.1. Taxonomy (NCBI): domain Eukaryota; kingdom Metazoa; phylum Chordata; class Lepidosauria; order Squamata; family Colubridae; genus Ahaetulla; species Ahaetulla prasina. The sequence continues at coordinate 90,974,758 of NC_080544.1, forward strand.
TAAAGGCCTTTTGGATAAAAATTTGGTGGATTTTACAAAATGTTTTGAAAAAGAAGATAAAGTTCCTGCCGCAATTTTTTCTGTTGGGTACTGGAAGAAAAAAGAAGTACCTACAATAGAAGAATGGATATTTAAAGTTGCCAATTTGGCTGAGATGGCGAAGATATCAGCCTTTTTGAAAGACAATACGCAAGAAAGATACTTAAAGGAATGGAAAAAATGGATTGACTATATTCAAAGTAGATATCAGACTAAGAGTTATCGGACTGCCTTTGAATGATTATGACGTATTATTTTTGATTGTTTTTGGGGGAAGTTAGGAATTGATGATTGTAGGGGTATAATTAAGTTGGGACGAAAAATTTTTAGCATATGTTTGTTTTATTTTTAACTATACCTTGTGCTCGTTCCGGGAGGGGGTTGTGAAGGGAGGAGGGATGGGAGGGGGGGGAAACGGGGGGGGGGAATTTTCTGTAAAACTTTTTGAATAATAAAAAAAAGAAAATGGTAAGAAATGTGTGTTGTCCTGTTTTACTCTTGTTTTGTTCTTTGTTTTTTTTGGTTTACTCTTATTTACAACACAGTGATGGCCTAATATGAATTAGGATTCTCCCACCATTCCTCTTGATTCCTCTTTTAAAGACAGAAACCACATCTCTAATATGATGTAAGGTTTTGATTTGATTAAATACAAAACATGATGCTAAGTGGCATTTTTATTTCATTTAAAAATAACAGGACTATGGGTTTGAGTGTGTTTCTAACAAAATATAGGAGACGGCCAGAAGAAAACTTAAGGCAACCTTAAAATTAAACATTGGAAAATGAATGGAATGTCTTACATTCTATGTGTCATATATTTTGCTCTAAAGATCTTTACTTAATTCTTCACTGGCTTATATGTGGTCAGTTTAAAGTTTTAAGTCTTAGTCTGAAAATAAATCAATAAGTCAATTAGGAGGGAGGCAGGGTTTATATTTCTTTACATTTAACAAATTATATTAATATGTTCTATTGAATAAAAAAGATTTATGTCAGCTAGTTCTTTAATCCTAACCCAGCCTATTAGTATTTTACTTATTGTTTTTTATCTGGCCTGAAGTTTTTCTCCTTAGAAGCTGAACTTCAAAGCTGAAATACATTGTATGGAGCAGGGGTGAAATCTAAAAATTTTCTCTACCAGTTCTGTGGCCGTGGCTTAATTTGTAAGCGTGGCTTGGTGGTCAGATGACTGGGTGGGCATGGCCAATAACAATAAATAATAAAAATAATAAACAAAGTATAAAAAACAATAAGAGGTACCAAAAACCAACTTTCACACTTTACACACACACAACACAACACAACACAATTGACTCACACACAATGTAAAAGCAGCTGCACTTCACACTTCACACGGCCACAAAAAGCTCAAAAACCAACTTTCACACTTTACACAGACAACACACACACACACACACACACACACACACAAAATGCCACATACAGCTTTCTGAGATTTTGTGTGTTTGTGTAGTTAGAGTGAAACATTACAGAAACATACCAAATCTCAGAAAGCTGCACAAATATTTTATTTTATTTTATTTTATTTTATTTTATTTTATTTTATTTTATTTTATTTTATTTTATTTTATTTTATTTTATTTTATTTTATTTTATTTTATTTTATTTTATTTTATTTTATTTTATTTTATTTTATTTTATTTTATTTTATTTTATTTTATTTTATTTTATTTTATTGTGGACTTCAATTCCCAGAGTTCCTCAGCCAGCAAAGCCAGCCAGCATTAGTTGATCACTAAGGAAATAGATTAGCTAAGTAATTGATTCTGTCTGGCTGAAAGTGAAACTGGGGCTTTCTGGCTGGAAAAAATAGCCATGCGTTCATCAGTAATCAGGTAAGTGCCTTAGAATCTCTACTCTTACTTGTAGAAAACATGTTTTCTACAAGTAAGAGTACAAGTAAGGTTCTGCTGATGAGGAACTCAGGTGAGATCGCCAGAGGAGACTTTAATTTTTTTTTTAAAGTTTAAAGGCTCTGCCGATCTCAGCTGAGGGGTGGGATCCTCAAAGGCTTTTTTTTACTTTTAAAGGCATGTTTCGGCTGAAGAAAAACTGGCTTCTAAAAGTAAAAAAAACACCCTCTGCTGATGGTACGGCTCAGCAGAGGCAGGGGGACGGGGCCAGGGATTTTTGCTATCAGTCCTTCGAACCAGCAGTCACCATCACTACCGGATCACGAGAGCCAGTCCAAACTGGAAGCATTTCACCCCTGGTATGGAGTGATTTAATATGATTTAAATAAATAAATGAGAGATTCTGGATACCTAAGTAAAATATTTGTCCCCTAAAAAGCTACACTTGATTTTTCACCCCATAAGTAACTTGCTAATTGATTCTGATTATTATTCTTTATATAAGATTTGGATGACAATTCTAAGCAACAGCATTCATGCCATTTTTTACAATTTCTCCTACCTATCTAAGGCCCATATGTGGCTTATTTCAAGACCGGAGAAAGCAATAGCTTAATAAATTCTATTTGGCAGTTACTGCCTGATCTGTTCTTTAAATCTTGTTATCAGATATAAAGCATCTGGATGACTCGATTAACGGCTGTGATTATATAAGGCAAATCTCAGTAATAGTTTTTAAATAGGAGCTAGAAATTGTAAGCCTCATTGTACAGTAAAATATGCACATCAAAAATCATAAAGGGACATTTTGCACTTAGTCATCTCTGAAACCTTTTTCCATATTAGCAAATAACACTAAAGTTCTTAATGCGCAGTTTGTAATAAAATACTCATATTCAGTTTTCCTCAAGATTAAGTTTCCCTTAATACTGTATTAATTCAGAAAACAAGATGGCAGACTTCTTTAGCTGATTCCACATGATGTGAGCGATTTATTCAATTGTTTGCAGCTAAAATAAATTTAGTTCACATTCTTAGTGTGTTGGAATTAACTTTTGGGAATAATTAAATTTTGGAAACATTGTGAAATAACTTTTGGGGATTTTTTTCAAGTTTCAAGGGTGTCCACTGGATGTGTATTTTTTTTTTAATTTGGGAAGAAGGAGGAAGACGATTGACTTTACATGTGGTACTTAAAATTTGTGTCTACAGAATATCATCTAGATTACATTTAATAAGGAAGATTGGCTATGATTGATTGTATTCCAGCTGAATTTCTTTCCATGCTCTGAACTATTTAAAGCTTCATAGAAGTGGTATATTGACTAATATTTTAATTTTATAGCTGTAATTGATAATGTCCATGTGTGTATGTGAAGATGTATACAACTTGATCAATGTCTCTTCCAGCTGTTTCTCACAACCATACAGAATTAATATTGTTTTAGCCTACTTACAGTTTTCCAATGTTTGGGGCAGTTTCTCTTAGCTGATTCTTCCTAGCAGAGTTATATGATACCATTAGCAGTCATCCACTCAGACTGATGTTACAATATGTCACAAAGAGAAAATAACCTAGCTCAGCTTTATTTTCATCTACGGCAATAAATTCACTCTGCAACTGCCTTAGCTACAGATCATATCTGTCAGTGAACTTTTATATATATAGTAGAAATTCTAATATGGCCATTAAAAATGATGTCTAAAGTAAGAAGACTCATTAAGTGCTTGAATTCCAAAAGTTTCTTTCTGATTTGCCTGCAAATACAAATAGAATAGAATAGAATAGAATAGAATAGAATAGAATAGAATAGAATAGAATAGAATAGAATTTTTTTATTGGCCAAGTGTGATTGAACACACAAGGAATTTGTCTTTAGTGCACATGCTCTCAGTGTACATAAAAGAAAAGATACGTTCATCAAGAATCATAAGATACAACACTTAATGATAGTCATAGGGAACAAATATTCTTAATATATTCTTAAAATAGCCTCTGATAAAGCAATGTGGCTAATTTCTGACTTGGGGTCAGTATTAATTTGGTCACCAACCTATACAAACAAAAGTGGCAAAGTGGGTTTGGTCAAAAATGGGAAACAACAAATCTTTTCAAGGAGAGATGCAACCTAGAACAAAGGAGAAATTTCCTGACAGAATAAATTAATCAGACTTGACTCCAGAAATTGTGGCTGCTCCATCACTAGAGATTTTTAAGAAGAGATGGGATAGCCCTTTGGGTCTTCTACTTGAGCAAAGGGTTGGCAAGAAGATGTTGTACAACCTGTTATTCTGATATCTCTTTCTTCCATGTTTGGGAATAAATTATAGTAAATAAAAAATTGCATCTAGCAACCACAACAAGAGAAAAAACCGTTTGAAGTGCCTTTTTATGCCTACTCTGATGCAGTTCATTATGAGCCTTCTGTTTATATGCTGATAGATAGATAGATAGATAGATAGATAGATAGATAGATAGACAGACAGACAGACAGACAGACAGACAGACAGACAGACAGACAGACAGACAGACAGACAGACAGACAGACAGACAGACAGACAGATAGATTAAATGCAGTATTGCCGTTAATAGGCATTTTTCTGTTTCTTGGTTTAATATAAAATAGGATGCAAATATCTGGTGTGTTTTCTTTCTTTTTTCTTTCTTTCTTTTACAGCAAATTAGTTTGGTTTATTTATTCATTAGTTTATTTTAATGTAATCTAAAGAAATAGTGGAATATATTGTAAGCTACAGTTTTTCTAATATATTTTCATTTCCTAATACACCCATCTCTGCAAACAGTACTGCTATTGTGACCCAGACCCAAGTAGGTCGTAGGAAACTCAGTCAGTGAAAAAAACAAACAAAGTTTATTTGAACAGCGGAGAATTACTTCATTCTAGTTCAACTAAATTAAAGCAAATTCCTCCTGACACAAATTCCTCAGTCCTATCCCAAACTTTGATCCAATTAGGCAAACTGCCAAAGGCCTTTCTTGGCAAATGTTCAGAAATCACAGATACAAAAATAAATGCAAGATGTAGACAAAGAAGAAGACAAAACTACCAATGCTGTTTTCCAGCAAAGCCCAAACGCCGTTGCTGATCTGTTTTAAACCTTATGGGAGGGGCCAATTATCTCTTGGCCCTACTCCCGAGTCATCCTCTTTGCTTGAGCTGCTCTTGCCTTCTGGCATCTCTTCTCATGCGTGCATTAGGAACAGGCTCCTCCTGTTCCTCTGCCTCACTACTGTCAGCCTCCAGAGGCCCTGGAGTCCACACCTCACTCCCCAATGGTCCTGGCCACACCTCAGCCTCATCGCTGTCCAACTCTGTTGCCAGCTCCTCAGGCTGATGACAGACCACAACAACTGTCTTGTACTGCATCTCTCTCCCGCTGTCCCCTCCCTCCCTCCCTCCCCCCTCTCTCTATTGACTCCTGGTGACAGTCTGGGCAACTCCATACAATTTTCTTGACAAGGTTTCACAAGTGGTTTGCCATTCTTCTCATCCTAGGGCTAAGAAGTGTGTCAGAGTCACCCAGCTGGCTTTGGCTGGACTAGAACTCAAAATTGAACTAAAACTCCCCTAATTTCCAATCTAGTGCCTTAACCACTACACCAAAAGGGGTCTTGTTCAGTTTGTAATTTACTGCTATTCCAAGATACTTTGTGACATGTAATTTTACAAAGTTCCATATTCCTTATCCTATAGCTGCACATTTTATAGAAAGCTTTACTTTTACTTCTGTTATTTTCAATCCATTGCTCTAATACATAAAGGCTATTTTCAATTATATTCCACTCCTTTAGAATATTAGCTATCCTATCCAATTTACTGTCATATTATTTAAGAGTATTGCCTTTTTTCCTGAATATATAGAGTTTGGAGAATGAAGGAGCAGAGTTCTATGTCTGAATATAATTGACTTTCTTTTCTTTTTTATATTTTTAAATATTGCAACCAAGTTTATGTATTTTGTTTTGTTTTAGATAGATAGATAGATAGATAGATAGATAGATAGATAGATAGATAGATAGATAGATAGATAGATAGATAGATAGATCAAAGTGGTGACCTCATGTTTCTTTTTCTTTTCTGACAATCTTATGTACCTCCCAAAGTTTGCAGAAATCAAATCAAAACAAAATTTAAACCTTGGTCAGAAGTTGCAGAAATATCAGACTAAGGTAAAGATTCAAAATATGTTTCTCAACTCATAAATACATAATCCTAGTATACTGTAAATTATACCCAGCGAGTCTGGGGAACCCAGAGCAGGATGAAGCCCATTAAATGACTTGTGTGATTTGTTGTTACTAGGGTGGGGGGATATTATATTGTTTTATTAATTTATTATTTGATTACTTTCTTCTATTAGTTTTATTTTTATCTTTATGATGTTTTTATATTCGTGTAAGCGGCCTTGACTTGCCATGTGAGAATAGGCAGCAATCTAAATTTTCTAAGTAAATAAATAACATAATATTAGAGACTTGATATAGTATTACTTTATATGTCAGTTCATTCACAGAGTATTACTTTGGAGTATTCAAATTAAATTAAATCATTTAAGCCATATAAATATGAATTTATTAAGCAAATCAGAAAGGAGCTACAGTCTTAAATGCTACAATGGGATATCTTAAAAGAGCTCATAAGGCAACAGATTTTTTTAAAGTAATAGCTATTTATTTTACAGTAGAGATAAAAAAATAATTTAAAAGACCTATACTTAATCCTTTAGCATTCCACATGAATTCCAAAGAGAAATGAATTAATCTTCTACCATTGTATGGTAATTCACAGCTCAGAATGTTAATTCTAAAAGACTATAGTTTAATGCTGTAGAATAATACAGGGTCTCTCCCACATACAGATACTGCCATTTCAGCTTCTTTCCCTGCCAAATAAATAAAATGAAATTCTAGGCAAATAATTGAAATTAATTCTCGTTCTGACAACATTGTACCTTGTCTACTGGATTTTTTTACAACAGTTTATTTTATGGTTCAATGCATAGTCAGCCAGATGTTTAGACTGGACCTGGCATTTTTATTCACCTATGTGCTCTCTCTCACTCACTCTCTCTCTCTCTCTCTCTTTCTCTCTCTTTCTCTCTCTCCCCTCCCCTCCCTCCCTCACTTTCTCTGTTTTTGTGTGCTGTTAATCCAGCTAGAATAGACTAGTAGATAATCAGGCTAGTAGAGAAGTCTATTGAATTTTATAGAGCAAAGTTAAATTCTAGACTTAAAATGTTTTAATTAAAGAACATGGCTCTTGCACCGGGATCCAGCTGCTGAATCAGCTGGATTTTTTTAGTTTAGTTCTTTAAACAAATGTGTAAAACTTGCTCAGAATTGATGCTTAGAAGCCTTTTTTGAATCCTGTGTGTTCTAAAGCACCATTCTTAATTATTTTCCAAGCCCTGCTTAGCTTTACTATAGAGCCATGTATATGATAAAAACATTCTACCAAGAGCACAATAACCTACTGGCTAGATATTATGTAGATATATTCTTTTGAGAATGTTTTGATGCTGGCTATCATATATTTCAACTGGTCTGCATTAATTCTTGTTTTAGAAGAATAACTTAAAAGAACTATTTTAATGAGCAACCAAAGATAAAAGAAGTTGAAGATCCCAAACCTAGGATAAAATTCTACTACTTTGATTTAAAAAACAAAAAACCCAAAAAACTATGTGTTTGTTTTGTTATTCAACTGTAAGACTCTATTACAAGCTTTATAACTTTCCTTAAACTATAAATAAACTCAACAAGAATTAACATGTGAAAAAGTAGTGAAGCTAAGGCAGAGGTGGGATTCAGTTACTATTACTACTGGTTCACCCAGCACCAGAAATGGGAGCGTGTGTGCCATCCGCACATGCATGCGGCATCACAAACCACGGCAATTTGCTCGCGCGTGCTGTCCACACATGCGTGCGATATCAAAAACACAGTGATATAGGACTGGATTGCTCCAGGGAGGGTGGGTGGGCCTACCCACAGGTCACCACTACCGGTTCACTAGAACCGGTCATAACCGGCTGAATACCACCTCTGAGGTAAATTTTAGGTCAATTTGGGAAAGCCTTTTTTGAAAGGCCTTTGAGGTGTATCTGCAGATATGAACCTTTGAGGGAGTCAAATTTTCTCTATCCAATGTTATGAAACTCCAAGAATGCTTTGAATATGTCTATTTTTTTTAAAAAAATCACCTTGATTGCTTTTATATCACAGGTTTATGTAAATTAAAAGCTACAAATTTATAGAAGAAATTTATAATGCATTTGTACATTAGTATATTAGATTTATGTTCCTGAGGCTTGGAAGAAATAGTTTATGGCCATCTGCTTTGCAGACTCATGTTGGAAAATAATGAAATTATATTTCTTCTGTATCCTTCCTCACAAAGCAATCCTGGCTTGACAACCTGAATCCTGATATATGCCATTGTGACTTTTAATTGAAGCCTGAAGACTACTTCATGAGAATTTTCTTATTTCTCTATTTTCAAATAATGAGACAAAAACCAAATAAAGTTAAAACTTTCAAATATATCCAACATTCTAAAGAAGAACCTGTGAAGGTTATGGAGCAAAAAGTTAATTCATACCTGGATGTGTGGCCCAAAGTTTAGGTACATCTGATAACAATCTAATTTTTGAATATACTAGGCCAGGGGTCTCCAACCTTGGCAACTTTAAGACTTGTAGACTTCAATTCCCAGAATTCCTCAGTTGGCTTTGCCGGCTGTGGAATTCTGGGAGTTGAAGTCCACAAGTCTTAAAGTTGCCAAGGTTGGAGACCCCTGTACTAGGCAATCTTTTAAACCATTGGCTTATCCATTAAGGGAAATGTAGTGTAGTTCCATGTTACCAGAATGAACATTAAATTCTAGGCTGATCATATTTTTTTTACATCAATGATGGATGGTCTTGTGATTACCTATGGGGCTGTCACAGAGAGATGGGGTAAACCTATTCCAGAGCACCTGAGGGCAGAACAAGAAGTAATGGATGGAAACTTATCGAAGAGTGATCCAATCTAGAATTTTCCTGTCAGACAGAACATGTAATCATTGCAAAAGCTTGCCTCCAGAAGTTGTGGATGTTTCATCACTGAAGGTTTTTAAGAAGATATTGGACAGACATTTGTCCAGACTGGTACAGAGTCTCTTGCTTGAATAGGGGGTTGGACGAGAAGACTTCCAAGGTGCCTTCCCATTCTGTTGTTCTGTGAACTCTGTAAAAAAGTCTCTATGCAATCTTTCCATCTTCTGCAGTTCTTAATATATTTGAGGTTTATTTTATGAAAAAGTACAACATTTTAATGCTCCTGATAAAAACTTTCATGCAGTTTTCTTGGCATTGGATATATCATAAGTAGAAAAACAATTGTGGGAGCAAATGAATTTATTTACATAAACAACATAAATGGTTGACAAAAAGCAGTGGGAGTGGGAACAACTTCCAACTTCCTTCTGGTTTCTCAATTGACATTTCTTGTGGGAAGCTAGCAGGGAACTCAGAAATCATGATTGCGCGACTGTGAGTCACCACAACTGCCAGAACTTTGCAGATTGTTGGGTCTGAACATCACAAAAAATTCAATTCTATTAAAATAATAGTATTTTTTAAGCCTTCTTTATATTAATGGATTTTAAGTACCTTTATTCAAAAACTGTTGCAATATAATGCACTATTTCAGCAAACAGAAATAGGTTAACATAATGAGATTTTTTAGAACTCTATATATATTATATATAAGAACTTACTTGAAATGATTTGAGGTGGAATTTAGCATGAATGATGCAAACAATCTCATGATGTTGATATAAGTCTATGGAATTATTATTAATGCTGTGACTTTGAGTCCCTGTTGACATCTAGTAATTAGTCCCTGAAGTTTTCCTGGCAAAGTTTTTCAGAAGTGGTTTGGCATTTCCTCCTTCCTAGGCTTGAGAGCCATGACAAACATGGGTTTAGTCCTAATTTTTAGCCTGGTGCTTTAACCACTACCCCAAACTGACTCACATTCAGTTTCTAATCAACTGTTATTCCAAGATCTATGTGAATGTTTTTTGTTTTTTTTACCAAGCCACATATTCCTCATTGTAAAGCTGCACATTTTATTTTCATTTCCAAATGGAAAACTCTACTTTTGCTTCTGTGTCATTTTCAATGCATTGGTCTGACACATCAAGACAATTTTCAATTATATTCTTCTCTTCTAGAATACCAGCTATCCCATCAAATTTTCTGTCGTAGTATTTAAGAGTATTGCCTTTTTTCAGATTTCTTCCCTGAATATATATAGAGAGGTTGGAGAATGAAGGAGCAGAGTTATATGCCTGAACATAATTGACTTTTTTTTTTTGCTTCTTCCACATTTGTATATATTGCACTATGGTTTGTGACCTTTTTGTTTTGTTTTTTAAGTTCTGAGAGAGCTATGTAAAGTAGTATGTATGTAGGCATATTATCAACCGTGAAGCTGAACTGGCCGAAACCATCTTGGAGCCTGGTTGCCACACTGGAGTGAGGGATAGGGAGGGGGGATTAGAGAGAGCTGGAGCTGTCTAGTCAAAATAAAATACCTTCCCTTGAGAACCAAGGCTGTTCTCACACCTGGCTGGAGGAAGGAGCAGGGGTGAAATCCAGCAAGTTCTGACAGGTTCTGGAAAACCAGTAATGGAAATTTTGAGCAGTGCAGAGAGCCAGTAGAGGAAATTTTGAGTAGTTTGGAGAACTGGCAAATACCACCACCGGCTGGCTCCAGAGTGAGGTGGAAATGGAGAGTTTGCAGTATCTTTCCCTTGCCACACCTACCAAGCCACGCCCACCAAGCCATACCACACCCATGCCCACCAAGCCATGCCCACAGAATCGGTAGTAAAAAAAATAGGATTTCACCACTGCGAAAAAAGGAATGATGTCACCAGACCTGCGGACATTGCCATGATTTTGCCATGTGATTGATTTTTTGGGTTTGGGGAGAAAACTTTTATTTTTAATTAGGTGAAAACGAAGGGACCTCTCAGAGTTGGTTTTCACCAGGTATGTGCCAATTTGATATTTCCAATAAAACTATACTTTGAAGAATCTACCTGCCTCGGAATTTTTGCTTGCAGAACAACAGGGTTGTTTTTGATTGCAGAATGGCAGGGTTCTATTACTTGGAACCCTGACACATATATGTATATATGCATGGAGAGAGAGAAACAGTGATGATAATATAGATGTAGATCTATAAATCTAGATCTAGATATCAAGAGAAAGAGATTAAAAACATAAAAAAATTAAGAAAAAAAGAAATTCCTAGAAAAAGCTAATTACAGAAGAATGCATTATGTTAGATGAAGTGTTCTAAAAAAAAAATCTACAGCATACACAGTGCTACTTCTTACTTATCAAGATATACAAATTAGAAATAAAAGTAATCTGTCATTTTTCTGCTATTGATTCAATTACATTTTATTTAGTTTAAAAAGAGCAAAATATATTTTCACAATCCTTTTTGTTTCAAAATGAGTAGATAATTGTACTGCTGAAATATTTTGTGGAAATAATTTTTCCCCAGTACCATCTCTTGTGCATGTCACCAAAACATCTGCACATTTTTAAAAATATTTTTTTATTCATTTCATATTTAAATATTGGACACAGTGTGACCATCCTGGCATTATCTCCGACATACACATTAACATATAAAACAAATATCTCATATAATCATCATACATGACTTATTATCTACAATTATTCTGCCCAATATACTCATTTAGATTTACATATATTACATCACATTTTGGGTCTATAATTCCTGATTATTTCCTGTTCCAACTCTTGTCAGGAAATTGTTATTTGCCTAACTAGTTGGCCAGGCAATATATAAACTGACTATGTATGTTTGTAGAAAGGCATGATATTGCTTTAAGGCTGTATTGCATCATGCAAGCATCCTGATTGGTTGAGCTCTGTGCTCTAAATTATGGTTTGTGGGGAATCTATAGGGACACTACAGCATTGTAACCTAATGACATGCTGCAACTGTATATTTAAGCTTTATGATTATTGCTTGATCATGACTAGTTACTGATTCCTCAAGATATTGACTGTTGTGAATTGTACTGTGTTTTGCCAAACTAAAAGAAGACCTTGTTTGTTGTGCAAGTCTACGTTGGTAAAAAGACTTGATATTTGTAACATCCCTGACTGGCTTTATATGTGTATGACCTGGATTGTTTTTGGACTATGACTTTGCCTTTTCACTAAAAGTAAAGGAATATCAAACCCCAGTTTTTCTGCAAGTGACTGTTATTGTATACAACCAGTCTCAGTCGTTTTCATGAGTAGGGTACTCTGCTCAACAGTCCACAACCTTGGTTGTGAATCCAGATTACCCTTAACGACTCTCATCTCTCAGTTCCAACCATTGGTAAAATATATATCATGATATTCTGTCTCTCCTTTGTTTTTTTAATTCTAATGTCAATCTATCCATTTCTGCGAAAACATTTGCTCATTTTTAATGACTGTATGAACTACATCTCAAGAGTATATGGGTATAATACGTACACCTCCAGCTTCATGGAATACAGACAAATAGGGTGGTTTGAGAGATATTTTTATATATTCTAGTTTGCATCATCTAGAATATTATGAAGATGCTTGGTCTAAATACCAAGTTTTGTTTGCAATTGTGATATACTGACTAAAATACACCAAACTGGGTCAATATTGTGTTTTCCATGAACGAAAAATGCTATTATGATTAAGGCTAGTAGCTTAGTTTTTATTTTATCTATATTATTAAATAGCATTAAATTTAAACTTTGATTTACCAAAACCATGATGGATAGCTTAAGTCAATATCTATGCAACATCTGATGATAAACATGCAACATGATTGCAACTTGATATGTAAAGAGAGCTGAATCGTAAAAGGCATGAATGAAATAAAAGAAAAGAATAATAGAATAACAGATTTGGAAGGGACCTTGGAGGTCTTCTAGTCCAACCCCCTGATTAGGCAGGAAACCCTACACCCCTTCAGACAAATGGTTATCTAACATCTTCTTAAAAACTTCTAGTGTTGGAGCATTCACAACTTCTGCAGGCAAGTTGCTCCACTGATTAATTGTTCTAACTGTCAGGAAAACAGTTGAAAAGTAGAATTGAAATGACATGAAATTTTAATGTCTACCAAAGATATTGTTGAAAAGGAAATGATCAAATGTTGAGAGAAAGTTAAAACCATGTAACTAGAGGAATGCTGAAATTTGGATGTGTGGAGGGCCAGTGCAATTTACTTCATAAGTACATGACATTGTACTTCTACGCTATACACTAAATAAATAAATAAATTGCCATTCGCTAAATAAATAAATAAATTGCTTTATTATTAGAAAAATGCCATTACTATTCCTTTCTCAAAGGAAAAATTACTACAGTAATTACTTTATTAAAGTTCTACAGAGGATTAGTTTATTAAAGTTCCCTGGAAAGGTGTTTGACAATATTTTGACTGAATGAAACAATAGAAGAGATAAAGAAATTTTGCTCGTTGCAATTTTATGCCAGGCAAGAGTGTGCGATACCAGGTTTTTCTCTTCAGCAAGATTGTTGAAAAATGTATGAATGTTTGTTGACGTAGAGAAAGTACATAATAATTTGAAATATAGTGTATGATCACCCTGAAATATGGAATGTTTTCTACAAATATGGAAATTATGGTTGGTTTCTGAATATGATAGTGCAAGTAAAGCATGTGTGAGAATAAATGACTAGTTATAAAAGATTCAGCGCTGAATAGGGAATAAGACAAGTATATGTGATATCCCCTTGGTTGTTTAAAGTATTTATGGATGAATACATATATAAAGATTGTTTATGGTGATATTAGAGGAATGTTGGCTGGGGACATATATATGCAAATGTTATTATATTGTTGACTGAGAATCTGAATGATTTTTAGCAAGTGTTGTATACCTGGGACAAAGAGTTGTCTTCACTTTTACAGACAGAAGGGCTGCAAAATAGTCAATAGTTAGTTAAACATACAGGTAGTCATCGATTTACAACCACAACTGAACCCAAAATTTCTGTTGCTAAGTAAGACATTAAGATTCTCAGTCATCCAAGTCATGGTTATCCCAAAAGTGCTTTTTCAAGAAGCAACTGGACTTACATTGTTTTTTTCCTTGAAGACATTTCACTTCTCATCCAAGAAGCTTCTGCAGTTCTAATTGAATGTGTTGTGTCCAGCGAGCTGCATTGATTATAAGAAGCAGCATCCTATTGGCTAAGACGCAACAGCAACCATTTGCGTGGGAGTTCTTATTGTGTTGATTGGTTAACTCTGTCTGACAGCTCGCTATATAAGAGCTGTGAGACGTGAGGGCTTCACGGGTTTTTCTTGGAGGTTGCCTGTTTCTTGATTAAACAAATCAAGGTTTTTCTTGGAGGTTGCCTGTTTCTTGATTAGCATTCACTCTGTGTCGCCTCAGTCATTCCCTCGGTCTCCATACAGATCACTGACGACAAGGGTGGATCTTTCACTTTCTAAAATATGAGCACGATATGTGATAAAGCTTTCATTAGGGAAAAACATTATTTTCAGTATTTTGGACCCAAGCTTACTTTCACGCTGTTTTTAGAAGTTTGATGGTAAAATTTATAAACCTCATCATTCTGCAATAAAGTCAACCATAAACTGTTCTGCAAGAATTGCAGGTTACCAATTTAGACACAAAGGAAGTAAAAAGTAGGTTCCATTGCATCAGAAAAAATAAGAAAAAGTATTTAAAAATATTGGCTCAAACTTTTCAATAATCTCATGTGGGTGAAAAGTCACCTGGATAAAGACGCATATAAACGTATCATGGGATGTTAGTCACTATTTTTTGACTGGCAGCCTTATTCAAAGCTATAACTTACTATTCTCATGATGAAGACCAGTCTATGTAAATTAGATTTTTATTTATTATTTATATAATCAAATAAAGTTAGCTTGGCAATCTTCCGGCAAAAATGCAAAGAACCTTAAAATTTTAACAAAATCCTTTTAAAAGTCATCTTCTGATACATTTCATATAGAAGGACAAAGCATCAAGGTGATTCTAGCAATAGGAAAAGGAATTCAGGACTTCAAACTCTGTAAAAGAACAGCATGAAGGCAATCCTTTAGATAAAAGAGCTCCTAAGAAGAAATAAGTTATATGAAGATAGAAAACCAACAGGGAAAAGTATATTTTCTATTTATTGCATAGAATATCAAAAGAAAGACAATTTTGCTATTGGGGTTAAGCTGTGGGTTTGTGCTTGGTGCATTGAAGCTAAAGTGACTGAGTTGGAGATGCTTAAAAAGCCAGTGAGGTCTAAGGACGGATGTGGATTTGTGATAGCATCATCCAATTCCCAGAATAACTGTTTGTTTACTATCGGAAAGAAAAGGTTGGGAGAAGATTATTATTGTTAGCAGAGTTTGTCACAGAGGAGTACCTGAAAGTTGCCTTCTGAGACATTTAGAGTAAAATAGTTTCATTTTAGAGATTACATAGAACTTTTCTGATTTACTATCTGGATAGAGCAAGGGGAAGCTAGAGAAAACAAGAGTCTAGTTAAGAGACTAAGCCTATCTCTAGCCCAGGAAGAGGTCATGATGTTGGCACAGAAAGTTTGGCTCTATTTACCTGGCCTGAAAGCCTAATGAACCACATCAGATAGGTGGAAAGGGGGGGGGGAAAGAACTTTTATTTGCAGATAAAAGGCTTACCCAGAAGCAAGTTCCAAATGGGCACACCCCGTATTGGAATGGATCCTCTTTTATACAATTTTGAAAAGTATACATTTCCATGACTCAATTGTGGAAACACATAACATTATTAATCAATCACAAACAATCATCATGCATGCATCTTCAGTGGGCATAGTAACACAGTTTACACTGTGTTCCACTGTTATAGCAAAACCCCTAAGCATAATCTTTGAAAAATCTTTCAGGACCAGCTCCCTTCCCAAACTATGGTCACTAGCCACGGTCATCCCTGTCTTCAAAAACGAAGACCCCAGCCTAGTTGAAATTTACAGACCAATTTCTTTATGCTGCGTCACCTGCAAAATAATGGAATCAATCATCCACCAATCCATCACCCTTCACCTTGAAACAAACAACCTACTCTCTAATAAACAATTTGGTTTCAGAAAAAAATTATCCTGTAATTTACAACTTCTTCACTGCAAAAACATATGAACTACAAATCTTGACCAGGGCAAAGCAATAGATGCAATTTACATAGACTTCTGTAAAGCTTTTGACTCAGTGGTACATGACAAACTTCTTCTAAAACTTAAATCCTACGGCATCTCGTGACCTCTCCATAATTGGATAATAGTGTTCCTGTCAAATAGACAACAAGTGGTCAAAATAGGCAGTGCCCTATCAAATCCCACTCCTGTCAATAGAGGTGTCCCCCAAGGCAGCGTTCTAGGACCAAGACCCGTTCCAGTCCGGCTTTCGGCCCGGATACAGCACTGAGACAGCTTTGGTCGCATTGGTGGATGATCTCTGGAGGGCCAGGGATAGGGGTTATTCCTCTGCCTTGGTCCTATTAGACCTCTCAGTGGCTTTTGATACCATCGACCATGGTATCCTGCTGCACCGGTTGGAGGGATTGGGGGCGGGAGGCACCGTTTATTGGTGGTTCTCCTCCTATCTCTCCGATCGGTCGCAGACAGTGTTGACAGGGGGGCAGAGGTTGGCTCCGAGGTGCCTCACTTGTGGGGTGCCGCAGGGGTCGATTCTCTCGACCCTTCTGTTCAACATCTGTATGAAGCCGCTGGGTGAGATCATCAGTGGCTTTGGTGTGAGGTACCAGCTGTACGCTGATGATACTCAGCTATAGTTTTCCACACCAGGCCACCCCAACGAAGCTATCGAAGTGCTGTCCTGGTGCCTGGAAGCCGTATGGGTCTGGATGGGGAGAAACAGGCTCAAGCTCAATCCCTCCAAGACGGAGTGGCTGTGGATGCCGGCATCCCGGTACAGTCAGCTGCAGCCACGGCTGACTGTTGGGGGCGAATCATTGGCCCCAATGGAGAGGGTGCGCAACTTGGGCGTTCTCCTGGATGGACAGCTGTCCTTTGAAGATCATTTGACGGCCGTCTCCAAGAGAGCTTTTTACCAGGTCTGCCTGGTTTGCCAGTTGCACCCCTTTCTAGACCGGGATGCCCTATGCACGGTCACTCACGCTCTCGTGACATCTCATCTGGATTACTGCAATGCTCTCTACATGGGGCTACCCTTGAGGAGCACCTGGAGGCTCCAGTTAGTTCAGAATGCAGCTGCGCGGGTGATAGAGGGAGCCCCTCGTGGCTCCCATGTGACACTTCTCCTGCGCAGACTGCACTGGCTACCTGTGGCCTTCCGGGTGCGCTTCAAGGTTCTGGTAACTATCTTCAAAGCGCTCCATGGCATAGGGCCGGGTTACTTACGGGACCGTCTGCTGCCACCGAATGCCTCTCACCGATCCGTGCGCTCTCACAGAGAGGGACTCCTCAGGGTGCCGTCGGCCAGGCAGTGCTGACTGGCGACACCCAGGGGAAGGGCCTTCTCTGTGGGGGCTCCCACCCACTGGAACGAACTTCCCCCAGGACTCCGCCAACTTCCTGACCTTCAAACCTTTCGCCGCGAGCTTAAGACACACCTATTTATCTGTGCAGGACTGGACTAGAATTTTAAATTTTGAATTTGGTTTTAATGGGGTTTTATTATTTGTATTGCTATTTTTAAATATTCGGCCTTGTGTAATAAGTTTTTTAATTGATGTTTTATTTTGTATTTATATGTATTTTATTTGGCTGTAAACCGCCCTGAGTCCCTAGGGAGATAGGGTGGTATAAAAATGCGAAAAATAAATAAATAAATAAATAAATAAATAAATAAACACTCTTCATATTATACTTTAATGACCTCTGTGACCATATTATAAGTAATTGTGTTCTTTTCGCCGATGATGTTAAACTATTTAACACTACCAACAGTATGGCTACCCTTCAAAAAGACCTTGACTTTGTGTCGGAATGGTCAATAATTTAGCAACTCCAAATCTCAACCAGCAAATGCTCTTTCTTACATATTGGGAAAAAAAATCAGAACACTAAATATAAGCTTGATGGACATGAACTTGTAGATGACCCTCACCCCGTCAAAGACCTTGGCGTTTTCATATCAAATGATCTAAGTGCCAAAGCCCACTGCAACTACATCGCCAAAAAGGCTTTAAGAGTTGTAAACTTAATCTTGCATAGCTTCTTCTCCAGAAAGATTACACTACTAACCAGAGCATACAAAAACATTTGCTAGACCAATTCTCGAATAGAGCTCGCCTGTCTGGAACCCACACCTCATTTTGGACATTAATACAATTGAGCGTGTCCGGAAATATTTTACAAGAAGAGTTCTCCACTCCTCTGATCACAGCAAAATACCTTATGCCACCAGACTTGAAATCCTGGGTTTAGAAAATTTAGAACTCCACCGCCTTCGGCATGACCATAAAATCATCTGCTACAGTGTCCTTCCTGTCGAAGACTACTTCAGCTTCAATCTCAACGATACATGAGCACACAATAGATTTAAACTTAAACTTACAATCTTGATTGTAGAAAATATGACTTCAGTAACAGAGTTGTTAATGCCTGGAATTCACTACCTGACTCTGTGGTCTCTTCCCAAAATCCCCAAAGCTTTAACCAAAGACTATCTACTATTGACCTCACCCCATTCCTAAGAGGTCTGTAAGGGGCGTTGTTCTGTCTCCTTCCCCACTTCAGACCCACGAGCTGGCCTTCAGCCAGTGGATTCACGGCTCTTATCAGTCCTGGCAGAGAAATCACAGCTGCCTGCCAAAGTTCAAACAAATGACTCACTTAGCAAGACTTTCAGCTCTTTTTGAAATGGATCAGCTAAACTTTGCTTCCCGTGGAGTGAGAGCAGTCCCAAAGCTCCTTATATATCCTGTTGGGTGGGGCTCCTGCCCCACCCTTCCTTTTGATGATTTCCTCTCTAATCTTCTGAAGCACGGGTCAAGCCAAGCTTGATTATTATTATCAGCTGGGTCTGAAGGCGTAGCCTGGGGAAGGGAGGAATCAGGGGATGATAGCCTCATTACGTCCTCTGACTGGTCTGGTTCTGGCTCCTGGAGCCGAGCCAAAGAAATTGGTGCTCCTGAGGTAAGCCTTACCAGCCCTTCCCCCTCACTCTCTGAGTCACTTTCAGGCATGGGACCAGGTTCGGGGGCTGGAGTCACAACAGGTGTGCATAAGCGCACCAGCGTGCCTACCGTTCCTGTCCTAATGTTCCACTTGATTGTATCCAATTTGTATGGTTATTTCATGCTTATACTTATATATACTGTTGTGTTTGACAAAATAAATAAATAAATAAAAATAAATAAAGGTTACAGAGTATGTTGCATGGTAGGTCCAGACCTCTGCCTTATCAATCTTATTGGTAAAAACATTCCAAAGCAAGTTGGTACCGGGATATCAACCATAACGTACGCTCACACAGAGAGGGGCTTCTCAGGGTGCCGTCCACCAAGCAATGTCGGCTGGCGGCCCCCAGGGGAAGGTCCTTCTCTGTGGGGGCTCCTACCCTCTGGAACAAACTTCCCCCTGGTTTGCGTCAACTGCCTGACCTTCGGACCTTCCGCCGTGAGCTCAAGACCTATTTATTCATCCGTGCAGGACTGGCTTCGTGATTTTTAAATTTTATAATTTTATATTTTTAGAGAGTTTAATTTTAATAGGATATTGTTTTATATCTCAGCCCATATATAATAAGTTTTTTAATTGTTGTTTTAATTGTATATTGTTCTATTTTTATTATGGCTGTGAACCGCCCTGAGTCCTTCGGGAGAAGGGCAGTATAAAAATCTAATAAATAAATAAATAAATAAAAATAACTCCAGTGGACAGGCATTTCTGAGCATGAAGGCATTTGGTTTAACTTGAAGGGTTATTGTCTCGGATGATTCAGCCTTTCATCCTTCTGAAGTGGGTAAAATGAGGATCCAGATTGTTGGGGCCAATATGCTGACTCAGTAAAACCACTTAGAAAGGGCTCTAAAGCACTGTGAAGTGGTATATAAGCCTAAATTCTATTGCTATCACTATTGCTATTTCTGCCTGTAAAAATTGTATCAGTACTACATCGCAAAACAATTCAACTCTATGCAAGTTGATGCCAGGTTTCTGACATTCCTTCTTTATTCCTTTGTGCAAAACAATAAACAATATCTTAATACATGGCTAGCGAACACTTTATTAATACATTGAATTAAAGGTAAGTAAATGGCTAGATAAATGCTAAATAAATTGAGCCATATTATCAAGGATGAATAGTTCAATAAAGATGCTGACTCAGAGTGACATTTGCAAAACAAAATAAAAACAAATCCCATTGTAGAATGAATTAGGAAAAATATGAAAAACACCCCCCCAAAAATGTCCATAATAATGTTCTTTTACAGATCTGTGATATATGTGATAAATTCAGCTCCTATCCAATTCATTTTAAATATACCCACTATCAGTGAGGAAAGGACAAAAGAGCAATTTCCCTCCTTCCTGAATCCTATACATGGGCAGATATTTTATACATGTGCTCTATGCATGTATTTACATTTAATTTACACCTAGTTCATAAATAACTGTCTGTTCCCAAATGGTGCAAAAATTGGAAGGCCTAAGTTAGATACAACTGCAGTTGTAGCAATAAGAAGAGATATTTTCTAGCCAGACAGACTGGAATGGGTCAGCAATCATCTTATTTATTTATTTATTTATTTATTTTATTTAATTTTTATACCGCCCTTCTCCCGAAGGACTCAGGGCGGTGTACAGGCAAAAGTAAAAACAACACAATATACAGATTAAAATACCATTTAAAAACTTATTAAATTAGCCTGAGATTAAAATTTTCCATACTAAAAACCCCATTTAAAATTAATAAAATTTCCCCCTTAAAACTAATTTAAGCCAGCCCGCTGGATAAAAGATGTGTTTTAGTTCATGACGAAATGTCCGGAGGTCAGGTATTTGACGAAACCCGGGGAAGCTCATTCCAGAGTGGGTGCCCCACAGAGAAGGCCCTTCCTGGGGCCGCCAGCCGGCATTGTTTGGCGGACGGCACCCTGAGAAGTCCCTCTATGGGAGCGTACGGGTCGGTGGGAGGCATGTGGTAGCAGCAGGCGGTCCCGTAAGTACCCAGGTCCTAAGCCATGGAGCGCTTTAAAGGTCATAACCAACACCTTAAAGTGCACTCGGAAAGCCACAGGCAGCCAGTGCAGCCTGCGCAGGATCGGTGTTACATGGGAGCTACGTGTAGCTCCCTCTATAACCCGCGCAGCTGCATTCTGGACTAACTGAAGCCTCCGAGCGCACTTCAAGGGGAGCCCCATGTAGAGAGCATTACAGTAATCCAAGCGAGAGGTAACGAGCGCATGAGTGACCGTGCATAAGGCATCCCGATCAAGGAAGGGGCGCAACTGCCGGACCAGGCGAACCTGGTGGAAGGCCCCCCTGGAGACGGCCGTCAAATGATCTTCAAACGACAGCCGATCGTCCAGGAGGACACCTAAGTTGCGCACCCTATCCTTTGGGGCCAATAACTCACCACCAACAGCCAGCCGCGGCTGCAGCTGACTGAATCGGGGTGCCGGCATCCACAGCCACTCCGTCTTGGAGGGATTAAGCTTGAGCCTGTTTCTCCCCATCCAGACCCGTACGGCTTCCAAACACCGGGACAGCACTTCAACAACTTCATTGGGGTGGTCCGGGTGAAAAGTACAGCTGGGTGTCATCAGCGCATTGCTGGTATCTCACCCCAAACCACTGATGATCTCACCCAACGGTTTCATGTAGATGTTGAACAGAAGGCGAGAGAATCGACCCCTGAGGACCCCACAAGTGAGGCCCTCGCGGTCGACCTCTGCCCCCCTGTCAACACCGTCTGCGACCGGTCAGAGAGATAGGAGGAGAACCACCGATATACGGTGCCTCCCACTCCCAATCCCCCCAACCGGCGCAGCAAGATACCATGGTCGATGGTATCGAACGCCGCTGAGAGGTCAGGAACCTCTCGGGGTCCATCAGGCGCCTGGGACGGAACCACCGTATAGGTTCCGTCTCCCTGCGGTGGTGAATGGCGGTTCGGAAGTCTAGGCGAAGGAGAAAATGATCCGACCATGACATTGGTTCCGTTACTAAATCATCTAATACCAGATCATTTAACCACTGTCCAGAGATATAAAGCAGATCCAGTGTGCTTCCCCCCGTGTGCGTAGGGCCATCATTTACTCGAATCAGGTCCAAGGCCGTCATGGAAGCCAAGAACTCCCGAGCTGCCGTCGATGACGAGCCAGCTGATGGCAGGTTGAAATCCCCCATGACAATAAGTCTGGGGGTCTCAACCGCCACAGCAGCAAGTACCTCCAACAGCTCAGGCAGGGCTGTGGTCACGCAGCAAGGAGCCAGGTACGCGATCACCAAGCCCAACTGATTCCTATAGCCCCACCGCATAAAGGGATTCACAACCGCAATCTGAGGAATAGTGGCCTCCTCGGCTCTAGATCCTCCTTGATAACAACCGCCACCCCCACCCTACCTTGGACCTCGGCTGATGAAATGCTCGAAACCTGGAGGCACATCTCAACCAGGGGACCCTCCTCTGGGCCCAACTAGGTTTCCGTAATGCCCATAAGGTCCATGGACTCCCCTGAATAAGGTCGCAAATCAGAGGAGCCTTATTAACCACGGACCGGCATTACATAACATCAGCCAAGATCCAAGCTCTGAGGATCACGACCACCCGAGGAACGGGTAGGGACAGAGGGGCCGGAGCACGCGATCGCTTTCAGACATCGAACGCGTGCTCCCACAACTCGCACGGCCCCTCCCCCGCCATATCTGCCTCTCCCACTTACCGTACAGATCGAACATCCTCTAAACCTGGAACGCCCTCCCCTGCCTCAGACAAGATGGAATAGTGTCGCGAACTAGCACAGGGCTGGATCCCTCCCGGCGGGTTTTCCCCCACCCGTCGAATCCCTCCCCTTAAAAACCCTTATTTAAAAACGGTTTAAAACCCCACAGATTCTTCTTCCTCGCATGCCACCTCTCCGGGTCCCAAGACCCCTCGTTAAGGCCGGCCATCGATAACCCGGAGGGCCATTCCTGCGAGGCGGGGGAACCTCGCAGTCGGAGGAGGTCAGCGGACGAATATTTCATGCTAAAAGATTAAATAACAGTGGGGAAAAAAAGGTGTTCCCTAGCCACTTGATGTTATCGTAGCCTATGGACAAAGTCAGGACAGTCACAAACCAGGGCCAAATGCCCGGTAAGGGTAATAAATAAGATGGAAGTTTGGCTGATGGATTCCGCCATTCAGTGCTGCCCATAATGGATATAGCAAAAGTTTTTGCCCACTGGTGCCGCCCATAATCAGGTCCAAGGCCGTCCACGGTTGATGCCATCAATAAATAAATAAATACCGGGGACAGGAAAAAAGTTTTCAGCCGCAGATGTCGAATGATGGTATATATAAGAGTCAGCTAGAGTTCTAAAATCCAAAATGTCCAAGCTACCTGTGTCCAATGTCTGTGGTGCCGCTGAAAATAGTCCAGCAAAACAATCCAGCCGCAAGCCGCTGATGATAAGTGCGGACCATAACGCAGCCAGACAGTCCCAGATGTTGCCAATGGAACCATCAGATGGGTGGAATCGTAGAAACCATGCTGCTGAGCCATGCCACTGAAGGATAGAGCGGCGGAACATCCAGCCGCCGATGGACATATGCGGCCGGCAGCAGCAAACCACGATCCAGCCCGGCCATTCCTAGCGAGCGCCGCTCCGCGCCCCTCCAGAATGGCCGGCGCCATCTACCGATTGCCGCTGATGGTATCAGTGCCGCTGCTGCTGGTATCCAAGCCGCTGCTGGTATCACTGCCGCTGGCCAGCCTACCGCACCCCCCAACTGGTCGCTGATGTCCGAGCGACCGCTTCGCCAGCCGGCTCGTTTCCGCGGGCCCGTTTCTGCGGACGCCCAGCCAAAATGGCCGCCGGCAACCGTCCACCGCTCGCCCGCCTCTCCAGCCCCGTTCCCGGCAGCCGAGGGTCTAACAAGACCCAAAGATCTCATTTCGGCTGCCGGAAAGATGTCCTGTGGGGCGGCGGGCCCAGATAGCTTGAAGACACCCCCGAGACATCGCGGCTAGAAAAAACGGCAACCCACCGCCTGCATGATTCTCAGATCGCCGCCATTTCCGCGCATGCGTAGAAGTTGAAAACTCTTATTCAGATCACTGTTGTTTCAGCATCTCAAGATACAAGGTGGCAGAAAAAGTTATACTTAAGTATAACTTTTAAAAAAGTTATACTTAGCAAAGATGATTAGGGGACTGGAGGATAAACATATGAAGAACGGTTGCAGGAACTGTCTAGTTTAATGAAAAGAAGGACTAAGGGAGACATGATAGCAGTGTTCCAATATCTCAGGGGCTGCCACAAAGAAGAAGGAGTCAAGCTATTCTTCAAAGTACATGAAGGTAGGACAAGAAGCAATGGGTGGAAACTAATCAAAGAGAGAAGCAATTTAGAACAAAGGGGAAATTTCCTGACAGAACAATTAATCAGTGGAACAACTTGCCTCCAGAAGATGTGAATGCTCCAACACTGGAAATTTTTAAGATATTTGATAACCATTTGTCTGAAGTGGTGTAGGGTTTCCTGCCTAAGGAGTGGGTTGGACTAGAAGACCTCCAAGATCCCTTCCAACTCTGTTATTCTATTCTATTCTATTCTATTCTATTCTGTTCTATTCTATTCTATTCTATTCTATTCAATTCAATTCTATTAATTTAACAGGAGTAGAATTCAACTTACAGATAGCTTAATTTTTTTCATAAAGTCACATTTGCTCTGAGTTTGGGGAGGGCATTCCCCTCCTCCCAATATGAATTGAAAATTTTATGAGGATTCTGGTGGAAGTCACAATAATATTGACAACATCAGTGAAATCTTTCAGAAGCTCTTACATCCCTTGAAAGCCTGTCCTTTTAAAACTTTGAAAGCCTGTCCTTTGAGAAATATATGGCCTTGAACAAGGAGAAAAATGGGTTATAAGACAGTTCTGACCTTGGATTAAAAAAAAAAGAAACCCAGCCAAAATGCTATTTGGTTTTGCTTTTCAATATATATATTTAAATTTCAAACTTTACTTTGAAAAATCTGTGTCAAATACTGACTTCATTTTGCCTGAAATAGCAGTAAGATTATTTTCTTTTAATATCACCATTATCTTTCAATGCCTTTTAGATAGTGAAATTGTATTCAGTTTTCATTACTGTCTGTTGTAAAACTATTTTCCTTCAAACACCTAGAAATTTAGTCTAATTGTTCTTATGTCCTGAATGGATATACATCCCAAATTACTAACTCACTTACTAAAAAGTGTTTGGTTTAATTTCTTTAATTGGTACTTTACTTGCAATATTATCTACAACATACATATTTTAATGTGCTTTCCTAAAGCAATAGGCTTTGTAAAAATCCATAGCAAAATTCAGTTTTGTTTCTTTTTTGTCCTATCTTTCTCTCGTATACCTATTTTTCATGCATACTCTACACTCACTGAAATACAGATATGTGAATCCAGTTTGACCTTTCAAGAAAGGTTTTATGGTTGTGTTTCAGGGGATACTCCATTTAAGAAAACAACATTTCCCAGGTGAAGGAAGCAAACTTTAAATTAGAGGGAGGGAGGCAGGGAGGAGGGGAGAAAGAGAGGGGAGGAGAGAGAGAAAGAGAATGCAAGGCAGTTGTGTTTGCAGCTGAAGTGCGGCTGAGATGGTGGTGCAATTTTATGCTTAAAATAAAAGTAGCAACCGTAATGGTTTTTCCAATCATGCTTGTCATGATCATTAGGTAGTCACATAACCCACCTGAGTTTATGACCTGTTTGATAGGGTAAAATATGTTTGATAACAAATGCCAATTATTTGCTATGGGCTGGCTTTACCAAAAACCAAAACTGAATACCCGTTTTGGAAAAAAATGTTACAAAACATCCTGTAGTTGCATGATCACGGGACCACTGCAAACAGCCATAAATGTAACCTGGTTGCTGAGTGCCTGAAATGTGGTCATGTGATTAGATGTTGGAACTTTGGAACCAGGTTGTAAGTAGTCTTGGGGAGATCCATTTGAACTTTGAGCAAATGCTAAGTGACTAGTTATATGTCGAAAGCTACCTGTATGGGAAGATAAATTTACAATGGCAAGTTTTTTTTTCCACGTGAGAAATTACTTTAATCTTCATTTTTTTCTACTGGCTCTTTAATTAATTGAATTTTTTTTAAAAAAATTAAAATTTTTAAAATTTTTAAAAAAGACAAATTCCTTGTGTGTCCAATCACACTTGGCCAATAAAAAATTCAATTCAATTCAATTCTATTCTATTCTATTCTATTCTATTCTATTCTATTCTATTCTATTCTATTCTATTCTATTCTAATATAATGCCTTTTTTAATACATGGAAACTTTGGCAGATATGGTGGTAACTCAGCTTCAGCAAGTGAAGAGTGAACATTAGAACATAATGTTCTAATTGGCAGCTAGATTGCCTAGTCAAAGCAGCTGTGTATATTTTAAAAATTTAGTGGGGATTAGCACTTTGTCATTTACCAATTCATCAATCTGAATAACTTCTAGCATAATGTTCAACATAGAATGATGCAACCAAATGATATGATTGTTTGGAAAGTGAAGTGACCTTTTTACCTGAGATGTCATTGTTTGAATGGCTCTATTGGATTTATGCAATAAGCACAAAATACGTAACCCAGAATGAGTCTATGTAGGCCACAAAACCTCACATTTCTCTTAAAAGTGGGATAAAAATAATGTAGATTTCTTTCAGGGTTGTATGAAACTCCAATTATAACTGGAAAGTTGAAATTAAATCATCAGATTAGATATCCTGGTTCAAACTGAGCCAAATAAATTTGGAAAAAGGAGTCAGTCTGAGTCACCCAATTAAACTGAAAATCTAAACTGAATCAATGAATCACATTAGAAATAATCCAGAATCCCAGATACATTATGATCACATTTAACAGGGATGATGACTTGCTTTACCCAGTGGTGGGATTCAGCCAGTTCGCACCACTTTGGGAGAACTGGTTGTTAACTTTCTGAGCAGTTTGGCAAACTGGTTGTTGGAAGAAAACATTAGGGCAGAGAACCGGTTGTTAAACTAATTGAATCCCTCCACTGGCTTTACCCATTGTTGGACAACTATGACCTGTATGACTGAAAATCTCCATAGACATGCTTTCACCATCTTTCTGGCACATAATCTAGCACGCTGCATTAATTCCCATTTAACCCTTGCTTGTTCAACAGCACAAAATCTGAAAACCAGTTCAGATTTAATTTTAGTATCATACAATTAATCCTGCAAGAGCCATTTTGGTTTAGCTGTTAAGGAATCAAGCTAAAAACCAGGAGTCCATGAGTTCTATTCCTGCCTTAGATATAAAGTCAGCTGACCTTGTGCTAGTTACTCTTTCTCAACAAGAGAAAGCAAGCAGTGGCAAACCACTTTGGAAATCTTACCAAAAAAAAACCCTGCAGAGACTGATCCAGGAGCTCACCAAGAGTCACGTTTGACTCAAATACATTTTTTATAAAAACATATACCAAAGGATTAATCCTATAACTAAGTTTGGGATGTAGTAAGAAGCAGGAACAAAATATCCAATGATAGTTAGCAGAACTCTGAAAGGGTGCTTGAAAGTGTTGGATCAGAGTATGGCACTAACAGATTAACAGAGTTGGAAGGGACCTTGTAGGTCATCTATTCCAACCCTCACCCAAGCTGGAGACCCTACACCATTTCTGACAGATGCAGTCCAGTCTCTTCTTGAAAGCTTCAGTGATGAAGCTCCCAAACTTCTGAAGACAAGCTGTTCCACTGGTTGATCGCTCTCACTGTCAGAAAATTACTCTTTATTTCCAGGTTGAATCTCTCCTTGTTCAGTTTCTATCCTTTATTTTAAACTAAGTTTAAATATACTAAGTTTAAATATAAAGAAGATAAAGTTAATCACAACAGGACAACTAACATAGATTTCAAATTGAAACTGAAGACATGTGAAGTGCTATGGTTAGCTACTGTCTTTTAGAATCAGCTATAAAAATAAAGAAATCAGCAGCCAAGAAATGTGCTGCAGTGTAGCACTTGGTAGAATATCAATGAAGACCTTGGAAAATATATTAGAAGCTGGGATATGTCTAAAGCTCAGAATCACACAGGCAATGGTGTTCCCTGTGACAATGTATAGAAGGAAAAATTGGACATTCAAGTAGGATAGAAAGACTACTGTTGCTGACCAACTTTGATGTTGAAGAAGATTCCTGAAAATATCATGGACCACCTTGAAAACAAATAGATCTTCAAGCAGAGCACTCTGGGGTTCTCACTGAAGAGAGAAACAGCCAAATTCAAATTATTATAATTTAGGTAAAGAGGTAAAGAGCTAGTCTCTGGAGAAGGCTACCATGCTAGGAAAGGTAAAAAGAAAGAGAGGATGCTCCAGCAACAGTAGACTCAATTACACTTGCAATGGATAGTTATGAGTCCACTCTTGGAAGACTTGAAGGAACAGGCTGGGAACAGATCCTCTAAAAGGAAAATCTACCTATGTGATTCCTTGAGATGAACAAAATAGTTCAAAATTAAGGCAGAATGGTAAATTAAATATTCTAAAAAAACATTCTAGAAGTATACAATGGCCACCACTTTGGTTCAGAAGGTAGTGATATGAGCAGTAATGAACATGCCTCAGTGTGCATGAATGGCCCTGGTTGCCAGTTTGCTTCAAGATACAATTGAAGGTAACTAATTACTGTCTATAAAGCCATACATACAGTAGCATAGTGTTTTAGTTCTAGAGACATCACATGTTTCTAATAGCAGCTTCTTGACTGACTGCAGGTGTGGTGCGTTTCAGGTCCCTTTGAATAAACAATGCCATCTATAGGGACCCACAAGTATGCCTTTTCTTTCGCAGTGCCTGCCCTTCAGATGAGGTTCCCCTGAATTATGAATTACACCCACACACCCACACCATTCTGCTTTGGTTTAGAAGACTGATCCTTTATGCAAGCGTTTGGTGAAGGAAAATGAGATTTTCTTACTTCATCACACCATCTTTATCTTCTACTGGTTTTATTGCACTTTAATTATGGTGAGCACCCAAAGTCACTGAGAAGTTGGTGGCACAGAAGTTTAATAAATTAAGAGCCACGGTGGCGCAGTTAGAGTGTAGTACTGCAGGCTACTTCTGCTGATTGCTGGCTGCCTGCAATTTGGCATCTCGAGACTCACCTGCTCAAGGTTGACTCAGCCTTCCATCCTTCCGAGGTCAGTAAAATGAGGACCCAGATTGTTGGGGACAATATGCTGACTCTGTAAACTGCGTAGAGAGGGTTGTAAAGCACTGTGATTATACAAGTCTAAGTGCAATTGCTATATGCCTGACTAGGTGGCTCAGTGGCTAAGACACTGAGCTTATTGATCAGAAAAGTTGGCAGCTCGGTGGTTCAAATTCCTAGTACAGGTCTCCTGCTTGAGCAGGGGTTGGACTAGATGACCTCCAAGGTCCCTTCCAACTCTGTTACTGTTACTGATATTATCCCTATCTCAAATCCTAGCAGCAGAGACCAGATTTCAGCAGGTAATTTTCTTGTCAGTGAACCATTTTATTCCTGTTCTTGTTTCAAACATCACAGCTTATATAACTTGTTAGAATAAAGGACAAGATAAACTAAGTGGGGAAAAAAAAGGTGCAAGGTCACAGAAACCATGTGAAAGACTTGACTAGCTGCCTGATGAAAAGCACCTGGGAAACAACCTCCAAAATAAAATTCTGAGATTTGGCAGAAATGTGGATTTCCGCATTAACCAGTGAAACACTTTTAGTCAATTCTGAAAATTGATAATTTATTATCCAAACCCTACTTGTCTCACCTCATTAAATCTAATCACTACCAGACCCTGTTTGTTTTCACTCTTTCACAGCACTTGGATGTTATCCTATTCTCCTTTCTCCCACTACATTAACCACTACAACAGATGGAAGTTTTCAGTCTTGTCTCAGAGACAAGACAAAACCCATAATGCAAATAATTTCTATACAAAAATACAAAATAAATTCAGACCCATGATATGAATGCGTACTACATAAATTTTCAAATGACCATAATTTTAATAGGAATATAGTTCTTCTTGGGATATTTGAAAAGATTGTGACTTGTTATGTCTCACCCATATGCAATGCATTTGGAATGTGCTAAAAGTGGATTAACCTTTTCAGAGGCCTTTCATTCTTTATTCATATACTAGGGCTAGATTAAATAGCAATAGTAAGAGCAGCAACACTTAGATTTAAATGCCACTTCACTGTGCTGTATTGCCCTTTCTAAGTGGTTACAGAGTCAGTGTATTGCCCCCAACAACTTGGGTCTTCATTTTATCAATCTTGGAAAGATGGAAGCAGGGGTGGGCTTCAGATCCTTTAGCAATGGGTTTGCTGTCCTGTTGCTGGGTGGGCAAAGCCATGGTGGACGTGGTCTAGTTGGCTGCCTACATCATGGCAGGGGTGGGGGGCGTTTTTCATCCTCCCCAGGCTCTGGAGGTTTTCTTCGAGCCTCTGGGAGGGAGAAAAATGCTTCCCCTGGGCTTTGGAGGCCAGAAACAGGCCTCCTCTGGACTTCTGGGAGATGCATTTTTTGCCCTCCCAGACCCCCCATGCGGCCCCTGCACTTACCTGGAATGATGAACAGGCTCATGGAGACTCCTGGGAGGGGCAGGGTAGAGTGGGTATGGCCAGCCAGGGGTGGGATTTGTGGGTTTGCCGAATCCTAGAGATCCTTGGCTAGAGGATCGCCTGAATCCTAACCGCCAGGAAGTCCACTCCTGGATGGAAGGCTGAGTCAACCTTGAGCCGGTCAAGATCAAACTTGTGACAGTGGGCAGAGTCACCTGCAATACTACATTCTAACCACTGACCTACCATAACTCCTGAATAGTCATTGAAGCAGAAGATATCTTCAAAGCAAGAAGTGTTCTTTGCAATGTGGAATACAGGAGCACATATAAAGGAGAATATTTGTAGACCAGAATTGAAATGAAGGGTCCTTGGTGGATGTTTCATTACCCAAACTAGGTAACACATAGGTAACTAGATAACAGCATTGATGCTGTTACCAAGTTTGGATAATGCAGAAAAACATCCAAGCTCAGAAAACACCAAGGAGCCCTCAGGAACACTTTTGTTCCCAATACCTTTTCTTTTTTTCTTCTTTTTCTTTTCTTTTCTTTCTTTCTTTCTTTCTTTCTTTCTTTCTTTCTTTCTTTCTTTCTTTCTTTCTTTCCTTTTCTTTTTTCTTTTCTTTTCTTTTTCTTGTTAGAGAAAAGAAAGTTCCCTCAAGATAAATTCTAACTCATTAATGTCCTCTTAAATTGTCTTGCCTATGGAATTCATACCTGATTACTAGCCACTAATCTTATCTATGATTTTTGGTAGAAAATGCAAAGACTTTCAAAAAAATGCTTGATCAATGGGTTGGCAGCCTCTGTATTTAGCAAAATCCCTTCTCACTGTGGATGGCTAGTAGTTTTTATTTTATTTATTTTTTATTTATTTTATTAAAATTTTATACCGCCCTTCTCCCGAAGGTTTTCCATTCATTGTCTTTGATGTGGGAACTGGCAAATGAAAATATCTCTTAGTTCTCCATGTTTTAGTAATAATATTCTTCTACTTGATAAGTAGAAGATATACTTCTTGAACAGATATCAATATCAAAGGCAATTATCAACATAACCAAATTCAAAGATACTGCATCAGCGGTGGGTTTCAAATTTTTTTACTATCAATTCTGTGGGCATTGCTTGTTTGGTGGGCATGGGTTGGTGGGCATGTGACTCAGTGGGCGTGGCCAACTTGATGTTATTCACAGCTACGGCCACTCAGTCACATGACCACTCCACCTAGCCATGCCCACAGAAAAAGGTAGGAAATTTTTTTGAATTTCTACCTATCTACTTATTTTCTGCCCAGGCCTGGCCTAATCTATCAAAGCCTCCTCCTGCATGCCACCCTGTCCTCCCTTCATCAATCACACATGTCACCCCATTTTCCCTCCTTAAGCAGCCCCGGCCCTAGTCCTGCTTCCTGACCCACCACCGCCTCTTTCTTTGGGCTGCTTACCTTCCTCCCATGGTGCCTGGTCCGGAGTCCAGAAACAAGCTGACCTCCAGTAGTTTTCAGCAGCCTTCAGCCAGCTGCAAATGCCAGGAAGTGGCTCTCAAAAAGGCAGCGGCTGGGAGGCTTCTCACAGTCGCATCAAAAAAGAAAAAGCCTCCCAGCTGCCGTTGAAAACTATCAGAGGTTGCAAAAAAGCCGCTGCCGTCACCACCCTCTTCTTTGCACCTACTGCACATGCGCATCCCATTGCCTGCTGTATCAGACTCAGACTGACAGAGAAGACAATGGAATGTGACAGCAGTGGCTTTTTTGGTGACCTCTGGTAGCTTTTGGCAGCTGGGAAGCCTTTTCTTTTTCAATGCTGCCGCCTCTTTGAAAGCTGCTTCCCAACAGTCGTGCGGGTGGGCAGGGCAAGTGAGCAGCAACCAGGCTACTAGTTCGGGGGTGTGGCCAGCCAGCAGTCACTAACGGTTTAGCAACCCAAGCCAAATTACCACTACCGGTTCACCCGAACTGGTGCAACCCGGTAGAAACCCACCACTGTACTGCATATATAGATTTTTTAAGATCTGCATGGTTTAAAATGCAAATATTCTAGAAAGTTCTTTCCTTGATAATTCTTGAGCTGCTCCTTAAGTATTCAAAAACCACACAGTTAGTATACAACTTTGTTAGTTGTCAGGATGATATATAAATTTTAGCCTTAGGGAACTCTTTTGCTGTTCCCGGGCTGTTTTATTTATTAATGCTTCTTTGAGTTTTGATGTGTTATTCTATGCTATTGTATATGTGAGTGAAATCTAAGAAGCAGTTGAGTAAAGATATATAGTCCCTTTAAAGAAAAGCAATAAAAGGAATGTAGAAAACACATCCAACAACAATATGCTTGTAGCTTATCAGTTCTCAAATATTATGGCAATATTTAATGAAAGTTGGAGAAATCTGTCTATTGGAGGTCTAAAATAAATGAATCAATGCCCAAATTCATTGCAAAACCTACACTGGATATGTAGTATTAATAAGAGTAAATCAATACCTTCTGTGTTCTCCATTAAAGTAAATCTGGAATCATAGTCATGAATGAAAATGCTGGATATGAATATAAACATTTAAGATATTAATTAATGCAAAACAAATTGCATTATATCAAGTTGTATTATTTCAATTGTTAAGAGTGTATGAGTGATTTCATTGGTTATATAATTCCCATCACCCTCATATGTCAATATTTGGGCATTAATTATTAGAGTGTGTAATTTAGTCCCATGTGACATGTTGCTAATTAAGAACTTAAACATTCTCTAGTAGTTTAATATTCCAGTCTGAAATTAAACATGCTGGTCGTGTTTAATTATGATTTAATTTTGTTAATGTCAATAAAAAATATCAGAGATATATTTGGTCCAGTGCTTATGATTAGTATAAAACAGAAAAGAAGAAAATAAACAGAGAAACATTTTAGATGCATGCATTGAAAAAAGCAAAAGGGAATTAGTCTCCATTTTATATTTATTACTTCAAATTCATCTGGTTGAAGTTTGTGAAAATGTTATTTATTGATTTATTTAATCATAGTTGTATAGTCCTCTGAGAGAAATGGAATTATTCCTGTAAAGAATATAGCCTAAGCGACTCCATATTTACCTTTCATATAACCTAACCTAACCCTGAGCTATTTACTTAGAAAGAGGAAGTATGTATGATGCCTTTTCTGAGGAAATAATGCCAGACACTTAAGTTAGAACATTCTGAGTTGGGTCTGGCTGACCCAAGCTAAATTAGAAGAAGGAAGGACGATACCCTGTTCCAATTAATTGTTTTACTTAAGGACACATTGAAAGGGTATTTCTTATGAGGGAAATGCCCCTCTAAGGGGAAATTCTAAATTGGGAAAAATGTTGCTGAGAAAGCCAAAATGTTACGTAACATCTGAAAAATAATAAGTTTTGATTGTTTTGCTGATTGCTTGAAAATGTATTTAGACCATGTATTCAGAGCTGTAAGAGGTTCTCTCTCCTTCATGCTTTTTACTTGTTCATAGTCTCTGTTTTACTTTTTATGAAGTTTGCTGGTTTTTTTAAAATCTCACATCACCCAATTCACTGACTATCTAAAAATGATCAAAACCATTAAAACAACTAATTTAGATTAATATTGAAAAAAATAAATAAAAGCAAATAGGCAGAAAGAAACTGTAAACAAGAAAGAAAGAAATATACTTAATCACTTTGTATTATAGTACCCTGTTTCCCTGAAAATTTAAACTTAATGTAAACCGCTCTAATCTAGATTGCAGAAAATATGACTTCTGCAACAGAATCATCAGTGCTTGGAATACTTTACCTGACTCTGTGGTCTCTTCCCATAATCCTAAAAGCTTTAACCAAAAACTTTCTACTATTGACCTCACCCCATTCCTAAGAGGACCATAAGGGGCGTGCATAAGCGCACAAACGTGCCTACCGTTCCTGTCCTATTGTTTTTCTTTTCTTCTTCCTATATATGTTTATATGTGTATATATTATATAATCTTTTTGTATGACGTTGTGACAAAATAAATAAAATAAATAAATAAAAATAAGACCCAGCCGAAAAATAAGTCCTAGCATGATTTTTCAGGATGCTCATAAGCCCTACCCCAAAATAAGCCCCAGTTAAGACTGTCAGCCAGATGGATGCATTTAGTACCGTATTTCCCCAAAAACAAGACCTAATCAGGAAATAAACCCTAATACGTCTCTTGGAGCAAAAATTAATATAAGACCCGGACTTATTTTTGGGGAAACATGGTATTTTGTGGCAAACAACACCTATTCTCCTGTTAATATACATTAATACATAGTAACCTTATAAAATTGCTGTGAGAAACATCATTGGCCCTTAATATGGCTATGACTGCCTTTTAACTTAGGACCAGCCTTTAATTCATTTGTAGTAGCATGAAAACAAACGTGCTCCATTCAGCACAAACAATTAATCCTGCACTAGGATATAACTATTTTCTTCTCATTAAATGAATGTCTATATACATAAATGAATTTAAGAGGATTAGATTACGGAGACTGTTTTTTGTTGATCTAATAATATCCTCTCTGTTGTGTGACTGGTGTTCCTAGCAGAGCTGTTCTTTATCCCGAAAGCTTCTCTGCAATTTCTCTTCATTTCAAATCTGAGTTGTTTTTGTTTGTTTTAATCAGTATTAGTCTAGGGTTGCTATGGAGTACAACACTCCTCTGGGCAAGTTGAAACTTTTTGGGCAATTCACTTAAACTAATGTTGACATACCATCAAGGAAAATCTCTTAGGGATAGGTATGGTGCATGGTTCATGAAATTTTTTTCCAAAGAGAACTTATAAATTACTATGTCTTTGAAAATTCTAATTTTCTATACCAGATATCCTTCAAATGTGTGCAATACCTTTTCAGCCAAGATGGTTATTGCTGACAATTCAGGAAGTTAAAATCCACACATCTGAAAGGCACCAAGGTTGAAGGAATGCTATTCTACTGCCTGCAGACCTGCCAGAGATAGTGAAGAAGGTCACCATATAAACCAAAGGCAGAAAGTCATTTGAAGGAGCCTATTCTGTTTCAGAGGTGTGATTTAGGCTTCCTGTTTTCCTTGTGAATTTGAGAAGAATTTATGTAGTTTGAGTAATAAGCCACCAGTTGAGCTCTGAGAAAATTCAGTGACTTTTGACAAGTCACTATGTGTTATCCCAATCTATCTAAGAGAATAGTGTTGAAATGAAATGAGATGTATGAAAACCATATTTACCATATATATATGGTAAATTTAAAACACAAAATAGAAATAAATTACATACCAATGTATATTTGTAGGTGCATACGTGTGTGTAGATACACTGAAATAGAAAATTAGATATTTGGTGTTGTTGTTTTTTTTGCAGCATCTGGACTACAAATGATTACAGATTTAACAGATTAACAGAGTTGGAAGGGACCTTGTAGGTCATCTAGTCCAACCCCCCCATACTCCAGCAGGAAACCCTACACCATTTCTGACATTTCTTAATACCTACCAAGCCAGAACTTTTTTGTAACTATGAGCTGCAGTGGTTTAATAATAATATAATAATATAACAACAGAGTTGGAAGGGACCTTGGAGGCCTTCTAGTCCAACCCCCTGCCCAGGCAGGAAACCCTACACATCTCAGTCAGATGGTTATCCAACATTTTCTTAAAAATTTCCAGTGTTGGAGCACTGGAAATTTTTGGTTTATATGACAATGGTAGGTAGGGTTATCCAATTCCCACATGAGTGTTCCAAACATGTACACTCTAATTGGATTGTTTATTTTTAAACCACATGGAAACTATTTTAGGAATTCCATGAAAACATTTGGCAAACCTGCCATCAAAATTTAGTCATAAAAAAGACACTATGGAAATCACATGCAGCTCTGGAATTTCAGGATAAATAATTAAAAGCTATTCCTTTTTTTCCCCCCTTTATAAAAAGGGTTCTAGTTCTTGAGGTTCATAAAATATTCAATCTAGAAATTGTATGTGTTAAATTATATGTTTTATAAAAGGAAATATAGGAGAATTGGGAACTCAGATTCAAGTTCGGCTTTAACTATAA
Source organism: Ahaetulla prasina (assembly GCF_028640845.1). Taxonomy (NCBI): domain Eukaryota; kingdom Metazoa; phylum Chordata; class Lepidosauria; order Squamata; family Colubridae; genus Ahaetulla; species Ahaetulla prasina. The sequence goes on from NC_080544.1 coordinate 91,011,628, forward strand.
AAACATAATTGAGTGATTTTGGGCTGGCTTAAATCATCTTAATTAGACCTTAGCATGTGGTCCTGATTCTTTATACATGACCATTCAATGTCAACGTTATTCCCATATAATTCCACTTTATTTTCCTCCTTTTTCATTTAAATATCTAAAATAAGCTGGAAAATCCATTTTACTATTTTCAGATTTTTCTCTTCCCCTCATGTATTGGTTACAATTACTTAATTTAGTACAATTGCTTCTGATGCATTGTTTAATATAACTATCTTGTACATTCCATTCTTTGCAATTTCAGAGCATTTTACAGGTTGCACCATTTCATTAGCATTAAAATCCAAAAGAAATGAAGACGGCAATCACTTAACTTTTATGTGCTTCCTGCCTTCTGCAATTAAGTGTGTCAGAGTTTCTTGCAAAAAGTAAATCCAGAAAGCACACATAGGCAGACTGATGCAGCAGGATTGATTTAAGTAAGAAACTTCTTTATATACAAGAATATATATACATACCAACAGCAGAGAACAGTTTCATTTCAGCAGAGCAGACTAGTTCACACTCTGGTTTCAGTTTCTCTGCACGGACTCAGAAGCTGCAGACTAAGACATGCCCTGCCTCCAGTCTGTCTCCGCTCTCAATTGGCCTGCATTGGCTGACTTAGGTGCTATGCCTATTCATTGGCTGATCTATTCCAGTTTATGAATATTCACATTCTGACAAAGTGTTATTTATATGATAATACCAAAGGTTGTATTAATTATCCAAAGAACTGCTAGTTTTCTGAAAGAAAACAGAAAGCCAGTAGACAAGGCAGAAAGGAAGAAGAGGAGAAGAAATTAAAAGCTACATAAGATGGAGAAAAGGAAAAATTATCATGAAGACAGTTCTGGTTTGCAATTATCCTCTAGCTCAGATGAATAGTCAAGAATTGGGGAATTCCTTCTACAACAACCCCCCACCCAAAGTAAAATGATTACTTTTACCTCACTTTCCAACAGATTTGTGGCACTTAAATGGAACTTTCAAAGAGAAATAGAAAAGTAGAAGTTCTCAGATTTCTTGGCTAGTTGAAAGGATGGTCTGATTGAGGGGATCTACATCCCTCCCAGTCTCCCCATCTGATTCTGTCTAACTCCTCTCATAAATAAACTACAGCACAACACAAACCCAAGACCCGATTGGGAAAAGAAAAGGGAAAAGGATGATTCAACCCAATGAGCTGCTAAGCTTCAGTTTTTGAGCAGTTAGCTTCTACTAATAAAAACTGGGAGTCACCAAAGAGTCGCTTTGAAGCTTTTGTTTGTGAGCATGCTAAAAGATGAGCTAAAAGCTCATTAGATAGATTGGGATAAGCAACTGTGTCTGGGAAAGAGACAGCAACCTCAGACTAATAAAACTTGTAGCAGGGTCCAAGCTGAAATTTCCAAAATATTCTGTATCTATCAGAAACTTTATTACAGTTATCAATGAACAACCCAAACTTCAGCTGCCAATCACAATCTTAATTTACTTGCGAGCCAATAGGTGGATCTATAAGCAGCTAAGTGCCTGCTTAGTCAGTTTGAAAGCAAACAAATATTGCTAACATTTAAACAAGCTACTATATCTCATTATAATTGCTTTTTTACTTCATAGAAGAAAGTGGAATGTAAGCATGTAAGAATATTTCTGAAGTGTTAAGCTATATATTCATAAACAGATACATACAATCAATATGTGCATGGACAGTGACTTTAGTCTCAGTAGCTCTCTTCCATTTTTTTTCCATTAAAAATGAGGTAAAGATCAGAATTGTTTCATTTATTTATTACAAAATATGTGTGGCAGATGCACACCAAGTGTAGTTCTGCACAGATCAAAATCATATTTTGCACATCTTCAAAAGGTGTGATGAGTTTGCAGCTCAAAAATGTATTAAAATATGCTCGGAGATGTGTGTTTTGAAAGAAAAAAAATCATTTAAAATGTGTGATTTAGTTAAAGATTTAATTTTTTAAAAAATACTGAAAATCAATACAAATGGAATGTTTCTATGGATAAACACATGCAGAAAGAACCTTTACCAGAAATAGTCTGCTCTGTGTTTATTTTTTTGCTCATCTTGAATGAATCATAAATAATATAATGTTTCTACACCCACCCAAAAGAACCTAGGGAACTAGATCTTATAGATGGTACATCCATGCTAAAATAAAATAATTAGGAAAACAAGGTGAAAATCAATGAAGGAAAGGAAGTACGAACAGTTATAAATACACAAAAGTTTAAAAACATGAAAATGATACAAGCTTAATAAGTGATATTCTCATTTAGGAATCCATGGAATTGATTTTAGTAGCGAATTGATATTAACGCCAGTGATCAATATAGTTCATCCAATATACATTTTTAATGTTTGGGTATTTTTTAAATGTTAAAAGAGAAGTTATTTTATCATACCTTCCATCAACCGGCTATTGCAACATCTGTAGAAAATTTAAATGAGGATTCCCCTAAATCAAGGATGTCAAACTCAAGGCCCAAGGCGTGAATCTGGGCCTTGAGATCTGGCTTGCAGGGTCGGCCTGGAAACAGCAAAGAACCGGTCTGTAGTGCCTTTGCCAGCAAAAACATTTTCGCTGGCAGAGGGTTGCAGGATGCCATTACGGCTGAAAATTGGGCACGGGCAGTGGTGGGATTCAGCCAGTTTACACCACTTTGGGAGAACCGGTTGTTAATTTTCTCAGCTGTTTGGCAAACAGGTTGTTGGAAGGAATCATTAGGGCAGAGAACCGGTTGTTAAATTACTTGAATCCCACCACTGGGCACGGGGTGTGTATGTGCAGCCTCCCAAGAGCCATTTTCACTGGCAGAGGGCTATCAAAACAAACTAAAAACAAAACGAAGGAGAAATGTTTCCCCTTTTGCATTTGAGCATGCAAGAAAGGACAGGAAAGGAGAAAGGGAACAAGAAAAGAAAAAGAAAAAGAAAGAAAGATGGGAAGAGAGTAAGAAGGAAAAAAAGAAAAGGAAGACAATTTAGAATAGAATAATAGAGTTGGAAGGGACCTTGGAGGTCTTCTAGTCCAACCCCCTGCTTAGGCAGGATACCCTATACCACTTCAGACAAATGGTTATCCAATCTCTTCTTAAAAACTTCCAGTGTTGGAGCATTCACATCTTCTGGAGGCAAGTTGTTCCACTGATTAATTGTTCTAACTGTCAGGAAACAGTTCTAAGTTGCTTCTCTCCTTGATTAGTTTCTACTCATTGCTTCTTGTCCTATATTTAATAATATTATTCCAAGAGGTCAATACCAAGTATCCACAAATGATGTTGCTTCAGATATATTCAAATGTACTCAAAACACGTGATTAAATAGTCCAATTGGATAAACTGTCTTTTCTCACAGACATTAAATCAAACAGATGTGTGAATCTGTCATTAAAATATAGTCTTTCCATTGTTATCAGATTGTGTTACTTTTATTGTTCTTTATCACTATTAACTATTTTAAATCTGTAAGACAGCCAAAGTCATTGGTGAGTGTGTGGCTTTAGAAATTAAAATTCTAAATCAACAAAAGTTATTAGAGACAAAAGAAAATATAGGTCATGGTTTATTGCACTGATTGCTATTCTGTTTTAGATTCCTACATCTATTAATTTTTGTATAATAAAAGATGATGTTCTTTCAATTTGCCTTCTGCCATTTTAAAAGATGTATTAAGTACATAAAATTATTATACTTGGGGAAAACTTTTGTTCAGAGACCCGAACTGATCAAAAGAAATCACTGTTTTCCTCCTCCAATCAAGGAATTAACAATGCTATTTGATGCAGGGCAAAAATACAACTGTGAATAAGCATAAATAATTACCAAAATTCTAATGCCTGAGGCTATTTCATAAACAAGTTTGAAAATCTGGCTTTTAAAGCATGACACATTTTATATTTCAATTTTTAGATTTCAGTCTAATTTTACAAGTTTTAGATAAATAGGGATATTGATATAGATAGATTTAAGTCTATTAGCTGAAAAATAGCATGCTGTAGTAGAGGCAACGTGGTGGCTCAGGGACTTGGACGTTGAGCTTGTCGTTCGAAAGGTCGGCAGCTCAGCGGTTCAAATCCCTAGTGCTGCTGTGTAACGGAGTGAGCTCTCGTTACTTGTCCCAGCTTCTGCCAACCCAGCAGTTTCGAAAGCTCGTAAAAATGCAAGTAGAAAAAATAGGGAACACCTTTGGTGGGAAGGTAACAGTGTTCCGTGTGCCTTTGGCATTGAGTCATGCCGGCCACATGACCACAGAGATGTCTTTGGCGAGTGCTAGCTCTTCGACTTTGAAACGGAGATGAGCACCGCCCCTAGAGTCGGCAATGACTAGCACGTAGGTGCGAGGGGAACCTTTACCTTTACCTTTAGTAGAGGCAAAGCAAAGAATTAATAAAGGAGGGATCACATAATGAGTTTAATCCAAAGGCTTCTTTGAGATTTCCAAAGCAGATTTAGTTAACGTGTGTTTCCCAAATTACTTGGCCGTTGATGTCAAATCTGGTTTTTTTCCCCTAGTGGCATAGATAAACATCAAACTATATTTAATAAATACAAATAATATCCTCAAAGATTATTTTCAAAAAATTTACCTTATTCTTGTATTAGTTGTTCTATCACAGCATCAGTAATAGGTGACAGTCCTGATATAGTATTTAAATCAGATGATGAACCAACCACCGCAAAAGATGGATCATATTCAGCTTCTATCATCTGTTGCACCACATAGTTCAGGAAATGGAATCCACTGTCTGACTGGCAACTTCAACTCTTGTTCTATAATCATCCAGTTCCTTGCCTAATAAATATGATGGAAAGTCCAAGACATTTACAGGCTTCATTAGTTAATAGAATTCCATATCATTTTGAGATCAGGAGTTTAAGGAAAATGTTGCTCCTGAATAGAATGTATCATTGGTCTTCATAACCGAAGAGCTGCAAAATGAGCAACAGAAGTATCTACATATGCAAAATTATACTAATCTCATTGCCAGAGTGAAAAATATCTTTGAAGACCCCCACCAAATGTGTACAATTGATTGTGAGATCTGATGCTTATGACAAGGTAGGCATACATGGTTGATTTTTATTTTTAACTTTTTGCTTGGAATGTGAATTGGAATAACTAGCTTTGGTCAACCACTTTAAGGAGGGAAGGAACAAAGAATATATTATGCATAATGTGTTGGACAAAACTTCTGTTGGTTCATTGGATAATTTGTTGATTTATTCTGAAGATACAGCAATCAGGTATACAAGGGAAACTATACCAATGTAAGGAACAGGGAAATACTACAACTCTCTTCATTTGAAAACTTTCTGTCTGCAGATTTTAGCTTTCAAAATTCCCCAACAATCTGAAATAGAAGCTTCTCAATCCCACTCCTTCATTCTATATCATATCTATTGATCTATCATTACATTTTTATATCGCATATCTTCTAAGTCATCCAGGTCATTGTTGTCCCAAAGGTGCTTTTTCAAGAGGCAACTGGACTTCCTTGTTTTTCTTTGAAGAAGTTTTGCTTCTCACCTATACTTCGTGGATGATCTGGATGACTGAGACTCTCCAAAGACATATCTCACCTACAGTAAGTGCCTCTGGATAGCTTACAATAAATACCTTGGAGCTACAAAGCAGTATTTCTTCATCTTGTTATTGTTAGTCTTGGTCCAGAAGTTTCTTGAGGTTCACAAAGGCAAATGAACTAATTACTGATCAAGTAAAACACACATTTGCATTGGTAGTGTTCTCTATAATCATAGTCCATTGCTTTTAAGCATAAATTGCAACTGCTGGGAAGAAGTCAACCTTATAAGGATCACAGCACATTGGATGGGTAGCTTAATCTTCCTTCTATGCTGTGATCCTGAGCAAATTTTTCCTCAATAGCTGAAGCCATTTGCACTGATAGAAAAACTTTTATAAAGTCATTTGTTTCTTAATCTAAAGAGCAATCACTAAGAAAGGGTTCAAAGACAAAGGACAGGTGGAAAGAGTAATTTCCCACTTCCTACATGTTTCAATTCCTCTTCCAGCAAAAGCTATTTACACTTTTAAAAAGTGCAAGCATACCTTACATGTTACTGTTGTGTTCTTCTATAGAGAAAGCACTTCTAGAAGAAATAATACGGTATGTTAATTATCAAATTGTAAATAGAATAAAATGTTTTTTTTTATTGGCCAAGTGTGATTGGACACACAAGGAATTTGTCTTGGTGCATATACTCTCAGTGTACATAAAAGAAAAGATACCTTCATCAAGGTACAACACTTACAACACTAAATGATAGTCATAGGATACAATTAAGCAATCAGGAAACAATCAATTACAGTATAAATGGTAAGGATACAAGCAACAAAGTTATAGTCATAAGTGGAAGGAGATGGGTGATGGGAATGATGAGAAGATTAATAGTAGTGCAGATTTAGTAAACAGTTTGACAGTGTTGAGAGAATTATTTGTTTAGCAGAGTGATGGCGTACGGGGGAAAACCTGTCCTTTTGCCTAGTTGTTCTGGTGTGCAGTGCTCTATAGCATCGTTTTGAGGGTAGGAGTTGAAACAGTCTATGACCAGGATGTGAGGGATCTTAAATGTTACACAGTGACATTAAGATGGATCCATCCCAAAGTGGCTTAAGTCAAATAATACTGTAGGTATATAAGCCTAGAATACTTGACTCTTGTGAAACTAGAAGGGCATAAAATTTTGTTGTCTTGTTTCTTTTCTAATATTCCCTCCTTTAGACAGGCAAATATTTTGAAGGTAAACCAGAGGAAAGAGTGTAATATTTGTAGCAATAAAGAAGTTGAATTACAAATAATTTTTCAGTGTCTTTTTCTCAGTTATTCCATTATGTCTGAGAGACAGCTTTAAATATTCAAACAGGTCACACCTGAATAGTCTCATGCAAGTAAACAAATTATATTTTCCAAATATACTGTGCAGGTGCTGCACACCAGTAGACTGAAGTGATTGTTTTATTCATGTGAATTTTTCTTTTGTACAGTTCTCTTTCTACACGAAACTCTCGTGAGGTAGCCTTCTTCTTTGTTACTCGTTTCCTTCCGAAGAGGTCCAGGTTTGCAGATGATTCAGCTGATGTATGTCATGGTCCACTATAACATCCATTTTTGGTATTCTACAGGTAACTTGCTTTTTAACCTCTTTTCCTTTGCTGAATGATAAGTCCCCAAGTAATATATTCTTTCTTCCGAAGTTCTCTTTAATATTAACAGAAAAACAGAGTTGGAAGAGAACTTGGGGGTTTTCTAATCCAACCCCCAGCTCAAGCAGGACACCCTATACCATTCCAGACAAGTTAAAACTTAAAAGTTTCAATGTTAGAGCATCCATAACTTCTGAAACCAAGCTGTTCCACTGGTTAATTGGTCTTACTACTAGGAAATTTATCCTTAGTTCTCGCTTCATTCCCTCCTTGATTAGTTTCCATCCATTTTTTCCTGCCTTGCTTTGGAAACACCTCTTCTTTGTGGCAGATCCTTAAATATTGGCATCCTGCTGTATAGCCATGAGGTAGATGTATAACCTTGAGGTAATGGCAGTTAAAAAATAAAAAGGAAAACAAAAGTTGTTCCAATTATATTAAGAAAATAAAAGGCATTGAGAACTGTCATCTATTCAAGGTAGATTCTAGATAAAAAATATTCTTCATGGCCTAATAATCTCTCTCCAAGAAGCTAATTTCTTTGTCTTCCTCATCTTATTCCACAATAAAAAAGATAATATGGCAAATTCACCATGACCTCCATATGAACTTGATACATGGATAAAAATGCCAAATCCAACCTAAACATCTGGCTGACTATGTGACCAACCATAATACATTAAGTTGCATAATTTGCTTTGAACCTTTTTTTTTCAAAAGTGAATTGAATTTTGTTGAGATTCTTTTTTAAAATAAATGAAATAAACCCAAAGGTGCTTCAAGAGGCAAGAGGACTTTCTAGCTTTTCTTCAGAGATGTTTTGCTTCTCATCCAAGAAGCTTCTTCAGCTCTAAACATCGGGCTGACTATGTGACCAACAATAATATATTAACTGTATATGTCACCCAACTCACAGCATGTTAAAACATAGAACAATACAAAAACATGAAAGCACAAAACAATACAAGATAAAGGGATAATAATTAAATCATCTGGTGGGGTAAACCCAAAGTTACTTAGTACTAATCAGATATTTTAATTTTTATTCCTTAATTAAAAGTTTAATAAATAAATTAATCAAATAAATTAATTAATTAAAATAAATCAATTAATCAATTAATAAACTAAGGAAAGTGTTAAGTTCGGGCAATGAAGAGGCAGGAGATGATACAAGTGACAACAGCTCTTTGGTTTATTGTGATCCCAGCAAAAGCCAACAGGCAAAAACCCCTCTTTAAATAGTATTTTGGCTGAGGCATCAGCCAATCAGCAACGTGCATTTTCCCGCCCAAATTTCCCTCCTAAAATTCAAATAAATTACAGAAAGAACCAACCTAGAACTAAGGAGAAATTCCTTGACAATTAGAACAATTAATCTGTGGAACAAGTTGCCTCCAGAAGTTGTGGGTGCCGCAACACTGGACATTTTTAAGAAGAGATGGTACATCCATTTGTCTGAAATGGTATAGCAGGGGGGTTGGAGTAGAAGACCTCCAAAGTCCCTTCCAACTCTGTTCTAAATGATTATTATCAATTTATACATTAATACTATTTGCATATCCTATATAAATTTAACACAAAATAGTTTGTCATGAAAGTGACTGCCTGTGAGGGCTCTTGGATTGGGGCTGAAAGGCAAACGTGGTCTACCCATATTTGGATAGACCAGGTTGCTTTGATAGAAAAAAAAAATCTTAATATATCTATCAGTGGATAAGATGCTGATTGAAAAATCGGCAGTTCAGAGGTTCAAATCCCTAGTGCCGTGTTACAGGGTGAGCTCCTGTTACTTGTCCCAGCTTCTGCCAACCTAGCAGTTTGAAAGCATGTAAAAAATGCAGTAGAAAAATAGGGACCACCTTTGGTGGGAAGGTAACAACATTCTGTGTGCTTTTGGCATTTAGTCATGCTGGCCACATGACCATGGAGATGTCTTCGGACAGTGCTGGCTCTTCGACTAGCAGTTTGTGTGTGTTTTCTTCTGGTAGATGGTATGTCCTAGGGAGCCATTGGGTTTCCTGTAGACTAAGACATCCAGGAAGGGAAGTTGGTTGTTAATTTCTGTTTCCATGGTGAACTGTATTTTGGGGTGTAGGCTATTGAGGTGTGTGAGGAAGTTGTCAAGTTTTTCTTTCCCGTGTGGCCAGATTATGAAGGTGTCGTCTACGTATCTGAGCCAGAGTTTGGGTTTGCGATCAGATTTTTCTAGAGCTTGGGTTTCAAAGTGTTCCATGTAGAGGTTGGCAATATAGTACATACACATACACAGTGGTGGGATTCAGCCAGTTCACATCTATTCGGGAGAACCGGTTGTTAACTTTCTAAGCAGTTCGGAGAACCCGAAAGAAATCTTCTTCTTTTTTTTCACTTTACAGGGTTAATCCTGTAATGAAGGCAGGAAGGAAACATTAGCCTAATCTTTATTGCCCTGCTTACAGAAATTACCTCTCTGGTTAACCCTTATTACATTGTAACAGCTAAGGTGAACGCCCATCAACATGAGTTGGCCATGCCCACATGGTCACATGACCACTGAGCCACACCTACCCAGCTAGTCATTAGGGCAGAGAACTGGTTGTTAAATTATTTGAATCCCACCACTGCATATACATATATTATTCTCTTAGGCATGGCACCACCTTATGCTTTGAAAAGGAAAGACAATGTATGATATGTGACTTTCCACTATATGTTGCTTTGACAGCTTTAGAAAGCCATTAAAGAAGTAGACCTTAACACCACTTTAGGGATTTCAGTAGCTTGATTGCATTTAAGATTCTTTAGAAACAGGCTTTCTCCTATTTCCAGGGATAATTGTTGCCTGTCTTCAGTGTTACTCTTCATTTTCCTGCAAGGGCAACTCGGGTTTATCATTATTGTTGTCTTCCAAGTAATGCCTATGGGATAAATTAGTCAGAGCCATCAAAGTAATGTATTTTGATCCAGGTTTCATAATGACTAAACTGTCAGCCAAGCTGATAAAATAAACTGGACATGTTTCTGTTTGACCCTCAGTTACCAGATTGCCCCAGTATTTACTTTTGTCATTGGAATAATTTTGTCCTGAAACTGAAGAGGCCATTCTATTTTTTAAAAAAATTATTTAAACACACACAATAGATTTAGCTTTGTACAATCCTGGAAATCTCATTCATATTTTGATATTCTCCATTTAAACTGTGCCAATGTTATAGTTCTTCACTTGCCAAATAGACTAATTACCATCCTTCAGCTTTTGAATTACACCTGTCAGCACTACACATTAACATCTATTAGAAAGGTATTGTTTGCTACAAAAATTATAGGATGGCTTTCTAAATCCATTTACAATTTCCGTCACCTATGGACCTCTCATCAGAGTCATGGCTTCCTACCATTTTATATTTATTATATTATAAACAGACCAACACCCAAATAATGAATTCCTGGCAACATCAAATGAGTTGTTTTGAGAGTGATATTCAATAAAAAGATAGAATTAATGCATATGTTCAGAAAAGGTCAGGTACTCACATATTTGAGAATTTGAGGCATAGCACATGAATGTGGATATTTGGATATATCTGCATCTAATGAATATATCAGGCTTTTGAGAAAGAAATGCTCAAAACATCATACACTGTAGCTGGGAGTTTTACTCTTTCTACTGAGCAAACCTCAGTAGAGGTCTTTAATTTTTATTTTGTTGATTAAAACAATATTTTTTCTTATTTTTTTCATGTTATGGAATAAAAAAAATTAGTTGGCATACTACTCATCAGCAAATAGATCAAGTCTCTTTTTCTAAAAGCAATAATACAGACAGGAAAAAGAAAAAAAAAAGACTTAGCATTTACATTTGTGGGGAAACTGCTAGAGAAAGAGTGAAGCCCAACTTGGGACACCATTCATGGAAATTTGAGTGTATATTATAATAATAATAATAATAATAATAATAATAATAATAATAATAATAATAATAATAATAATAATAACAACAACAACAACAACAACAACAACAACAACAACAACAACAACGAGTTGGAAGGGACCTTGGAGGTCTTCTAGTCCAACCCCTGTTTAGGCAGGAAACCCTACACCACTTCAGACAAATGGTTATCAAATATCTTAAAAATTTCCAGTGTTGGAGCATTCACATCTTTTGGAGGCAAGTTGTTCCACGGATTAATTGTTCTAACTGTCAGGAAATTTCTCCTTTGTTCTAAGTTGCTTTTCTCCTTGATTAGTTTCTACCATTGCTTCTTGTCCTACCCTCATGTACTTTGAAGAATAGTTTGACTCCCTCTTCTTTTTGGCAGCCCCTGAGATATTGGAACACTACTATCATGTCTCCCCTAGTCCTTCTTTTTATTAAACTAGACATACCCAGTTCCTGCAACCATTCTCCATATGTTTTATAGCACAGTCAAATAATTAATTGTATAAAATAGATGCTCTTAGAGAAATGCTGGAGCTGGAAGAAGCATGGAGCCAAAATGGATATTCAGTGGGCTAATTCAACTCAAAGAAACAGATCTGTACAATAAAGTAGCATAATACTTCTACTTGTAAGATCAGAGCAATGATACCACTGTGTCCCATGTTTCTTCATGATCTTTGGTGCATGTGGTGAACATGGGAAAAAGGTATTTGTCTCAAATTAAAGTGGCTTGTTGAGGTAAATTATTTTCCATATTCTGAATCAATGTTTATCAACCTCAGAAACTTTGAGATATGTGGACTTCAACTCCCAGAATTCCCCAGCCAGAATTTTGCTGATGTTAAAAAAATACTAACATGTTTGAAGTAGATTGCATAGCATTTGGTGATAGAAGTAAAATACTGAAGCAAGTTGCATCCTGTTTTCATAGGCCTATTATTGTCTTCATTCTGTGAAAGCAAAACTGAAAGAATCTTAATTTCAATCTAGAGGTAGGGAAAAACCCTCAGGCTATTTTTATTTTTTATTTATTTTTATTTCTATTTTTATTTATTGATTTTGTCACAACATCATATAAAAAGATTATATAGTATATAAACATATATATGAGTAAATGTTAGGAGGTATAAGCATATATATATATATATATATATATATATAGGAAGAAGAAAAGAAAAACAATAGGATAGGAACGGTAGGCACATTTGTGCACTTATGCACACCCCTTATGGTCCTCTTAGGAATGGGGTGAGGTCAGTAGTAGAAAATTGTTTTTTTTTTCCATTTTTAGTTGTAGTTGTTGTTCTTGACTTATCATTCAGTAAGCCACTGTTTGAAGTTACATTGCACTGGGTGGGTGGGGGGAATCACAACCAATCCTTGCACTGATTGTTGCAGCATCCCGACAATCAAATGATCAAATTTCAGGTGCTTAGTAATCATCATGTATTTGTGATGGTTGCAGCACCCCATGGTCATGTGATCACCATTTGCTACCTTCATATCCAGTTTCTGACAAGCAGTCAATGGAGCAAGCCAGATTCACATGATGACTGAATGATTTACTCAACAATTGCAGTGATTCATTCAAGAAACAAGGGGGGGAAAGTCAGGTGTGATTAACTTAACAACTGCCTTGCTTAGCAGTGGAAATGTTGGTTCCAATTTTGTTCTTAAGTCAAGCACCAATTGTACATTTTCAAGGTAAACATATTTGGGGATGAGCAATTTTAACAAAAAGAAAGCTTGCTGATCATTTGGGAGTCTCAATTATTTCTGTGCTGAAATAAAGCCTTCTTTTTCAAAAAAAAATTCTTTCCTTCTGAAAATCCAGTATGAGACTACCACCTTACACCTACCATATTTTTTGGAATGTAAAATACACTTTTTCCCCACAAAAGAGGCTGAAAATTTGATGCATCTTATACTCTGAATGTAGCTTTTTCTAAGCTTTTTTTCAGCCCTAATGAGGCACTAGTGAATGAAGTGATCTTCCGTGTTTTGCCTGCTTTTCTCAGTGCTGCTCCCTCCAACAATCAGCTGTGCTTTAGAAGCTGTTTTTTTTTATCCCCAAGCAGGGGATATAAAGCACATGTGCACGCTCAAAACCAGCAAACTAATGTGATGAAGCTAACCAGACTAAGGATGCTAGCCAAATGAATACCTGGTAGACAGACAACTAAGCTGTGTTTTATACTCCGCGCATCTTATACTCTGAAAAATATGATATATTGTAAGACCTCTCTTCTTGAAATATACAATACTATGTCCCATTAGGTAGCCCGACACCCCTAAACCTCCAAAAAAGTAGATTTATTGATAATTATTTATTGATAACTATTTGAAAAATCTCAATCTGGAAAATCTCAATCATCCTATTTAATCCAGTTTTCTGGGCTTCTATGGCATATTAATATATAAGCTAACCATAGGCATTGCATTCATAAAGCATATTAGCTTAACATTAGTTTGGTTTGTGTGCAATGATGTCATGAAATCATAAGCCAGATTAATTTATAGGGAGATGAGTTTACATGCCATTCATTCAATATAGTTCATAGTGATATCAATATCTACTTATTATAGTTTCGTCTAACATGATTAAGGTGGAGGGGGAGTTAAAAATTTAATGCAAAATAATGTTAATCTTATTTAACAGCAGTAGATTTTTCAGTAAATATAGTGCAGGAGGCAACTCTTAAGACAATTTTTATGAAAACGATCATTTTCAGTTTGTGGAGTTCACTGAGAAGTCAAACAGCATTCAAGATCAGCATGCAAAACAAGATCAAGGTATAGTCACAGTGCAGTTGAAAGTCCAAGCTGAATACCTGTGGTGAATAACCAATACTATGAGATCCATAAAGATATCAGAATCTCTAGATTAGTCGGACAAGGCTTAGAAACAAAAAAAATAAGGTCAGACTATCTTAGACTTTTTTCATTTCCCTACCATTATAGGAGTCCATCACACTCAATCAGGCAGGGACAGCATGATGCAGACCCCATTAGTGAAAGAATTCTGACGGGAAGAATTTGGGAAAAGAGCCTTATTAGTTATTATCCCTACCCCATCAAACATTTTCCCCTCCCTAGAGATAAGGTGGACCCCCACTCTCCTGATCTTCCAGAAAAGTGTAAAAATGTATCCCTGTAACCTGGCTTGGGGCTAACAGAAAGACCACACAATCCTGAAAGTCCTCCCTTCATCTCTAAATTAACTTTGAATATTATTTTTAAATCCATCCCTGCCTTTTAAAATTATGAATTTTGTATATTCTTTTTATCTTTTTAAAAACAGAAGAAGGAGGAGGAGGACTAGATAGATATGGATGGATGGATAGATAAGGGGAGAGAGAGAGCGCTAAGTACATGATAAAATTCTGCCACAATTTGTTTTTTAGTATCTGGCTGTTTGGAATGGAACCTGCCTTCAGTATTATCTATCCCCATATCCATCCTCTTCTTTCTCTTCCTCAGATGAATAATAATCTCTGAATGCCTTAACATAAGAATAGAGAGTGGAAAAAAGGAGTCTGAATACAGGTCCATGATCTCATCAGAGTTTGATAATGGTAATGAGGAAAAAAATTGTACACTATCCAGAGTCCCTTTGAAGTAGATGGGTGGTTCTTTTTAAAAAATTGTACACTATCCAGAGTCCCTTTGAAGTAGATGGGTGGTTCTTTTTAAAAAATTGTACACTATCCAGAGTCCCTTTGAAGTAGATTGCATAGCATTTGGTGATAGAAGTAAAATACTGAAGCAAGTTGCATCCTGTTTTCATAGGCCTATTATTGTCTTCATTCTGTGAAAGCAAAACTGAAAGAATCTTAATTTCAATCTAGAGATAGAGAAAACCCTCAGGCTATTTTTATTTATTGATAATTATTTATTGATAACTATTTGAAAAATCTCAATCATCCTATTTAATCCAGTTTTCTGGGCTTCTATGGCATATTAATATATAAGCTAACCATAGGCATTGCATTCATAAAGCATATTAGCTTAACATTAGTTTGGTTTGTGTGCAATGATGTCATGAAATCATAAACCAGATTAATTTATAGGAGATGAGTTTACATGCCATTCATTCAATATAGTTCATAGTGATATCAATATCTACTTATTATAGTTTCGTCTAACATGATTAAGGTGGAGGGGGAGTTAAAAATTTAATGCAAAATAATGTTAATCTTATTTAACAGCAGTAGATTTTTCAGTAAATATAGTGCAGGAGGCAACTCTTAAGACAATTTTTATGAAAACGATCATTTTCAGTTTGTGGAGTTCACTGAGAAGTCAAACAGCATTCAAGATCAGCATGCAAAACAAGATCAAGGTACAGTCACCATGCAGTTGAAAGTCCAAGCTGAATACCTGTGGTGAATAACCAATACTATGAGATCCATAAAGATATCAGAATCTCTAGATTAGTCGCACAAGGCTTAGAAACAAAAAAAATAAGGTCAGACTATCTTAGACTTTTTTCATTTCCCTACCATTATAGGAGTCCATCACACTCAATCAGGCAGGGACAGCATGATGCAGACCCCATTAGTGAAAGAATTCTGACGGGAAGAATTTGGGAAAAGAGCCTTATTAGTTATTATCCCTACCCCATCAAACATTTTCCCCTCCCTAGAGATAAGGTGGACCCCCACTCTCCTGATCTTCCAGAAAAGTGTAAAAATGTATCCCTGTAACCTGGCTTGGGGCTAACAGAAAGACCACACAATCCTGAAAGTCCTCCCTTCATCTCTAAATTAACTTTGAATATTATTTTTAAATCCATCCCTGCCTTTTAAAATTATGAATTTTGTATATTCTTTTTATCTTTTTTTAAAAACAGAAGGAGGAGGAGGACTAGATAGATATGGATGGATGGATAGATAAGGGGAGAGAGAGAGCGCTAAGTACATGATAAAATTCTGCAACAATTTGTTTTTAGTATCTGGCTGTTTGAATGGAACCTGCCTTCAGTATTATCTATCCCCATATCCATCTCTTCTTTCTCTTCCTCAGATGAATAATAATCTCTGAATGCCTTAACATAAGAATAGAGAGTGGAAAAAGGAGTCTGAATACAGGTCCATGATCTCATCAGAGTTTGATAATGGTAATGAGGAAAAAAATTGTACACTATCCAGAGTCCCTTTGAAGTAGATGGGTGGTTCTTTTTAAAAAATTGTACACTATCCAGAGTCCCTTTGAAGTAGATTGCATAGCATTTGGTGATAGAAGTAAAATACTGAAGCAAGTTGCATCCTGTTTTCATAGGCCTATTATTGTCTTCATTCTGTGAAAGCAAAACTGAAAGAATCTTAATTTCAATCTAGAGATAGAGAAAACCCTCAGGCTATTTTTATTTATTGATAACTATTTGAAAAATCTCAATCATCCTATTTAATCCAGTTTTCTGGGCTTCTATGGCATATTAATATATAAGCTAACCATAGGCATTGCATTCATAAAGCATATTAGCTTAACATTAGTTTGGTTTGTGTGCAATGATGTCATGAAATCATAAGCCAGATTAATTTATAGGGAGATGAGTTTACATGCCATTCATTCAATATAGTTCATAGTGATATCAATATCTACTTATTATAGTTTCGTCTAACATGATTAAGGTGGAGGGGGAGTTAAAAATTTAATGCAAAATAATGTTAATCTTATTTAACAGCAGTAGATTTTTCAGTAAATATAGTGCAGGAGGCAACTCTTAAGACAATTTTTATGAAAACGATCATTTTCAGTTTGTGGAGTTCACTGAGAAGTCAAACAGCATTCAAGATCAGCATGCAAAACAAGATCAAGGTACAGTCACCATGCAGTTGAAAGTCCAAGCTGAATACCTGTGGTGAATAACCAATACTATGAGATCCATAAAGATATCAGAATCTCTAGATTAGTCGCACAAGGCTTAGAAACAAAAAAAATAAGGTCAGACTATCTTAGACTTTTTTCATTTCCCTACCATTATAGGAGTCCATCACACTCAATCAGGCAGGGACAGCATGATGCAGACCCCATTAGTGAAAGAATTCTGACGGGAAGAATTTGGGAAAAGAGCCTTATTAGTTATTATCCCTACCCCATCAAACATTTTCCCCTCCCTAGAGATAAGGTGGACCCCCACTCTCCTGATCTTCCAGAAAAGTGTAAAAATGTATCCCTGTAACCTGGCTTGGGGCTAACAGAAAGACCACACAATCCTGAAAGTCCTCCCTTCATCTCTAAATTAACTTTGAATATTATTTTTAAATCCATCCCTGCCTTTTAAAATTATGAATTTTGTATATTCTTTTTATCTTTTTTTAAAAAAAATTGTACACTATCCAGAGTCCCCTTTGAAGTAGATGGGTGGTTCTTTTTTAAAAAAACAGAAGGAGGAGGAGGAGGAGGAGGAGGAGGAGGAGGAGGAGGAGGAGGAGGAGGAGGAGGAGGACTAGATAGATATATGGATGGATGGATGGATGGATGGATGGATGGATGGATGGATGGATGGATGGATGGATGGATGGATAGATAAGGGGGAGAGAGAGAAAGAGAGAGAAAGAGAGAGAGAGAGAGAGAAAGAGAAGGAGAAAGAGAGAGCGCTAAGTACATGATAAAATTCTGCAACAATTTGTTTTTTAGTATCTGGCTGTTTGGAATGGAACCTGCCTTCAGTATTATCTATCCCCATATCCATCCTCTTCTTTCTCTTCCTCAGATGAATAATAATCTCTGAATGCCTTAACATAAGAATAGAGAGAGTGGAAAAAAGGAGTCTGAATACAGGTCCATGATCTCATCAGAGTTTGATAATGGTAATGAGGAAAAAAAATTGTTTGTCAACTGAAAAATAGCATATTGGTGATAACGGCTTTATTAAAAAAACAATAATCACCATAATTTCATTTCAAGGAGAAATAATCTTGCCAGGTTAGATAAATCAGTGCAGGTTTTCAGTTCCGGAGTTGTTCCAAGGAGTACTGGGAAAAGATGTCTTTTTCAAACTTTTGAAAACACTGTTTTATTGATCCCATAAAAGTGATCTATACAGAAGGGAAAAAATGTGAATGTCCTCCTTTCTTTTGGTTGACTGAGCATTTTCATTGCCTGAGAAGGCATTATAAAGTTAAAATGAATAGAACTGTGATAATTTAAACCCCGCTTGGTCACCTTTCTTATGGAGGAAGTAAAGGCCATGACACACCTCTGAAATGAATATATGTGTTGGCTAAAATTCTATGGAGCCATTTTTCCAACTAAGTTATCAGAATTTTATGTTTCAAGGAGCAGGCAGAGAAGTAGGGCTGAACCAGCTGAACTTACATTCTCCATCATATTTCTAATGGTACAGATACCTGAATCACTCAGAAGCTTGCACAAATAGAGAAGGATTCTGCTGAAATAATGGTTTCAAATTATAGGAAAGCAGATTCCAATTGAATGTTCTAACTGTAAGAGCAATTGAACACTAACATCAATTACCTCAAGAAAAAGTGGACTTCTACCAATTGAATGCTTTCAAGCAACAGCTGGTCAACAATCTCTTATGGATGTTTTAATATGAATTCCTGCATTGAACTGGGGGTAGTTTACCAAAACTCAACTTTGTTATTCTATTATTGTAATTTCACCCTCCAAAATAGGAAGGATTAGAGCAATATGGATAGTTGGTCTTAATTCCCAGCAGGCAATTTTATAGAAATTGTAGTGAGTCCTATGCTACCATTTATTTCCTCTGGATAAAGGAAAACTGAATTGCAGAATGTAGATGCAGACATAAGTAGTTCTTTTCCTAAAGTTTTTATATATTTCATATATTTTCATATATATTTTCATATCTGTTCAGTGGGAAAAAATATGGAAAAAAATCCAGTAAACACATTCAATTGAACATGTTTATATTACTTCCACAATTTAGCATTCTGCTTTATAAGAAGTCCCAGTGGCAAGAGTGATATGTCAGGGCAGGGATTTGGTTGGATGTCCTAACATCACTCTTGCCACTCAACATTCTGATTTTGGCCTGTACAATAAAAAAAAGTTTGTGTCTGTTGATCAGAAAAATCAGAAGAAATGTTAAATTGTTTTCTCTGCAGCATCTGCTGTGATTTCTATGCTGTTTTACTTTTGTAATTGCATTGCTTAATTATAATACACCCCTTGCAGCTAAAGTGAAATAAGTGTAAAATATATTGCTCTTCTGATTTATGCTAATGTAAACATACACACTCCGATTTAATTGATGCAGCTATGCATGGGACATTTATTTCCCCATGTTGCACAAAATCTGTTTTTAAAATAAATACTTCATTTCTTCTACCTGCTTACCTCCCATAGAAAGAAAGAAAGAAAGAAAGAAAGAAAGAAAGAAAGAAAGAAAGAAAGAAAGAAAGAAAGAAACATAGAACAAAGAAAATTATAAACTCCTGAACTAGTATCAATATATTTATTTAAAACTTTTATTCTGTCATATTATGTATAATCCCTAGACATAAATAATAGATCAAAAACACTAATAAAAAGACCGGAAATAGTATATGTGTGTGTACACACACATGTGTGTGCTTATGAATGGGTAGGTTCCCACTAAAACTAGGCAGCAATGCAAATTAAAATAACAAATTAAAACAAAAGCAATTAAAAGGATATTAAACAATAAACAACCACCAAAGATGCAGGAGAACTCAAGAATTTTTACTGATGGCTAAAAGCAGCAAAAAGAGCACCAGGTGTAAATGTCTAGAGAAAAACTTTCATATGTTGGGTCTCTTCCCTGAAAGGGATAGGTAGGTAGTAGGATCCACCTAAATTCAGAAACCTGTTTAGTTACTTCTTATCTTTATGACCAATGGATATTAGTTCACTCAGATTGTCACCCAATAATACCCATCTCACTTTGAACTGAGAAAATTGATTTTTTACGGTATAATTAATATTTTAGAAGATATAACAAGCTCAAATTATCCTACTATGGACACATTACATAAGATCTAATTCTCTGGAAAAGATTCTAATAGTAGGGAATGTAGAAGAGGATGACCAGCAGCAAGATAGATGAATTCAATTACATGGCAATGAGCGTGATGCTGGAAGACTTCAAAGGCCACATTAGGGACATAATGTCATGGAGAAAATCTATTTTTGTGGCTGCTAGAAATTGAAAATGACTTAGTGGCACATAAATCACCAATCGGAAAGTAGAAACAAAATGTGCTGCGCTACTCCTCACACACACATGGCAAGAGCTCTACAGGTGTTTATTCTCTCAGCGGCTTTTGATACCATCGACCATGGTATCCTGCTGCGCCGGTTGGAGGGATTAGGAGTGGGGGGCACCGTCTATCGGTGGTTCTCCTCCTATCTCCCTGACCGGTCGCAGACGGTGTTGACAGGGGGGCAGAGGTCGTCCTCGAGGCGCCTCACTTGTGGGGTGCCTCAGGGGTCGATTCTCTCGCCTACCCTGTTCAACATCTATATGAAGCCGCTGGGCGAGGTCATCAGTGGTTTCGGGGTGAGTTATCATCTGTACGCTGATGATACTCAGCTGTACTTTTCCACCCCGGACCACCCCAACGAAGCGGTTGAAGTGCTGTCCCGGTGCTTGGAAGCTGTATGTTGTGACCCAGGTTCCTGGACCCGGACTCCTGGACTCAGATGATTCAGAAAGTGAGGGAGAAGACCTGGCCAGCCCTGCTTCTCTTGAGCCCTTTCCCTCCCTGGCACCCACTCAAAGGGCGGAGGAGGGGCTGGCAAAGCCTGATTCCCTGGAGCCTCCTTCTGATTTGGCAACGCCCCAAGAACAGTTTTGGAGTGATGCAAGATTACGCAGACGTGACCGGCGTGCGCAGCAACGGAAGAGTTGGGACAAAGCCAAGTCATAATTGTCATGCAGTGACATCTGCAGAGACTATAAATAGGAGGCGGGACTTCCTGGTTTTTTGTCTTGGACAAAGTAATGAATTTGCGCGGGCAATCTGTATCAACGGAGGGAAGAATATATTCGTGAGTAATTCTGGCCTTATCTGTAATTTCCTTGTTATCTCCAGAAACTTGGCAGGCCCGTGGGTAGACGTAGCCAGGACATTTATATATATGTAAATAAATCAGAAAAGGAGGCCTCTGACTGACTCTTTGCTGGGAGTATTGGAGGAAGGGAAACAGAACACTGTACGGGTCTGGATGGGGAGAAACAGACTCAAGCTCAATCCCTCCAAGACGGAGTGGCTGTGGATGCCGGCACCCCGGTACAGTCAGCTGCATCCGCAGCTGACTGTCGGGGGCGAGTTAGTGGCCCCAAAGGAGGTGGTTTGCAACTTGGGCATCCTCCTGGATGGACGGCTGTCCTTTGATGAACATCTGGCGGCTGTCTCCAGGAGGGCCTTTTACCAAGTTCGCTTGGTCCGCCAGTTGCGTCCCTTCCTTGACCGGGCTGCCTTATGCACGGTCACTCATGCTCTGGTTATGTCTAGGTTGGATTACTGCAATGCTCTCTACATGGGACTGCCCTTGAGGTGCACCCGGAGGCTACAGTTAGTCCAGAATGCGGCTACGCGAGTAGTAACGGGAGCCGCTCGTGGCTCCCATGTAACATCACTACTCCGTAGTCTGCACTGGCTTCCTGTGGTTTTTCAGGTGCGCTTCAAGATTTTGGTTACCACCTTTAAAGCGCTCCATGGCTTAGGACCCGGGTACTTACGAGACCGCCTGCTGTTACCCTTTGCCTCCCACCGACCCGTACGCTCTCACAGAGAGGGTCTCCTCAGGGTGCCGTCCACCAAACAGTGTCGGTGGGCGGGCCTCAGGAGTAGGGCCTTCTCTGTGGGGGCAGCGACGCTCTGGAATGAACTTCCCCCTGGCCTACATCAAGTGCCTGATCTTCGGACCTTCCGTCGTGAGCTTAAAACACACTTATTTATTCAAGCGGGACTGGCATAATAGTGTTGAATTTTAAATTTGGGGTTCTGTTAATATTTTAAATTTAAAATTTTAAATCTAAATTTTTAAATTATCAGCCTTTATAATCTGCTATGTTTTAAATGTTGTTTTAATTGTATATATATTGTGTTTTATTTTTGGCTGTACACCGCCCTGAGTCCTTCGGGAGAAGGGCGGTATAAAAATTTAATAAATAAAATAAATAAAATAATAAATATTCAAACCCTCGGAACAGGTCCTCAGAAAGTACCCTTGTTGCGCAGGTCCAGATTCCAAGTGCAGTACAGCAAGAAACCAAGTCCAATGGGCACACACAAAGTTCATGAAAGCAGACCAGGAGTTTAACAGACTAGAATACACAGCACAAGCATACAATGTTTCAGCAACATTGAAGTCTTCTGGGTGGGGTTAAGTAGACAATGCCAGCAGTCCTTCATCAGAGGTAAGATTTCTCCCCATGAATAATCTAGCTCAGGGGTCTCCAACCTTCGCAACTTTAAGACTTGTGGACCAACTCCCAGAATACCTCAGCCAGCAAAGCTGAGGAATTCTGGGAGTTGAAGTCCACAAGTCTCAAAGTTGTCAATGTTGGAGACCCCTGGTCTAGCTGACTGGTGTTGTGCCAGAGTCTGCTCTGCTCTATGTGTCCTAGGATCTGGAGAAGGTGTGGATTCCACCACCACTTCATTGCTAATGGGCAGCAGCTGCTCCTTGCCATCACCTGGAGCCTCCTGGACAACTTGCTGCAGCTGTGGCTCATCTCTCTCAGCCTCAGTCTGTCTCTCATCTGATCAACCAGCTGAGGCTGCTCCATCAGGCTAGCATTCTCTGAGCCCCAATCCTGACCACTACTGGGATTCACACTTTCTCTGAAGACTCAAATTCACTCTCCTCCTCTGAACTCACATCTGGACAGAGGTCAGAGGCCGATTCATGACAGAAAATTCAGCATGATCTTAATAGGTGAGAGAGGAAACATTATTACAGTTCCCTTCAATGCCTTGTGATCTAATGTAAATAACTTAGTCAGGATTGTTAGTGATTACTTTTTTAAAAAAAAGTTTGTGTGTGTTTGTTTCAACAGCAGTAGTATATCTTTCCATCTAACCTTCGGTCGGTCTTTTTAATTATCCTCAGGTTTTGTTTTTTTTCAATACCCACCAGGCTTTTCTTTTGCATTATGTACTCCACATGAAATTCACTGGTGCAGAGCATGAAAGTTTACATTTTAAAACTAAATTGCACGATGTAAGATATAGAATCTCTAATGGTAGATAAATAGAACTTGTGGGAAGTAATGAGAAGCTCTTCCAAAATCTTGATATCCAAGTTAAAGTTTAACCATTCCAAATCCTAAAATTCCCATGATTTGGGATGGTTAAACCTGAAAATGAGATTGAGTAGAGGTAACTTATATTGAGAACGCACAGCATTGAGGTATGACCATGTAGAAGTAGGAGAAAGGAAAAGAAGAATGGAAGAACATTTACAATCAGCAAACTGTCTGCTGTCAGAAAGGCCATTCATGAATGAACAAGCAATAAAGGGAAAAATGCATGGACTGTGAAAAAATCCTAAGTATTTGTTGGTAGCTCAACCAATCTGAAGTTTGGAAAGCTGAAAAATCTTCCAATGGAGGAATTATCTAACTGACCAGCTGGGAATGAACTGAGATTTGAACAGCCCAGAGGAGGAGAAACAGACTAAATTCAATTGGTCCATGAAAAAACGATCATGATCAGAGGCGGGTTTCAAAACCCATCGCTACCAGTTTGCTTATGGGTGCAAAATACGCAGAAGCATCTGGGCAGGTGGACGGAGCCTCCCGCCTCCGCTGCTACCAGTTTGCCCAATCGGGTGAACCAGTAGCAACCCACCACTGATCATAATGCCAGAACCAGAGAAATTCCGATATATGAAACTATATAAAAATTATGAATATTTGCAAAGAAAGGGGGAAGAATTTATTTGGTTTAGTATGTGCTGGAGTAAGTTTTTTTTTTATTTGAATTTATCAACCACACAATTCTAATGGACTCTGCATTGCCCTTCATTTACCAGCTTTTTGTAGCTTTTTGTAGCTGGTAAATGAAAGGCAATTTCAAGATATCAGCAGAAAATCTGTTTTTCCTCCATTAACTTTTTTCTTTCTTTTTTTCTTTCTTTTTTTCTTTTCTTTTTTTTTTTGCATTTGGGGATATTTTTTATTTCTTTACTCTTTAAAGAATTTTACAAACTTAAGTTATTCCGGCACTGCACCAGATGCAATCAATTAAATCTATTTGCTACATTTAACACATATTCATAGGAATATTGCTATTGTTCAAGTTTGTTAGTCTGATTTTATTTCTTTAAATTGTAATTGTAATTTTTTTCAGGATCTTGTCTGAGGTGTAGATGTAGTCACAAATAAAACCAGTTAAATCAGAAATATCAAGGAAGAATACATGGGCATCAGGAAATTTAAATGGAGTGAAACCGGACACGTCATTTGATATTCAGAGACATATCAAAACTTATGAAAGTCACAAAAGAAAAGGTGTAGCTACCATTATAAGCAAAAGGGCATCAAAGTCAGTGGTCAAACACAACTTCCCAAAGAATAAGTCCCAGGCAAATCAATCAATATTAATAATCAAAATCACACATGTGGAGGAGACTAAACAAGTAACTTGAAATATTTTTCCATGATAAACTTTCCCAAAACTTGTCTTACCAATAGGATACTGGAATGTTGAAATTTGAATATTCTTGACTAATAGGATGACAAACAAAGACAAAAAATGCAAATTCAATCTTTTTAGCAATACATCAAATAATGTAAACAATGAACATCATGGGGTAGACAATACCAACATCAAATTAATTATTTCTTGAATGAGAAAATATGAATATTCACTTAACATAGCCAAGGGCAGCTCAGATCATGACTTCTGAAAAAATGGAAGTTTTTAAATAAGATCCAAATTTTACCCAATGGACAGAGGCAAGTATTTTGTTCTGTGGCATCTACACTCTAAAAAATTGAACTTAAACTTATAAACCAAGCCTGGAATCCAACAAATAGCTATGCATAGAGCAAATTAAATAACAACCACAACAACTAATTAAATCTTTTTAAACAATGAAATCAACAATAAAGCCACCATGAAAACTTCAAAGATTTGTATATTTTAAATAGTCTTTATCAAAGTGATGGAAAATAAACTGCTTTTCTTTTTCCTTTTTTAAGCAAAAATATGTTGGTGATGTTAATATAGATGAGTTGTATGGTTTTTGAATTTATTGCAGTTAAAAAGTGATTGAATGATAATAAAATTCTGCATTACAAATGCTATCAAAAAACAGATGAACATGGGAGAACAAAGTTGGTCATACCATTCCTGAATGAGATTAGACTGTTACAGTTTTATATAATTCCTGAAAAGAGCTATAAACAAAAACAAATAGCATTTTATTTTCTCCTAAGATAGTTCATGATGGGGTTGAAAGCTTGCTATCTCTTTCTAGATATTTGACGTTCTGAATCAAACATCATTTTTTAATGGAGTTTATACCCTCTGCCACATTGGTATCTTTTCTGCTTTATAATTTATTATCTAATCATTGTAGGACATCATTTAGAGAACTATATAATCTTACTAACCATTATTTAAATTAATGCCTCAGGACTCGGGAAGTATTTGGGCATGATTAACTGAAAATAATATATATGGTGTTGCGTAGAATTTAAGATAAATTCAAATATTTCGCTAATTCTTCTTGTGAATTAATTTTCAAAGGTTACATGGCACAAATAATGGATTTTCAATGACACCATATATCTCTTTTCTGTCTGATTAGCTACTGGCATTATTTATAGCATTCACTAGGTAGTAGACACATTGTGGGAAAAGCATGAATCTCTCTGCTTCCATAAAAAGTACAACTCATACATCATTGCTATTCTTGTTCTACTTGTCCGTAAACCAAAAGTGTCTGTCCAAAATTATTTTTGATATTGAGCCTATAGATGAACTGCCAAGGTATGATTTATGTGTGATGAGTAGTATGATAATAAAACATAAATGAAGTGTGCAACACTATAACTATAAACATACCTCAGACTCAGTTCTTTGTAAGTACAACCAAACAGTTCTATTTTTTTCTTTTTCTTCTTCCTCTTTTTGTCTCCTGGAATAATGTGTGACAATTCATTATTGATAAGAACCACCATATTTTAAGCATTTTATGACTGCAGCATGGAGGGAAAGTGTGTCTAATAGGTTTAATAATAATGATGATGATTAAATAGCGTTTTACTGAGAAAAAATGAAACCGGTTCAGAAAATAAAATGCTGAATGCAATGCATTCAGTGAGGGAGAAGAGGGACATGATTACACACAATGGCATAATTACACAAATACTATAATGATATCAAGTGTTTGTCGTCATCATACTTTAGTCAGTTTAGTGGTTGAGCATGGCCATTGGTTTAGTGCTATTGTGTTCAGTACTTAAAGGAAATATCTATAAGACACTTTAGCTAACTAAAGATATAATACACCATGATTTGCATATAGTAATTGTGAAATATTTTAGAATGGGGTATACATAGATTTTTTTTTCTTTCCAAATTGAATCCCTACGGCACCCCCTAGGTTAGGTCACAGATCTATTTCCACCCCATTAGATCTAATATTGCTGTGATCCTTTCTATAATTCAGTTTGCTTTCAGTGAATTTTACAAACCCTTGCAACATTTTATTGGCATGAAGAACTTAAAGCTGACTACTCCAGACAGAAGTGATTCTATTGCCATCATAACTGAAACAACAATGGTAATTAAAGAAAACTGAACAAGATATTTTAATACTTGGAAATCTATTTTCAATCCTTTACTGCACTGAAATTTCGATCTTGCAGCTTCTCAGCCCATGCCCAGAAGGCTGCAAATACTACAATGAAATTTGCCAGTTGTAACAACAAAAATAATGTTCCAGCTTTTGCCAAACTGTACAGAACAAAGGTGGTAAACTTGATGTATGGACCATAGCTCTGTTTCTGTGACTTTGTCAGCACTGTGGAATTGATTCAATCCTTTTTTAAAAAACAACTTTGCTGTGTGTCCATTACTAGGCACCCAGCACACTTCTTCATTTTTGAACTCATTTTTGCCTTTGTTGTGACATGCATGAGAATTTGCTGCTAAAAGTATTAACTATAATTAGTGTCAGCCTTACTAGGTAGTCCAAATAGGAAACTTAACTAGAGAAGCTAATTTTACTTTATTGAAAAGATGCATTAACAGAACCTTGTAAGCACGGGTGAAATCCAGCAGGTTCTGACAGGTTCTGGAGAACTGGAAGTGGAAATTTTGAGCAGTTCAGAGAACCAATAGCAAAAATTTTGAATAGTTTGGGGAACCGGCAAATACTACCTCTGGCTGTCCCCAGAGTGGGGTGGGAATGGGGATTTTGCAGTATCCTTTCCCTGTCACACCCACCAAGCCACGCCCACAGAACCAGTAGTAAAAAAAATGGATTTCACCACTGCTTGTAAGTCTGAAAGTACAACCTTCCTTTTGTTTTTTGTTTTTCTTTTCTATTTCTTTCTTAGCCCAAGAAACTATATCCCTTCTTAGTCTCTTGCCCTCCCTGCTATCAAGGTGCAAGATATGATGTCTCTTATTCCTGCTTTGATGGAAAAGTAACAGCATTCTGTGCATCATGGCTTATATTCATGCTGGCCACGTGATCATAGAAGTGTTGGCTCTTTCAGTTAAAAAACAGAGATGAGCACTGCAACCAAGGACAAACTTCCTAACAGTGAGGATAATTAACCAGTAGAACAGCTTGCCATCAAAAGTTGTAGGTGCTTCATCACTGGAGGTTTTTAAGAAGAGACTAGAGAGTCACTGGTCTGAAATGGTATAGGGTCTCCTGCTGGCACAGGGGGTTGGACTAGAATACCACCAAGTGTTCAGGTCTATTCTGATTGAGTTTCTAGAGTTGACTCAACTGGACTAGGGAAAACTTTACCTTTATATGACTCTATTGCAGGGGTAAAATCCAAAATTTTCCCCTACCAGTTCTGTGGGTGTCGTTTGGTGGGCATGGTAGGGGATGGATATTGCAAAATCTCTACTCCCACCCCACTCTGGGGCCAGCCAGATGTGGTATTTGCCAGTTCTCCAAACTACTCAAAATTTCCGCTACCAGTTCTCCAGAACCTGTTAGAACTTGCTGGATTTCACCCCTGTTCTATTGCCTAGACAATATCTCTTCATCCTGGGTCCTTGGGTCTTTCCCACATGCCAATACATCTAGTATTTATGTTAGAGAGGACCCCTAGTTCAGTCATCTTTGTTGATAGATATAGCCAAAGATTTACACTATTGTATCTTTTCAACTGAATATCTGACCTGGTCTTGAAATAGCCTTTATAGTGGCCAAACAAAAAAAAGAACGAGTTATCTGTGGGGAATAGGAGGAGGAGGAGAAGGAAGAAGCATCTCTAGTTATTATATTTTAGGAATGTTACAAGACATGAAGTCCATGGAAATAATGTCCTCTTCTGAGATCTCAAGGCCTACCAATATATAGGCATTCTGGTTCAAAGATATTAGGGCTGTCTGGGGATTATAAGGCTTGACAATGAGTGATTGCCTTGGGATGCAATCATTTATAAATGCCATTTTTCTCTCATTATTATGGCTGATGTTTAGATGAGATTTTTCCTACCAAAAATAATAAATAATTAAGGGTTGCTATGAAAAATTGTATTATGCAAATGGATTTCATTACACATATTAAATGAAGCAGCCTTAAGAACATAGTTAATTCCTTTATCTGCTCTGAACAGCTATGGTAAGGATGAACAAGAAACTTGATCTGTAGCTCAACAAAGTGTTAAGAAGAGATCGGATAGAAATGATAAATGCTCTAGAAAGAATAATAGCTTAATCTAAATATAGTGAATAAGGATTCCATACCCAGTGAGTATAGGTTAACTAAAAAGGAGGGTAAAAAAAACTAGTTAGCTACACGAGCCAATGAATAAACATTGCAAGACAGAGGACAGAGTTCAAAAGGCTACAGTATTTATAGGTTTGAAGACAAGCATGACATCATGGATCTATTTCATTAGCTACATATATGCAGCTGCCTGATATGGCAAAGTGTTCCATTATTGAATTTAGATTCCCTAAGTAGTGACTAGAAAGTACTAATAGTAAGTAGTGACTTACTATTTTAAAAATACTGAAGTGTCATGCCTGTATTTTGAAGCTCTTTTTACCTGAACACTGAATTTATGGCTGGTGTTGTTTTTTTTAATTGCACATTAACCTGTTTGTCTGGAGTTAATGTTAGATGGGACATGGTGGCTCAGTGGCTAAGTTGCTGAGCTTGTCAATTGAAAAGTCAGCAGTTCAGTGGTTTGAATCCTTAGTGTCACGTAACAGGATGAGCTCCCATTACTTGTCCCAGCTTCTGCAAACCTAGCAGTTCAAAAGCATAAAAAATGCAAGTAGAAAAATAGGGACCACCTTTGGTGGGAAGGTAATAGCGTTCCATGTGCCTTTGGCGTTGAGTCATGCCGGCCTCATGACCATGGAGACATCTTCAGACAGTGCTGGCTCATCGGCTCTGAAACAGAGATGAGCACCGCCCCCTAGAGTCGGGAACAACTAGCACATATGTGCGAGGGAAACCTTTACCTTTTAATGTTAGATAGATTTCATTTGCTACAATCAATTTTAAAAACTAGCAATGAAAATCTCTGTAATGCTAACTATTTAATGTGGATTTACATTTGACACAAAAGGCTATGTTACTACTTGAAGAACTTGTAAGTTCTACCAAAACAATGGTTTGGTAGTTACAGTTCAGTTACAGCAGTGAAATCCTTTGCATATCTTGCCAGTCGTCCTACTTTCTCCATCATATTTTTTCTCTCTCAGTGTCTCTCTTCATCTGTCCCCACAGGTCCTAATTTCTACTTGGTCACTCTGCTGTTGAATGTCAGTGTCAATCATTCAGGAAGAGAAAGAGCAAGGGAGACCTTGGCATATTCCCATGAAAAGGGATGAAGTTATTGTGATGGAGGTAGACAAGACTTTCTACATAACCTCAAGAGTCTCTGTGGACAAATCCTTGACTTTTTCAAATTATGGGAAACCAAGGATTCACAGTGCAAGAGAATGTGTGGTATTGTGAATGAGAAAATCAGAATTTATGGGAAGGCAAAGCAATTACTATGAAGAATTATTCCATATGTTTATCTGAGGATAATTGTGTATGCTACTCAAAGGCTGGTCTAAAACTCAGCCAGACTAAAGTTGCACACTTCGATTTAGCTAAATGTCTCTCTTGTTTAAGAAAGTGAATCTTCATTACTTCAAGACAAAATGATGGCTTCCTTCTGCCCCTGAAATTAGGAGTGATGTTCTTTCAATAGTAAATCTGATATACAATTTGTAATATTACTGACTTGAGTTTTCCAAGCTAGAAGAAAGGTGATGCCAAAAAAATTAATGCAATTAAAAATATAGGATTGTTTTTCTCAGTATTCTTTTTGTAATGGAATTGATTTGCAATTCCACATTCTACTTAAAGTTCAATATTAACACAATTGTAATATATTAACTTTAGCCTGAAATCAATTCCAAAACTGAAGCCACAACCCATTATGAAGTAATGGCAATGCTAATTTTATTCTGCCAAGTGTAAATTGACTGATTTATCGCACCATTATGGAACTGTATTACTCCCTTAATCTGTTTGCAAAGGAAAATGCAGAAAGAAAAAAAAGTGTATTATACTATCTATATTTTGCTCAGAATAGCAGCTAAGGCAGAAAGCTACTCCAGGGAGAAGTGGGAATGACAGAAATGTTTGCTGAAGGAGATAGTCAAGAACAGATGTTCTTTGCTAGTGTAAGTCAACATGGGCCCATTGATTTTATAGCATCCCTAAGGAGACCTTTACCTCAATTTACTCATATTGCTTTAAACAGTCTGGTCTCTGTATGCTAAATCATGCCAGCAAGATGTAGAGGGCTAGAAGAAATACCTATGTTTTCTGCTGATTTCTCTGTGCAAGCCAAGGAAAGAAGAGAATCAGATGACATATAGGTGGAATTCCAGCAAAAAACCTGAAGAGCAAAAGTCTTGGTTTAGATTAACTCCATGATTTCCAGCAGGAAAGACCCATAGATATGGAAGCATGAGAAAGTGAGAGCTAGGAATCAATACTTAGGCCAGAAGTTATAATAGGGGGTTTGGATTTAGCTAAAAAGTGACATTCCAGGGCTACTTGCAAAACTGAAAGTCTAGAATAGGGTCCCCAGAACCTTTAAAATTAGATAATCAAACTCTATCTTTTATTTCAATAGAAGAGGAGAAAAAATAAGACATTACTGAAGAATAGCAATATGAATTATATTCATTAGTGATTATACTTTACAGTATTTATTTTCTTAAATGACGAGAAATCACCTTTTTTTCGGTCCCACCCACTTGCTTTTTAGAATATGATTTCCAGTAGACCATTTAAAATGTGGCCCTAAATCCAGAAGATTAGGAATATAAACTAGAGTCAGAATCAAATAACAAGATACAATATTTGAGACTTCTACTCAGGCAAATTCCAAGCCTATATACAGAAAGTTTTTTTATGGTTATATTAATTCAGCGACATACTCATGCAAATATCATTATTATCTACCCTGACTTCAGAGGCAAGTGTATAACTTACATTTGTTTGATAACAACTTTACACACATGGTTTGACAGAATGTTGTCCAATATGGATTAGAAGCAAAGGGTAGCGAGGCCATTATATTACCCAGACAGATAGTCCAAATATTGCTGTTATAGCAACAACAGAGCTTCTGTTGTCCTGGTTCCATGACAGGAGAAGCCTAACAGTAGTATTTCAAATTTCAGTTAAAAATACAACATGTCAGTGTAACCAAATGTAAAATGCAATGAGTGAGACCTTAATCATCTTTTTGGAATAACTCACAGTGATGTACTAAGAAGCTGAGTCTCAGATGGTAATTTTAAAATTAGGTGACATTATAAGGATGCAGCAAGTCTTTCAACTATGTCATAGCTAGCAGTTTGGAACTGTAGAGATTCGTGCCTCCCTTGAGATTTCTTTTTAAATGATCTGCATCAAAAGTTTCTCTTTGAAGTTTTGAATTCAGAAATATCTGATTTATTTTCCAAAATGTAATCAATCTATGAACATAGCTGGGGAGGTGGGAAGAGGTTCAGAGGTTATATTCTCTCTGTTGTTATTTTTTTTACTGTTTGGGAGTTGGTTCCTTCCACGGGTGCACTAAAGCACATGTGCTTAAGGGACTCTTCTGCAAGAATGATTGCATGAAGAAATAACTGCATCAAAATATTTGATGTGTTATTAATGTCAGGTGCAAAGAATCAGGACTATTCATAAGGTTGCAGCATAGAACACTCATTCAAGCCTATACAAAATAATCTGATTAACTAATGTTCAACACTAAATTGACACTAGATA
This sequence comes from Ahaetulla prasina, assembly GCF_028640845.1. Taxonomy (NCBI): domain Eukaryota; kingdom Metazoa; phylum Chordata; class Lepidosauria; order Squamata; family Colubridae; genus Ahaetulla; species Ahaetulla prasina. Next base: position 91,044,201 of record NC_080544.1, read on the forward strand.
AGGGTCAAAAGAATTCAGAAGGATTTGGAACACTTATGGGAACAGGGTCTAACAACTCTAAGCTAATGACCCACTTAACTCCACTTCCCAGCTCTATCTGCTCTTCTCCGACAAAAATAGGGGATCTGCCCAAAGTATTTTTCACATTTTAAACTCTTGGCTTGAGCTAGGTTGACACCTCAGGTCTTCTGACTAAGTTTGCAATTGATGTTTCATGCTTTGCCCTTTTATATTTTGATATCAACAACCTACACAGGAAAATTGAGTAATTAAGAAAGACAGCCTGCCCTCACCTTTCATTCCTGGGAAGCTAGCATCCAAAATTGGCTGCCTGATGCATTCTTAAAATGGCTGATGAATTGTCTTTTTGAACAGGCTCTACTGACAAATAACTCATGAAAATGTATTAGATTTTTTTATCAAAAGGAGTTTATTGGCCACTTTATTTACTTAATACTGAAATGCTGATTCCAAATATTTCAAGCACTTGATTTTTCTGGAGACTGATCCAACCGGCTTAAGATTCGTATTCAATTATGACCCAATATAATCACTTGATTGAACATTGAATTGCAATAGTCAGTACTGGCAGCTTCACCAATATTTATATACACAAGTTTTCTACATGCCATGATCTCAAGCATTTGCATATCACTGAGCTAATTATTATTTTGCAGACCATTTTATGCATTGGCAAAATACTTCTTGCCCTTTCTCATTGCATATCTAATTTACTGAAAGCAGAAGCTAATAACATTACAGTTGCTAATGTGACTAAGATGCGTGAAAAAAGAGCAGCTATTTTGGTTTAATTTTTAGAGTTGCTCTGAAAGGATTTTTGAAAAGTGTTATGCCAAATGCAACATTTTCAATTTTTGCTGTGAATCCTCCTGCATTTTTCATAGGGGAAGGTTTTTTTTTCTCTCTCTGAAAGTAAAATGGTAGTAGCACTTATATATTATTTTGTAATAACAAGCACAGTGAAATATCTTCAATTCATCCCATCCACTGAACTTTAGTAAGACATTTACTTTCCCTGTTTTTCTTTTCCTTAAGCCTGAGGGTCCCATGAGATGCTGTGCAAAAAAACAGTGAACAGAAGTGCAATTATAAAAATGCTGCAAGAAGTACTTATTTTATTACAATTTTGGCCCTATCTAATTGCAAGGCATTCTGTTCAAATTGGATTGAATTACCTTTTATACACAGCTGACTTCTGTTGTTCAGCAATTTCAGTTTTGTTCTTTGGTTGATTTGACTTTCATCAGTAGATTCTATTAGAAGATGACTATAATGAGATAGACATTTTCTAGCTGCAATCACAACTGTTCTTTGAACTTACCCTTTTCAGATGACCCCATCCATATGATTACACTTATGCCTGGAATTGACATTGATCTAAAATATGGTCTATTTTGTTGCAGATTTCACAACTTGTAAACGTAGGAATAGTCTTTCAGCATTTAGAAATCCAATAACATTCAAGGAAATTCTGGAGGACTCTGGAATGTTCCATTTCAGAAAATCTGGATCTAAATCTGTGATTGATTGATTGAATGAGTGAATTTAAGGTGAGTGTGCTACCTTGATTGCCTTCACATAAACTCAGAAGTTATAAAATCTATCTTTAAAATTATATATATAATACAATACAATACATATATATATATGAGATGTGATGTATTGTATTGTATTGTATTGTTATTGTATTGTATTGTATTGTTATTGTATTGTATTTAAGATTAGTAATTCTTGCTAAAGAATTGGTATAATGTTTGGTATAATGTTAAGATACTAAGCTTGGAAGTGGATGACTAGTTCTGCCTTAGATACGAAGCTAGTTGGGCAACTTTGGGCCAGCTAGTCTCTCTCAGGTTCCAAGATGGAAGCATTGGGAAACCATTTCTGAAAAACCTTGCCAAGAAAACTGCAAAATATAATCCAGGCAATTACCAGGAGTCAAAAACTGACTTGAAGGGGCACACCTGGAAAATCTTATTAAGTGAGAATCTATGATTGGTTGGTTGGTTGGTTGATTATGTGCCATAAAGTCATGTTTGATCATGTAGATTTTCTACATGACAATTTTTCCATGACAATATTTTAGAGATATTTAAAATGTTAAGAACTAGAACATATTCAAATATATAAGTAAACCAACCTATAATTGGGCTCATTGGCTCAAAATTCACTCCTTTCATCCTTCTGAGGTCAGTAAAACCTCAATTGTGTGTGTGTGTGTGTGGGGGTAATATTCTAACTCTATAAACTGCTTAGAGAGTGCTATAAAGCACTTTTTACTGGTATATAAGTCTAAGTGCTATTGCTATGGGTCTTAACTTTTTCTAACAGAATGAATTAGCCAGATAAACTAATATTCAAATACATAGTCTATTTGCATTTAACTTGTCTAAGAATAAAAACATAAACCATGTTCCTTTATGTCTTCTGCAGATAATGACTGACTGAAATGAGATCAGGCTACATTTGCCTGTAGTTGCCCACACTATTTTATTGTCCCTTATAAGTGGTGGGAACTGTCAAATCGCTACCATTCTTTTCTTGGATATTTTTCTAATGTCTAAAAATGTCTTTTCAATTCTAAGCTTTTTCTGGGAAGAGAAAGAACTTTTAGAAGGCCTTTACTGTTATATAACTGCCCAGAGTTTATTTATTATTCATTTATTATTTATTTTATTTTATTAGATTTTTATACCGACCTTCTCCCAAGGACTCAGGGCGGTTTACAGCCAGATAAAACAAACAACAATATAAATACAAGATAAAATACTATTTAAAAACTTATTCAATTTGGCCCTAATTTAAGATAAATTTAAAACAATAAAAACCCTTAAAATTAAAACTATATAAAATCTAAAAATCCTATGCCAGTCCTGCACAAATGAACAAATATGTTTTCAGTTCGGGGTGAAAGGTTCGAAGGTCAGGAAGTTGGCGAAGTCCTGTGGGAAGTTCATTCCAGAGGGTAGGAGACCCCTGGGGGCCGCCAGCCAACATTGCTTGGTGGACGGCACCCTGAGGAGTCCCTCTCTGTGAGGCGCACGGGTCGGTGGGAGGAAATCGGTAGCAGTAGGCGGTCCCGCAGATAACCTGGCCCTAAGCCATGGAGCGCTTTAAAGGTAGTAACCAGCACCTTGAAGTGCACCCGAAAGACCACAGGTAGCCACTGCAGCCTGCGCAGGAGTGGTGTCACTCTATCACTCGTGCAGCTGCATTCTGAACCAACTGGAGCATCCAGGTGCTCTTCAAGGGGAGCCCCATGTAGAGAGCATTGCAGTAGGCCAGGCGAGAGGTAACAAGAGCATGAGTGACCGTGCATAGGGCATCCCGGTCCAGGAAGGGGCACAACTGGCGAATCAGGCGAACCTGATGAAAAGCTCTCCTGGAGACAGTCGTCAAGTGATCTTCAAAAGACAACCGTCCATCCAGGAGAACGCCCAAGTTACGCACCCTTTCCATCGGGGCCAATGACTCGCGCCAAACAGTCAGCCGCGGCTGCAGCTGACTGTACCGGGGTGCTGGCATCCACAGCCACTCCGTCTTGGAGGGATTAAGCTTCAGCCTGTATCTCCCCATCCAGACCCGTATGGCTTCCAGATACCGGGACAGGACTTCAATGGCTTCGTTAGGATGGCCTGGGGTGTAAAAGTACAGCTGCGTATCATCAGCATACAGTTGGTACCTCACCCCAAAGCCACTGATGATCTCACCCAGCGGCTTCATATAGATGTTGAACAGGAGAGGCGAGAGTATTGACCCCTGCGGCACATCACACGCGAGGTGCCTCGAGGTCGATCTCTGCCCTCCTACCAACACCGTCTGTGTCTGGCCAGAGAGATAGGAGGAGAACCACTGATAAACGGTGCCTCCCACTCCCAAACTCCCTAGCCGGTGCAGCAAGATACCATGGTCGATGGTATCAAAAGCCGCTGAGAGGTCTAATAGGACCAGGGCAGATGAGTAGCCCTTATCCCTGGCCCTCCAGAGATAATCCACCAACGCGACTAAAGCCGTCTCCGTACTGTAACCGGGTCGAAAGCCGGACTGGTATGGGTCTAGATAGACAGTTTCATCCAGGTACTGGGTACTGCCACCGCATTCTCTACAACCTTCGCCGTAAAGCGAAGGTTGGAGACTGGACGATAATTTACTAAAGCAGCTGGGTCCAGGGAAGGCTTCTTGAGGAGGGGTCTCACCACCGCCTCTTTCAAGGCAGCAGGAAAGACGCCCTCCCGCAAAGAAGCATTTGTAATCCCCCGGAGCCAGCCTCGTGTCACCTCCTGCGTGGCCAGCACCAACCAGGAGGGGCACTGGTCCAGCAAACATGTGGTGGCATTCAACCTCCCCAGCAACCTGTCCATGTCCTCGGGAGTCACAGGGTCAAACTCATCCCAAATAGTCTCAACAAGATGTGTCTCAAACCTCTCGTCCGGATCTACCCAATCTTGATCCAATCCGTCCCAAAGCTGAATGATTTTATCGTATAGATAACCACTAAACTCCTCGGCACGTCCCTGTAATGGGTCATCCCTCACCTCCTGTTGAAGGAGAGAGCGAGTCACCCTAAACAGGGCAGCCGGGCAGTTATCTGCCGACACAATGGGGGAGGAGATGTAGAAACGTCTCGCTTCCTTCAATGCAACTAGGTAGGTCCGACTATATGACCTAACTAGTGTCCGATCAGCCTTGGAACGGCTGGATCTCCAGGAACTCTCTAGGCGTCTTCTCTGGCATTTCATCTCCCTCAGCTCCTCGGAGAACCAAGGAGCTGGTTGAGACCTGCGCTGGGTCAGAGGCCGCAAAGGCACGACATGGTCTAAAGCCCCAGCCGCAGCCAGTTCCCAAGCCGCGACTTCAGCCATGACATGGGCCTGATCCTCAGGGAACGGCCCAAGCTCCGTCAGGAACCTCTCCGGGTCCATCAGGCGCCTGGGACGGAACCAACGTATTGGTCCCGTCTCCCTGCGTAAGTTGAGTGGCAGTCCGAAAGTCCAGACGAAGGACAGAATGATCTGACCATGACAAAGGCTCGTTAACTAGATCTCGAAAATCCAGATCATTCAACCACTGTCCAGAGATGAAAATTAAATCCAGTGTGCCTCTCCCAATGTGAGTAGGGCCATCAACTACTTGCGCCAGGTCCAAGGCTGTCATGGAAACCATGAACTCCCAAGCTGTTGTCGATGACATGTCGGTCGATGGCAAGTTAAAGTCCCCCATGACCATAAGTCTGGGGGTCTCAACCGCCATCCCGGCAAGCACCTCCAACAGCTCAGGCAGGGCAGTTGTCACGCAGCAAGGAGCCAGGTACACAACTAACAAGCCCATCTGACCCCTATGGCCCCACTTTACAAAGAGGGATTCACAACCGGCAATCTGAGGAACAGTGGTCTCCCTCGGTTCCAGACTCTCCTTAATAACAACCGCCACCCCCCCACCCCTACCTTGGGCCCTCGGCTGATGGAATGCTCGGAAACCCAGTGGGCACATTTCAACAAGGGGCACCCCCCCTCCGTGCCCAGCCAGGTTTCCGTAATGTCCATGAGGTCCGCGGACCTCCCCTGTAGAAGATCACATATTAGGGGGGCTTTGTTAACCACGGACCGTGCATTGCACAACATCAGCTGAAAGTCCAGGCCCTGGGAATACTGGCCCCCCGGGGAGCGGGAAAAGTCTTAAACAGCGAGTGCGCGCCCCCTGAACAAGATACGGCCCTTCATTTCTGCCATATCTGCCCCTCCCACTTACCGTGCTGATGGAACATTCTTCTGGAATAGAATCGTGAACTTCCTCCTTCACCTCCGAACCTGATGAAATATCACCACGAGCATTTGCAACGAAATCTGCAAATTTCCCTCCCCGGCGGGTTTCCCCCATCACCCGTCTTTACCCTCCCTCCCCTTCAAAATCTATTAGCTAAAAAACCCCAAAGGTTCTTTCTCAACGCATGCCATCTCTCTGGGTCCCAAAACCCGTCATTGAGATAGGCCCCCAGTAACGTAGAGGGCCATTTCTGCAAGGCGGGGGAACCTTGCAGATGACGGAGTTCCAATGAAGAATATCTCATATCTCATGTTGGGCCAACTTGGCATAAAAAGAGTTCGTCCAGTGTCACTGGTGGTAATACAGCAGTCATTTTTAGGGGCCGAAAACGTGGAGCCCACAGATGGTAAAGATGATAAAGATAATAAAACAAGATGATAAAAGCAAGACGGATGCTCTCAATGAAATCCTTATAAAAAACCCCCATCCAAGTTCCAGAGACTAAGAGGGGAGTCTAGGCTCCAAGGTCCAAACAACCCATCCAAGCTCCGGAGCCCAGGGGGAGGATTTCCATGCCTTGAGCACCATCACATCCGCAGGCCACCAAGGCAGAAATAGGCAGTCCAATAACAGTCCTAACAGGCCCAGATGGAATTCTAGGGAGAGGAGGGAAGAGAGGGGAGGGCCTGCCAGGATCACTGCCACGGATAGCTCAGATGTCAACCACCAACCCCAACAAGACGTCTTCGCCACCGCGGTCGTGGCCACCCCTCCCCCACAACGACCTCCGCGGGGGCCCATGGGGACCTCGATGGGATGCTGACATTCCATTGCTTAGACCAAAGTTAAGCCGGAGCTCCTGTATTAAGTTGTTAGGGTCAAGCTCAAAATGACCCTCGTCCACACCGCTGGTACCGTCGCCCCAAAAGGCAGGAAAAGCCGAAATAAACGCTGCCTGAGGAAAGGGCCGGAAAACAGGCCGGATGATAGGCCGGAGCATCGCCGCCCTGCCCCATCAAAAACTGCCGCCATTTCACTGCCCCATTTCGCCGACTTTGCTCCTGGCCTGGAACTCGGCAACCGCAAACACTTCGAGGGCAAAACCCCCACATGGTTGCCGAGCAGTTCACCCATCCGGCCAGGCAAACCAAGTCGGCCAGATCGTTCATAGCAGCATAGCAGCCTCGGCAATCAGGAAATCTCCACCGGAAAGGTAGGTCAGAGACTCATAGCCCCGCCCCATCAGAGCCACCGCCATTTCGCTGCCCTTTCCGCCGACTCGGCTCCTGGCCTGGCACTCAGCAACCACAAACTCCTCGAGGGCGAAAAACCCCTCATGCGGTTGGTGAGCAGTTCACCCATTCGGCCAAGTAAACCAAGTCAGCTAGGTCATCCATAGCTGCTTCAGGAATTGGGACATCTCCACCAACGCCCGCTCCGAGATATTGTTAGGCATCCAACTTGGACATGCGCAGAAATGTCCAGGATCGCCTTCTGCCACCATTTCATTTGCTGAAACTCAGGCAGCATTTAAATATGACAAAGCTTTAATGTATATATATGTGTGTGCATGTGCATATTATGTATATGTGTGTGTGTGTGTGTGTGTGTGTGTGTGTGTGTGTGTGTGTGTGTGTGTGTATGCATAGACAGATAATAGATAGAAGATAGATAAATAAATAGATAAATGGATGGATGGATGGATGGACGGACGGACGGACGGACGGACGGACGGACAGATTATATACATATATACATATATATACATATATATATATATATGTCTTTGGTTATTCGGGTTTTCTCCCGCATAAAATTGGAAGTGTCTTGGCGACGTTTCAACGAAATCCCATTCATCATCATCAGGCTAGGTGCTTACAGCTTCCTATTTCTAGGAGAAATGTATGATCGCTGCTGTTTCTTCCTTTTAACTGCTAGTGGGGGTTTGAACTGATTGGTTGGGAGCTTGGCTGTGTTCTGATTGGGTGGAGGTGTGTTCTGATTGGTTGGGAGTTTGGCTGTGCTCTAATTGGATGGTGGGGTTGGCTGTGCTCTGATTGGCTGGGGATGTGTTCTGTTGGGGGGGCTTAATTGTGCTCAGGTTGGTTTGAGATGCAGGGGGATTTGAATTGGTGAGTTGCATTGCTGTTGTTTGGCTTCGCGTTTGTGGTCGTGCTCCATCTTCATGGTGGGTGTCAGTCTGCTGCATGTTTGGATTGGAGGGGTTTGAAATGGCTAATGATGCAGCTGCGGTCTGGCTTCTGGTCCGTGGTCGTGCTTCATTATCGGTGTGGGGTTGAGTTTGCTTTCTGTATGGATGTGTGGTGGTGACATGCTGTGTGGCACTCACGAGTGTGGGTCTTGCGTCATTCTTCGTGTTAGGGACTCGTTTGTCGATAAGGGCGGGTTTCCAAATGGCTGGTAAGCGGGAGGTATCATCTCGTTTATTCATGCTGTGTGGGCGTTTTTCTATCTCGATGGCTTCAATCAGAACACACCTCCACCCAATCAGAACACAGCCAAGCTCCCAACCAATCAGTTCAAACCCCCACTAGCAGTTAAAAGGAAGAAACAGCAGCGATCATACATTTCTCCTAGAAATAGGAAGCTGTAAGCACCTAGCCTGATGATGACGAATGGGATTTTGTCGAAACGTCGCCAAGACACTTCCAATTTTACGCGGGAGAAAACCCGAATAACCAAAGACCTACATACAAACACCTGCGAAAACCTCAGAAAACTGAGGTTTTATATACACATATATATATGTTTTCTGAGATTTTCGCGGGTGTTTGTATATAGGTCTTTGGTTATTCGGGTTTTCTCCCGCGTAAAATTGGAGGTGTCTTGGCCACACGTCCACCCACATGTCACCACCACACGTCCACCCAGAAAGCAGACTCAAACCCACACTGATCATGAAGCATGACCAAGGACCAGAAGCCAGACTGCAGCTGCAACATTAGCCATTTCAAACCCCTCCGATCCATACATGCAGCAGACTGACACCCACTGTGAAGATGTGGCACGACCACGACCACGAAGCCGGACAGCAGCGGTGCAGCTCACCAGCTCAAATCCCCCTGCAACTCAGACTAATCTGAGCACAACCAAGCCCCCACACAAACAGGACACACCCCCAGCCAATCAGAGCACAAAAAAACCCCATCCAATCAGAGCACAGCCAAGCTCCAACCCAATCAGTTCAAACCCCCACTAGCAGTTAAAAAGGAAGAAACAGCTGCAATCACACATTGAATAGAATAGGATAGAATAGAATTTTATTGGCCAAGTGTGATTGGACACACAAGGAATTTGTCTTGGTGCATATGCTCTCAGTGTACATAAAAGAAAAGATACGTTCATCAAGGTACAACATTTACAACACAATTGATGATCAATATATCAATATAAATCATAAGGATTGCCATCAACAAGTTACAGTCATACAATCATAAGTGGAAAGAGATTGGTGATGGGAACTATGAGAAGATTAATAGTAGTGCAGATTCAGTAAATAGTCTGACAGTGTTGAGGGAATTATTTGTTTAGCAGAGTGATGGCCTTCGGGAAAAAACTGTTCTGGTGTCTAGTTGTTCTGGTGTGCAGTGTTCTATAGCGTCGTTTTGAGGGTAGGAGTTGAAAGAGTTTATATCCAGGATGCGAGGGGTCTGTAAATATTTTCACAGCCCTCTTCTTGATTTGTGCAGTATACAGGTCCTCAATGGAAGGCAGGTTGGTAGCAATTATTTTTTCTGCAGTTCTAATTATCCTCTGAAGTCTGTGTCTTTCTTGTTGGGTTGCAGAACCGAACCAGACAGTTATAGAGGTGCAAATGACAGACTCAATAATTCCTCTGTAGAACTGAATCAGCAGCTCCTTGGGCAGTTTGAGCTTACTGAGTTGGCGCAGAAAGAACATTCTTTGTTGTCCTATTTTAATGATGTTTTTGATGTTGGCTGTCCATTTTAGATCTTGCGATATGATAGAACCTAGAAATTTAAAGGTTTCTACTGTTGATACTGTGTGGTCTAGTATTGTGAGAGGTGGATGTATGGAAGGATTTCTCCTAAAGTCTATCACCATTTCTATGGTTTTGAGTGTGTTCAGTTCCAGATTGTTTTGGTTGCACCACAAGGCTAGTCATTCGACCTCTCGTCTATATGCGGATTCGTCATTGTCTCAAATGAGACCAATCACTGTTGTGTCATCTGCGAACTTCAGTAGCTTAACAGATGGATCGTTGGAGATTCAGTCATTGGTATACAGAGAAAAGAGAAGTGGGGAGAGCACACAGCCTTGGGGGGGCCCTGTGCTAATTGTACAGGTATTTGATGTGATCTTGCTTAGCTTCACCTGCTGCTTCCTGTTTGTTAGGAAGTTTGTGATCCACTTACAAGTCTGTTCCGGTACCTGTAGCTGGTTTAGCTTAGTTAGAAGAATATCTGAAATGATGGTATTGAATGCTGAACTAAAGTCTACAAAAAGGACCCTTGCATAGGTCTTTGGAGACTCAAGATGTTGTAGGATGTAGTGCAGAGCCTTATTAACAGCATCATCTGTTGATCTATTTGCTCGGTATGCAAATTACAAGGGGTCTAACAGCGGATCCATGATGTTTTTTAAGTAGGAAAGCACTAGCCTTTCAAAGGTTTTCATGACTAGAGATGTTAAAGCAACTGGTCTGTAGTCATTCAGTTCCTTGATGGTGGGCTTCTTCGGCACTGGGATGATGGTAGAGTGTTTGAAGCAAGAAGGAACATAGCACATCTCTAGTGATTTATTGAAAATATGGGCGAAGATGGGGGCCAATTGGTCAGCACAGACTTTTAAGCAAGAAGGAGTTATCTTGTCTGGGCCTGGAGCTTTTCCTGGTTTTTGTCTGTGAAATCGGTCCTGCACTTCCTTTTCTGTGATCACTAGGGGTTGTGAACCCAATGAAATGGGGTCAGTTGTAGGAGGCTTGGCTGTTGTTGGTGTGTCTGAGATGGGGGTTGTGGAGATAGGTGGCTGTAGTTTCCTTTCAAACCTGCAGTAAAACTCATTCAGGTCATCTGCCAGTTGTTGATTACCTTCAGCCTGGGAAGGAGGTTTGCCATAGCCGGTGATTTTTTTTTTTTTTTTTCCATAATAATTCCCACAATTTGACCAGTGTACAATACAATCACTTATCCAACAATCAGTCCTATACTCAAATTATACTCAGTCAGGGCTGCTCGACTGCCACTCCCCCCTTTAATCCTTTCTTCCCTTCTCATCCTTCTTAAACTTCCCCCACCACCTTCTCCTCGCTTTCCTACTTCCCCTCCTCTTTCCCACTTCTCACTACCATCCTTTCTAACCCTCTATCTCCTTCTTCTCCTCCTCCTATCCTTTCTTCTCCCTTCCTTCTTTCCTCCCTACCCACCTCCCTACCTACTTTCTTCCTTCTTTACTCCTCTTTCCTTACCCTTTCCCTTCGGGAGTGTTTGCCGAGCAGTCCCGACATTACACCATTCCAACTTGTTTAATTCTACCATTATTCCTGTACAATGGCAACCAATCAATTTATAGTCTTCCCTTCCCGCCTCCTTCCCCGAGACTTCCCAGAACAGAATACAGGGTATTGTAACTAACAAACATAATCTAAAATATAACATAAAACATATTCCATTTCACACCATCACACTATCAATTCCCTTCTTTCTTAAACTAATACATAATAATTCCTAACTTCACTCAAAAACTAATTGATATTTTTTAATCTGATACTTATTTTGAATATAATCAATCCACTTCCTCCATTCCAATATATATTTTTCTTGTGTACAGTCTTTCAAGTAGGCAGAAATTTTTGCCATTTCTGCTAAATTTGATACTTTACTAATCCATTCTCCAATTGTAGGTAAGTCTTCTTTCTTCCAATATTGTGCAATCAATAATCTTGCAGCAGTTATTAAATTCAGAATCAGTTTTGTCTCTATAACAGTGCAATCTGAGATTATTCCTAATAAAAGAACTGTGGAACAAACTTGATCTTCTTTTTCAAAATGTTCTGCATAATCCACCATATTTTTAATCCAAAAGGCTTTAACTTTTTTGCAAGTCCACCATATATGATAATAGGTAGCATCCTCACAATCACATCTCCAACATTTTGCTTTCACATTTGGATACATACATGACAGTTTTTTAGGATCTAAATGCCATCTATAAAACATTTTATAAAAATTTTCTCTTAAATTTTGTGCTTGCGTGAATTTAACATTCCTCACCCAAATTTTTTCCCATGTTTCTAACATTATAGGTTGTTGAAAATTTTGTGCCCATTTTACCATACAATCTTTAACCAACTCCATTTCTGAATCAATTTCAACCAATACATTATATAATCTCTTTATATGCTGTTGACCTTGATCTTTTATTTGTTTTACCAGATTATCATCACTTTGCCTTATACCAATTTTCTGATCTATTTTCCATCTAGATTGCAATTGTCCATACTGGAACCATGTATAATTTCTTCCTTCATCCTCAATTTCTCCCTAGATTTCAACTGTAATTCCCCTTTTTCCATAGTCAAAAGCTCTTTGTAAGTGATAACTTCCATTTTTTGTAATATATTTATATTCTCTATCATATGTCTGGGGATGGTCCATATTGGTATCTTTCCATCTAACTTATATTGATATTTTTTCCAAATCCTCAACAACGCACTTCTGACCATATTATTCTTAAATGTCTTATCAATTTTCTTGTCATATATTACATATGCGTGCCATCCATATAACAAACCATAACCTTCTATATTCAAAATCCTTTCCTCTGTTAAATTAATCCAATCAGAAATTAAAGTTAAAACAACTGCATCATAGTACAATTTCAAATTAGGCATTTTAAACCCCTCTTTCCTAACGCCTTGCATTATTTTTAACTTTATCCTCGGTTTTTACCCTTCCATACAAATTTATTAATCCTTTTGCCATTCTTGTAAATTTGCATCTTTCTTCAAAATTGGAATCATTTGAAACAAAAATAAAAATCTAGGCAAAACATTCATTTTTATAGCTGCCACTCTTCCCAACAATGATAATTGTAACTTCTTCCATTTCTCCATTTCTTTAATTACTTTTCCCCACAATACCTCATAATTGTTTTTATATAATTTTACATTCGATGCTGTAATGTATACTCCTAAGTATTTAACCTTTTAACTACTTCATATCCAGTTATTCTTTCTAATTCTTCCTCTGATGTGTATTCATATTTTTAATTATCATTTTGTCTTCTGTTGATTCACTTTAAACCCAGATACCTTACTATACTGATCAATTGTCTCCATCAAATATACAGCTGAATGTATTGGTTGAGATAAAGAAACAACCAAATCATCTGCAAACGCCTTAATTTATAATCTTGATTTTTAATTCTAATTCCTTTTATTCGATCTAAACCACGTATCTTACTCAATAATATTTCCAAAGTTAGAATGAATAATAATGGTGACAAGGGACATCCTTGTCTAGTCCCTTTCTCAATCTTGAAAGATTCTGTTAATCCACCATTTACTATTATTTGAGCTGTTTGCTTTTGATATATAGCCTTAATTGCTTGAATAAAATAATCCCCAAATTGCATTTTTCTATTACTTTAAACAAAACTGCCAATCCAATCTATCAAAAGCTTTTTCGCATCCAAAAAGAGGAATGCTGCTGAAACCTGGCTGTTTCCTTCCAAATATTCAAGTAAATTTACAATTTGTCTCATATTATATCTCATCTGTCTCCCCTTAATAAATCCTGATTGGTCATTATGAATTAATTGATTCATCAGTGGCATCAATCTATTCGCTAGTATCTTAGCAAATATCTTATAATCAGTATTTAAAAGCGATATTGGCCTATAATTCTCTGGTTTAACACCATCTCGATCTTCTTTAGGTATTAATGAAATAAAAGCTGTCCTCCATGAAGGAGGAGCTTCTCCTCCCCTTTGTATTCTGTTAAATAACTCCTTAAGTGGTACAATCATCTCATTTTGTAAATTTTTATAATAAGTAGTTGTCAAGCCATCTGTACCTGGTGCTTTATTCGCTTTAAGCTGCTTAATTGCAAACACTATTTCCTCTGAAGAAATTAATTGATTCAACTCTTCCCTTTGATCTACTGTAATTTCTAAAATACCGTGGTCCTGTAAATATCTATCTATATCTTTATCACTAATCACATCTCTAGAATATAACTTAGTATAATATTCTAAAAAAGCTTTTTTAATCAAATTTTGCTGATATACTTCCTTACCTCTATATTCTATTTTATCAATTATACGTCGTTTCTGTTTCTTTCTTAATAAATATGCTAACCACCTTCCAGGTTTATTAGAATTATTAAACAAATTATGTCTTACATATTGTAAATTAGTTGCCACCTGATCTGCCATTAACATATTAAATTGACCTCTTAATATATTTATTGACTCTTTTGTTTTACTATCTCCTGGATTGCCTACCAATAACTGCTCCTTCCTTTTAATTTCCTCTTCTAGTTCTTTTCGCCTTTTGTGCAGTCTATTTCTATATTTATTATTCATCTCTAATAAAATTCCCCTCATATAAGCTTTACTGGTGTCCCAAACTATCTCTATAGGTGTCCCTTTATCCATGTTCAAAGAAAAAAATTCCTTCATTAGAGTTTTACATTCATTTACATTTTGTTCATATTTAAACAAGTTCTCATTCATCCTCCACGACCTCCTGGCCTCTTTTTCCCGATCTAACTCAATCCATATGATCAGACAAGGTTCTAGAACAAATTTTTGTCTTCTTCACTCTGAAAAACAAATCATTAGTAATTAAAATGAAATCAATCCTAGAAAAAGATTGATGTCTGTCAGAAAAAAATGTAAAATCTCTCTTTTCATTGCGTTCTCACCATACATCCCTCAATTCTAAATCTTCCATCAAATCAAAGAATGCCTTTGGCAGTTTTACACGATTGGAAATATTTCTAAGACTTCTTTTATCTTTCTGGGTATCCATCACTCCATTCCAATCACCCATTAATATATAAGTTTTATAATCCCAAGATGTTATTCTTTTATGTAAAACTTATAAAATTTTTCTTGTTGTTGATTTGGTGCATAAAACTCCTATTAAAAGTATTTTCTCCTTCCAATAAAAGTTCAATAGCAATATATCTTCCTTGATTATCCGCTTCAATTAATGTTGCAGATAAATTACTCTTTATATAAACAACTAGTCCATTCTTCTTTTCTGTAGCAGATGCAACAAAATGTATTCCCAATTTGAATTTATCAAATATTTCTGGTCTAATGTTCTAATATGTGTTTCTTGTAAACATACAATGTCATTTTAAATTGCTTCAAATAATGAAATATCTTTCT
Organism: Ahaetulla prasina; assembly: GCF_028640845.1. Lineage (NCBI taxonomy): Eukaryota > Metazoa > Chordata > Lepidosauria > Squamata > Colubridae > Ahaetulla > Ahaetulla prasina. Next base: position 91,059,366 of record NC_080544.1, read on the forward strand.
TCTCTTTTGTGGTGAGTTTAATCCATTGACATTCCAAGATAAAAGTCTAATTGCCATTATCAGCAATCGGAAACTTTTGAAGCACCAGCCGCAAATCATATCTTTCTTTGGGCCTTGCTCCTCCCACTGTTTCCGTCTTGGTAATAGCAGATTGAGCCTGTTGAGCCTTTTCTTCTTGTTCCTTGCGTTTGACAGCTGCTCTTGTCATCCTTGGCTCTTTTGGAATCTCTGATCCCATCTTAGACACATCCAACGCTTGTAAACGGTCTTCTTCCATTACTATCACTTCTTTTTCTTTAATTTCACCTTCCTTTCTCCTACCATCCGGAGATGGTGGACTTCAGCCTTAAGCACATAAGCATAAAACTCTTGTGCTTTACTGACTGTATTAAGACGATGTGCTTTCCCTTCATAGTAAACTATTATACCAATTGGGATGTCCCATCTATACTCAATCTGACGTTTTTTAAGTTCGTTCACCAAAAAAGCAAACTCCTTCCTACCTCTCAACATTTTGGGGGGAATTTCCTTTAGTATTAAAATATCTTGGCTGCTTGAATCTTGTCTCCTTTAAAAAAAGCTTGTAAAATCTCATTTCTCACTGTTCTAGTAGTAAAATAAATAACAATGTCTCTGGGAAGATTTCTTTGTCTTGCTATCCAGGAATTCACACGATAAATTTTATCAATATAAAAGGCCACATCTGCTGGCCGAACTGCCAAAATCTCTGCAAAGGCCTCCGGAAAAAATTGCTTCTAATTCTCATTTTACATTCTTTAAGTCCACGGATTCGTAAAGCAAGTTCCATTGCTCTATATTGTACCAAAACAATTTCATCATCAACTTTATCCATTTTACTTTGAACTGCCTCAATCTTATTTTCCAATTTTAAATTAACTTTCTTTATTTCTTCTACTTCCTGCTCCAATAAAATCACATTTGATGCCAGACCCTGTACTGCTGACACCAAACCTTCTTTAACTTCTTTATTTTCAGTTTGAATTTCTAACATCTGTTTTTTCATCTCTGACATTTCTTCTGTAATTAATTTAAACTTATCCTCTATCTGGGAAGTTTGCCAATTCATAGCATCGTTAAGAGATTCTTTCATAAATTCTTTCAGGTTATCCTGAAGTGCTTCCAAATTTAGTGATTTTGTATCTGCTGTATGTGCTGGAGAGACTCGGTGTTAATGTTCCTGGGGTTTTTGTAGCAGTTGACTTTAATTGTTTTGCTGCCATCTCTTAAAATTTCTCTTTAACTTAATATTACGTATAAACCTTTTAAGTCTTTTTTTTTCCAGTCTCAGTATCTCTTCTCCCTTCTCATTACAATGTTTAAAAAAAAAATTTTTTTTTCCAGCTGGCCTCAGCAATAAACAACAGACAGGGGGACTTGTAACACTTTCGTTTTCCACTGTGTTGCTCATAAAAGAACGGTCCCCATTTTCACTTTGAAATCAGATCCAAAACTTAAAAAAAAAATAACAGGGAATTGATTGATTACTTGCTTTTATAATTAGAGCTCTCCTGTTTCTGTTCAGTCCGGTATTATCTTCTTTAAGTTAAAATTGGTCCCGGCTAATATTACGTATAAACCTTTTAAGTCTTTTTTTTTTTTTAAATCAGTCTCAATATCTCGATCTCTTCTCCCTTCTCATTACAATGTTTAAAAAAAATTTCCAGCTGGCCTTCAGCAATAAACAGCAGACAGAGAATTGTAACACTTTCGTTTTCAACTGCGTAGCTCATTAAAGAACGATCGCCATTTTCACTTTGAAGTCAAATCCAAAACTTAAAAAAAAAAATAACAGGGAATTGATTGATTACTTGCTTTTATAATTAGAGCTCTCCTGTTTCTGTTCAGTCCGGTATTATCTTCTTTAAGTTAAAATTGGTCCCGGAAGTTGGTCGCGGCAATTAGGTCTGCCGGAGCAGGAAAAAAGCCTCAGATCTGGAGCACTTTGAAGTTCTGAGGGGGCTTAACCCTTCGAGCCCCCTGGTATCTTCCAGGAGCTCTAGGGAAGCTCTACCTCTGCTTCCTTTTGCTCACCACCGCTTCTTCTCCCGAAGAGGGGGGTTTCCGAACTGCTGGACAGCTGATTGTCGCTGTCTTAGCAGTCCAACATGATCCAGAGGTTGGTGACCAGAAAGATCACCTCCATTGCCAACGGAGCCAACCAGGAAGTCCCATAGCCGGTGATATTTTTAAGAGTTTTCCACATATTTGCTGGTTCATTTGCTGAAACTGATTCTTTAGCTTTTCAGAGTAGCTTCTTTTTGCTGCTCTGATCTCCCTTGTTAGTGGATTTCTGGCCTGATTGTACAGCATTTTATTGCTCCCAGAAGCATGAAGCTGAAGCCTGAAGATGACGAATGAGACTTCGTCGAAACGTCACCAAGATACCTCCAATTTTACGCAGGAGAAAACCCGAATAACCAAAGACCTACATATATATATTTTTAATGTATTAACTTTTTTACTGGACTATATAGGAAGTTAGCACCTCACAATTTACATTGTCTTATGCAGCCTTTTAGCGCATTGCAAGATTTTACACCAGAAATCATTAAAATTAGTGAACAATGTTATTTCAATTTCCAACTAATGTTTGCCATGAATTTAAAAGAAATAGATGTGCTATACACTCCAACAACGTTCAAATTAAAAGAACATTATTTTAATTTGGAGGAAAATGAGGAAAAGATGGACCAAAAAATCTTGCTTCAATCTTCTGGGAATATCATTTTGTCACCACTGTATTATTAAGGCCCCTGGCCAAAGTAAAATTGCTTGTCTGTGCTTTAAACTAAGTAATAAAGTCCTGGCCAGAAGAAAAGGATAGCAGTAGAAGTAGGAAAACAGATTTATGTTGGAATGTGACTTTATTTGAAGGCTTACATTTCCACTAGCAGGAAAGACACAAACTGATCTTCATGTCATTTGTATAAACCTCCAGGCATGAATGGTGATTGAAGCAGGAGAACATTTTTTTGTAGGATGGATTCCAAACAAATGAAAAAATGTAGTTGGCAGGTGTTCCAAAAACCTCTTAACCCTAATGGGAAAAAGACAGATGCTGTATTAATCCTTTCAAATCTTTGGTCTTCTACTTTTTGAAATGTTCATATGAAGGTTTAACCTAGCCTACAGATTCAGAACCCAAAAAGACTAAGCCTGTCTCCAGATAGCTCAATGTCTTCCAGGCTTATCTCTGTAGAGATCTTCAGTCTCCTTTTGGCATTCAGAATATATTGGTGTCTCAGAACATATGACAGTAGGCTTAGAGAATCTCAAAATCAAAGAGTACTCCCATTGAGATTCCTTTGATTAACATATCACAGCCAGATGCGCAATGAAAAAATCTTAGTGGGTTTCTCTCTTTCTTACTTTTTTTTATCAAGAACATCACGAACGTTCAGAGTATAGTGCAAAATGCATGTTTCCTTTGTCTTTTAAATATTCTCTGGACTGTGTCCAAAAGTTCAAACTTAAATACCTGATATATTAGATTTTAATCCACAGATGAAAAAGTATTTAAATGTCAGACTCGATTGGAAAGCCAATGGGAATATTATAAATAGAAGTTGTTATAACCTACTCCTACTGAAAAGAAGATTTGGTAATATACAGGCTGTTTCCTTCTCCTTTTGCAATTGGGATACAGTTAAGAAATCAGGAACAAAGGGTAAAACAATATATTCTTGTGCAAAAGCATTAATTACCAGAGTGAGGTGAGAAAACAGACAGATTTTACTACTTTTGTGACATTTCCTCTTACTGAAGCTACAGGAAAGTTATTTTTAGAAGGTTACAAAGAATTATTGATGGAGAGAACTATAGGTTGCATATATTTCCTCTCCTAATTTAAAGTTATGGTGAACTAAAACATTGCCTTCCAGTTACTCAAAAGATGCATTTTTTCTATTTTATTTATTGTCCCAGATCCTTTGGGGAGGCTCTGATGTCATGGCTCTCAATACCAATCACACATAGAAGTTTCACAAAATCACTACACAATTGTGATTTTGAATAAGTAATTCGTTTATCCAAAATGTTATGACTGGCTGCTGTAAAGGTTTTGTGGGTATTTAAATAATCGCCATACCAAGGCATTTCTTTCTTGTATCCATTTTAAATCACATTTAAGCTCTTTTAGATCTTGCTGGATCAGCTTCAAGACTTTTAGCCAGGATCTCTTTTAACAAAGTAGTGGAAGAATTCTCCTCCACCATCTTGTCTGACTCAGCAGATAGTGATGCAGTTGAAATTAAGCCAGCTGTCAAACACTTAGATTTGCCTGACTAGATGGCTCAGTGGCTAAGACACTGAGCTTGTTGCTCAGTAAGGTCAGCAGTTCAGTGGTTCGGATCCCTAGTACAGGCCTCCTGCATGAGCAGGGGGTTGGACTAGATGACCTCCAAGGTCCCTTCCAACTCTGTTACTGTTGATAAAAAACTGCCTTCTGATAGCTCATTAAAAACAATGTGTAATGAAAAGTTTTATTTACCCAATGATAAAAGTCCTTATCCACAGTCCAATAATTCAGAAGTTTGAAAATGTTTTAATCAAGAGAGAAGTGAAAGACGTGTACTCAAAGTACATCCCAAACAGGAAGCCCTACTGACTTTACTGGCAAAGAAATCAATCATTCAAACAATAATGGAAAGACAGTACTAAGTAACAACAATTTTAAAAAATGAGAAGAATCCATCTGACTGGTATATGGCTGAACTGGAGAAGACTTCAGTGGTATTGCTTAGAGGTGAGCAGTATACTAGCTGGCCTCTATCTAACTCAGAACTAGAAAAGTTTGGAATACTCTTCACAAAAACAGGATGTATGGAAATTGACAAATTATTAGAATCCAATTTGTTGGAGAGAGCCATTTTGATGTTGTGATTAAGGCACAAGAATAGAAACTGTTGTGTAAAAATTGTTCTATAACGTCTTATAAGACCTAGGTAAAGGTAAAGGTTCCCCTCGCACATATGTGCTAGTCGTTCCCCACTCTAGGGGGCAGTGTCAACTTCATTTCAAAGCCAAAGAGCCATTGCTGTCTGAAGATGTCTCCGTGGTCATGTGGCCAGCATGACTAAAAGCCAAAGATGCACGGAACGCTGTTACCTTCCCACCAAAGGTGGTCTCTATTTTTCTACTTGCATTTTATACATGCTTTCGAACTGCTAGATTGGCAGAAGCTGGGACAAGTAACAGGAGCTAACCCCATTACGTGGCACTAGGGATTTGAACCTCTGAACTGCCGACCTTTTGATCGAAAAGCTCAGCATCTTCACCACTGAGACACCACGTCCCTTATAAGTCCCCATAAAGATATTATAATCTGGTCTATAAGACTATAAAACTCCCAGTTTCTAGCTTTGTGCCTTAACCACTACATCATTTTTTTTGGCCAGATTCCCTAAGCCCTAGGATGAAGGCAATGGCAAACTATTTCAGAAATCCTGTCAAGAAAACTGCAGGGACTGATCCAGGCAGTTGCCCTGAGTCAACTTTGATTTGAAGTCAGAAAGCAACCATTTTGAGAAGGACAAGGGGGGAAAATAAAAAAAATGTGAACAAGGTGAAATAGAAAAGGGGTGGAAGAATATTTGCAATAACTATTTCTAAGGATGAAGACCTAATACAGAATTTCAAATATAAATTATTGTTTCTGAGAAGTATGTTTTCTTTGTATTTCTAATCTCGATGTTTGTTTTCCATTTATAATCCTGCTTCACTTCTTGGTTCCATTTTTTCTTTGGGTGGGCAATTTCCAGATATTTCTCACTTCTGGATGTTGACAGACATCTGTATGTTCTTATGGTTTCCTGGATTGGAAGAATTGATCATTGGAGACAGCTACATAGGTTGGTTATGAGAAAACAGATGAAAAATAGGGTATCATGAAGTCCAGAACTGAAACAAATGTTTGTCATACAAGTCTTCCCAATATTCAGTGAATGAAAGTCTTTTCCAAATTTACACCACTTCATTTGTGATCTATCTTCAGCTAAATCTGATGTACAACTCTATTAGAAACTATACACTGCAAGCAGAATACATGATCTATTTCATTTTAAGAAGTTAATTTCAAGCTGAAGGCTTTCACAATTTTGTCTGATATAGTATGATTTTTCCCCCCAAGTAAATTCCAGGATTTAGATAACCAGGAAAATTAAACTTTAGACTTGAACCATGTTTTCAATGTATATACAATGTCTTCTTGGGTGTGTTTATCTCTGGTATATGTGTGACAAATAAGATAAAGTCAGAAATAGATGTTATTTTATTTGTCTCTTATTTTGGAGATCTAAAGACGTAACATTTAAAAATTTGTATTAATTTATACAATCACACAATTTGCATTTGCAATTCCAGGTAGCATATCTCCAAATTGCTCCATCCTTTCTTATATTCATATCTCAGTAAAATAATAAAACACTTTTAATAGATTATCCATGTTGAAAAGACAATTATAATATCAACACTTGCCATAAAATACTTTCAAAAATCAGTCCTAAAATGAGCTGAGTTGTTTGGTGCTTAATTTCTGAGTATGTATACTTAGCACCAATGATACTCTGGGAAAAAAATGTTACAGTTCTCAAATCTTTGTGAAAGAAAGACATTTCTTTAATCTGTTTCATAGTATATTCCAATACATATCTGTCTGTGACCTTTGCTCTTCAAAGTGCGCTATACTCAACATATATGAACATTGACCTTGAATTGATTAGAGTCATCTTTAAAGTAATTGAAAGTCATTTAAGCCATTGATCTTTGCCATAATTAAATTGTTCAATTAATTTCAGTTGGTCCAAGCAGATTCCTCCTCTCCTTTCTCCACTTTGCAAATGAAAAATTAAGGAAGAATAGAATAGGATAGAATAGGATGGGATGGGATGGAATAGAATAGAATAGAATAGAATAGAATAGAATAGAATAGAATAGAATAGAATAGAATAGAATAGAATAGAATAGAATAGAATTTTTTATTGGCCAAGTGTGATTGGACACACAAGGAATTTGTCTTGGTTCATATGCTCTCAGTGTACATAAAAGAAAAGATATGTTCATCAAGAATCATAAGGTACAACACTTAATGATAGTCATAGGGTACAAATAAGCAACCAGGAAACAATATCAATATAAATTGTAATGATACAAGCAACAAGGTTACAGTCATACAGTCATAAGTGGAAGGAGATGGGTGATGGGAACGATGAGAAGATTATAGTAGTGCATATTTAGTAAATAGTTTAATAGTGTTGAGGGAATTATTTGTTTAGCAGAATGATGGCGTTTGGGAAAAAATGGTGTGCAGTGCTCTAAAGTGTCATTTTGAGGGAAGGAAGGTAGGAGTTGAAACAATTTATGTCCAGGATGTGAGGGATCTGTAAATATTTCCACAGCCCCTTTTTGACTCGTGCAGTATACAGGTCCTCAATGGAAGGCAGGTTGATAGCCATTGTTTTTTCTGCAGTTCTAATTATCCTCTTAAGTCTGTGTCTATCTTGTTGGGTTGCAGGATACATACTTACATATAGATGTACTTAAAAATCTGAAATTTTCAGTGAATCATACTAGAACTGCCAAATATAATGAGCAAGGGAATATGTTGATAAAAATAGGAACACTTTGGAAACTTATTTTCCAACTATAATATTAGTATCATCCAATAAAGCTAAAAATGTAGTAAATTGAATGAATTATTTCCACACATAGGTAAGAATCATATAATTTATTAATTAACTACCATGACATATCTGCATGATCACAATTTGGATGACTTTAATAAGCAGATCCACGTGTGTTTATTTATATATGTATTCAGTGGTTATCAATCAGGATAGCTATATATTACTCTGAGACAAACTCATGGGAAAGAGCTTCATAGTAATGGATTCAGTTCAAAAAGGCTCTTTTTATAGAGCCCCAAAGCTAGATAAATGTTGCTAATGAATTAGAGAGCAACACACAATTAGCCATTCTTCAATAAGCTGCCCAATTCAATCTTTAAAATGAATGCCTTACACCTTTAAATGAGCTCAGAGGTTCCATTAATCAATAGAATCAATAGAGAATTGTATTGGGAAGTTCAATCAAAGGCTACGTTGTGGCCCAGGATCAGTCATATTCTTTACATTTTTAAAAGGGAAATAAACCTATTTTTATTTTTATTTTATCTGAAAGAAGCCGAAAACAAAAACCACTTCTATAAAAGCTGATGCTGCTAATATGGGCAATTATATAATGAAGAATAAAATGTAATGAGTATTTCATGAACAGTGCCTGTTTCTTTGCCTTGAACATTTTAGGTAATCAATTATCTATAATAAGGAGGGGTGGAAACGTACTTTCCTATGAGTCATCTTGAATACTTCTCTATTCACTGTAATTCCTTTTATTACAAAGAGCCAACTTTTGCATTAATATGGTTAAATTTAATCTCATAGAAAATCAGATGTAATTTAGAATTTAGTTTAGATCTGCAATTCAAATGAAAACACTTCATAAAAGAAATGTGGCAGAATAGCGTATTGCTTTTTAAGGAACACATATTGGTTGGGAATAAATTCAAAAGACCACTATTAGTCAGGGGAAAATGATATCTTTTAAGTTGAATTAAAACACAAATTACTAATAAATTAATACCATGATTAATGCATTTGATCATTGCATGTGATTTGAAGAAAAGTATTTAATTTTTTTTTTAAAAAAACTGCTCAGATTTTGAAAAGGTTTTATGCATATGCAAGATGCATGAAATGGTTCTGGATAGCTCAGTAACTTTTCAAACCAATGACCATGGTATACTCTGAATCAGCTCCAGGGTTGCTTTCCAGTGTTTCTCTTCCTTCCTTTGTGGTTGGTTCCAATCATGTTGAGGGGAGGTAAGGAAAAGTCTGGCCCTAATCCCCAGCTATGTAGGGTGCTTCACAATTTAGGTCTTCTTTAACAGCTACATAAAACTACTGGATGAATTCCTTTGATGGCACAGAGTACAATATCATTACTAATTTGATGATACCCAGTAATGCATCCCTGCTCTTGGCTGGGCGGCTGATGTTGTTGTAGTGTTGAATCAGCACTTGAGGCTGTAAGAGTTGGAGGGGAAAGAACTAGACTCAGCCCAACTCTAGCAAGATGGAGTAGCTTTCAGTTTTTGTTGCCCATGCCACTGCCCTAGGATCTGGTAATGTATCATCTTTGACTCTTGTCAGAATAGCACTTCCCTGGACAGAGCTGATGCATCTTTGGAGGCCCTCTTGAACTCATGGTTCCTACTTGAAGAGCAGATGGCATTTGAGGCTACAGGAGTCCTTTTTACACAATCATATTGTGTGTCAATTGCTACACTGGAAGGCCTTGTTGTCAATCATTCATGCCTTGGACATTTTCTGGTTGAACTCTCCAATGTAGTCTGTTATATTCTATTCTATTCTGTTCTTTTCTGTTCTGTTCTGTTCTGTTCTGTTCTGTTCTGTTCTATTCTATTCTATTCTATTCTATTCTATTCTATTCTATTCTATTCTATTCTATTGGATTCTATTCTATTGGATTGGATTGGATTGGATTGGATTGGATTGGATTGGATTCGATTCTATGTAGTCTACATGGAAAATCCTTATTTGCTTCCTGGAAGTTACAACTGGTTTAGAATGCAGAGGTATGTGCTGTGTTGGGTGCCTCTTGGCTTTCCCATATTGCATTCTCTTGCATAAGTTGCCCTGGCTCCCAGTTATTTTCAAGATGCAATTTGAGGTGGTCATTATTGGCTTTAAAGCCCTACATGGCATGAGGCTATATTATCTGTGGGATGACCTCTCCTTGAAGATATCTATCCATTTCATTAAATAATAGAATAGAATAGAATAGAATAGAATAGAATAGAATAGAATAGAATAGAATAGAATAGAATAGAATAGAATAGAATAGAATAGAATGGGCAAGGTCTAGGTTTCTTTCCTTAAATATGAGTGAGACTTAGGATGTGTAACTTTCCTGTGACCACTCTTCTCCCTGAGATATGGCAGCTCCTATTTTCTTAGCTTTCCAAAGCTAGTTCTTCACCCAAGTGATGGGACACAAAGAGGTTGGAACTTGAAGAAAATAGCAATAGCGCTTACAGTAGCACTTAGTCTTATATACCACTTTACAGTGCTTTCTAGCCCTCTCTAAGCAGTTTACAGAATCAACATATTGCCCCCAACAATCTGGGTCCTCATTACTGAACTCGGAAGGATGGAAGTCTAAGTCAACCTTGAGCCTGGTGAGATTCAAACTGCCAAATTGCAGTCAGCCAGCAGTCAGTAGATGTAGCCTGCAGTACTGCACTCTAACCACTGCGCCACTGTGGCTCATAATGATGTTGGTTGCATCAGAGGAGAATGTTCATGGCACCCAATATTTGGTTTTATTGTTTTGGTTGTATTTTGTTTTTTTCTGCTGTTTAAAGATTCGATTTAGTGTTGCATCTTTTCTGCTGAGTGGCTATATAAGCTTTTTAAATAAAAACAATATTTTTTCCTGTTGTTTTTAACTATATATGCACTTATAGCTTTGCTTCTATTGGAATGGCATTATTTATTGGCCCTTCACAGTTTTGGTAATTCACTTTTGAGAGTATTGTGTTTGCTTTTCGTTTTTAAATTTCCATCAAATCTTACACAACTAGCAATTGGAGCAATTTTGTACTCTGTTTCCTCTATACATACCAAACTACAGTCACAATTCTCATCACATTTCATAGTAAAACACAGTCTTTTCCCCCTTCTGAATGTCCTTAATCACTGTAATAATCATTGTAATTCTTGAACTCTCATTGAGATTTAGAAATGATTATTTTTCTCTGGTGATTTCTTTTACATAGCCCCAACAAAGCCATTTTGGTACACTGTCCTTCTTATGCTGCATTTCTAATTTTTAGTAAAAGAAATTATTCAGTTACCAGTTAGTTTTGGCTTTACCTGAGCTATACCGTCTGCTTGTTTTAATTCTTTCTCTAAGATGACTTATAGCATGATGCCACAGTAGCAATTAAAGAAAGCTCTCTCTCTCCCTCCCTCTCCCTCCCTCTCTCCCTCTCTCCCCCTCCCTCTTTCTCTTTCTCTCTCCCTCGCCCTCCCTCCCACCCTCTCTCTCCCCCCTCCCTACCTCTCTGTCTCTCTGTCTCTCCCTCTGCCTCACTCTTTCCCTATCTCTCTCTCCCTCCCACACTCTCTCTCTCTCTTTCTGTGTGTGGTTTATTAGAACCTAACAGCATTTTCATATGCTATTTTATGGATGTGATGGATGAGCCTGCCAAATTTGTGAATGCCAGAGGATAACTGCATTCTAGTACAAAATTCATACTTTTTACATCACCTATGGCCACTGTCAAAGGAGGAAATAATCAGTGATCAGAATAATCCAGCATGCATACTACCCAATTCAATTTTTACATTCATGTTTAGAACTGATATAAACTATATAACTGATTTAAGTTATATGTTAAGTTCATATATATGAAAATATATGAAAATGGCACAAATAGGTTCCTGCATAGCAAATCACCTATACACTTCATTAATCACAGTAATAGGGAATGTTAATAATTTCTGTTTTTCTGGCATACTAGTGAGTAATTTGGCTAGAAATGACAGAGTAGGAAATCAAGTACTGTAATTATTGCGAGAGTTTTCAAATCTGTATTATAAATTCTGTTTGGGTTTCCTTGTTGGAGCAGTGACACTGTGTTCTGATAGGGGAACTATCCTTACTCTCTCTTCCCCCAGTTATGGTCAGTTCACAGGCAATAGTCATAGCCAGGAAGGCCCTTTCTCAACTTTGTATTGTGTGCCATTTGCACTCTTTCCTAGGTCACGATGCACTTCTCTTCATTAGTATGCCCTAGTCATCTCCTACATCCATGTCCAATGTATTACTGCAATGTGCCCTACATGGAGTTATCCTTGAAATGTATTCAGATGCAACAGTTGATACAGAATGCAGCTACACCTGTATAGATATATTTGTTTCTGTAGATAATTATGGATACTGCTAGGACTGGGCATATAAGAGTAGTTCGGAAAACCAGCAAATACCACCTCTGGCTGGCCCAGGAGTGGGGTGGGAATGGAGATTTTGCACTTTACTTCCCCTGGAGTATGATGGGAATGGAGATTTTGCAGTACCCTTCCCCTAGAATGGGGTGGGAGTAGAGACTTTGCAGTATCCTTCCCCTGCCATGCCCACCAAGCCACACCCACAGAACCGGTAGTAAAACAATTTGGATTTTACCACTGTGCTGGGCCTAACTCCACGCCGCCTCCTCATCTGATTTGGCTGCCAGAGGGGCCGACAGCTGAAAGGCAACAACACATAAGTGAAGGAGTGAGGTAGACACTACCATTTCTTATGGCAGTATGTTCTACTGTGAAACCATTTTAACTTAGAGGGAAATGGCATCCTATGTTCCAAGTGTGACATTTAGCAGGTGGATTCCCTAACCTAGTTCCTGCTATTGCTAAAAAAGAAAAAAGAAAAAAAGAAAAAACCTATTTGTCAGAGTACTGATTGATTTATTGCATAATGTATTAGTATCAGGCTACAATCATACGCACATTTATTTGGGTTCAAGCTCCACTGATCATAGCAAGATTTATTTCTCAGCAAATATGCTGGGAATTGGACTAGTCATAATTTCTTCGCTGTCTTTTGATTTGGATGATTTGCTTTCAGCTGACATAGGTTTATGCTTTAGATTGTTAGCTATTTGCCTCTCCTTTGGAAGAGGGGAAATGGCATATAAATTCACATACACTGCAAAAGGTTGTCTCAGCTTTCCAGCTTTCCGAGGTTGGTAAAATGAGGACCCAGATTGTTGGGGGCAATATGCTGACCTCGTAAACCATTCAGAGAATGCTGTAAAGCAATATGAAGTGGTTTTCAACAGTAACAGAGTTGGAAGGGACCTTGGAGGTCATCTAGTCCAACCCCCTGCTCAAGCAGGAGACCTGCACTAGGTCCAAACCACCAAACTGCCAATCTTTCTGATCGACAAGCTCAGTGTCTTAGCCACTAACCATCTAGTAAGGCAATATAAGAATATGGTATATAAGTCTACATACTATTGCTATTACTAAAATACATATGCTGAGGATCCTAAGTCTTAACAGAACAATAATCTACAGCTCTACACTGAAATCAGTGATGGGTTGTTACAGGTTTGGTCCGGTTCTTGTGAACCGGTAGTAATGGTGGTGGAAGGCTCCGCCCACCCACCCGGATGTCATCACAGACAATCTGTGCATGTGCAGAAGCACACGCACGTGAGCAAAGCAAGCACACACACTGACGGGCGCCCATTGTGAACAGGTAGCGAACGTAAGTGGAACTCACCTCTGACTGCAATGTCAAAGTACCAAATGTATTCCGATATCAATATGATTTAAAGTTGATAGAAAAATAACCTACATTAGTAACCCTGTTGTTTTACTACAAGTCTTAATTTGTAAAATGCACAATTTGGTTTGGATTTTATCCATTTTTATATACAAGTATACATTGGAGTATAAATTAAAGTATAATTTCTATAAGTTGCATAATTTGCCTTTTTCAAAAGTGAATTGAATTTTGTTGAGATTCTTTTATAAAATTAATGAAATAAACCCAAAGAAGCTTCTTGGATGAGAAGCAAAACGTCTTCAAAAAAACCCACCAAAAAGTCCAGTTGCATCTTAAAAAAGCACCATGACCTGGATGACTAAGAATCTCCATAGATAATGAAATAAACCTTTTAAACAAGTAGACAAAAACTAATACAAACAAGCAGTCAGCAGGAGAAAAGGAAAGGGAAGAAAATTAAAGAAAAATGAAAAAGTGAAGAAAAGGAAAATGCTATGCAAAATATAAAATGAAAAATATATAAAGGTGACTTCCAATATTCTTCGTATTAGTTGAAAGTGTCAATATATTTTATTAGCTAATGCTACATCATATGACTTTTTTTTTTCAAAAATGACATGAATTTTGTTGAGACTCATAGGACTTCAGCAGCAGAATGAAACCCTGAAATGTATTTGTTATAAGGCTTTTGCTGCATCTACTCCATTGCAACACATTTACATTTCAGTGTTGCCTCATGGTACAACCAGAGGTAATATTCAGTTGGTTCAAATCTGTTTGGGTGAACCGGTAGTGGCAATCTACGGATGGGCCCACCCACTCGCCTGGCTGCAATCATGTCCTATATCGTTGTGTTTTTGATATCACATGCATGTGTGGACAGCACACGTTGTCGTGTCCCACTTCTCCTCTGACGGCCGGGTCGGGGAAGTCCGTATCAAGCGTGGCTGCAAAGCCTCTGCAGCTTTGCCAAAGTTCTGTCAGAGTTCTCAGGGCAGGCAGGAGACCAGGATGTGACTTTAGCAATCCAAGTTAGACTTTGCCTGACTCAGAGAATGCCAGAAAGCAGATCCTTTATATAGGCCATAGGGTGTGGCTCCATGACTCAGCACTTATCCAGGCCTGCTCCTCCCTTCCTTTTGCTGATGTCGCCTCTCTATTCTCCGGAAGCGAGGATCTCTCCAGCCTCCAGCTGTTGGTAATCTTAGCTCATGACTGGCTTCACATTTTTCAGGCTCACATGCTGTGGGGGAGGGGTTTAGTTGCTCCGTTTGTCTGGGCATGGTGCCAGGACTGGGGGCTGGAGGCACATCAGGCCATTCATCTTGCTCGGCCTGTCCGGGCATGGTGGGCTGGAGGCATGCCAGGACATTCTTCTGCACTATCAGCGGAGATATCTGGCAGGAGATAAGAGGGGCCCGGCTGTGGTGGGGGGAGCGAGCGAGGCACAACACACGTGAGCTTTGTGCTTTGTGATGCATGCACTCACATTTCCGGTGCTGGGCGAACTGGTGGTAAAATTATGTGAAACCCTCCTCTGGGTACGATAGGTGGCAAACACTTCACATCATTCCATGCACCATTCAAAAGAAACAATTAAAAAAAAAGTAAGAATGAAACCTAAAGTCAAGAACACATTATTTCCAGCAGTCTACACCAAATAAGCAAGAATTAAAACCAGATAGCAAAAAACAATATCCTAATCAAGTACCGTTGTGCCTCAATACTCGGCTCCTCAAAACTCATTGAATTTATTACTCAGTGTATTTTGATGTGAAAATGTTATCCTTGTACTTGATTGTTTGATAGTCAATGTGCTGTGATAGGAAGATGGTGTGGCCATGGAGAATGGAGAAGAAGTCAGCTAGGCTGGGAAAGTTGCTGCAAAAGGAACAGGAGATGGGCTCAGAGGAAGTCAGCCATGCTGGGAAGGTCATTGACATAGGAAAAGAGACAGACATGAAGTCCTTCCCAGCCGAAACAAAGGGTCACATGGTTAGTCAACATGGTTTGTTTGGTGCTCATTGTTTTTCGTACTTGTGCTTCATGGAACCAATTAATGAGGAGTACTAAGGCAGGGGTGAAATCCAGCGGGTTCTGACAGGTTCTGGAAAACTGGTAGCAGAAATTTTGAGCAGTTTGGAGAACTAGCAAATACCACCTCTGACTGGCTCCAAAGTGGGGTGGGAATGGAGATTTTGCAATATCCTTCCCCTGGAATGGGGTGGGAATGGAGATTTTTGCAGTATCCTTCCCCTGGACTGTGGTGGGAATGGAGATTTTGCAATATCCTTCCCCTGGAATGAGGTGGGAATGGAGATTTTTGCAGTATCCTTCCCCTGCCACATCCACCATGCCACACCATGCCCAAGCCACGCCCACAGAACCAATAGTGAAAAAAAAATGGATTTCACCACTGTACTAAGGTACCACTGTAATTACTAGGGGAAAAAAATCTCACCTCCATGAACACTGGCAGGGGAATCTACTGTATATAAACACAGGACAAACCCTACACTCATGAGTAGAGATCATATCATCTAGCCAGGTAATGAAATCTTTGCAAACAAGTTCAAATATTTATGTTACTCATAACTCTGGGAAGTTTATAAATTGGTAAAAGTGTTTTAAAACAAGTAACAATACAAAATAATGGAACAGAGATGGCACAGAAAACAATTCCAAGATGGAAAAAGGAAAAATGGGGCAGCAGTTGTCCACACCAAAGGCCTAGACCAGTCCACAAGTCTTAAAAGAGCCAAGTTTACATACCCCCCAGCCTAGACAAAGAATCACACCTTCAAAATATCAGTAGGGTGGATTTGAAACTTGGAGGAACTTGTTTTTTGAATTTTCAAAAACATACTTAAGCAAAATTTGTAAAAGCTCTGAGCGTAACATAGAAAATAAAAGGTTTTTTTATATGAGAATGAAAAAAAAATGTACTCGCAAGATCGATTTTGGCACAGCTTCAGTCTGTACAGTTTCCATTTCCTTGGCAAAGAGAAAGCTTTTGTATTTTAATCTGGAGAAACCAGAGGATTAACCTGGACAAAAATCAAGCTCTAGGAATTATAGCCCTGAATTTTAGTCTAGGTACAGTTTTCAGTTGAATGCTAAACTGCATTCAACTGACAAATAGAGGCCAGAGCAGTGAAAATGTCTATTTGAGATTTAGAAAGGATTGATTTGTATACAAGATCAAGTGTCAAACTTGCCAGTATAGAAAGTCAAACTGAACATATTCAACAGGGATTAATATCTTGCAGATACTTTTGGAAAACTTAAGAAAAGCATCCTGTTATTTTTTTGACCAAAATGAAATTAATGCTGGTCAAAATAGCTCCCCAAACCATATTTTATTAAACATCATGACAGCTGATTTTTCTTCATCATGCTCTGTTTTTGGTTATTTTTTTATTATTTTGATAGAGATGGACCATCTTTTATTCAAATCAAGTAAATAATACACCAATGGCTACTATGTCCAATAAAATAATGACATCTATAAAATACAGTGTTGATTTCTATAGTGGAGTTAGGGGATATATGCACTGAACTATATTTTAAATCTTATATTGTAAAATGATACCTACCCCCCCCCTTTTTTTTTTTTGTTCATTTGAAAAAAAGATGGCCATTTTCTTTATTTTGTTAAAGGCATGTCAAGATGTCAGTGAAATTATAAGTAACAATTTATTTTCAAATTTAACATGAGGTGGTTGAGGCATGTTGTTTCTTATGATATTTTTCTTTAAGAATTGATGCACTTTTCTCTTGTATTTCATAGCCTCTCCACTGAATTCTGAGAAATTAATTGCTGGGCAATTGTTCTGTCATGGTCAGACAAGGATGTCTGCAGAATGGGAAGATTGCCATCAAAACATCTTTATTATTAATTGTTATTAAATTCAGCAATAACAAAACTTACAGTTCATAAATACAAAAATAAATTTGTTTCTTTACATACCATCTTCTTAATTTATTTCATTACCATTCTAAGCATTCAGGGATAATATCATCTGTTAATTAACATTTGAAATATATTTATTACTACTATTACTATTACTATTACTATTACTATTATTATTATTATTATTATTATCATCTTTTATTCATTAAACATGAAAGTCAGTCAACTGAACATTTAAAAATGTGTCACAAATTCAATTAACTGGTGCTAATGGTTGATATGAGTTGCTGCCAGCGTCCTAGATATCAACCAAGTATCTTCTTAAAATATATGATGTTCCAAGTAGCATGTTTTTTTGTGGTTCTGCTGGTGTTATTGCAGGAAGCTGCAATTTCTTGATGTGTTTTGTAAAATTCTTGGACATGGCACCAAGTGCCGTGATGACAATGGGTATCACTGTTACATGTTTTATCCATAGCTGTGTAGTTTTCATGGCCAGGTTGCGATATTTCATGATTTTTTCCAGTTCTTTTTCTTCAACTCTGACGTCTCCTGGTACAGCGATATCAATAAAGTATATGCTTTGGCCCTCAACAATCATGATATCTGGCGTGTTATGTTCCAAATGATGATCTGTCTGTATTTGAAAGTCCCACAAGATCTTCACTGCCTCATTTTTGATAACTTTTTCCACTTTCTGCTCCTATGACTTTTTGGATGCAGGTATGTCGTATTTTTAACATAATGACCAGTTGCTAATTTAGCAACTCGATCATGTGTAGCTTTGCAATCAGCTTGTGCGATTTTGCTGCACTCACATATTAGGTGTGAAACAGTTTCAACTTTGTCGCTGCAAAGTCGGCAGTTTGGATTGTCAGTGGATTTTTGTATCTTCACTTTCATGGCATTTGTTTGTAGTGCTTGTTCTTAAGCAGCAAGAATTAAGCCTTCCGTTTATTTCTTGATGGTTCCTCTCCTAGGCCATTATTATTATTATTATTATTATTATTATTATTATTATTATTATTATTATTATTATTATTAGTAGTAGTAGTAGTAGTAGTAGCAGTAGCAGTAGCAGTAGCAGTAGTAGTAGTAGTAGTAGTAGTAGTGGTAGCAGTAGCAACAGCAGTAATATTATTTGGATTTCTATGTCATCCATATTATTAATTCAGCCACTCTGGGTAGCTTACAATTACCATATTATAAATGTTTATTTAGTGCAAAAATAATTACAATGGAATAAAATGTTAAAAGATAAAATTAAAAACCAAGGTGATGAGAAGCCTGGGGATAAAAAATTTTGCTATCTGGTCAGATACTCCTAATGTAGTAAGTCCATATCAGGGATCCAGGCCCAACAGTTGTTTAGCTTCTGAACATATTTGGCTGGATTTGAAGAGCAACTTCAACTTCAACCTTAAATTTCACTTATCATGATTCGATGGCTCTCTGAGGATCTATTTTTCTTGCTGGTCTTTTCTAGCAACCTTAGTAGATTTTATCAGATGACTGACCTCCTTCACTTATGTCATTTGAAGTATGACAATTTTTTCCACAGGTCATTTAGGGAGAAAATTCAGACAAACTCTAAATAATCATGCGGATCATATTCTGGCTTTCATTTAAAATATTTCCACTCCCTTTCTGACTCTTTATTTCCTTCAGGAGGTTTTATTCCAGCAAACCTTATCAGATAAATGTCTCAAAACTCCTGGAGCAGATGCACTTAACACAATCAAGATGCTGAGCTGCTGATTGTCATCCAGCTTTATCAGGCTTCAGAATGGTGGTTTCTTAGCTGAAGGTTGTTACCTCCCTATTGGCCTGGTATTTGCCTTTGTTGTCAGCCTTCAGGCATTAGATCTTTGATCATGGATCAAATCCTTTGTGGAAATGTAACATGGTACCAACAAAGCATTAATTTCACAATGAGTGACTGGCTGTTTTCTGTTATGCTTGTGAAATGGATAAGTCAAGTTCAATGGACATTTCAAGCATTTTGGTTACAACAACAACAATAATAATAACAGAGTTGGAAGGGACCTTGGAGGTCTTCTAGTCCAACCCCTTGCCCAGGCGGGAAACTCTACACCATTTCAGACAAATGGTTATCCAACATTTTCTTAAAATTTCCAGTGTTGGAGCATTTACAACTTCTGCAGGCAAGTTGTTCCACTGATTAATTGTTCTAACTGTCAGGAAATTTCTCCTTAGTTCTAAGTTGCCATCTCTCCTTAATTAGTTTCCACCCATTGCTTCTTGTTCTACCCTCAGGTGCTTTGGAGTATTGTTTGACTCCCTCTTCTTTGTGGCAACCCCTGAGATATTGGAACACTGCTATCATGTCTCCCCTAGTCCTTCTTTTCATTAAACTAGGCATATTGAGTTCCTGCAACTGTCGTATGCTTTAGCCTCTAGTCCCCTAATCATCTTTGTTGCTCTTCTCTACACTCTTTCTAGAGTCTCAACATCTTTTTTACATTGTGGTGACCAAAACTGAATGCAATATTCCAAGTGTGGCCTTACCAAGGCATTATAAAGTGGTATTAACGCTTCACATGATCTTGATTCTATCCCTCTGTTTATGCAGCCCAGAACTGTGTTGACTTTTTTGGCAGCTGCTGCACACTGCTGTCTCATATCTAAATGGTTGTCCACTAGGATTCCAAGATCCCTCTCACAGGTACTACTATTGAGCAAGGTACCACACATCCAGTACCTGTGCATTTTGTTTTTTGTTTTTTGTCCTAAATGTAGAACCTTACTTTTTTCACTGTTGAATTTTATTTTGGTTAGATAGCGCCCAATGTTCAAGTCTGTCAAAATCCTTCTGTAATTTGACTATCTTCTGGAGTGTTGGCTATTCCTGCCAGCTTGGTGTCATCTGCAAATTTGATGAGTTCCCCATCTATCCCCTTGTCCAAGTCATTGATGAAGATGTTGAAGAGTACTGGGCCTAAAACAGAGACTTGGGGTACTCCACTGCATACTTCCCTCCATGTGGATGTAGTTCCGTTGAGGACTACACGTTGAGTGCGGTTGGTCAGCCAGTTACGAATCTATCTGGTGGTGGTGCTGTCTAACCCACATTTTTCTACTTTATCTAGTAGTAGGTTATGGTCTACTTTATCAAATGCTTTACTGAAGTCCAAGTAAATTATATCGACAGCATTCCTCTGGTCCACTAATTTTGTCACTTTGTCAAAGAATGCAATAAGATTAGTCTGGCATGATCTGTTTTTGACAAACCCATGTTGGCTTTTGGTTATTACTTTGTTTGCTTCTAGGTGTTTGGTGATTCGTTGCTTGATTATCTTTTCCAGAATCTTCCCTGGTATTGAGGTTAGGCTGATAGGTCTGTAGTTTCCTTGGATATTATACTCCTGTAGCTTGTTCATTTTTCAGTGAAAGGATATTAAAGATTATAAGCACAGCGTTAGTTCTTTCTACCATTCTTTCCATGTAAATCTGAGGCTTGCAAAGCCAAGATCTTCAGAAGATACCAATTTCATCTCAATGACAACCAATGATTTTAAGGGAGGGGAATAATTCTTTGGAATCACTTTTTAATCTATCTATCTATCTATCTATCTATCTATCTATCTATCTATCTATCTATCTATCTATCTATCTATCTATCTATCTAAATGGCTCTCTCTGTGTGTGTGTGTGTGTGTGTGTGTGTGTGTGTGTGTGTGTGTATGTGCACATTCCAGCATAACTCTGGAATGCCTCGAGCAATTTCAACCAGACTTCGTACACAGGTGACTTACTCTCTGGAAAGTACTACTGTGGGGGTAAGACACCCCTAACACCCTCGGGCCTGTTGTGCCTTAAAATGGCTTCTACTGTGCAGCACAGTACAGTTGCCATGGTAATGGCTTCACAGTACTCCACAAGGGAGCTCCCTCTGGTAAGGGGGAAAATCCAACATTACAAATTACATTTGGTCCAGACATTTTCAACCAGGCTTTGATTATTCTTGAGGACAAATGTATGATCAATAAAATCAAGATCAGAAAAAAGCATACCAAATTATCATGGATCAGCTAGCAAAAAAACAAGGTGGTATCATTTTTCTTGATGCTTCTGGGGGCACAGGGAATACATTTTTAACTAATTTAATTCTTGCTGAAATCAGGGCTCAGGGTGAAGTTGCTCTTCTTGTCTAATACAGGATTAGGATAAATAAATCCCCGGGCAATGCCAGGTTATCAGCTGGTACTTTATAACAATGAATTTAGTATACTGTAATCTGTATAAGTATGCAGTATTATCTCTGTGATTGTATGAAGGAACCAACAAAAGTTGAAAAGTAGTACAGTGGTACCTTGGTACTCATCATTAATTGGTTCTGGGAAGAACAATGAGTATTAAAATGATGAGTGCCAAACAAACTCCAGGACTTACCATGTGGCTCTTTGTTTCAGCTACGAAGGACTTCTTATTTGTCCCTTTTCCTATGCCAATTATCTTCCCAGCATGGCCAACTTCCTGTCCACCTCTACGGCTGTCCCCATCTTCCTTTTGCAGTGACCTTCCCAGAATGGTTACTTCTTGTCCATTTTCCATGGCCATCCCTCTTTTCCTATTGCAGTATGTTGAGAACCAAACAAATGGTGAGTATCAGGACAACACTTTCATGTCAAAATGAGTTGAGTACCAAATTTGAAGAGTTTTGAAGCAGTTGAGTACCAAGATAGTTGTAGTAGTTTTTGCAAACACAGTATTTGCTCTTCTGCAGTACAATTCATGCACAAAAAATCATGACAACACCCAATTTCCATTTTAGAGGATCTTTATCCCGGGGATAATATTTGGGCAGGGGTGAAATTCAGCAGGTTCTCACAGGTTCTGGAGAACCAGTAGCAGAAATTTTGACTGGTTCAGAGAACCGGCAAATACCACCTCTGGCTGGCCCCAGAGTGGGGTGCAAATGAAGATTTTGCAATATCCTTCTCCCAGAAGTAGGGAGGGAATCGAGATTTTGCAGTATCCTTTTCCATGCCCACCAAGCCACACCCACAGAACCAGTAGTTAAAAAATATTGAATTCCACCATTGCATTTGGGGGAACAAAGAATGATAAGAGAAATAATATTTATTATAAACCAAGATTGCATACATATGTTATAATTAAAATCAGTTAGCTTAGTGAAATATTTACTCAACCGTGTGCTTATTAGAAACCCAAGTATCTCTTAAAACATTGGGTTAATTGCTCACTATGAAGTAAGCACAATACTTCCACTTAATTTACTTATTAGCTGTGATGAAACACATTCATAGCAGTGGTCAAATATCCTTTTCTTGGCCAAGCCATTATTTGAAATGATCTAAGGAGTACCTTTCAGTCGTTCTGCTGGGCTTCTAACACGATAGACTCCTACTTTATTATTTTATTGGCTTTCCAGCCCGCTAAATGTTATTCTCCCTGATTTATTTATGAATTATGTTGTCATTAAATTTATAGTTATTATAATGTTACTGAATGTTACTACTAATTAGCTGCTTTGAACATTTTTTTCCAATGAAAAGGTGGATAAGTAGCATTTTTAATAACAAAAGAATATTAGTGAATGGAAGGGTAGTGAGTGTGACATACTCTTTATTCCTCCCATTTCTGTGATTACTTCCATATTAGCCAGGCTTCACAGTGGAGCAATCCGCCTACACCTGTATGAGGAACAAGTTGGATCTCTTGCCAATATCTACAGCAAGCATTATCCTCCCATCACAGGAATACAAATTGATCCATTTCCTTTCTTTCAAAGGTAGGCTTATTAAAGGAAATTAGTCAGGCAAAAGAAGAACGATGAAACCAGGGGATATGTTAGTTGCAATGCAATTAACAGTTCCATCTTCTGAAGAAAAAAAGGGTTAAAAAAATGCCATCTGGTTTGCAAATACACCACGTGCAGCAAAAAATGCTCTTGTGTGCCTCCCTGAAATTATATTTCTCATTTTCTGTTGGCAATCATGAGAAAAGCAAAAAAGAAACAGAAATGTTCTCTGGGAGAAACAGTGCTGTGTGCAAAGTGGGGGCTAATCAAACAGGTGCAGATCATCATTCTGATAACGATGCTTTAATAACTGAAATGCCAAATATGGCCTATGATTAAAAATCTCCCTACAGTTGATATGTTTCAAAGGGTCGTATCTAACAGACAACCAGAAACAGGGACTCAAATATAGACCAGGTTCTAATCTTAAATAGCAAGAAACAAAGAGTCTTCAAGTGCCTTATCACCATTAACACAATTTCTTATATTTCCCCTTTTAATTTCATTTGTAGCTTTATTGCAAGATTGACATGAAATCTATTGCAATCCTACACTGGGTAATTTATTTGCACATTGTGGTCTCTGGAGCAGTATTAATTTATATCATTTGAACCAGCGGTGGGTTTCCAATATTCTTACCACCGGTGCACATGCACTTCTGTGCATGCGTCCGGCCTTCCGTGCATGTGCTTTGCTCCTTCACGCACCTTCCACACATGCGCCTGGATAGGATGTCATAGAGCCAGGGTGGTTGGGCAGACCCACCCACGATCTCCGCTACCAGTTCACCCAAACCAGTACGAGCCGGCTGAATATCACCTCTGATTTGAACAATTTTCACTTTTTTCCCCCAATAGTTCAGTAGATAGTTGAGCAAACAGTTGGTAATCAAGAACATGTTTAAGGCATCCGTTTTTAAATTCAGCTCCTAAGATGTGCATAGGACTTCTATGTTAGTCTTCCATTCAGGTGCTGGAGAGACATCTCTTCAGAAATGTTGCAACAGATGAATACATTTTGTTATGCAAAGCCAAAGTGCCTAATAAAAGAGAAGGTCCTCTGTCTATCTACAATCCTGGGCACATTCTTGATGTTTATGAAGCAGCAAGCACATCATGCACATGTTTGATGTGATTACTACTCAATTTTTATATGATTCAGTGGCCTGAGATTAGTTCTCTCTTAATCAACATTAAAAGTAAATAACCTGTAGCTCCAGCATCTGACTCCATTTTTATGAATTCTCCCTTTCTGAAATGGAAAAGTTATGAAAACTCTAATGTAAACTATTAATAGAAATGTCACATTTATAAAGCAAATTCCCACACTCCCCACAGTTTCCCTTAATACAAGTGAAATGATCCCAGCTACTTTATGGCCCTCATCTATGTTAAATATGACCTTGGTCCTCTTGCTTGGTCCTGTATTAATTCTTTTCCTTCCTTAAAGAGCTGTATTAAAAATTCAATGAACTCACCTTTCTTGAGGTTGGTCTGAAAACAATAATTGGGTTTCGGATTACAATTCATGGACGTGACACCAATCAGCCACAAGTCAAGATGACACATTTGAACTTGAGGAGGGCATGTCAATGAAGCCAAGCTTATTGATAATAGCAACCTTGGATAGATAAAGGTAAAGGTTCCTCTCACACATATATGCTAGTTGTTCCAGACTCTAGGAAATGGCTCATCTCCATTTCAAAGCTGAAGAGCCAGCGCTGTCCGAAGATGTCTTCATGGTCATGTGGCCGGGATGACTCAACACCAAAGGTGCACAGAACGCTGTTCCCTTCCCACCAAAGGTGGTCCATATTTTTCTACTTGTATTTTTTATGTGCTTTTGAACTGCTAGGTTGGCAGAAGCTGGGACAAGTAACGGGAGCTCACCCCGTTACACGGCACTAGGGATTTGAACCGCTGAACTGCCAACCTTTTGATCGACAAGCTCAGCATCCTAGCCACTGAGCCACCACATCCCATCTAGGGCTTCCTATTTAGGAGAATACAATACTATTCCTATTTACGGCTGAAATTTGAGTGTTGGTACAGTTAGTTCTTGATTTGCAACTATTTGTTTAGAATAGAATAGAATAGAATAGAATTTTTATTGGCCAAGTGTGATTGGACACACAAGGAATTTGTCTTGGTGCATATGCTCTCAGTGTACATAAAAGAAAAGATACGTTCATCAAGGTACAACATTTACAACACAATTGATGATCAATATATCAATATAAATCATAAGGATTGCCAGCAACAAGTTATAGTCATACAGTCATAAGTGGAAAGAGATTGGTGATGGGAACTATGAAACGATTAATAGTAGTGCAGATTCAGTAAAAGTCTGACAGTGTTGAGGGAATTATTTGTTTAGCAGAGTGATGGCCTTCGGGAAAAAACTGTTCTTGTGTCTAGTTGTTCTGGTGTGCAGTGCTCTATAGCGTCGTTTTGAGGGTAGGAGTTGAAACAGTTTATGTCCAGGATGCGAGGATCTGCAAATATTTTCATGGCCCTCTTCTTGATTCGTGCAGTATACAGGTCCTCAATGGAAGGCAGGTTGGTAGCAATTATTTTTTCTGCAGTTCTAATTATCCTCTGAAGTCTGTGTTTTTCTTGTTGGGTTGCAGAACCGAACCAGACAGTTATAGAGGTGCAAATGACAGACTCAATAATTCCTCTGTAGAATTGGATCAGCAGCTCCTTGGGCAGTTTGAGCTTACTGAGTTGGCGCAGAAAGAACATTCTTTGTTGTCCTTTTTTAATGATGTTTTTGATGTTAGCTGTCCATTTGAGATCTTGTGATATGATAGAACCCAGAAATTTGAAGGTTTCTACTGTTGATACTGTGTTGTCAAGTATTGTGAGAGGTGGAAGTATGGAAGGGTTTTTCCTAAAGTCTACCACCATTTCTATGGTTTTGAGTGTGTTCAGTTCCAGATTGTTTTGGTTGCACCACAAGGCTAGTCATTCGACCTCTCATCTATATGCGGATTCGTCATTGTCTCAAATGAGACCAATCACTGTTGTGTCATCTGCAAACTTCAGTAGCTTAACAGATGGATCATTGGAGATGCAGTCATTGGTATACAGAGAGAAGAGAAGTGGGGAGAGCACACAGCCTTGGGGGGCCCCTGTGCTAATTGTACAGGTATTTGATGTGATTTAGTGACTCTTCAAAGTTACAACAGCACTGAAAAAAGTGACATGACCATTTTTCACAGCTACAAGAGTGGTAACATTCCTGATAGTCACATGATAAAAATGTGGACACTTGGCAACTGACCCATTTTTATGACAGTTGCAGTGTCCCAGGGTCATGTGATCATCTTTTGTGACCTTTCTGATGAGCAAAGTCAATGGGAAAGCCAGATTTACTCCTCAAGTGTGTTACTAATTTAACAACCACACTAATTCACTTAACAACCGTGGCAAGAAAGGTTGCAAAAGTGGGCAAATTCACTTAACAAGAGAAATTTGGGGCTCAATTGTGGTCATAAGCAAGAACTACCTGTGTTATATTTTGGTAGTTTCTAAAAAGTATGATTTTGGGGAGAGCAAACAGAAAAGCTGGGGTGAGTAGAAGGCTGGGATGGGATAAAAGTAGCTATCATGGTAGATCCTTTGGAGAAGACAATTACTTGAAGTTTCAGCCAGGTTTCTCACAGAGATCCATCAAAATACAGTTTTGATAATGTTCATCTGTTGCTTTCTTTTTTTTTTCATGTAGAGGTGGCAGTAATGAGGAATGAAGAGAAAGGTAAAAGTTCTCCTGCACATGTGTGCTAGTTATTCCTGGTTCTAGGGATACTGCTCATCTCAGTTTCTAAGCCAAAGAGCCAGCACTGTCTGAAGACATCTCCATGGTCATGTGGCCGGCATGATTAAGTGCCGAGGGTGCACAGAGCTCTGTGACCTTCCCACCAAAGTGGTCCATGTTTTTCTACTTGCATTTTTTACGTGCTTTCAAATTGCTAGGTTGGCACAAACTGGGACAAATAACAGGGGCTCACCCCGTTACGCGGCACTAGGGTTTCGAATTGCTGAATTGCCGACCTTTCAATTGACAAACTCAGCGTCTTAGCCACTGAGCCACTGTATTCCTTTTAAATGGAGAGAATATCACTCTCCAAATTCCTCTTCATAAAAGCCTTAAAAATAATTGTGAACAGGTGCAAAAAATGTCCCTTCCAGCTTCAAAAATACTTTCAAAAATACTGTAGCCCTGCAGTCTTTGAAAGCAATAAGTGCTTGAACCAACACTACGAACTTATTACCTATTCAATCTGTACAACTTTCACCTGCCCAAGGGTTTGTATAGAGCTGATTAATCTTAACCCATACTCAGAATGCTGAGAACTAAGGTGAACTTTCAGTTGTGCTGGCAGGAGCAGAACAAATATGTTGCATTCATTTAATACAGGAGAGAATAAAGTTAAGGATTATGTCTAGCCATATGAACTGAAAGTAAGCTGTAGCAGTATATATCGTCTTTAACAATTCCAGAAGTGGGAGAAAATCTACTAAATCTGTGTAACATTTTCCAGTCATTTGATTTGATTTGTTGCCTCAAAATTATCCTTTGTTCAGTTGACAAATCTGCTTCAATGAGGCGATTCAATAAGATCTTTGAACTGAACACCCTTCAAAGCTTCACAAAAATCCTACTGGCAAAGTCAGAGATAGGAATAAGTCTATATCCTACTTTGGCCAGTAGTAGATGTTGAGACGTCTCTTGTCATTAGTATTTCAATTGTTCACTATTATTAAATTAATCAGTCATTTTCACGTTTGATTTCCTTTTTGAATGGTGGAGAAATAGATGAACACATCAAATGATTTTGTGTAGAGAAGGAGGAACAGAATGTAAATGTGTCTGAGAACCAATGCCCACCAAAGCCAGTTATAGTGTAAGATTGGCAATATTTTGAATTTTTCAATTCAGGTTCAACAATAAAAAAAAATGCAATACATACGTGCGCAAAAGATAAATCCATTTAGTTAAAAGCACTGTTTGGAAAAAAAAGACTAGATAAAAGGTTATTCAAAATGACTATGTAAGGAAATACAAATTTCTTTGGATTTAATTTCAAACTACTATGGAGAATGGATAGAACAAATGTAAGACAGAAAGAAGAAGGAAAACCAAAACTGCCAGATTAATTCATCCCCAAACCACACTTACTTACCTCACATGAGACATTCAACCTAGGGAAGTTCACTGTCACATATATGTTATGTGTAACAAAAGTATATATAATCTCTATTTCTCTGTAATGAAATGGATGAATGTACAAACTAGTTTCATAAAGGTCCTGTTCTCTTCTATTTTTCCTGTTCAACCAAAGATTCATTTTTATATCAGATTAATAATGTGCAGAATGGTAATATTAACAGTACTATTGGACATAGGTCACAATTTTATTCTGTTATAGACCAATGCAGATGATTAAATACAATTAAGGGAAGTTGTACTTGTTGGCCCTCCTCTCATCCATTACAGGTTAATTAAGTCTTTTGAGCAAAATTTCAATCAGAAATCAAAAGAAAGGCATTCTGCAAATTATCTGACTTAATTTGTACCTATACATCATTGGTCCATATTGCTAGAGTTAGGAAGTCCTATTTCAGTCATTACAGAATTGAATATGTATAAACTGTACTATCAGCTTTCTCTATTCGACTTTCTCTACTGGTTTGATTGTGCAACCCAACAAGACAGACTTCAGAGGATAATTAGAACTGCAGAAAAAACAATTACTACCAACCTGCCTTCCATTGAGGACCCATATACTACACAAGTCAAAAATAGGGCTGTGAGAATATCCTCGCATCCTGGACATAAATTGTTTGAACTCCTATCCTCAAAACGATGCTATAGAGCACTGCACATCAAGACAATAGATGCAAAAACATTTTTTTCCAGAACATCATCACTCTGCTAAAGAAATAATTCCCTCAACACTATCAAACTATTCACTAAGGCTGCATTACTATTAGTCTTGTCATTGTTCCTATCACCCATCTCCTCCCACTTATGACTGCATGACTGTAATTTTGTTGCTTGTATCCGTACAATTTATATTGATATTGATTGTTTCCTAGTATGATTTGATTGCTTATTGTACCCTATGACTATCATTAAGAGTTGTACCTTATGATTCTTGACGAATGTATCTTGTCTTTTTATGTACACTGAGAGCATATGCACCAAAGACAAATTCCTTGTGTGTCCAATCACACATGGCCAATATAGAATTCTATTCTATTCTACTCTTGTTTGAACAGGCAAATTAGGAGTCACCTCCCAGTCTCACAGTTATCAGAACCAATGATTCTATAAGGAAAAATGTTGTACTGGAATGAAGACAGTGTTTTCATGACAGGTGGAAAGTATTTACTGAGAGACCCCACCCCATGTGAAATGTAACACTTGGAAGAAGCTTCTAAGATCCCCAAAGATCATATCTGCAAGAGCTTCCATCATGTCTGTGGGTGTCTTTCCAAATGTAGGAACTGCATTCTGGCACCTAGTATTCATGAAGATTTAAAAATATATATGTAGAAGAAGAGCATGCTGAGTGCAGGGGGGGATATTTAAATGACCCATCAGCCCATCAGACCATTTGGGTTCCCACAAATGGTCTAAGTCCAACCCCTCTTGAATTCCATTGAACTTTAGTTGACTAGATTCTTGTACATAGGCTCAAGCAACAAATATATGGCCTTGGCTCTTTGTGCCTGACAATCTGTTTGGAAGCTGAGACGAGAACAGGAAAAGTACCTGAGTTGGGACAAATCTGGATGCTTTGGTTTTCTATTATGGTTTTTATGATAATCTAATTCCGTGGGATTTATGCTGACAGTAATAATAATAATAATAATAATAATAATAATAATAATAATAATAATAATAATAATAATAATAATAATAATAATAATAATAATAATAATAATAATAATAATAATAATAATAATAATATTTTAATTTGTATACCGCTCTTCTCCCGAAGGACTCAGGGCGGTGAACAGCCAGAATAAAATACAAAAGGAACAATACATACAATACTAAAAACAACCCTTAAAAAACTTATTCAAATGGCCAAATTTAAAATACAATAACACCCTATAAAATTGACAAAATTTAAAACCCATAAAATCAAATTAAAATTTTTAAAAATCAAGCCAGTCCAGCAAGGCGGAATAAATAGGTTTTAAGTTCACGGCGAAAGGTCCTAAGGTCAGATAGTTGTCGAAGTCCCGGGGGAAGTTCGTTCCACAGGGTAGGAGCCCCCACAGAGAAGGCCCTCCCCCTGGGGGCCGCCAGTCATGGAAGCCATGAACTCCTGAGACGTCGGGGATGCCACGCCAGTTGATGGCAAGTTGAAATCCCCCATGACCAACAGTCTAGGGAATTCAACTGCCAACCCGGCCAGCAACTCCAACAGCTCGGGCAGGGCTGTTGTCATGCAGCAAGGAGCCAGGTACATGATCAACAAGCCCACCTGAGTCCTACGGCCCCACTTCACATAGAGAGATTCACAAACAGCTATCTGAGGCACAGTGGTCTTCCTCAGTTCCAGGCTTTCCTTAATAATAACCACTACCCCACCACCCCTACCTTGGGCCCTCGGCTGATGGAATGCTCGGAAACCTGATGGGCACATCTCCACTAGGGGAAACCCCCCTTCCATGCCCAACCAGGTCTCCATAATGCCCATAATGTCCGTGGTCCCCTCCTGAATTAGATCTAAGATCAGGGGGGCTTTGTTAACCACAGACCTTGCATTACATAACATCAGCCGGAGGCCCAAGTCCCGAGTACTCTGGCCATCCGGGGAACAGGAAGAAGCAGGGGGGCCGGAGCACGCAATTGCTCTAAGATAGCAAGGGCGTACTCCCAAAACCTGATGCGGCCCCCCCTTCCACCATATCTGCCTCTCCCACTTACCATGTCAATAGCACAACCCTGATAAGCTGGAACGAAACCCTCCCCCACCACCCTCAGACCTGACTTAATGCAGCAAACGCACATTGGACTTGGCTCCCTCCCCGACGGGTTTCCCCCCCACCCATTCTACCCCTCCCCCCAACCCAAACCCATCAATTTCCACCCTCCCATTAAAATTCCCATTAAAACTCCCCTTAAAAAAACGATTAAAACAATTAATTAAAAATCCCCTAAGTCTCCTATTTTTGGCATGCCACCTCTCGGGGTTCCAAAACCCATCCTCAAGATGGACCCTCAATAATGTGGGGGGCCAAACCCGTGAGAGAGAGGAATCTCGCAGGGCAAGAAGGTCGGCTGCTGTAAATGTCTGCATAACAAAAGTCTGGTAAACCAAGAAATTGCATCCGCAAATATATCAAATATATCATATCACGAGAAATGGTAGAAAAGCAGTCCTGGTCGGTCAGGTTGTTCAAAAGGATGGTATAATACAAGGGACAGGAACCGGCTGAAAGAAATCCTTGATGACAAAAAAGGTAGATAACGGCCCAGGTGGTGGAGAAAGGGCAAGATGATTCAATGTTTATGTGGAGGTAGAGGGTCATCCCCACAGTTGTCGCCCTCATTATGACGTCAACTGCCGTTGGGAAACCATCAGCCCGAGAAAACTGTCCAAAGAGATCCATGGGACACAAGGCTCCGTGGGGGGGGGGAAACAACAACACCCCCACCGCCATCGTTGAAGGCTACTGCCGCCACTATCACAGAAGTGTTAATCGTCAACGTCACCCCCACCTCAAGCGGTCAAGGTCCTTGCGCTCAACCCGGCCCCGCACAATCCAAGGGGAAAAAAAAACCCTCTCTGCGGGCCGGCAAGTTATTTCAAGATGTTACTGCAGCTGGGAAAGGGAGGGGGGGCAACGCTGACAAACACCCCCCTCCTGCCTAACCCAGCTACTCTAAGGCCTCTTCAAGCTTCCGGGCTCCCAGGCACCACCACCCAGGTACCACCCAAATACCACCGCAGACCAGCCAACAGAACAGGCTGCCACCGACCTCCACAAACGGCTAAAGACAGCGGTGGCCGGCAGCCACCCCAGTCAAGCCAGCTAAGCCGGCAAAGCTCGTTAATGGCATTCGGGCTTCATCTTGCCGGCTCAGCTTGTTTCGAGGGAAAAAAACCCCCTCTCCTTGGGTCGGCAAGCTATCTGTTCCGCCGAAGAGGGGGCGATCACATCAAAATGCCCCCCCGCCGAACGCCACGGCTGCCGTCATCTGCTGGCCGCTTTCATTATTAGTTCACATATTTTGATAATTTTTGAATTATTGAGAGGAATGTTTTGCTGCTAATTGCTTAGGTGGAAAATAGTATCATTAATTGATACATTTAATATTGAAATTAATGCAATGTCAGAGTTGCAGGACGGAAGTAGCATAAAAGCAAAAGAAAGAAGGAAATGGAGAAGAAGAAATTAAGAATGAAATATTAAAAACAGAACACCCAGGAGCCGCCTCTCTCATTTTTAACTAAAGTGGAATTTCCTCAGAGCCATGTCCTCATATAGTGTTCTGTACTGCATCGTATATATACACACAGCCAGCTTCTGATAACAACTCAACATATTTATTGCAGTCATAAATCTTCCACCAAAGTAACATAAAGCGCACTGGGAACTCAAAGCTTTCTGCCCAGAAAAAAAGGCACAAGAGCTTACTTGAGCAAAAGAGTCCAGAGAGATAATTCCAGATTCCAGACAAACCAAACCATAACAGAAAGGCAAAAATCACGACAGGGAATCAGAACACCATTTGTCACAAAAAGCCAGTACTACAAGCCATCACTTTAACAGAGGTCTGTTTATCTGCTTGGTTAATTGACCAAGTCAGATCTTTCATCTAGATGGCTTAACTTTTTTTCTTCAAAATTTGTGACATGTTGTTGGGATGGGGACCTTATCCTGAACATGCTCTGAATCTGTTAACTCAGGGCTGCCAAACTGCCAGGTCGCAGGCCGAATACCTCACAAGCTGGTCACACCCATGCCCGGTTTAGCGAAGGGGGGAAAAAACGTCCAGATACGTCACTTGATGCCGCCATGATGACGTGAGCTTGGCACCCTTGACCTAGATCTATTCAAGTATGCTCTCTTCAGCTGATTTCTATGGTACAACTTCAGTCTAGGCTCAATCTTGTCAAGCGTTTCTGAATTTGAAAACTCATGGTGATCCCTCAAAAAATATTATTATTCACCAAAAGGAAAAAAAAAGCTTGTGTGTGTGTGTGTGTGTGTGTGTGTGTGTGTGTGTAGTGTGTGTTTGAGTTGATCTTGATTCCTGGATAGAGCCTGGACAAGTGCTTGCAGTTTTCTTGGCAAGATTTCAGAATGTTTGTCATTGCCTTCTTCCTAGGGACTGAGATAAAAATTGACTAGCCCAAGGTCACCCAGCTGACTTTCTGCCTAAGAAGAACTAAAACAAATGGGCTTCCAGTTTTCTAGCCTGTTATCCTAACTATTACACCAAACTGACTCTCACTTCAATGTTAAACCTAGAATAGTTCTGATAAAATCTCTTCCTTGTTAACAAAAAATGTATTTTTTTAAACTCGTTAAATATTTTTTTAAAAGCAAAAAGTAATAAAACCTAAAGACAATTTAGTACCCCTTGTTCTGGGCAAGTAAATAAATATATAAAAATAAAGGCATTTCACGGGAAATTCAAAAGTGGGGAAGAGGGTGGAAAGCTCATGAAGTACTGCAATAAAACCATCCCATGGGCAATTAGCTATTGTTCCAAACAAATTGAAAGGCAAAGATGAGAATTTCTGCAAGAAGTTTTCTCCTGACTGAACATTCCTGTCACTAATTTTGCTTTGCTTTCTTCATTTAAAATTTTGAAATTAATGGACTTTATTATTTGATAGGGAATAATATCATCATTCCACATTTATAGTAAGGCTTTGAAAAACACCAATCAAATTTAGATTGCATCCATTATGCCCTTATTTTGTTTTAAGCAGCCAAATACAAGGTTGCTAGGAAACACTTTGCAATATAGCAAAAGGGAATATTGTCAGTCTATTATTCTAGAAACCAATCGGGTTTTTTTTTGTTTTTTTTTTGGGTGATGGTGGTAGAGAAAATCCCACTGATTAAAAATTCTAAAAGAAGACTAATCTGAAATACAGATACAGATTGTTCTGTGTTATGATAGGCTACTTAGATGTGTATCCTACCATCACATATAGCTATGATGGCGAACCTATGGCACTGGTGCCAGAAGTGGTATGCAGTACCCTCTCTGTGGGCACGTGAGCCGTTGCCCCAGTTCAGCTCCGCCACGCATGTGCGCATGTTTCCTGCTGGCCAGCTGGTCTTTGGGTCTCTGCCACACATTTATTTATTTATTTATTTATTTAATTGGATTTTTATACCGCCCTTCTCCCAAGGGACTCAGGGCGGTTTACAGCCAGGTAAAATAGAACAAGAATAAATACAAGATAAAAATCATATTTAAAAAACTTATTAAATTGGCCCAAATTAAAATATCATTAAAACAGTAACACCCCAATTTAAAACTAAAATCCTACGCCAGTCCTGCGCGAATAAATAGATATGTCTTAAGCTCACGGTGGAAGGTTCGAAGGTCAGGAAGTTGGCGGAGTCCTGGGGGAAGTTCATTCCAGAGGGTGGGAGCCCCCACAGAGAAGGCCCTTCCCCTGGGGGGTCACCAGCCGACATTGCCTGGCGGACGGCACCCTAAGGAGTCCCTCTCTTTGAGAACGCACGGGTCGGTGGGAGGCAATCGGTGGCAGTAGGCGGTCCCATAAATAGCCCGGCCCTATGCCATGGAGCGCTTTAAAGGTAGTAATCAGCACCTTGAAGCGCACCCAAAAGACCACAGGTAGCCAGTGCAGCCTGCGCAGGAGTGGTGTCACATGGGAGCCACGAGCGGCTCCCTCTATCACCCGCGCAGCTGCATTCTGGACCAACTGAAGCCTCCGGGTGCTCTTCAAGGGGAGCCCCATGTAGAGAGCATTGCAGTAATCCAAGCGAGAGGTAACCAGAGCTGAGTGACCGTGCATAGGGCATTCCGGTCAAGGAAGGGGCGCAACTGGCGAATCAGGCGGACCTGATAGAAAGCTCTCCTGGAGACGGCCATCAGGTGATCTTCAAAAGACAGCCGCCCATCCAGGAGAACGCCTAAGTTGTGCACCCTTTCCATCGGGGCCAGTGATTCGCCCCCAACAGTCAGCCGCGGCTGCAGCTGACTGTACCGGGGTGCCGGCATCCACAGCCACTCTGTCTTGGAGGGATTGAGCTTGAGCCTGTTTCTCCCCATCCAGACCCGTACGGCTTCCAGACACTGGGACAGTACTTCGATAGCTTCGTTGGGGTGGCCTGGGGTGGAGAAGTACAGCTGCGTATCATCAGCGTACAGTTGGTACCTCACCCCAAAACCACTGATGATCTCACCCAGTGGCTTCATATAGATGTTAAACAGGAGAGGCGAGAGAATCGACCCCTGCGGCACCCCACAAGTGAGGCGCCTCGGGGTCGATCTCTGCCCCCCTGCCAACACCATCTGCGACCGGTCAGAGAGATAAGAGGAGAACCACCGATAAACGGTGCCTCCCACTCCCAAACTCTCCAACCGGTGCAGCAGGATACCATGGTTGATGGTATCAAAAGCTGCTGAGAGGTCTAATAGGACCAGGGCAGAGGAATAACCCCTATCCCTGGCCCTCCAGAGATCATCAACCAACGCGACCAAAGCTGTCTCCGTACTGTATCCGGGCCGAAAGCCGGACTGGAATGGGTCCACATAGACAGTTTCATCCAGGTATTGGGGTAATTGACTTGCCACCACACTCTCTACAACCTTCGCCACAAAGCGAAGGTTGGAGACCAAACAATAATTTCCTAAAACAGCTGGGTCCAGAGAAGGCTTCTTGAGGAGGGGTCTTACCACCGCCTCTTTCAAGGCAGCAGGGAAAACCCCTTCCAACAAAGAAGCATTGATAATACCCCAGAGCCAGCTTCGTGTCACCTCCTACGTGGCCAGTACCAGCCAGGAGGGGCACGGGTCCAATAAACATGTGGTGGCATTCAACGTCCCCAACAACCTGTCCATGTCCTCAGGAGCCACAGGATCAAAATCCATCCCAAACAGTCTCAACAAGATGGTTCTCCGACCTCTCACCTGGATCCACCCAATTTTGATCCAGGCCATCCCGAAGCTGAACGATTTTATCGTATAGATAACCACTAAATTCCTTGGCACGCCCTTGCAACGGGTCATCCCGCACCCCCTGTTGAAGGAGAGAGCGGGTCACCCGAAACAGGGTGGCCGGGTGGTTATCTGCCGACGCAATGAGCGAGGAGACATAGAGACATCTCGCTTCCCTCAGTGCCACTAGGTAGGTCCTACTATAAGACCTAACTAGTCTCCGGTCAGCCTCCGAATGGCTGGATCTCCAAGCACTCTCTAGGCGTCTTCTCCGGCGTTTCATCTCCCTCAGCTCCTCAGAGAACCAAGGAGCTGATTGAGACCTACGCCGGGTCAGAGGCCACAAAGACATGACACGGTCTAGAGCCCCAGCTGCGGCCAGTTCCCAAGCCGCAACTAGTTCTTCAGCCGTGCCATGGGCTAGACCCTCAGATAATGGCCCAAGCTCCGTCAGGAACCTCTCTGGGTCCATCAGGCGCCTGGGACGGAACCAACGTATTGGTCCCGTTTCCCTGCGGTGTTGAGTGGTGGGGGCATGCACGGGGGCATGCGCTTATGTGTGGGGTGCAGGGCACGTGCAGGGGAGCTCATGTGCATATG
The DNA here is from genome assembly GCF_028640845.1 of Ahaetulla prasina. NCBI lineage: Eukaryota > Metazoa > Chordata > Lepidosauria > Squamata > Colubridae > Ahaetulla > Ahaetulla prasina. The sequence goes on from NC_080544.1 coordinate 91,096,235, forward strand.
CAGGGCACATGTGGGGGGCTGCATGCACATGCATGGGACGCATGCACATTGCATTTTGGGGGTTCGGGCACACCTGTGGATGTGCTCTTTGGGCACTCAGTCCGGCAAATTATTGATACATAGCTATGAATACAATATTTCAATTGCATTGCATTGACCATAGGCAGCTTTCTAATGTACACATCTGTAAAATTCATTTGCTCATTGATGTTTAACCACATCTGCATTTAAAGTCCTAATGGATGTATCTAACTTAGAGGAAGGTCCAATATCCTATGGACCTTGGCATCTCCCAGGGTTCATCTCTTCAAATACAGGAGAACCTCTGGTCGTGAACATAATTTGTTTCATAACTTTGGTCGCAACCTGATTTGGTCATGACCTGAACCTAATTTTGAAAATTTGGGGCTTATAAAAAAAAATGTGGCAGAAGGGGAAATTGGCCACAGGAAAAAAAAAAGTGAATTTTTTGGTCGCAAACAAATTTGGTCGTGGTCAGAAGTGTTCATGACCAGACGTTCTACTGTATGTATATATGCATGTATGTATGTACAAAATTAAAGATGGATACACTCTTGTGCTGTCTAGAAGTGTTCCCTTTTAAAATTAATAAAAGGTTTGTGAGTGTTTAAGTTGCCATGAGTGCAGTTTTGTAGTGTAGGCTTATATAACTGCTTAAAAAATCCAAAAGGCTGGTGGTTGATCTACATTTTTAAGTCAAGTTAGGTATAGGTGCACATCTATAATTTTTAATATTATCTTGCCTCTAATTGCATTACCTAGGCATTTTCCTTTGGCATGAGCATAGAAAAGCAGCACTTGATCACCCACTAAGTCTGCCCTATGTATGTAGACCACATTTAGGTTTGCTGATTCATGTTTCTAAAAGGGCACAAATGCTCACAAATATAGCATGGTCTTCACATTATCCTTAAACATGTAAAAGGAAAAATAAGAATGTGATTGAGATTGTTAGGCTAAAGATGAATTCCCAACCTCTACATTTGTCATGAGACCATCTTGGAAGAAAGCTAAAGAAATCAGTTGATCATCTTACCTTCAAACTGGTAGTATTTCAACTTCACTGAATGCAAAGTGACATTCTCAAAAAAAAAAAGTTTGAAAAATGTTTTACACACACACACAGAGAGAGAAAGAGAGAGGGAGGGAGAGGGAGGGAGAGAGAGATTTTAAAATGATGCATCTTTATGAAGGGAGCCCTACTTTCTGGAAATCCCATGGTGCTCAAAATCATCGAGAGGAGGGGGGAAGTCTTGCAGAAAAGAATTGAGTTACTAGCATGGAAAAATCTATTTAAGTGATGAAGAAAAAACCTACTTAGTCTGTCAATATATTTCACAACATGAATTTTAGTGATCTGTCAAGAGATTTCTGAAGTCAATACTGGAAATAGAAGGAATGTCAACTGTGATGAGAATGGGTAGCTGGGGAAAAAAGTGACAACTACTCCTGTTTCTAAGATTTCATCTGTAGTGAAAAATCAGTGAAACATGTGGATGGAAGTCTGTCTTTTCCATTGTTAAATTCAGGCAGTTGAAATGGAACCAAAAAAGAAAAGCCATGGACTTAGTGTCTAGAGAACTTTTTTTAAAGAGAGACTCACCAAAGTATAGTAAATGGCTTTGTCTGTAGGCTTATGTTGCAATCCATGAATGAGGACAATATAATAGTACCGAATAGATTTCATTGGTGGGTTAAATATAGGCTTTTCATTCAAAAATAAAACCTTTTTTTCAAAAGGGTTACTCTTTCAATTCCTAAGAGCTGCACTTCTCAGACATAAATGACAGAAAAGTGTATTAGACTCCAGACAGAAAATGTAAGACAGAAATAGATTTTGGGTTTTGAGCTGAATTCTTAGAGAAAGCCAAAAGATGATAAAGATTAAAGAAGTTAATCCAGGCAAATTCTATATAAGGGAATAATATCCTACTGAGGGGGTGCATGCATATTTCACATTCTGTTTAAAACTTAAATTGGATCTCATCATGTCTATTACATGTTTAAAAATATGTCAAACAAATGAAATCAATGCAAGAAGTTTGTATAAGATAATGATTAAGGCACCAGGATAGAAACCAGGAAAGTGTGAGTTCTAATCCTGCCTTAGTTTTGAAAGACAGCTGGGTGACCTAGGACAAGTCACCCTCTCTCAGCACAACTCACCTTACAGGGTTGTTGTTATGTGGAAAATAGGAGGAGGAAGAAGATATGTTTGCTACCTTGAATTATTTGTAAAAACAATGAAGATAATAAATAAATATAACAATACTATGTTTAGAGACGATAGAAGCATTGAAATGACCTTGGCGTATCTTAAACAAACAAATTGTTCATGATATTATGGATCCATCCCAATTAGTACCTGGTCACACATATGTATCAGGGTGTACAGTATGTTGGACTTGATACTCTGTTTGGCTGAAGCCCAGGTTCTGAAAATAAAAGCTCTCTATATAGTCTGTTTTGCATAATTGTCAGTGTTGTACAGTGGTGGGATTCAAGTAATTTAACAACCGGTTCTCTTCCCTAATGATTTCTTCCAACAACCAGTGCGCCAAACTGCTCAGAAAGTTAACAACTGGTTCTCCCGAAGTGGTGCGAACTGGCCTGAATAAAACCCCTGGTGTTGTAGGTTTTAGATTGGTGGGCTGGCATAAACATATGCAGGGCTAGAGGATCAGTTAAAATAGGCCTCAGTGATTGAAGAGGTCTACAAATTTATAAGTAAAGAAAAAAATAAAATGGAGAGAGGGAGAGGGGGAGGTGTGTGTGTGTGTGTGTGTGTGTGTGTGTGTGTGTGAGAGAGAGAGAGAGAGAGAGAGAGAGAGAGAGAGTAGATAACTATTTGTTTCTTATTATTTTTTCAGAAATTTTGCACCTCATCTATTGGTGACATTGTCAAAGCTCTGGCTGATTGAAAGATTGGAATGTTCATCATTCTTTGTAGACAAATTCCACCAGATTGATCTCAAATTGCACACCAGTATTGGAATAGGTCATAGGGAAATAACTATGAAAACCAATGTTCAAGTTCAAATTGAATCCTTTCAGCTTGCAGATCTTGAAGATGTGAAGAGATGGGACCACCACCTGTCTACTAGATTTTTGTCTCTCTTTTTTCCCCCATTAATCATTCACATCTGGAAGAAAAACATTGGATTCCAATTCATAAAACAGAATACTTATTTATTTAGAATTTATGAATAGGAAAACATTGCCCGCTTATTTCTCTAGGTGTCCTGTCTTCTATCCATAAATATATATAAAAAAGTAAAAAATTTTGTTTTCCCCTTTGCAAAATACCTCCTTTTCAGTTTTAAACAGTTTTTCCTTTCCCTCTCTTTTTATTCTCAGGTATATGTCAGTTAGGAATTTAGCACATTTACTTAAAATAGGTCTGCCCTCGTTGATTACTGCAGTGTAGAGCTTGAAAATATTTTTTATATGTTTGGGATACTGATAAGACAGCAACATGAGACAAATAGCATGGTCAGCAATACCCTCAACAGTTCCCTGCATGTATATTAATTTAAAAACTTTATTCAAAAAGCAAAATGGCTACTCTCTAATTCAAATGAAAAAAAAATCCATCATAAAGGGAGAATCTGTCTTCTTTACTACATTAGTTAATTAATGTGTTAACACCAGTGGTGGAATGCTGTTGGTTTAACAACCAGTTCTGTGAGTGCACGCCTAAAGTGCTTATGCACAATGCTAAAAATGGAGCATTTAGAAGCTCAGCTGCTTACCTTCCAAGTCAGCAATGATAAGTAGAACAGCGAGGGGGAGGAACAGCTATGGTGCACGATTGAGATGAGCTACAAAGCAGGAAATAAAGGACAGGATAGAGCGGGGGCAGGTGAGTGGGGCCAACTGATCGTCAGAGCTACCGGTTCACCGGAACCACTCCGAACCGGCTGAATACCATCTCTAGTTATCACATGCTTAAAGATGACTGTTATATGACCTTTACTGAAAAAGATTCCCCTTTACAAAAGAAAACTTTCTAATTATAAATCAGTCACTAATATTCCATTCTTGAGCAAGATCATTGAGAAATTGAATATGTATGAACACCACCAATTTTCTGGATTTATTTCTGTCAGGATTTTGGCTGAATCATGGTACTTAAAATGCTTTCATCCCCTTGGTAAATGATCTGTGCTAGTAGCTAGGCAGAGGATATGATACCTTCCTGGGCCTCTTAGCGACTTTCAATATCATTAACGATGGTATCCTTCCAAATTGCTTGACTAGGTAGGGTCAGGGATGCTATATTGTAATGGTAATGAAACTCCCTGTCAGGATATGCCCAGAAAGTGGTACTTAGAGAACTATTTCTAACATCTAGATTGTGTTTATGATGCCTCTCATCTCCTATATATCTTACTCCATGTCCAACAATTAAGGAAAACTATTTTAAACTTTGGAGTGTGGCATTATCTGTTTACTTGTGACACTCAATTCTACAGCTCCGTATCTTTAAATTCCAAATAACAATCAATACCTTTTAATATTGTTTAATCCTTATGATGAGTTGAAATTAAATCGACACCCATCAGTAGTGTGGTTGCTAAAAAGAAAGCAAATCCCTAAAAATAAGGTAAGGCATATTCTAAAATATAAAAAATTATGCCAGAATAGTACAGTTTGGGCATGTTCTTTGAATACCAGCTGTCGCAGGATTTGCAAGTGACAGCTGTGGTGAAGAGCTTGTTTGAATAATTATTAGTAGTGTACCAAAATGGGACCCTTCCTGAATTTGCTGGACTTAAGACACATTGCCAGAGTCTAGATAGTGCTGTTAACTGCTGCAATGTATTGAATTAAAGTTTGAAATTGAGTTTTTTTATTTTATTTATTTACATTTATATCCCGCCCTTCTCCAAAGACTCAGGGCGGCTTACAGTGTATAAGGCAATAGTCTCATTCTATTTGTATATTTTACAAAGTCAACTTATTGCCCCCCCAACAATCTGGGTCCTCATTTTACCTACCTTATAAAGGATGGAAGGCTGAGTCAACCTTGGGCCGGGCTTGAACCTGCAGTAATTGCAGGCTGCTCTGTTTTAATAACAGGCTTCTTACAGCCTGAGCTACCATGGCCCTTGAGTTGAATTGAAACAGTTGGAAACTGTGCAGAAACTCATGCAAAATGTTGAGGCTAATTCCTATGTATGGTTCAGGACAATGATATTTTTCCTGGACTGGTTAATAATTGCCCTGCAAGCAAAATTAATTTTAAAACCTTTAATGGTTTTGGGTGGTCTGAATATTTGTAGAACCACTTCTTCCCCTTATAAACCTGTGTAGAACCTTGGATCAGCAGCAGGAGAGACCCAAGGGTTAGAAACTTGACTAGGTAGAAAAGAACCACTATCTGCATGTTTCCCTGGCTATGAAATACGTTGGCTATTGAATTCTGGGAATTGAAGTCCTCGTATCTTAAAGCTGCTGAGGTTGAGATAGAGGGATACACTTATCCTCCTAATATAGAGGGATGCACTTATCCCCCAAATATTTAGGAAAAAGGTACTTTAACATTTCTTCTGTCAGGTTGCTAAAAATTAATTTACACTAATGTATTTTTGATTGCATAAATGCTTGCCTTCAGAAACTCTTTAACATTTAACATTAGGAGACTGGAGACTAAAACATATGAAGAACTGTTACAGGAACTGGGCATGGCTAGTCTAGTGAAGAGAAGGACCAGGGGAGACATTATAGCAGTGTTCCAATATTTGAGGGGCTGCCACAGAGAGGATGAGGTCAAGCTATTTTCCAAGGCACCCAAAGGCCAGAAAAAGGATAATGGATGGAAACTGATCAAGGAGAGAAATAAGTATAAATTTTCTGACAGTGAGAACAATCAACCAATGGAACAGAAGTTGCCTTTGGAAGTTGTGGGAGCTTTATCACTGGAGGCTTTCAAGAAGAGAATGGATTGCTATTTGTCAGAAATGGTGTAGGGTCTCCTGTTTGGGGTGGAGGTTGGATTAGATGATGATGATGATGATGATGATGATGATGATGATGATTATATTTGTATACTGCCCTTCTCCCGAAGGACTCAGGGCGGTTCACAGCCAGTAAAAAAGACAAAATACATACAATACAAATTAAAAACTATTTAAAAAACTGATTAGATAATGGCCTAAAAATTTTAAATACAATTTAAAACCCCGTTTAAAACCCCTAATTTAAAAACCCTAGATTAAAACTATGTTCAAGCTAGTCCTGCACGTCGAAACAACAGCGTCTTCAGCTCGCGGCGGAAGGTCCGGAGGTCGGGGAGTTGATGAAGCCCCAGAGGCAGCTCGTTCCAGAGGGCGGGAGCCCCCACAGAGAAGGCCCTCCCCCTGGAGGTCGCCAGCCGACATTGTTTGGCTGACGGTATCCGGAGGAGGCCCTCTTTGTGAGAGCACACTGGTCGGTGTGAGGCTACTGGTAGCAGTAGGCGGTCCCATAAATATCCCGGTCCTAAGCCATGGAGTGCTTTGAAGGTGATAACAAGCACCTTGAATTGGACCCGGAAGATCACTGGGAGCCAGTGCAAACTGCACAGGAGAGGTGTCACACGAGAGCCACGAGGTGCTCCCTCTATTACCCGCGCAGCCACATTCTGGACCAGTTGAAGCCTCCTTGAAGATGACCTACAAGGTCCCTTCCAGCTCTGTTAATCGTTAATCTGTAATCTGTAATTTACAGATATAAGTGATAATACTTATTTCTAGTTATGGATAGGAGTTTTACGTATGTCTTCTTAGCAGTAAGCTTTATTTAGTCTATTTGGACATATTTTTAAGTAAGCAATGATAGAATTACACCATTACAATTTTATATATTATTCACTCTCCACTATTAAATCTATAATTCCCACTAACACCCAAACATATATACAACATAAACAAATAATTTAGAGATCTGAGTACCTTATTGCCCTTCAACCAATTCATCCCTTGGGCCTCCCTGAACTTCACAGTCTTCATTACCATTGCAATGGAATTCTGTCCATGGGAAAGGAAGTCTGAAGGCCTGGCATTCAGCCAATCTTTCAGTTAATTGGCAATCTGGAGGGAATGGGGTTAGAAACAGGAGGATGGTCTACACATATGTCACTGTGTCTGTGTTTCAGTGTATGCTGAAAGGTCTGATCTGATGAACTGTCAAGCTCAAGAGCCAGTAGGCATTCAATTACCTAGAGTAGATCAGGAAGAATTGTGGATGGAATAAGGTAATGAAGGGTTAGTCTTGCAACCTGATTACAGAATCTCACTAGCAGGACAAAGGTAAGGGGAATTAGATCAGTTTCCAAAGGCAAGGACAACAGTGATCCTAACTGGACCTAATGTTTATACACTATTCTTTCTATCGTATTTTTTGTTTCATTTGTCTTTTGAAGTCCCACCAAGTAATATATTATTCTGAATATTTCAATCACAATCTCTTCTTCCAAGCAAGGTTTATGTCTTCTTTTAAACAAACAAACAACAGATTTAACACTTAAAAAAAGATTGCCTAAATGCATTCCTGTTAAGCTAACAATTCAGGTTGTTGGATGGTAAATGATTAACGGAGCCTAGATAATTTATGTTTCTAAAAAGCTCCTCTGTTTCATGTTCTGTCTGTCTATTATGCAGGTTCCTGAAGGATGCATCACCCATTTCTAAAGCGAGGATTGACAGAACAAGTCACTCATGGGATAAATGGCAGCATTGTATTTAGATGTGTCAGATGGCACACAATTTTTTTTCAAGGAGAATGTACATATTTCATAATTATAGTCACTATGCTGGGATAAGTCAATATGAATCATAATGAAAGGTCTACAAAAATGAAAATAACAACCTGGGAAACGGCTATCTATATAACATAAATGCACATATAAAATGCTTCTCATGTAATGTAACAGTAATGTAACAGTAATGCAATCTATGCTGAGCCAAATAGATCCAGGGTTTCACATAAAAATGTGGATGCCGGCACCCCGGTACAGTCAGCTGCAGTCACATTGGGGTGAGTCATTGACCCCAATGGAGAGGGTGCGCAACTTGGGCGTTCTCCTGGATGGACGGCTGTCTTTTGAAGACCACTTGACGGCCGTCTCCAGGAGAGCTTTTTACCAGGTTCGCCTGGTTCGCCAGTTGCGCCCCTTTCTAGACCGGGATGCCCTATGCACGGTCACTCATGCTCTCGTGACATCTCGTCTGGATTACTGCAATGCTCTCTACATGGGGCTCCCCTTGAAGAGCACCCAGAGGCTCCAGTTGGTCCAGAATGCGGCTGCGCGGGTGATAGAGGGAGCCCCTCGTGGCTCCCATGTGACACCTCTCCTGCGCAGACTGCACTGGCTACCTGTGGCCTTTCGGGTGCGCTTCAAGGTTTTGGTAACTATCTTCAAAGCGCTCCATGGCATTGGGCCGGGTTACTTACGGGACCGTCTACTGCCACCGATTGCCTCCCAAAGATCCATGCGCTCTCACAGGGAGGGACACCTCAGGGTGCCGTGCCGGCTGGCGACACCCAGGGGAAGGGCCTTTTCTGTGGGGGCTCCCACCCTCTGGAACGAACTTCCCCCAGGACTTCGCCAACTTCCTGACCTTTGAACCTTTCGCCGCGAGCTTAAGACACATCTATTTATCTGCGCAGGACTGGACTAGAATTTTAAATTTTAAATTTGGTTTTAACGGGGTTTTATTATTTTATTGTGGTTTTAATATTCGGCCGTATTTAATAAGTTTTTTAAATTGGGGTTTTAACTTGTACTTATATGTATGTTTTACTAGGCTGTAAACCGCCCTGAGTCCCTTGGGAGATAGGGCGGTATAAAAATATGATTAAATAAATAAATAAATAAATAAATAAATAAATAAATAAAAATGCACTTTTTAAAAAAAAGTTAGCGATATCATAATATCTGCTAAACAACTGATTCCCACAACACTGTCAAACTATTTGGTGAAACTGTACTAATATTCTTCTTCTCATCTTTCCTATTACCTATCTCCTTATGACTAATGCAACATCCCCATGATCACATGATTTATATTTGGATGTTTGGAAACTGACTCATATTTATGACAGTTGCACTGTCCCTGGGTCACATGATCACCTTTTGCAACATTTTGATGAGCAACATCAATGGGGAAACCAGATTGACTCAACAACCATGTTACTAATTTAACAACTGTAGAAATTAACTTAACAACTGTGACAAGAAAAGTTGTAAAATGGGGAAAAACAAAATTTTCACTTAGCACCACAAATTTTGGGCTCAACTGTGGTCGTAAGTAGAAAATTATGATGGTATTAAAACAGGAGACTTAAAATAAGTCCTCAAAGTTATGGCCATTGCAGCATCTCCATTGTCACGTGATAATAATTTGTGTGCTTGACAATTGGCTCACATTTATAATCTTCTCAGTAATCTGTGGTCACATGATTACCAGTTGTGACCTTCATAGGTTGCATTGGTTTTGTGGAAAATACAAAAAAATACTGCTTAAGGAGTAGTCTATTATAAAAAGCATAGCCAGCAGCTGAATGTTGGGTCAGGCAAGAGTCTTAAAAGACACCCTCCCTAGTTTCTCACACTGTAAAGGAGACAGTGAGGGAATTGTATTTTCAGACTTACAGATTGATGTCAACATTACCAGGTAGACCAGACAGGAAACATGATCAAATAAATTAATTCTGCTTTATTGTAAAGCTTCCTTAACAGGATCTGCAAGTCTGAAAGTACAATTCTTCCACCATCTTTTTTATAGCCAGAAAAACTAGGTTGGTTCTCTTCTGAGCAGTGATGGGCTCCTGCTGGTTTGCACCAGTTCTCCCGAACTGTATGTTAATTTTCTGAGCAGTTTAGAAAACTGGTTGTTGGAAGAAATCTTTTCCCACTTTACTGGGATAATCCTACAAGGAACACAGGAAGGACAGATTCTAGCATGCCTGTATTTCTAGCCTAATCCTTATTTTAATTGCCACCCCTGCTGCTTTAAGTGTTTTTAGAATCTGCCTCTAACAGAGGTTCTTGGCAGCATGCCCAGACTTTCGGTCTGTAGCTGAGCTTCTCTGGAGTCCCCCCGCCCCCCCACAGGAGGGAGTTGTAGTACTTTTATTTCTGGGGCTTGAACAGCTATTTACAGAATGGTTGGCATAGCCATAGAAGAAATTGCTGAGAGTTGCAGCATCCCCATGGTCACAAGAGTGAGGCTAAGCTCCCCTCAATGTGAGTGACATAAAGTTGGCCATGCCCACTCAGTCACATTACCACCCAGCCATGCCTACCCAGCTGGTCATTAGGACAGAGAACCGGTTGTTAAATTATTTGAATCCAATCACTGTCAATGGGGCCATCTTACCCTCAGGAATAATGGTGTTCCAGATGGTGGGAACCATAGGAGACAAGTCTCCATCATTTGGGAACTCTTTAGCAGACAGGACATGCAACATACTTCTGCCAGACTCAGTGGAATCAGTAGATATAATTGGGAAAAGATGGTCCTTAAAATAACCTGTTTCATACCACATAGGGTTTTGAGGTTTAAAGGCAGCACTTTGAATTGCACAATGGATCGGTCTGGGTAGTGCCACCCCATCTTGTATCAAGGATAGTATAGTTCCAGACCTAGAGCTACTCAGTCTTGCCAAGGATCAGGTGCAGCCTGTTGTGCCCAGGGTGAGATTCAAAAATTTTAGCAACCAGTTCTGTGCCCGGTTGTTGGGTGGGCGTGGCCTTAGTGGCCTCCTCGCCATTGTGGCCTCCTGCACCATGGCGGGGGGGCTTTTCACCTTCCCCAAGCTCCGGAGGCATTCCTTGAGCTTCTGGGAGGGCAAAAATGGCCTCCTCCAGGCTCTGGAGAGCCTCCAGAGGCCAGAAATGGGGCTGTTTCTAGACTTCCAGAACTTCTGGGAGGCCCGTTTTTCACCCTCCACACGGGTGCTGCACTTACCTGGCATCCAAAATGGGCCATGTGGATACTCCTGAGAGGGGAGAGATGGGGTGGGCAGAGCCAGCCAGTCCTTTCAACTATCAGTTTGGCAAACCAGATGTAAAATTAGCATCTAGTTCACCCAAACTAGTCTGAACCGGCTGAATCCCACCCCTAGTTGTGCCCCATCCAGATCTCCCACCACCACCAGAGTTTCTGGGGGTAAAGGGGAGATGCTGTTACATGGAATTCCTTTGAATCAGACTTTTTTCAATACTAAAGGACGGAAGGATGACTTGCTTGGTCATCTTATTTAACCTCCTTCCAGAAACCCAAGAATTTATGGCTAGATTGATAATAAAAATCTCTATGAATAAACCCAATAATTACATAAATCCTAAGTCTTTGGCAATATAAAACAATGCTTGCTAGGAATGCTAAGAAGAACGTATTTGGGATAATGATACAGGAAGTCTGTATTTGCATTAAAATACATATAATGGCCCATTCTGAGAAGGTATCATCAAGAAATGAATATGCACAAATGAGTTGGCTCTAGTTATGAAATGATCCATTAGTTGCTGCCAGCTGATGTTGATTTCATTGAATAAAATAGAAGAATTGTCTAACTTAACTATGAGTAAAGAAAATTTATTCTTACTCTAATCTTGATATCATTATATTTGTGATATTCCTTTTTCCCCTTAATGCTGTATATGTACTTGTGTGTTGACTCATTTGAAAAAAAAATGGCAAATTATCAAATATCTTTTATTTTGAAAGCAAGAGATGATAACACTTATTTTGAAAGCAGCATAACAAGATACTAATGGTAGCATGAAAGGCACCCATCTCTAATGCAATTAAATTTTATGTTCTTTAAGCATTCTACTGACTTAAGAAAAGTTGCTTTCCTGCAAATAGAAAAATCTAGACAAATGAAATGATCATCCTCACTTCCAGATCAGAATAAAATAAACTAAATTGGTTGATCCCAAAATTTGGGAAATATGATGTCACTTTGAAAGTTTATAACTTTCAGATAGAATAGGGATAGACAGTCCAATTCAAAATTGTGGAAGGCAAAAACCCATTCATTATAAACAGTGCAATAATTTTTATACACAAAATAAGAGTAAGTTCAACATTCTGAAAAGGAGGGAAAGCTCCTGTCCAGACCCAAACTATTTTATTTAAGTGAGGCTCTTTATCAACTCAGCAGTTGCTACCACTGAGACAAACAAGTTAAAGTAGATTTTGTTTTTATCCATCAAGGACCCCATTGTGTTTCAGTGGTCCAAAATGTATAAAGCAGGATAATCATTGCTTGTTGCTGATTTCCAACTGAACATAATTGACCAGTGAAGCCCTTAGCATTTTCTTTTCTCTAAGAAAACAATTACAACAATGCCCAACCTTATTTGAAATATATTTCTATTTCTTTTCTAAGTACAGAAATAGAAATAGTACCACTCTCAATCAGAAATGCACAATTTCCATCAGCTTGAGGGCTGAACTGAGCTTTGTAAAGCTTTGTAAGGCATGCTGAGAACCACTCTCCAAAATTAGCCTTGGGAGGAGAGTTTGAGTATTTAAAACATGGAACTGAGGACCTTACACTTCAGCAAGTCTTAAGTCACAAAGTTGCTTATTTAGAAATAGAATACTTTATTGGTCAAGTGTGATTTGGACACACAAGGAATTTTTCTCCCATGCATGAGCTCTCAGTGTGCATACAAAGTGATAGGTCATCAATCATAAATCATAGTTACAATCATGAATCATAAGATACAAACAACAAGTGGTAAATCATAAGATAGGAAAAGGTAGTAGGAAAGATGAGAAGATGAGAAAATGAGAAGGATAATAGCAATACAGCTAGTACATGGGTAAATATATTTAGGCCTAAGGCAGTGCTGTGGGAATTAGGTGTTCGGCAGAGGGATGGCATGGCGGGAAAACGGTCTTTGTGTCTAGTTGAAGTTGATTATTTATTCTTCAAACCCCCAAATGCAAAAAGGGCCAATATATTTGACTGCTCCATTTTAGAAGCTGAAAAAAAAAATCTGTCTAATTTTCCCTTTGTAATTGTCCCTAGAGAATCAACTTTGTGTCACTTAACCTTGAATTTTACCCATTTTACTTAGGCATCCAAAGATAACTTTGCTCGTTTCTTAATGCCTCCCTTAGTTTGTTCGATAAATCACTTCCATTGTGTCTCACTTATTTGCAATAATCAATAATAGTCCATTAGTGCAATACATTTCTGGTGTAGCAATGTAGGTTTGCTATGGTAAATGCTAGTGATAAACTTTACACTTAATGCTTTAAAGTTAGTTTTGTCCTTGAGCTAACTTTCCTGCTGTGATCTGCATAGTAAAAATATGGCTTTATTCTTCCCAATATCTTCTTTGTTTCTATGCCATTGAATACACCTGATCCAAGTTCACAAATATATCTGAAATACAATGTAACACGCCAAGCAGCTGAACCACTAAAGATCACACAAAAATAGCAATAGAAATAGTGCTTAGACTTATATACTGTTTCATAGTGTTTTATAGTCCTCTGTAAGTGGTTTACAGAGCCACGATATTGTCCTCAACAACCTTAGTCCTCATTTTACCGACCTTGGAAAGATGGAAGGCAGAGCCAATTTTGAGCTGGTCAAGTTGAATTCTTGGCAGTGGGCAGAACTAGCTTGTAGTACTACATTCTAACCATTGCAGCAGCAGGGTAGATAATCCAAGTATTTTTCTCTCAAGAAATGATAATATTTTCATTTGATTGGTTGATTGGAGTTATAAATTACCAAATGAAAACCAACTCCTGATGGCTGACAATAGTAACCATATAAATCAAGGGCCGGTTATATAAATAAAGAAGGGCCGGTTTAGCTCACGCTGGTAAAGCCTGTTATTAAGAACACAGTAGCCTGCAATTACTGCAGGTTCGAGCCCGGCCCAAGGTTGACTCAGCCTTCCATCCTTTATAAGGTAGGTAAAATGAGGACCCAGATTGTTGGGGGGGCAATAAGTTGACTTTGTAAAAATATACAAATAGAATGAGACTATTGCCTTATACACTGTAAGCCGCCCTGAGTCTTCGGAGAAGGGCGGGGTATAAATGTAAACAAAAAAAAAAACAAAAAAAAATCAGGGGTCCCCAACCTTTCGGACCTCAAAGACCACTAAATTCATAATTTTAAATCCCGTGGACCGCTAATATGATCTGCTTAATGACTGGCTGGTTAGGTGTGGCTAAGTAGTCATGTGACTGGGTGGTCATGACCAATTTGATGTCACTCATGTCGAGGGGCAACTCACTGGCCTCTACTCACCCCTCCCCTCCTACCCACTCCTCCTGCCCTTAGGGCCCCAACAGGAAGCAGTTGTTGGGGCTAAGCAGCCACCATGAGAAAGAGTTGGCAAAACAGCTGGCTTAATTGGATCTGACCGAGAAGAAGACTCAGCAGAAGCACCCCACTGAGGACTAAGAGCATAGGCTTTCCAAGCAGAGGGAAGACCTGCAGGAGTGCAAGGCCAGGTACTGATGCCTGGAGGCTCAGCGGGCTGAGATGGTCAGCCAGTTCCAGGCCATGATGCAGTCCCACTGGAACAAGGCCCTCCAGCTCTTCACCACCAGCAAACTTCCCTCCAGCCTTTGCCCAAAGCCACACACCAGGAGGCTGAAACAGACCCCAACCCACACAAAAAGACCCTGGAAGAGGAGACTTTCTGCAGCAACACAAGCGTTCATTGCATGCATCCAGTCCAGGGGTCATAGTTTGTGGACCCCTGATTTAGTGCAATATAAAAAATGCAAATAATTTTTCTGGGGACCACCAAAATTTTCTCGTGGACCACCAGTGGTCCATGGACCACCAGTTGGTGACCGCTGATATAAATCACACATTAAAGCAATCTCAGTAAAATATATATAAAACTACATTAGTGTGATTTCCCATCCATTCCCCTAAAAAGCTCCATTATAGAATCAGCTTCTAAAAGGGTTAATCATGGAAAGGACTAATCTAATTTCCAGGTGATAAGTGTTCCAGAGAATTGATGTCATAACAAATCTCTTGACTTCAACCCTTTTACGAAAATGGGGCACCATCAACCATTTTTCCCAGGACAAACATCTTGCATTTACTTGGCAAAGATACAAGTACATAATCACCAAGCCATAAAAAACTTCATAGATTAAAACCAGCCCAGAGTTCATAATAAACCATTTTATAACCATTATATTAATTATTATAATTTTCATTAGAATTCATCTCCTCCTTCCTCAAGGAATCAAGCAATATTCGTAGTTTTCTAAACTTCTTTGATTCTCATGCCAAATCTAGTGTAGGTAAGATTAAAAGATTAAAATCCGCAAAATTGTATTTAGGCAATTAGCTGCATATATAAACAAGGATTTCATCCTGCATTTCTACCGGTTAGGAAACTGGACCCATGTTAGTATAGATCTCTTAGACCAACAAGGAACATCATTAACCTTGGTAAGGCCACACTTGGAATATTGCATTCAGTTTTGGTCGCCACAATGTAAAAAAGATGTGGAGACTCTAGAAAGAGTGCAGAGAAGAGCAACAAAGATGATTAGGGGACTGGAGGCTGAAACATATGAAGAACGGTTGCAGGAACTGGCTATGTCTAATTTAATGAAAAGAAGGACTAGGGGAGACACGATAGCAGTATTCCAATATCTCAGGAGTTGCCACAAAGAAGAGGGAGTCAAACTATTCTCCAAAGCACCTGAGGGTAGGACAAGAAGCAATGGGTAGAAACTGATCAAGCAGAGAAGCAACTTAGAACTAAGGAGAAATTCCCTGACAGTCAGAACAGTTAATGAGTGGAACAATTTGCCTCCAGAAGTTGTGAATCCTTCAACACTGGAAACTTTTAAGAAGATGTTGGATAACCATTTGTCTGAAGTGGTGTAAGTTTTCCTGCCTGGGCATGGGGTTGGACTAGAAGACCTCCAAGGTCCCTTCCAACTCTGTTATTATTATTAACCCTGTCTTTTGTTATCTTGTGGTAATACCTGCAATATTCTGAAATGTTCTTTTTCACATTTTGCTTTTCATCTATTCAGCATTGAGAACAGCCTGAAGTCAGATGATAAAGTTCTGCATGAGCCATGGTGTTGCAGTGGTTAGTGTGCAGTAGAGTGCAGTACTTCAGTACTACTTCTGCTGACTGACTCCTGGCTGCAATTTGGCAGTTCAAATCTCACCAGGCTCAAGGTTGACTCGGCCTTCCATGCTTCTGAGGTGGGTAAAATGAAGACCCAAATTGTTGAGGTTAATATGCTGACTTTGTGAACTACTTAGAGAGGGCTGTAAAGCACTGTGAAGCGGTATATAAGTCTAAGTGCTATTGCTATTGCGTGGGGATCTCTGTCTAAAAAGTTGCCCAAATCACAATCATATAAAAATCTAAGGATAGCATTTAGCTCATAGACAGGATTTAGTTCATCAATATCCCATTCATTCTCTGTTCACAAAGTCTAAAACCATGTGATACTTCAGATTCAACTCCAAGAACTTTGCTTGGGGGGACAAATATTCAGTACTGCTGTTACTTGTGCTCAGTTTATGTATACATAGACTGTTTAGACACAGGAATCTTGTATGCCCTCCTTGCTTTCTGCCTCAGTTTTCCAGATAGGGGTGGATACGGCCTTGGTTAACAGAGAAATAATTAAGAACACATACCAATCATTTGAAGTACATCACATTCTTTGGAATACATGGAGACCCAATGATTTTAAAATATCAACAAGTCTTAAATAGAAAGTCAAAGAGTGTCCTGGATCCCTTTTATCTATCAAATAGCTCCCTGATAGCTGACAATAGGATTGAAAATTAACCAGTACCTAGTTTTCTTTAAGTCTAGTGACATTTCTCCTTTGATACTCCTTTGATACTCCTGATACTCTTGAGAGATACTGAGAGATACTCCTGGGAACAAAGTGGGATTCTTAGTTTTCCAAACTTCTTTGATTTTCATGCCAAATCTGGTGTAGGTTAGATTAAAAGATATCTGCAGAATCGTATTTATGCAATCAGCTGCATATATAAACAAGGATGTCAACCTGCATTTCCATAGTTTAGTGTGGATATGTTACTATGGGTCTATTAGAACATCATTAATCCTGTTTTTTGTTATCTTGTGATAATATCCAGATTCCTCCACAACTGTTATTTTTACAAAATCCCTGGCTTTTGTCCTCTCTGCTCTCTTTAGCAACTTCAGCCTAGACTCATAGCATCAGGCTGCAAAGCAGCTGCCTTATGCGGCTAGAAAAAGAAACAAAAGTATTTTAAAGAAACAAGTATTTTTATAAGTTGCAGGTAAGTCCTACATCAATGCCTTTGTGTACTTTTTGGAATCAAATGTGAAGAGCTGCACATCCCTTTCAATGATCCTACATGGTGGAACAAGTTGCTTTTATTGATGTTTAGGAGTCATTTCATCCATATTGAGATGGATTGAGATGACTATCAATGGATTCTATCCAGCCTCCAGACTGGATAAATCATGCAAAGGGTTTCTTCAGGTAATACTGATCTGCAAAAATGTCAATATTCCCTTGATAAGTTTTGATTTAGAGACGGAAAACATGAATTACCAAACCAATAATAGTTCTGTGTTCTTAACCCAGGAACACAACATCTGAGCATACACATCAGAAACAAATAAATCATGCCATACGGCCTTTTGAAAGGTCAAAAAAACAAGGCGTGCTAGTTTATTATTGGCACATTCACTGCATAGAACTAGACTATGCAGGGAACAAAAGAACTGAACAATGATTGGATGGAAAATCAAGTAATAGATAAATCATAATTATGCACAAGATAAATAAATGGATTATGATAAATGGATTATGATTTATAACAAAGCAATCTGACAAAATTGTGCAGAATTTTGTCAGGTAGGTTATCTGTATCATGTTCTCTCTTATCTTTACAAAGTTTCATTGGACATTGAAAAGCTGATTAAAATAATCAGTCAGCAGGTTTCCTAAAAACACTAGGACTCGAGCATTCATTTATAAAATAAATTTATAAAATGTAAGGAGGAGAAAAAAAAAGAAGTTAAAGGAATAAGAATCTTAAATTGGCAATGAAATAAGATATTGACTTACAGAAAAGAGAAGCAACTCTTTTCCATGACTATCATCACAACAACTGAATGAAAAACTGCTGGTGACCTTCTACCGCTGCACCATAAAGAGTATTTTAACTTACTGCACCTGTGTATGGTTTGCCAATTGCCCAGTGGCAGATAGGACAGCACTCCAGTGGGTTAACATCATTGCCCAGAGGCTCATTCATTGCCCTCTCCCCTCTTTGGAAGGGGGAGCTCCTGCTGCCTTAAGAAAGTTCAAAACATTCTTAAAGATCTATCTCATCCTGGGCACCCTTTTTTTTAACTATTACCATCTGGCAGATGGTACAGGATAATTAAAACAAGGACAAATAGGCTGTAGAACAGCTTCTATCCCAGGGCAGTAATTATATTGAATTCTACTGTATAGTGCAATATTAATGCACTATCAAGGGTTTTCAATTCAATTGTATAGAATGTGAAGGATGTGTGTTTGTGTTTTATTTTTATAGTTATAATGTACACTGAAGATGGCATTTAATTTCATTGTATGAGGTACAATGACAATAAAGTAAACTAAAGTAAGCTAAACAACTCTCATTACTAACCTGCTTGCTTTTTTGTTTGTTTATTTGATTGTTAAATTTATAGCAATAGCACTTTACAGCTCTCTCTCTAAGCGGTTTACAGAGTCAGCCTATAGCCCCCAACAATCTGGGTCCTCATTTTATCCACCTCAGAAGGATGGAAGCCTGAGTCAACCTTGAGTCAGTGAGAACTGAACTGCTGAACTGCTGGAAGTCAGCAGTCAGCAGAAGTAGCCTGCAGTACTGCATTCTAACTACTGTGCCATCATGGCTCTTATCTGTAAAACATATCCTATATGTTCTGATGGATATTCAGAATTTCAGGCCACCATACATAGCATTTCTCTTTCTCTTTTTCCAAGGCTGTGTGTGTGTGTATGAGTTAGGTAGGTTAGCCTGAGCAACAACTTAGTGAGTTAGGTAGGTTAGTCTGAGAGAGTGAGAGTGAGAGAGTGCCTGGCCCAGATTCATCCAGTGAGCCCCATTCTTAGTTCAATTCAAGACCGTGTCGTGCCTCTGCGGCCTCTGACCCGGCGCAGATCCCAACCGGCTCCTTGGTTCTCCGAGGAGCTGAGAGGGATGAAACGCTGGAGAAGACGCCTAGAGAGCTCCTGGAGGTCTAGCCGTTTAGAGGCTGATCGGACACTAGTTAGGTCCTATACTAGGACCTACCTAGTGGCACTGAGGGAAGCGAGGCGTTGCTACGCCTCCTCCCTCATTGCGTCGGCAGATAACCGCCCAGCCGCCCTGTTTCGGGTGACCCGTTCCCTCCTTCACCAGCGGGGGCGGGATGACCCGCTGCAGGACGTGCTGAGGAGTTTAACGGTTATCTATACGATAAAATCGTTCAGCTTCGAGACGGTCTAGACCAAAATTGCGGCGATTCAGATGAGGCGTCTGAGGGTGGTCTTGGTGACATTTTCTGGGATGAGTTTGACCCTGTGGCTCCCGAGGACATGGACAGGTTGTTGGGTAGGCTGAATGCCACCACGTGTTTACTGGACCCGTGCCCCTCCTGGCTGGTGCTGGCCACTCAGGAGGTGACACGAGGCTGGCTCCAGGCGATTACGAGTGCCTCCTTGTTGGAGGGAGTCTTTCCGGCCGCCTTGAAAGAGGCGGTGGTGAGGCCCCTCCTCAAGAAGCCCTCCCTGGACCCGGCTGTCTTAGGTAATTATCGTCCGGTCTCCAACCCGCCGCGCTAAGGTTGTAGAGAGTATGGTGGCATATCAGTTTCTGCACCTGGATGAAACTGTCTATCTAGACCTGTTCCAGTCCGGTTTCCGGCCCGGCTACAGCACGGAGACGGCTTTGGTCGCGTTGGTGGATGATCTCTGGAGGGCCAGGGATAGGGGTTGTTCCTCTGTCCTGGTCCTATTAGACCTCTCAGCGGCTTTTGATACCATCGACCATGGTATCCTGCTGCGCCGGTTGGAGGGATTGGGAGTGGGAGGCACCGTTTATCGGTGGTTCTCCTCCTATCTCTCCGACCGGTCGCAGACGGTGTTGACAGGGGGGCAGAGGTCGGCCCCGAGGCGCCTCACTTGTGGGGTGCCGCAGGGGTCGATTCTCTCGCCCCTTCTGTTCAACATCTATATGAAGCCGCTGGGTGAGATCATCAGTGGCTTCGGTGTGAGGTACCAGCTGTACGCTGATGACACCCAGCTGTACTTTTCCACACCGGCCCACCCCAATGAAGCTATCGAAGTGCTGTCCCGGTGTTTGGAAGCCGTACGGGTCTGGATGGGGAGAAACAGGCTCAAGCTCAATCCTTCCAAGACAGAGTGGCTGTGGATGCCGGCATCCCGGTACAGTCAGCTGAGTCCTCGGCTGACTGTTGGGGGCGAGTCACTGGCCCTGATGGAGAGGGTGCGCAATCTGGGCGTTCTCCTGGATGAACGGCTGTCTTTGAAGATCATTTGACGGCCGCCTCCAGGAGAGCTTTCCACCAGGTTCGCCTGGTGCGCCAGTTGCGCCTTTCTAGACCGGGATGCCTTATGCACGGTCACTCACGCCTCGTGACGCCTCGCCTGGATTATTGCAATGCTCTACATGGGGCTCCCTTGAGGGGCATCCGGAGGCTCCAGTTAGTCCAGAATGCAGCTGCTGGTGATAGAGGGAGCCCTCGTGGCTCCCGTGTTACACCTATCCTGCGCAGACTGCACTGGCTACCTGTGGCCTTCCGGTGCGCTTCAAGGTGCTGGTGACAATCTTTAAAGCGCCCATGGCATAGGGCCGGGCTATTTACGGGACCGCCTACTGCTACCAAATACCTCTCACTGACCAGGCGCCTCACAGAGAGGGACTCTCAGGGTGCCGTCAGCTAGGCAGTGCTGCCTGGCGACACCCAGGGAAGGGCCTTCTGTGGGGCTCCCACCCTCTGGAACGAACTCCCTCCAGGACTTCGCCAACTTCCGGACCTCCGAACCTTTCGTCGCGAGCTTAAAACACACTTATTTATCTGCGCGGGACTGGATTAGATTTTAAAGTTATGGGTTTTAAGGGGTTTTTATTATTTATACTATTTTAAATTTCGGGCAATAGAATAAGTTTTTTAATTGTTTTTAATCTGTATTTATATGTATTTTAACTGCCTGTGAACCACCCTGAGTCCTTAGGGAGATAGGGCGGTATATAAATTTGAAAAATAAAAATAAAAAATAAATAAATATTTCAGTTGCCACTTTGAACTGGCTCTCAGAAAATCTGTATGTGCATTTATCTTCTCCATTCCTCTTCTATGAATCACTGTCCTAAAGAACACTAGCAGTTCATGACAGCAGTTATAAATAAGTCATTCACATTTGTTGAAGCTCATGTACCTCTAGTTTTATACTCAAGAAAGAGTTAAAATAAGAAACTAGCTTTCTAGCTTTCTCATGATTTAAATCAACATTACTTTTGTATTCTTTGAATACAAATACAGGGCGGGAAGGGAAATCAAATCAATGGTAGAAAACCCGAATAACCGAAGCCCTACATATATATATATATATATATATATATATATATATAGATATATATATATATATATATATATATATATATATATATATATATATATATATATATATATATATATATATATATATATGTCTTTGGTTATTGGAAGTGTCTTGGCGACGTTTCGACGAAGTCTCATTCGTCATCTTCAGGCTTCAGCTTCGTGCTTCTGGGAGCAATTTGTGATTGCAGTTGTTTCTTCCTTTTTAACTGCTAGTGGGGGTTTGAACTGATTGGGTGGGAGCTTGGCTGTGCTCTGATTGGATGGGGTGTTTTTTTTGTGATCTGATTGGCTGGGGGTGTGTCCTGTTTGGGTGGGGTTGTGCTCAGATTAGTCTGAGTTGCAGGGGGATTTGAGCTGGTAAGTTGCATTGCTGTTGTTTGGCTTCGTGTTTGTGGTCATGCTACATATTCGTAGTGGGTGTCTGTCTGCTGTATGTATGGATTGGAGGGGTTTGAAATGGCTAATGTTGCAGCTGCGGTCTGGCTTCTGGTCCTTGGTCGTGCTTCCTGATCAGTGCGGGTTTGGGTCTGCTTTCTGGGTGGATGTGTGGTGGTGACATCCTGTGTGGACCAATCAGAGCATAGCCAAGCTCCCACCCAATCAGTTCAAACCCCCACTAGCAATTAAAAAGGAAGAAACAGCTGCAATCACACATTGCTCCCAGAAGCACGAAGCTGAAGCCTGAAGATGACGAATGAGACTTCGTCAAACGTCGCCAAGACACTTCCAATTTTATGCGGAGAAAACCCGAATAACCAAAGACCTACATACAAACACCATGAAAACCTCAGAAAAAAATATATATATATATATATATATATATATATATATATGTATATATATATATATATATATATATGTATATATATATGTATATATATATATGTATATATATATATATATATATATATATATATATATATATATATATATATATATATATATATGTCTTTGGTTATTCGGTTTTCTCCCGAAATTGGAAGTGTCTTGGCGGCGTTCGTGAAGTCTCATTCGTCATCTTCAGGCTTCAGCTTCGTGCTTCTGGGAGCAATTTGTGATTGCAGTTGTTTCTTCCTTTTTAACTGCTAGTGGGGGTTTGAACTGATTGGGTGGGAGCTTGGCTGTGCTCTGATTGGATGGGGTGTTTTTTTTGTGATCTGATTGGCTGGGGGTGTGTCCTGTTTGGGTGGGGTTGTGCTCAGATTAGTCTGAGTTGCAGGGGGATTTGAGCTGGTGAGTTGCATTGCTGTTGTTTGGCTTCGTGTTTGTGGTCATGCTACATCTTCGTAGTGGGTGTCTGTCTGCTGTATGTATGGATTGGAGGGGTTTGAAATGGCTAATGTTGCAGCTGCGGTCTGGCTTCTGGTCCTTGGTCGTGCTTCCTGATCAGTGCGGGTTTGGGTCTGCTTTCTGGGTGGATGTGTGGTGGTGACATCCTGTGTGGACCAATCAGAGCATAGCCAAGCTCCCACCCAATCAGTTCAAACCCCCACTAGCAATTAAAAAGGAAGAAACAGCTGCAATCACACATTGCTCCCAGAAGTACGAAGCTGAAGCCTGAAGATGACGAATGAGACTTCGTCGAAACGTCGCCAAGACACTTCCAATTTTATGCGGGAGAAAACCCGAATAACCAAAGACCTACATACAAACACCCGCGAAAACCTCAGAAAAAAAAATATATAATATATATAAACATATAAAAATATATATAAACAAATCCAACACTTTAAAGTCACAGGACATGATATTGACTTTAAAAAGACCAGAACTATCGCCAAAACTGAACACTTTAACAACAGAATAATCAGAGAAGCCATTGAGATAGAAAAACGCCCACACAGCATGAACAAACGAGATGACACCTCCCGCCTACCAGCCATTTGGAAACCCGCCCTTATTGACAAACGAGTCCCTAACACGAGGAATGACACCAGACCCACACTCACAAGGTCCACACAGGATGTCACCACTGCACATCCACCCAGAAAGCAGACCCAAACCCACACTGATCATGAAGCACGACCAAGGACCAGAAGCCAGACCGCAGCTGCAACATTAGCCATTTCAAACCCCTCCAATCCATACATGCAGCAGACTGACACCCACTATGAAGATGTAGCACGACCACAAAGCCAAACAACAGCTATGCAGCTCACCAGCTCAAATCCCCCTGCAACACAGACTAAACTGAGCACAAACAAGCCCCCACCAACACAGGACACACCCCAGCCAATCAGAGCACAGAAAACCCCATCCAATCAGAGCACAGCCAAGCTCCCACCCAATCAGTTCAAACCCCCACTAGCAGTTAAAAGGAAGAAACAGCTGCGATCACACATTGCTCCCAGAAGCACGAAGCTGAAGCCTGAAGATGACGAATGAGACTTCATCGAAACGTCGCCAAGACACTTCCAATCTTACACGGGAGAAAACTCGAACAACCAAAGACCTATATATATATATATATATATATATATATATATATATATATATATATATATATATATATATATATATATATATATATATATATATATATATATATATATTTGTTTTCTGAGGTTTTCGCGGGTGTTTGTATGTAGGTCTTTGCTTATTCGGGTTTTCTCCTGTGTAAAAGCACGAAGCTAAAGCCTGAAGATGACGAATGAGACTTCGTCGAAACGTCGCCAAGACACTTCCAATTTTACGTGGGAGAAAACCCGAATAACCAAAGACCTACATATATATATATATATATATATATATATATATATGCCTTCTCTGACACCCATTGTTACACATTGTTATTTCTAGCTACCCACTGAGAAATTTTATGCAGTTTTTTTCCTAGGGTGCAACTGCTTGCTTCTTTTATGTGGCTTTCATTAGTGGTTAAAATAGATTGACTTAAATTTTATTGAGGAAGTTGATGGAAAAGTTAAACTGAATCAAGGAGAGTTTGGCACAGTAGGTTTGGAGCTAATTAGGAAAACAGGACTTTATGAATAAGCATTCACTTATTCACAGCTTAAACGGAATACATTGTTAATTGTGTTGGGCTAGTATTTGAATTAATATTCAAAGAGCTATCAGCTGGCATCATTTTGATGCATTTTCACAGTAGGAAGAAAATGATAGATTGTTAAACTTGTGTATAATATTTTGGCTTTTCTTGCACCAGCCATGTAGTTTTCCCCACTGAAATATTTCCTTTCCTTTTCCATAACTCCACCCACCCCGTAAGTAATGTATAGCATTTTAATACTAAACATATTTTTGATTTTGATTTTTTTTTTCAAACAGCAATTGGGAAAGGTGTTTTAATGTGTTTTTTGTTTTAATGAAAATGCATTTGGAAGTTTATGGTGGGTTTGAGCATCATATTTTCAAAAGGAAAAATATGAATATATGAATGCTAATCATGACATTATTTCCAATTAGATGTGTTACTGAATTACGCAATCCCCCACTCACTAAATTGTTAATCCTTGAAATTTCTCTCTCCACAAAGCATAGAAATAGATGTGTAGTGCTGACCCATTCTAAATGTCACACCAAAATATCCTGTTAGATAGGAATGAAATACAGAGCATAAGTGCACGTACAAGAACTTGCATTGATTTTCTAGAGCGACAACTTTATTTCATTCTTCATGAACAATGTATAATGAACTTTTTTCAGTTCCTATATTGTAGATTTGCAACAGTTCTAGTGGAAAAGGGTTAGATGTGTTTTTCTTGTTTAAAACAAAGCAAAAAGGACTCATTAGAAATAGAATTTATATTTATACACACACACACACATATTCAATAATTTATATTATAACAAATATGTCCTTCACGTTAAAGGAGAGAGAATGAGTGACTCTTTCCATGATATAAGATAAACTTTGACTGTCTAAATTGTGGCATTTCCAGATTACTGACTAAATAGCAGAAGGAAATAGGAACTCTTGGACTGACAAAAGATGCAGAATTTGAGACTTTTAAGTATAGAATATGAAAAAGAGGGGGGGAAAGTAACAAAATAAAATAAAATAAAATTTATTTACAGTCATTATTTTTACATACAAATTAAACCTAATGTTTAGCCAATTTCTATACTTTTGCTTATGGGATATAGTCTCAGCATATAATGGACTTGCAAAGGTCAAGGAAAAATGTGCATTCTTTTGCTAGAGGGTCAAATAATCCAGCCCAGCAAAAGATAGCATTATATATCTAAAAGTATTGCATTGATAATTTATTTCAGTTATACCTGGGTTACAAAATTAATATTATGCGTGTATCCCAATTTATGTACACAAATTTTATCCCAAAATATTTAATCCCCCAAATTGTAGATATTAGTCATCCAGGAAGAATGATCTATACATTTCTGGGTATGAAATCTACATTCACCCTATAAGCATAGATCTTGCTGACCATCTAATATTATTTCAGTTTAGGTTTTATTTCCCTTGTGCAGATTAACAACTGATCTAGCAGTAAAGGCTGGAAAGAACATTAAAGCAGTAATTTATCAGCACCATAATCTGTTTTCCATATAAAAAACACTGGTGAACTTGAGAAGTAGAAGTATTTATCCAAAGTTAGGTTTTCCCACCCATGTGGTAATGTGTATTGCATTTGTGCTTACATAGCAGGAGTGCCTGGTTTGCTACACTAGCTGAAAAGGAAGCCATGCATTATGCATGAAATAATTTGCAGAACATGTTTGAGATGGCAGATAATAATATACAACGCTTCCCCCTTGCAGAGATGAAGAGTTGGTGAGCTAATGGTGGGCATCGGAGTTTCTCTATCTGTTGCAAGTTTGAAGAAGAAAAGAAATATTTTAGTACTTGCTTCAAAATATATTCCCTCTGAAGAGTAGCTCCTTTCTTTCTGTAGCATTTCTTCAGAGCATTTGCTATTCATACATTTTATACCAGCCATTACTGTAGTGTCAAATGTTTCCAATAAAACTCAAATTCATTGAAAAGGGTTTTCAAGGCAGCCAGAAATACCAATCCCCTGCACGGCAATATGAACACGATGGATCAATGGATTTTTCATATAGGCATCCTAAGAAACAAATGATTTTCTGACCTTTCTAGATTGTAGCAGAAATAGTGTCGCTTGAGTAGTGTTGTTTGAAATTTACAGGATACTTGAAACAAGTCTCTCATCTACTCATCTGTAATCCAGGTGGAAGCAAAGCTGATATAGTGTGAATCCAAATATCTTGTAGTTTACATTAGAGATTGAAACATCTATCAACCTATCAGGAAAGTACAGTAGTGGCCAAAACTGTGGAAACCTTTTGGGAAAAGTGTAACTCCACATCCCATCCCCACCCTAGCTTACTTTTTACCTGTTTGACGGCTAATAACACCACTTTTTTTTTTTTGAGTCGCAAGATAATCATATTCCACTGCTGGAATGGCCTGGGAATAGCCCAGATCTTAACCCAATTGAAAATCTACGGAGCCAATTAAAGAAACTTGTTAGTCAGAAGCAACCCAGCAATAAAACCCAGTTAATAGAAGCAATCATTCAATCTTGGTTTCACATTATAAACAGCTGCAGAACTAAAAGACATGGTTCACTCTGTGGGAAGATGTTGTAAAGCTGTAATTCATGCTAAAAGTTACCCAACTACTATAAGTATTAACTGACATGGCGATAATTTTTGTATATCTCATTTTTTCTATGGGTGATATTTTTTTTATATCTTTTTTTTCCTATGTGTCTCACTTTTCTTCTTTATACTGTAATTGCTATTCTAATAGCAAATCCTTCATAAAAGTTATTGCCTTACATTCTTGATTAAATTATCTTTCCATTGATATATAATTTTACGGTACTACTCCAAAAAAAAAAAAATGTGGTGTTATTAGCTAGTTTTAGAAAATACATGACAAGGTTCCAGAAAAACCTCTTCTGCATTTCCAGCGTTTCCAAATGCTGCCAATACACTTTTCCCAAAAGGTTTCCACAATTTTGACCACCACTGGAAATGGGACAACAGTCTAAAAATTTCCAGTGGTGGCTGAAAGGGGTTTAATTTTTTTTTTTAAAAAAAGAAAGAAATGCAATGGCCAGAAAGCTTCTCCTTAAGTTTCTTTTAATATTGAAAAGGTAAAGAATCTATGTCAGCCCCTTCAAATAAGCCCATTTCTCTGCCACTCTCCCATGTCAATGGTACAGTTATGTGACTGCTTCATTTTACACTGTGAATTTGCTTTCACTATGAAGTATTACATTTGTTTTGCTACCTCATTCTCAGACTTATTTCTGAGTCTACAGTTTCTATAGAGACAAAATAGCAATCATTTCATGACACACTAAGCTTAAAGCCCTCAATGTGATAAGGAGTAAGAGGCGTAGTTGTGTGAACATAGTTTATAGCTTGTACAAATACATTAAAGTAAATGAAAATTGTTAAGTTTGGGCAATGAAGAGGCAGGAGATGATACAAGTGACAACAGCTCTTTGGTTTATTGTGGTCCCAGCAAAAGCCAACAGGCAAAAACCCCTCTTTAAATAGTATTTTGGCTGAGGCATCAGCCAATCAGCAACGTGCATTTTCCCACCCAAATTTCCCTCCTAAAATTCAAATACATTACACTCCTCCCCTCCCAGAACACTTTTTACCATATTTACATAGTTTTTGCATAACATTTGCATGTTATTTTTCCACGTAGTCATGCAGGTAGACAGGGCATCTCCTAACTCTTTCTGACCTGCGCAATTCATTCCCTGGGAGTGAGTCGAGCTGGTCGGAGGGACTGTTTGTTCCTACCAGCTCCTCCTCTGAGCCATCCGGCTCTGGATTATTGGCAGAGTCGTCCCTGCTGTCCTCCGGAGGAGCCAGTTGGCATCGCTGGACTTCTTCAGACTCAGCTAAGTCCTCCGAACGCCTCGGGGTTGAGTTAGCTGTTGGTTCAAATATTGTGTAGTCAGGGTCTGGCTGTTTGGTTTCTGGATTGTTTTGTATTCTTTTTCGTAATTGATCTATGTGGCGTCTCCACAATCGGCCATCCCCCATGTCCACTATGTATGACTTTGGGCCCGTCACTCCTACAATTGTTCCCTTTAGCCATGCTGGGCCCTCACTATAGTTATGTGCCCATACCGGGTCACCTGTTGTCATTGTTCTGGTTCTTCCTTTTATGCTTTTGTACCCATCAGGGGAGTATGTTGGGTTTAACCGATCTAGGGGACACCGGAGTCTTCTACCCATTAATAACTCCGATGGGCTGCGGCCGGTGGTCACACAGGGGGTTCTATGTTGGACTGCCAGGAAGGTATCAATTTTGGATTGCCAATCTCCTGGGCTAATTCTAGATAGCGCTTCCTTGGCACTGCGTACGAAACGTTCTGCAAGTCCGTTCGTCGCCGGGTGGAAAGGTGCCGAGAGGACATGTCGGATGCCCTCTTCTGCCAAGTACCCTTCAAACTGGGTGGCCGTGAACTGTGGGTCGTTATCAGAAACTAGCGTGTCGGGCAACCCGTGTGTCACAAATAGATGCCTCAAGACTGTAATTACAGCTTCCGCTGTTGTGGTTTTTATGAGTAAAATTTCTAACCACTTCGAGTAGGCATCTACCACAATTAAGAAGGTTTGCCCATGGAACGGCCTGGCAAAATCTATGTGGATCCTGGACCAAGGACCCTGGGGTTTCTCCCAATCCCTTATGGGGGCTGTTGGGGGTAGTGGCCTTGATTCTTGACATGCTTGGCATTTCCCTACCCGGTCGCTAATGTCTTTATCCATTTGTGGCCACCACACGTAACTTCTCGCTAGGCTTTTCATCCTCACAATCCCCGGGTGGCCCACATGCAAGAGTTCCAACACATGCCCTCGTAATTTGTCCGGAATAACCACTCTATCCCCCCATAACAGACAACCCCCTTGTACCGACAGTTCCGAACGCTTTTTTGTAAACTCTTTGAAACGATCCCCCGGTGCAGCGGGCCATCCCCTCTGCACCCAACCAATCACAGTTCTTACGACAATGTCTTTGTAAGATGCCTTAGTCACTTCCATAGATGTGACTGGGCCAGAGTCCAAAAAGTCAATTAACAAGACGGGCGTCCCTGGGGTCGGGTCTTCAATAGTCTCTGGCAACGGGCATCTACTTAAAGCGTCCGCATGTCCCAAGTCCTTGCCCAGTCGGTGAGACAGTTTGTACGAATATGCTGCCAGGAAAATAGTCCAACGGGTCAGCCTGGGTGATAATGCAACCGGTGTTGGACGGTCCCCCGCCAAGAGTCCCAATAAAGGTCTGTGGTCTATGACTATTTCAAATTGCCGCCCAAACAGGTACTCGTGGAATTTTTTAACCCCAGAAACTATAGCCAGGGCTTCCCGGTACAGTTGGCTATAGTTCCTTTCCGCTGCGGACATCGTGCGGGAAAAATATGCAATAGGGGCTTCTGAACCGTTCGGTAACCTGTGGCTGAGGACAGTCCCTACCCCGTAAGGTGATGCATCACAAACTAGTACTAGTGGCAACATCCCATTGTACTGAATTAGAAGGCTATCGCTGGACAAGAGATTCTTAACGCCTTCAAATGCCTTAGCCTCAACCCTGCCCTGAGTCCAAACAGCTTTTTTCGCTAGCAGTTTATGTAGCGGTTCGACCTTATTTTGCCTTATTTTTTAAAAATACCACATAGAAGTTTACAAGCCCCAAAAATGCTTGTAATTCTGTTTTGTTTTTTGGGGTTGGAGCCTTTCTAATGGCTCACACTTTGCTCTCAGTTGGGTGAATGCCTTCCTTATCTATCCGGTAACCCAAGAATTCTACAGATTCAACTCCTATCTGGCATTTGTTGAGTTTAACCTTAAACCCCGCAGACCTGAAAATGCCAAAACCTTCCGCAATTCTTCCAAGTTTTCTGCTGATACCAGTACATCGTCGAAATATGGAACTACTCCCAGTAGACCCTGTAGGAGTCGTTCCATTAGGTTTTGGAATAACCCGGGGGCTACACTAACTCCGAACTGAAGTCGAATGCATTTAAAAGCGCCCCGATGTGTGACAATCGTCTGTGCTTCGGCCGTTCTGTTGTCAACCGGTAATTGTTGGTAGGCTTGAGCCAGATCGAATTTGGTAAAGACCTGTCCCTGCCCTAACGAGTGCAACAAATGTTGCACTACGGGAACGGGGTAAGCACTCTTTTGCAATGCTTTGTTAAGCGTTGCCTTATAGTCAGTGCAAATCCGGACTGATCCGTCCGGTTTGACTGGGGTCACTATTGGTGTCTCCCATTTTGCATGGTCGATGGGGACTAGTATTCCCTGGCTTACTAATTTATCTAGTTATCTAGTCTTAGTGAATATTTTCTTTTCTAGTCGTGTCGATGCGTGGCCCACTCGCACAGTGATGTGATTCGACTTCGCACCTTTTTTGAACTGGCCAATCCCTGGCTGCTTCGCTGAACCGGCGCCCTGTTGATTGGCCGGTTTGAATCTTTGGCGGGAAGGTTGGGAGGCTCGACAGGTCTGAGCTATGTGTCCTTTCTTTTCACAACTCCGACAAATCGCGTCTTTGAACGTGCAATTCTGTCGTTGGTGTTGGCCTCCGCAACTCATGCACTCGTCCCGGTCACCTCTCTCCGGCCTCCCGGTGTGGAAAACCTCTTCCTCTTCCTCACCATCTGATTCGGCCTGGATTTCTTCGCTATGGACTGGCATTGCTTTCGCCGCGGCATTCGGCGTGTTCGGCTTTTGTAAGGTTTTCGCCGCTTTGGTGGACATCTCGTGTGCCCTGGCCTCATCCAGGGCTATCGCCAGGGTTAGGTTGCTTTTCGACAGCAGCCGCCTCTGTAGTCGGATGTCCCTGACCCCACAAATGAGTTGTTCTAATAAAGAGTCCTCCAAGTCTCTATACTCACAGTGGTTTGCGGCTTTCCTTAATGCTGCCATGTACACGCTTATCGATTCGCCCTCTTGCTGAACTCTTTGCCTCAACTCGAACCGTTGTACAAACTTCGATGGCACCGGCGCGTAGTGTGCTCGTAGCGTCGTCTGTAGTGTTTGCCATGGCACCGACTATACCGGCATTGGTTCCAACAGCGATTCAGCGGTATCGAAGACTTCTGGCCCACAGTGGCTCAGGAAGTAAGCGCGCTTCTGATTATCCGATACTCCTTGCAGTTCGTTAGCTTCGAGGAAACACTCAAAACGAGGCATGTACGACCCCCATTTCTCCTTGGCTGGGTCGAATGGCGCTGGCAGCGTATATTTATTTATTTATTAATCACACATAATCTAGTATAGCTAGACATCGCTATGTATCCGCTCTTGATACTGGCTGGGTTTGAAATTACGTTGCTCCTTCAGCTCTTTTCCTAGTCTCACTGCCTTCAATATCCCATCCTCGTCACCAATGTTAAGTTCGGGCAATGAAGAGGCAGGAGACGATACAAGTGACAACAGCTCTTTGGTTTATTGTGGTCCCAGCAAAAGCCAACAGGCAAAAACCCCTCTTTAAATAGTATTTTGGCTGAGGCATCAGCCAATCAGCAACGTGCATTTTTCCGCCCAAATTTCCCTCCTAAAATTCAAATACATTACAAAAATTGACTAGTCAATATTTATTAGTCAATTTAGGTGGGTTTTGGCAACTTATTATAGCCTGTGTGATGTTTTTCGGTGTCAAATATACGTGTTCATGTGGGTATATGTATAAGGGTTATCTCTTGAAAGCTGAATGAAATGACTTTTCATTTAAATGTATGCTGATCACTGTACATTTAAAGTGACAATAAAGTTTTATTGTGTTCTATTCCTATTCTATTCCTGTTCTGTTCTGTTCTACTCCATTCCACTCCATGCCACACTATGTCACGTCACATCAAGCCAAACCATGCCATGCCACACCACGCCACGCCACCCAATTCCATTCCATTCCATCCTCATCCATCCATCCATCAATCCCTATTGCAATTACTCCCAGCAGTTTATTTATTTATAAAAATTATAGGCCACCCATCTTACTTCAAGATAACTCTTTACAATAATTAAATATTTAAATGAAACAAAATATCCATGATATAATTAATACACATGCAGTTATCAAATACAAAACCCGAACCTGGCTAAATAAACCAAACTAGGCATTTATCATAGATCCACTGGGAGACCATTATAGTAAAAGTTAGTCTAATATCTAGAGAGAACCTGTTCCATGCAACAGGTGTTGCTCTTGGAAAACAACAGAGGATTTCAGTACCATCCCCAGACACTGTTGAGAAAGAATTCTTGTTGGATAATAGATTCTGTGTTTCCCTGAAAATAAGATCCTGTCTTATATATATTTTTTGCCACCAAAAAAGGTCATTTTTGGGTGGGGGGGAACTCAGCTCACTTGTGCACATCATCACCAGCCTCCTTTTCTCTGTCAGAGGCCTTTAGAACTTCTTCTATGGCCAGCAAGACTGGCAAGTCTTTTCTGAAGGCCTTTGCACCTGATAACAGACCTCTGGATCGATCTACAACTCTGTTATCAGCTGCAGAAAGCATTGCTGGCCTTGTCGACTGCAGATGAAATGGGCCGGCAAGGCAGGTGTCAGGGTATGTAAGGCCAGTTTCCAACTGTCTGAAGGTAAGTAGTAGGGTAACTCTACCCCCGATCCCCACCATAGCTTAATTTTTACCCGTGCATCCTGGAGGGGGTGGAGTCTTAATTAGTGCTTATTTTAGGGGTAGGGCTTATATTGGTGCATGTGTAAAAACCCAAGCTAGGACTTATTTTCAGGGTAGGTCATATTTTCAAGGAAGCACAGTAGTATACAAATAGAATATCTGAATCATCACAATTGATTTTATATATATATATATTTATATGCTATAAGAGAACTAGTTTGGTGTAGTGGTTTAGAAACCAGGAAACCATGGTCCTAATACTGTCTTAGAAGTACTAAGCTGGGGCAATCATTGTCTCTCATCCTTAGGAGGGAGACAAGGCAAACCATTTCTGAAAAAAATGCCAAGAAAGCTACAGAGACTTGTTCAGGTAGTCACCAGGGACCACGACTGATTTGAAGGCACCAAATCTTCACCCAATATGTATGTCAGGTTCCAGGCTCAGGAGAATAAAGGACACAAACAAACCTGGGCTGTTGCTGCCTTTTATTTCTGGCAGTCACTGACAAACCAAAAGGAACTATTGTTAGGGCTACCAGTCCGTGCTTCTCATCATCTCTTATATGTTGCACCCGTGTACCCATCACCCATCACCCAATCAAACTTGTGGTTCCCTCCCATGTGACCTGGAAGTGTTTACAGTTCGCAATAACCAGCATCTGCCTGGTTTAATCCATGGTCCCAACCCCAGGCCGCTTAGCCACATCCGCTGGGAAGAGGAGCTAGACACTATGCTGCTGGGTCATCTCTGATAGTCCAGGGATGCTCCAGGGAAAGATATGCTTCCAGGAGTGCCTCGGAATGGTGCAGAGAGATGGGAGGCAACTCCTGCCACATTTGCAGATCTCTGCGCTGACGTCATTGCTGCCTCTCAGCTTTTCAGTGGTTACACGACTCCTCTGAGGCACGGGAGACCACTGTAAACAGATTGACACCCCATCACTGTTCCCATAAGTATCTGGAAGCTCAGTTATGTAGTGTGCAGCCTCCTGGGCTCCTCAGACATCTGGGTAGTTGTTCCCTACCAGAATGGCAGCTCCGGGCCAGTCGGCATGCCGGAGCAGACAATGACAAAGAGCTGAGCCTCTGGTTATAAGTATAGTGAATCCCTCCCCTTTCCTGACATTGAGGCTTTTTAAGGAGCTGAATACTAGGTGGTTTTATGGAACTGAATAAAATGTAATTTTATTTAATTTACATTTGAATGTAGATTTAAATTTTAAAGTAGAGGCTTTATTGGCAAAGTTATTCACAATTATTTTTAAAGTTATATTTAAATTTAAAACAAGTTCCCATATTCCAGAAAAAGTTCCCTGTTGAATGCAAATTTATTATACATAGTCAGAAAAAGAATTAATTCAGCAACATCCATTATTTTTCAGATTTTTTTTATTCCATTGTATCGCAAAGATGACAAAGACTTATCTTATTTCACTATAGATAAATCTCTCCAAATATATACGGTGAAAGTCATGAGTAAGTAGACTATAAACTATGGCAACCTTTGTAACTCTGATGACTTTGAGTGGTGTTTTTTTTTTTTTAATGTTTCCCACCAGGAACTGAACTATATGAATTTATACCATTCTAAGATAGCCATTTTTTCAGAGGTGCAAAAGAGAAGAACATTTGTTGAGTATGATCTATAACTGTATATATCCAAGGGAGCAAGTGTGTGTAGAAGAAATCATTGGCCACAGGGTACTCTTTTGGATAAAGAAACAACCTAAGAACTGAAAATAATTTTATTTTACTAGTCTATAAGTAGTAGATGCTTCTTTTGAAAAGCAATATCCATAAGTCACACAATATCCTATAGAAATGGGGACTTCCAGGATATATAAATCAATCAAGTTAATAATTTCCTTCGCACAAAGTAGTCCTGCAGATATTTTGGTAGCAAGCCATGTAGGTATTATACTGATGAAGAGCTTTTTCAACCAGACCAAAAAAAGGAAAAAAGAATGGAAGTATTATATACCCCTGGAGTCAAAGAAAAACTCGAGTTGGAAATAAATTGATTAAATCGCAAAAGAAGATTGGAATTTGTGAGTCAGTCTGGAGCAAGGACTCAAATCAGGGGCTTCTAAGTAAAACTGATCAATCTCAGGAACATGGCATATGTACAAAGCCAACTTTGGTGTCTAAATCAGTTTGGTGATTTGAATCAAATATACTTCATTTTCCAAACAGCAAAGTTTATTTGAATCAGATCAGTTCTGATTTGTACTAATATGTTGATTATATATATTTTTTAATCTCAATACTGTCTACAATATGATATCCGGTCAAAACGTAAAGCTAATCAATAAGAATACACAAAAAGATAGTATAATTGCCCTGATTATAACTAAAGTTTGTGGACCAAGTCATATATTAACATTAATATATAAAAAAATAATCTTGGAGAATATCCTAAGAAAGAATGGAGAAGGTTACAACTAGGGTGAGATTGAATATTGATAAGCCTTTATCTTCATTGAGAGGTGCTTAGTATTCCCTTTGATAAGGAAAAGTAGCAGTTACTCCTTGAACTTTGTGTAAGGTTGAAAAACAATAAAGTTTAACCTAGACAAGTCCTCTTTCTGTGTTGTAGCTTTTCTCCACGGTCCTAACCTCTTTGACAGTGCCACAATCTAAAGCAGAATTATGCAACTTTCATTGGCTCCAGGCTGCACAAGGGTTACATTATAAAAGTGGATGGGGTCATGATCTATTGGAGGAGAGCCTTGGGGATTTTCAGCAGAGGCCTGAAGCATCCATTTTGCTCCTTAAATCTCATTCACAGGTTTTTTTTAAGTTCCTTTCAGTTTGGAGACTAAAAAGGGATGCTAGTTACCCCAACATTATTTTTTTGCATCATGATCTAAAGCATCCTGAGTACAGTAAATAACTAAACATTTCTCAGTGCTTCAGAGTTAGCAGCAGGGGTGAAATGTAAAATTTGTTACTACCGGTTCAGTTGAAGAGGTTGTAAAAAATTGCTTTTAAATGGTTCAGACGATCCTATCTCAGCTGCATGATCATCAGAGGCTTTTTTTTTACTTTTAAAAGCATTTTTTCGCCTGAAGAAAATATGCTTTTAAAAGTAAACAAAAAACAAAAAAAATCCTCTGATGATCACATGGCTCAGCTGGGCATGGGGGGGGGGGCAGGGATTTTTGCTACCAGTTCTCCGAACCACCTGCCTCTATCGCTACTTTTCATTTCATCCCTGCTTAGCAGTGACTGTTGTCTCATCAATGTTTGATTTTCCAATCCAGTCAACTTCAGTAGATGGATTGGTGGAAGACATTACTTTGATTTTTCTTTCAGGAATCAAAATGGCATGCCCCAGTCCTGCTCAACCACTAGCATGTTATCTGACTTCTTCCTCTTGATTCCTGATATAGACAACCAGGAAAGAGAAAAAGGGAGAGAATTCAATGACCATTGACAGAATAGTATTGAATCCTTCAGTAAGTGTCCTTTTATGAGACAACGTATCTGGCAGAATGGAAAATCAAAAAACAGCAATCTTACTCCTTGTTGATTGTGACCCCAATTTCAGTCCTTAAGCTACATGCTTCAGAAAGAGGCAGTAACCTTCTCATAGTACAAAGAGTTTTTCGCCCCAAGGTACTTCATTCTCCTAAGAGGATGAAGCAGCAACAAGGGTAGTCAGAGTATTGAGAAACATCCAGCAATAACAGTATCAGATTCGTTTGTAAGCTACAGAGTTTAGTGTGTAGTGTGTAGATTGAATATTATGTCTAGAGGACTCTCCAAATGTGTAAATTCAATCCATAGAGAATCTCAAACTCTGTATTTGCTCATCCTTTTTTATATATATTATTTGAGCATTTTTCAAAATAGTCAAAAAAATCAAATGTCTACTTATCTATTTTTTATCTAGTTTGCATTGTGGATAATAATGTTTTATTAAAAAACATACTCAGGCGGAATCGTTTACAGAATGTTAGCACAAATCATTTAAATCAGTTTCTACTCATCATCAGTAATGAACTAACAACAAAAACCAATGCTTAATTATTTGTCATATGCCTTCTGTTCTATAGAGGAGAGTGTAATATTGTTTCTCATTGCATTTCTTGATGCTAGTAGCAGATGGAAAAGTGCAACACATGTTATTTTCACAAACATTACAAACACGCTTCAATTATTATTCTGAAGTTTCCATTTTGAGGATAAAAACAATGATCTAAGAGACAGAAGAGAAAAACATTATCTCTTCAGATAATTTTACCTGAAGTACATTCAGTGTTCTTTAAACCTCTTAGATGCCTTTGTTTCATAAGATAATGATTTAATATTAATCCATATGCTACTTTTCTCCTTCCAAATTTATTGAGGTGTATGAACTAACTAAACAACAAATCCCATGAAAAAAGTGGATTTTGTAGTGTAATGAAGAGAGTCATATTATTGATTATTCAGTGGCATCATTGAACCCAAATGATATTAACAGCAATAATGATAATAGTTTCTAGATTGATCTCATGGCAATTTTAGCTATGTCAAAGACCACATAATGAATAGCAATGAAATATAACAGAGTAATAGAGTTGGAATTGATCTTGAAGGGCTGCTAATCCAATGCTCTGCTCAGGCAGGAAACCTTATACAATTTCAGACAAATGGTTGTCCTATCTCTTCTTAAAAATCTCCAGTGTTGGAGCACCCACAAATTCCAGAGGCAAATTGTTTCTATATTATCTAGACATAGATAATAGATGATATAATAGATATAAATATAGGTGATATAGATAGGCTTTTGGGATAAGGGTACACCTAAGGTTTGTTGACAAGAAGTACATGATGAGATTGTGTATTCCTTGCACAACGTGGCTGGTTAATTGTTCTCACTGTCTGGAAAATTCTCCTTAGTTCTAGGTTGGTTCTATCCTTTACTGGTTTCCCATTGCTTCTTATCCTGCCTTCTGGTGCTTTGGAAAATAGGTTGACCCTGTCTTCTTTGTGGCAGCTCCTCAAATATTGAATATAATGTCAACTCAGTCCTTCTTTTCTCTAAACTACCAATTTCTGCAGCCGTTCTTCATGTGTTTTAGCCTCTAGCCACCTGTTCATCTCTGTTGCTCTCCTCTGCACTCTTTCCAGAGTCTCAAAATCTTTTTTATATGGTGGTGACCAAAACTGGATGCAATATTCCAAGTGTGGTCTTAGCAAAGCATTACAAAACCTGTACTAACACTTCATGTGATTGATCTTGATTCTATCCCTCTAAGCAACGTAGGACTGCTTTGGCTTTTTGGGCAGCTGGCTCGTATTTAACTGGTTGTCTATTAGGACTCCTATATCTCTCCCACAGTTGCTGCTATTGAACCAGCCAGCCACCAATTCTTTACCTGTACATTTGGGTACTTTTTTCTTGCCTAAGTGAAATACCTTAATTTTTTCACCATTACATATCATTGCATTAGATAGGGCCCAGTGTTCAAGTTTGTTGAGATTATCAGAGTTTCTTGCAAAAAACAAAAAACAAATCCAGAAACACAGAGAGATAACTGATTCAACTGGATTCATTAACTTCTTTATATACATAATAACAGATGAAGTATTTACAATACCAATAGTTGATTCTTCCAACATGGCAGAAGTTACAGGCAGAACACAAGGCAGGAGAAAACAGTTAGTTTCATTTCAGCAGAGCAGACAAGAATGCACAGACTGCTTAGTTTCAGTTTCAATTTCTCTGCACAGAGCAGAGACTTGTTTAGTTTCTGTTTCAGGGCTCCTGCACAGACTCAGTTGCCTAAGCCACACCCAGATTTCTTCTTTAAGTTTCTATTTTCAAATAGAAACTTTTGGCTGACCTTGTTACCATGTCTCCATTCAGTCCCCATTGGCTGATCTATTCCAGTCCATGAATATTTATACTCTGAGAGAGATACTTCTAGATCTTCTAGATACTTCTAGATCTTGAACCTATCTTCTAGGGCATTGGCTATTCCTACCAGCTTGGTGCCTTCTGCAAGTTTGATGAATTCCCCTTCTATTCCCTCATCTAAATCATTTATGAACATATTGAAGAGTAAGACAGAATCTTCAGGTAACGCACTGCTTATTTCCCTTCAGTTCCATTGCATTGAGTTACACATTAAGTGTAATTCAATGCAACTACAAATAAGTGGAGAAGAATAAGAAAATTTGATGAAAATGAGCATATTTGTACAAGTGCAGAAGAGCAGGCTGCTTACAAAAAATGTTCTTTCTCTCCTATTGGAATATTTTCAGCATGTCAGAGTTTCCAGTAAAACTACAGCATTGATACAGATATGGGATGGACAATGTGGGATGGAGGATGTGGGATGAGATAGGAAGAAACATATGTTTTGGAGTTCTGAAGCTACCTTCAAACAAAGTACAGCAGTCAAAGAAAAGAAGGTATAGATGGTTCAACAGAAAGGAAATGAGGAAAAGAAGTGCAACAGCACAACTACATAAAACACAAAGTTAAAAAAAAAAGTCCAAGAGGTCTACATGCCAGCTATTAATAGAAAATGAATCTCAGAGAGACTGTATGTAAAACATGGCTTGTTGAATAAAACGTAATTGATGGCTTCACCTACAGAATTACGGGGAAATCACACAAACCATATTTTGTATGTATGTTGGGGTGTGTGTGTGTTATTTATCCACCTTAAAAAATTTACAATACAATATTTACAATGCAAAATAAATAAATAAAGTATCTGTGAAGAATCCAATACATTCAAATGCAATATATAATTGATTAGGACCAGTGGTGGTATTCAGCCAGTTCTATCCAGTTCAGGCGAACTGGAAGTGGCGGCTGCAGGAATCTCCTCCCACCCACCCAGACATCATCACGTCCCATTTTTGACCCTCTGCACATGTGCAGAAAGCTCTGTGCATGTTCACATTTGCAAACTGGTAGTGAACGTAAGTGAATACCACCCCTGATTAGGACAGCTTATAACTTGAAAGAAAAGTTCTGACAGAATATATTAGTTTCGGGGGGTGGGGGAGGATATGAGGTCCCAACTCATCTTTTTTTTTTTGGGTGGGGAGGAGGGAGTTTATCCCTAAGTAATAATCCGTAAGTGATTATTCGATTTCTTATAAGCCATCAGGATGTTTCTTGTGTCAATTCCAGAAAAAGCTCTGGCACAGAACAATGGCATACTGTAAAAATAGAATAAAATGCCAGACAGGAGATTGAATGAAACAGGAGCATTTTGAAGCTGAATGAAGATAGCCAACAGGCTGGCTGAGAAACCAGTCAAGAAAACTCAGCTCTGCAATCTTTTGTTTTAACTTATCTTACACATTTTCCTATTGGATATGAATGCACATCATATAGCTTGCCTAAGGAAGTACTTTCCATCTGAAACTTTTTATATAAATAAATACATTTATTTATTTATTTATTTATTTATTTTATTTGCATTTATATCCCGCCCTTCTCCAAAGACTCAGGGTGGCTTACACTATGTCAGGCAATAGTCTTCATCCATTTTGTATACTATATACAAAGTCAACTTATTGCCCCCCAACAATCTGGGTCCTCATTTTACCTACCTTATAAAGGATGGAAGGCTGAGTCAACCTTGGGCCTGGTGGGACTTGAACCTGCAATATTGCAAGCAGTTGCTGTTAATAACAGGCTGCATTAGCCTGTTGAGCCACCAGAGGCCCTAACATAACATAACAGGGTTAAAAAAAAAATAAAAAAAGAATAAAGAGAAAGACAATCAGAAACCTTTATCGGTGGTAGGCTCTTGTGAATTTTAAATATATGTCCCAGCAAATTACTTTTGCTTTTCAGTCTGCCATATTCGCTTGGAATTAATAAGCATCTCAACCGCTTGTGAAATGTTACACTGCATTAGTATGAAGGTATGATCAATAAACAGCCAATTCATTCAGTGTGGAGAAAGGCCTTGCCAAATGGAAGGTTATATCTGATGAGAATACAATAGCTGAAGTCTCAGAGAGCACTGTGGTGGTTTGACATTAATTGGGGCATTACTTTTGGTTAGATAAAATACTTAAACAATTAGGTTGTCCCAAATGAAAACTAAATTTTTCTGACATTCAGATTCTGCTGTGTCTTCTTCTTCTTCTTTTGTTCCGTGTCTATTTGTTTATAAATTTGTACTTTCTTTCTTTTCTCTGGGGAATAGGGCTCAATTGAGTAGGGCTCAATTAATCTGCTAAACTTGTTATCTGAGGAATTACTTGATTTCTTATAGTCTAACCTGATTGTTATAGTCAAAACTGGGTACCGTGGCTATTTAATATTCACTCTGCTGTAAGTCAAAGTGGTTCTCCCACAGTAGTTATTACTTAGGGAATAAACTACCCCCCCCCAAAAAAAAACCCAACACCAGAGGAGGTAGAGCCTCACTTGGGGAGGATTTCCCAAAAAAACTAATATATTTTCTCAGTCTTTTATTTTATAAGCTGTCCTAATATTTCTGTATTGCATCTGAATTTATTGGATTCCTTAAGAGTATTTTATTTATTTTGCATTGTAAACATTGTATTGTAAGTACTGCAAGACAGATAACACTCACGCACCAATACATATACAAAATGTGGCTTGTGTGAATTTTTTTCCCTGATTCTGTGGGGTGAACCCATCAAAAGGCAAAATTGCTGGGAGGCAGTGACAGAGGCAGATTTCTTTTTCTTGTTTTCCTCACCCAAAAAGGTAGGTGTGTCTTATAGTCTGAAGTGTCTTATATTCCAAAAAATATGGTATTAAATATTAACTCAGTAATAAAACCAAATATAGGTGTTTTATTTAATGAAAGGTACTGCCAACTAAGTGGGCCAGACTGAAATGACTCTGTCTTCTCTTTTACAAACAGCTCTGTTTCACAGTAACCTTTTTCCCTTCATGTTTTAACTCAAATGGCATAAAGCAATTGTCTTTACTGACTTTCCAACATCACTTTTAAATAGAACAAAGTTAAGCAAGAAACATTTCTGAGAATGGGAATGTGATTTTTTGTAATTGTTTACATAAAAAAATAAAATCCAGTCAGTACTATATAGGACAGTACCACATTAAGACCTGTGGTGAAATTCATTTTTTTTACTTCCAGTTCTGTGGGTGTGGCTTGGTGGGCGTGGCAGGGGAAGGATACTGCAAAATCTCCATTTCCACCCCACTCCAGAGAAAGGATACTGCAAAATTCCTATTCTCTCCCCACACTGGAATCAGCCACAGGTGGCATTTGCCAGTTCTCCGAACTACTCAAAATTTCCTCTACCGGTTCTCCAGAACCTGTCAGAACCTGCTGGATTTCACCCCGATTAAGACTTCCAAATTTATGAAACATTTAGCCTACAATTAGCCAGGAGAAGACAACTGCAAATATTGTGACCTTTCTAGCTTTCCATGTTGTGATTGCTGTTTATCTGTTTTCAGTAACCATGGACGCTCCTAAACTGCTGTCTGGGTATCTGAAAATGAAGACAATTCACACTTACAAAACAGCGAAAGGCTGTACAAAAATCTGAAAACACTTTCAAGTAGCAATTTCAGCTGTGAGAAAGTTTGCTACAAAACAGCAGTCATATAGAACAGATCAGTAAATTCTGGAAGATCAAGAAAAATCTTTACTTGGTCTGAAATCTGTTTAAATCTAGAAAATAGAAACCAGAGATCACTGAAAATTAATTTCAAAATGTTGAAAAATTTAGCTGACAGTGGAGCAGTGACTGAATATCAGGGAGAAGGCTGCCCCACAGGACAGAAGAAAGTAAGAAAAAGGCACAGTTCTGCTGGGAAACATTTTTTTTTGGAAACATTTTTTAATTTATTTTAAATACAAGTAATGCTAACAATACAAACATACATACACATCTAAATAAAATAAAAAAATAAAAAAATCAAATAATACAGTGCACCCTCACTTCCAGAGACCATTCCCCCCCTTATATTTCTTCTTCTATAACAGCTAAACAATATACAATATATTCTTAATGTGCCCTTATCCCCTCCAAAACAGCAAATATTCTTGAATTCTTATTCCCTTTGCCTTCCACCAACACTGATTTTATAAAATCCCCCCATATTTCATTATAATGGTTTGTTTTAATCATCCCTTTTTGTTAAATTTAATTTCTGTTGTTAATTTATTGTTTGTTGCCATGTTCCAAATTTTATTATAGCATTCATTTCTTTGAATATCCCAATTTTGTCCCCAGTATTTATCCATCACTAATCTAGCTGCCATTATCAAATTTACAATTATTTCTTTTTTTGTTTGTTTCATTTATATCCTGTTGTTCCACCAGCAACAATAATGCAATTCTTGGTGACATATCTAAATTTACGTTCAAAAGTGCTCTAATTTCTCTAAACACCATGCCCCATATTTTTTGTGCACTATCACAATCCCACCACATGTGTTTATATGTTCTGACCTCTTTCTTGCACCTCCAACATATATTTGTATATTTACCATCTATTTGATTTAGTTTATGTGGTGTTAAATACCACCTCCATATCACTTTTTATCCATTTTCCTTAATGCTAACTGACATATTCTTATATACTCTTCTAATTCCAAATGTTTTTCCAATTGTTGTTATTTATTTCTCCTAAATCTGATTCCCAAATTAATTTTAAACCTTTTGCCTGCTCTTCTAATTCAATTAATATTCTATATATTTTCCCAGTTCTTCCTTTACCTATATATTCTTCATTCATCTCACATTCTTTTATAATTATTTCAAATTTTGTCAACTGTATATCTTTCTCCTCTAATCTTTCTTCCACTTTTATCCATTTTTCTAACTGTATTAAATTCAACCAATTTACTTTAACATCTGCTAAAACGTTCTTTAATTGTGTTATATTCTTCATCTTGTTCTTCCAGTCTTCCCATTTATATATCTGATTTTCTTTTAGTTTACTAATCCAATCCTTCAAGTCAGTGTTAGGGAATTTCTCCATTTCCACTACCGGGGTTAAAGAAGGAATTCCTGACATTAACTGGTATCTCCATTTATTCCATACTTCTATCAATTTTTTTAAAAAGGAATTTTGAATTCTCCTAGCAATTTTTTAAATATCCTTTTTAAACCAATATGTTTCTATAGGATCACCTATTTCTCTTAATTCTTTCAACTCTATATCCCTCCATGTTAAATCTCTAATTACTGCTATAATATCTGGGACCACCTTTAATTATCTACCCAATAATTTTTAACATTTGGAAAAACCAGCCCACCCTTTTTCAATGGTTCATACCACAATGCTTTTCCTATTCTTGTTCTCTTGTCTCTATTGCAATACACCTCCAGCAACCCCTATGTTTGCTTTAATTCTTAGTCCAAAAATTTAATTGGGATCATCCAAAACAAAAAAATAATTTTTGGTAAAACTTTCATTTTTATCATTGCAATTTTTCTGAACCATGATCATTTTATTATCTCATATTTATCTATTTTATCTTTAATATCTTTCTTTAGCTTTTCATAATTTATTTTCTTTAACTCTTGAATATCTTCT
The DNA here is from genome assembly GCF_028640845.1 of Ahaetulla prasina. Lineage (NCBI taxonomy): Eukaryota > Metazoa > Chordata > Lepidosauria > Squamata > Colubridae > Ahaetulla > Ahaetulla prasina. Next base: position 91,141,045 of record NC_080544.1, read on the forward strand.
GGGATGTCAGTACCTCAATATTTAATCCTATCTACTATTTTTAATTTATATTTTCCTTTCAATTCATCCACTTCTTGTTTACTATGGTTATATAACATCATTTCTGATTTTTCCCAGTTTATCTGTAATCTACTATATTTCCCAAATTCATTCAGATGTAAATATATCCTCTCTATATTAACTACAGGATTTTGAAATGTTAATAATGTATCATCTGCAAATAAATTTATTTTAGTTTTCTTCTGTATACCAATTCTTTTGATCAATGAGTCTTCCTTAATTGCATTTGTCAAAGCCTCCATCAATAATGCAAATAAAACTGGGGATAAAGGACAACCCTATCTTGTTCTTTGGCTTAAGGTTATTGTCTCTGAAACACCATCATTTATAGCTATACTCACTTTATTCTCTGACTATAATTGATTTATCACTTGTTTAATTTTTTTCTCCAAAACCCAACTTCTCTATTAATATCTTCAATGTAGGCCATTCCACACAATCAAAGGCCTTAAAAATATCTAATGCTAATACAACTGCCTTCAATTTTTGATTCTTTATCTAATAACCTATGTTTAATACCCTTCTTACTATATCTGACATTTGTCAACCTCTTATAAATCCACACTGGTCATTTTTAATACAATTCTCTATAAATATATTCAATCTATTTGTTAATATTGCTGTAAAGATTTTAGCATCCTGCTTAATAAAGGATATTGGTCTATATGATCCTGATCTTTACCTGGTTTTGCTATCAGGATTATCAGAGATTGCTTCCAGGAACTTGGAATATTTTCCCCTTCCATTATTTTATTAAACATTTTCTTCATCTTCAGCACCAATTAAAATTTTTATAAAATTCTACAAGGACAGAAGCAACCTGGAATTAAGGAGAACCTTTCTAAAAGTGAGAACAATTAATGAGTGGGAACAGCTTACTATCAGAAGTTGTGGGTGCTTCATCACTGGAGGTTTTTAAGAAAAGACTGGACCGTCACATGTTTGAAATGGAATGGGGTGTCCTGCTCGAGCAGGGAATTGAACTAGAAGACCTCAAAGATCTCTTCCAGCTCTATTCTGATTAGTTGATTGATTGTTTCTGGAAATTAATGACATCAGCTAATGAGATCAGTGATGAATTTGAAGAAAAATGGGTTGGATATTTAAATAAAAATACAAACTAGACCTCGAGATCAGACATGAATTACTTATAGGATATAAAAGACACGGTGGCTTAGCGGCCAAGACGCTGAGCTTGTCGATCGAAAGGTTGGCAGTTCAGCGGTTCAAATCCCTAGTGCCATTTAATGGGGTGAGCTCCCGTTACTTGTCCCAGCTTCTGCCAACCTAGCAGTTGGAAAGCATGTAAGTAGAAAAATAGGGACCATCTTTGGTGGGAAGGTAACAGGGTTCCGTGCACCTTTGGCATTGAGTCATGCCGGCCACATGACCACGGAGATGTCTTCGGACAGCGCTGGCTCTTCGGCTTTGAAATGGAGATGAGCACCACCCCCTAGAGTCGGGAACGACTAGCACATATATGAGAGGGGAACTTTTACCTTTATAAATAGAAATAGTCCTCATAGTCTCCAAGCTTGAATATTACTGTAAAGATTTGGGAGATGTATTTAATACACATGCAGTGTATACAATAAATCCTAAAATATGTTTGAGGTAGAAAAGTTCTGCAGGGAAGAATAGAGTAAAAAAATTCAAAAGCCAAACTGTAAGGAGTCTTAACTGGCTCATTTCTAGTGACTTTTATTAACCACATAGATCTTTTCTATCACTAATCTGGTTCTCCCAATGAATCATTTCTTCCAAAGTTGGTGTTTCAGAGTATTGACTGAAAGGTTCGCCAAACTTCTAATGTCTGTCATACTCATTGTTTACTTATTTTAACTTGATAAATGATTGCACATAAATGCTAAATATTTATTCCAATTTGCAATATAGTTTCATATTTCACTTTGTATGGCATAAATATAATCAGTTCACACAGGGATGTATTGGAATATAAAATCTAATCGGGATATCTAAAACATTGCATGCAACTATATTAAAAAGTCTCTTCTGTTTAATTGAATATGGAGCATTTTCACAAGATAACTCATAATGCTTCATGGCATGAAGTCACTAAGGCAAATCAGAGACACTTTGCATACTCTAATACATTTTTTAGATATTTTTAGGAATTGTAGTACCGTGAAAGTATATTTCTTTCAAACTTATCATCAAGCATTAGAGCAGGGTTGCACAATTTAAGACTGCCAGCTAATAAAAATTAATATCTTTTATAATCTGAAAATGTCCCAGCTTTTTTCTCTCCTTTTGCAGACAGTCTGGAATTGATGGACAAAGTGCACGGCTAATGGGGAGATTTATTAAGCTGTTCCTGCTCATGCAGTCAGGTTAACATCTGTCTATCACACTCTGCAACTAATCACTGTCACTGCTGGCCTAAAAAGATCACACAACTGAATGTCTACCAGTTGAGGTGTATGGAGTAATTTCTGCTCCTCATTGCTTTCACCCTACTGCACACTTCTTTCCTAGTGACCGCTAATGCTGTGACTCATTTTGTGCCTTAGGACTAATGTCAGGTAGTTCTATAGGTTAGCTATTGATAACTAACCATTTTGAAAAATTACGAGCCTTAATTGCGATTAATTAATTAATTATTAATTAAAGCATAATAAAAAGCAGAGACAAGACCCTGCCAACAAAAGTGTGTATAGTCAAAGCTATGGTTTTCCCAGTTGCAATGTATGGCTGTAAAAGTTGGACCATAAGAAAGGCTGAGCACCAAGAATTGAGGCCTTTGAAATATGGTGCTGGAGAAGACTCCTGCAAGTCCCTTGGGCTGCAAGGCGATCAAAATGGTCCATCCTAGAGGAGATCAACTCTGACTCCTCCTTAGAAGGCCAGATCCTGAAGATGAAACTCAAATACTTTGGCCACCTAATGAGAAGGAAGGACTGGAGAAGAGCCTAATGCTGGGAATGATTGAGGGAATAGAAGAATGGGACAACAGAGAACGAGGTGGCTGGATGGAGTCACTGAAGCAGTAGACGTGAGCTTAAATGGACTTCAGCGGATGGTAGAGGACAGGAAGGCCTGGAGAAACGTTGTCCATGGGGTTGCAATAGGTCAGACACAACTTCACAATTAACAACAACAATTAATTAATAAAATAATTAATTGAATTTATTTGCTGTCCATTTTGCCACAATGAAAAAGATACTCTAAGTAATGGAGAAAGAAATTCAAGAGTGGAAGCTGTGCCCTAAGTTTACCCAGTATACTACTGAAGTGGATTTTCTTGGAGACCACTGGATAGGGCTAGTCCTTCTTCTGTTGGAATTCCTCATCTATTATTTGATCATTCTCTTCCTCTATGAACCATAAGGCTCATTTTTGTCACTAGAAGTTCCATAGTTATTCTAAGATGGATCTTTAAAGTTGTATCCCTGCCATTACAAATATTTTCTTCTCTCCATGGAATCATAGCAAAGGAAGTAATAATTTAAGTCAAGATTCTTCTAAGCGCAAGAATCCAAATAAAGCTGTTTCTAGCAATGACTGCCAACCCTAATTGAAAGCATTCCATTACCTGTCTTAGTAATTTATGGCACTCTTATTGTACGGGAGTTTCCATCCCACCTAATATTCAGTCAGAACCTTCGGATTTAGACTTCCTGTAACTTAAAACCCTGCGTCTCATTCAAACTTTAATGATTGTTCAAAAAATGTCAGAATCTGAAACTTTATCTTTGGATGAAGATACACAAATGGACTTTAATCCAGTTCTAGATCAAAGAAATAGTCTCACGGCTGAAGGATCAGCAAAGTGAATTTCATTTGTTGTTCCAAAGTTTAAGTATGTATACTATTTCAACATTACATCTTCAGCTGGAAGAGAGATAGACAAATTTGCTTCCTCTACGTATTTAACTAGAGGGGATATTCAGTATATAATGTGTTGTTCAATGGTGGGATTCAATTTTTTTCACTACCGGTTCTGTGCGCACATCTTGGTGGGCGAGGCATGGCTTGGTGGGCGTGGCAGGGGAAGGATACTGTAAAATCTCCATTCCCTCTCCACTCCAGGGGGAGGTTACTGCAAAATCCCCATTTCCTACCGATCAGTTTGGGACTCAGGAGGCAGAGAATACATGGGGGCAGGGCCAGTCAGAGGTGGAATTAACCGTTTCTCCGAACTACCCAAAATTTCCGCTACTGGTTCTCCAGAACAGATCAGAATCTGCTGAATACCACCTCTGGTGGTGGTGGTGGTGGTGTTTTGATGTACCATTTTAATGTTCTGACTGTTTTGTGTTTTGTTTTGTTTTTTCTTTTATGTCTTCTTGGGTTTTTAGTGAGTTTTATATTTCGCATTTTAACTTTGTTCTGAATAAAATAAAAAAATATATAAAATATAAAAAAACCTGCAGAGTCAGATTTCCTATAACTTAAATCCCTGCATTCCACAATGACAGAGAACAGGTTTTTACCTTGGTCTGTGACATATTTTCAGCTATTTCAATTCTCATCATTTTTTATGATGAAACATTTTTCATTTCATTCACTTAATATACATCAACTTTATTTCTCATCCTGAGATCACGCTTGTAAATCTTTCCTCTGCCTAAAAACTTTTGTCCCCTCTAATGTTAAGTTTTTGTAATGAAATTGTTTATCTTTGTTGTGTCTTGTTACAACCAAAACAGAATCTATTTCCTATGAGAAGATATTTGTTTTTTTAATAATTAATTCAGATGTCTTATTGTTTCATTCTATCCCATTCTATTGATAAGTTCCAGCTGTGCCACACAATTTTCCTCAAGAGATTTCTGAGAGAAATTTGAAAAAAAAAGATGAAATCTATCATTTGTACTCCCCCCAATTGTTAACAATTGTTGAACAATTGTTAAAAATTATTAACAATGTAAAAAAAAATATCATTCACTCTAATCAGTCAGAATTGAAAGAGTATTCCTGTCTCTGGGCGCTCTGGATTTGGGCTTTGTATAAGCTTATCCATGTGGGCATTTATCTTTTTAATAGAAAAGAGTTATTTTGTTATTAGCATTTTCCTCTCTTCATCCTTCATCCTGGCCTTTTCTAGCAGTTTCAGTGGACAAAGATATCATTTATGAATAATTAAAAAAAAAACCAAAACTATTCTATTTTTCTTCTTCTTTTCTAAACAGAAAAAAATAAGGCTATTTTTCTTGGCCAAAGATCCTGAATGAGTATTGTGATTTCTGTTATCATAGAAGATGACCATGCAGAAAAATCTAATAAATTACAGTATATTACGTCTAACAAGGGGGGTGGAGATGGATGGAAAAATGGGTCTGATTGAGGTGGCAACGTAAATTGATTTAAACAAAAGGAATATTTTATTTAGTCTCGTTTCAATTGGGGAATTATTTCTGTTTTTATGCTTAAAATAGGAAAAAAATGAAATTTAGACTTAAGTTTGAAGATTGAACAATTGTGTAGATACACAGAAAGTCCTTGAACTAAGACCAAAATTGAATCCAAAATTTCTGTTGTTAAATGAGACATTTGTTAAGTGAGTTTTGGCACATTTTATGACCTCCTTGCCACAGTTGTTAAGTGAATCACTGCAGTTAGTATCCCTGGTTGTTAAGTGAATTTGGCTTCACATTGACTTTGCTTGTCAGAAGGTCGCAAAAAGTGATCCCATGACCTTGGGACACAGCAATGGTCATAAATATGAACCAGTTGCCAAATTTTGATCACATGATCACAGGGCTGCTGTGAAGGTGATAACTGTGAAAACTGTTATTACTTCACTTTGGTAGAAAGAGTCAGAAGTCATTTTTTTCCTCTCTTCTTTTTATCCTGCACTGCCTTTTATTCCCCCTTTTAATCTTTATTTTCATTGTATTTTATACTATAATAAACCTTAATGAAGGGACGCGATGGTTCAGTGACTAGGACGCTGAGCTTGTCGATCAAAAGGTCAGCAGTTCAGCGGTTCGAATCCCTAGTGCCGCGTAATAGGGTAAGCTCCCGTTACTTGTCCCAGCTTCTGCCAACCTAGCAGTTCGAAAGCACGTAAAAATGCAAGTAGAAAAAATAGGGACCACCTTTGGTGGGAAGGTAACAACATTCTGTGCGCCTTTGGCATTTAGTCATGCTGGCCACATGACCATGGAGATGTCTTCAGACAGTGCTGGCTCTTCGACTTTGAAACAAAGATGAGCACTGCCCCCTACAGTCGGGAACGACTAGCACATATGTGCGAGGGGAACCTTTACCTTTACCTTAAACCTTAATAAAGTTTTTTTTGGGGGGGAAACTGGAACAAAACAAAATCCTAAAATGGGTTTCAGCAGGTTCTGACCAATTCTGGAGCACCGGTAATGATAATTTTGAGTAGTTCAGAGAACTGGAAGTAAAAATTCTGACTGGCCCCAACCCCATCTATTATCTGCCTCCTGAATCCCAGCTGATCGGGAGGAAATGGGGATTTTGTAGTAACCTTCCCCTGGAGTGGGGAGGGAATGGAGATTTTACAGTATCCTTCCCATGCCTCACCCACCAAGACACGCCCACAGAACCGGTAGTAAAAATTTTTGAAACCCACCACTGCCCATGAAGTCCATTACTTGTATCTTAACATGTTAGTGGTCACATAGACCATCCTTCCTCTATAATGCATCTATTCTGTAAGCAGTTTTATCAAAACAAATTCCAAAATATATAAGAATGTGTCTCAGTAAAGATGTAGTATAGGAAAGTTGAGCCTTTATACTCTTCTCTTAATTCCATTACTCAAAATAAATTGATTTCCTGCTGCTACTCAGTATAGAGCAACAGGAAAAACAAACATTACATACCTTCCATATGTGGTTGCTACTTTGATTCATATGACAGATTTTGAACCCACCTGCAGAAAACTAATGATACCAGCATGATACCCTTTGAAATGTCTGCTTCACTAAAACCTAGAAATGCAGATAGTGGAAGTATATGAGCACATACGATATTTAAAACTTTTATCATATTGTTTTATACAAAAGGCTTAATATTTGCCCTAAGAATAAAGGCCCTGGCTTCTACAAGATTAATTTCATTAAGTGTGAATACTATCAATCTATGGTATTTATAGCAACTATAAATCCCAAAGCCCTTCACTTGATACCATTATTCTAAACAAAATCAAACCAGTCAAATTGTGGGAACACGTTTTTGTCAGGCTTGTTTTCAACATTGACCGATCTCAATTCCCAGGCTCAATCTTTGAACAATAGCTGAAAAGGGGAACCCTACATTTTATTCTACAATGGCATTTCCATTTGTAATCTCAAATTCCTAGCAATTATTTTCCCTTTTCTCCATAATACCAGTGCCTTTGTTATTCTGAACAGTAGGCTGCTGCTTCCATTGTGAGCCTCTGTGATGAGAGATGAGGGATATATAATTTATTATTTTAAAAAAGTAAACCATTTTTTAATGCTTTTTTTAGCTTGGTACAAAAAAAGCCTACCTTCATTCTCATACACCTTCTTAAAAAATAGTATTATGTCATTTGCCTTCTGCTTTAAAATGTAAAGCTTATGAGCTCTGCGCATGTGCAAGATGGCGCGGCTCTGAAGACTCGGCTCTTACCTAGTGGCATTGAGAGAAGCGAGGCGTAGCTATGCCTCCTCCCTCATTGCATCGGCAGATAACCGCCCAGCCGCCCTGTTTCGGGTGACTCGCTCCCTCCTACACCAGGGGGAGCGGGATGACCCGCTGCAGGGACGTGCTGAGGAGTTTAACGGTTATCTATACGATAAAATCGTTCAGCTTCGGGATGGTCTGGACTAAGATTGCGGTGATGCGGGTGAGATGCTCGAGGGTGGTCTTGGCGATATTGTTTGGGATGAGTTTGACCCTGTGGCTCCCGAGGACATGGACAGGTTGTTGGGTAGGCTGAATGCCACCACGTGTCTACTGGACCCGTGCCCCTCCTGGCTGGTGCTGGCCACTCAGGAGGTGACACGAGGCTGGCTCCAGGCGATTACGATCGCTTCTTTGGTGGAGGGCGTCTTCCCGGCCGCCTTGAAAGAGGCGGTGGTGAGGCCCCTCCTTAAGAAGCCTTCCCTGGACCCGGCTGTTTTAGGTAATTATCGTCCGGTCTCCAACCCGCTGGCGAAGGTTGTAGAGAGTATGGTGGCATATCAGTTTCCCTTGCACCTGGATGAAACTGTCTATCTAGACCCGTTCCAGTCCGGTTTCCGGCCCGGTTACAGCACGGAGACGGCTTTGGTCGCGTTGGTGGATGATCTCTGGAGGGCCAGGGATAGGGGTTGTTCCTCTGCCCTGGTCCTATTAGACCTCTCAGCGGCTTTCGATACCATCGACCATGGTATCCTGCTGCGCCGGTTGGAGGAATTGGGAGTGGGAGGCACCGTTTATTGGTGGTTCTCCTCCTATCTCTCCGATCGGTCGCAGTCGGTGTTGACAGGGGGCAGAGGTCGGCCCCGAGGCGCCTCACTTGTGGGGTGCCGCAGGGGTCGATCCTCTCGCCCCTACTGTTTAACATCTACATGAAGCCGCTGGGTGAGATCATCAGTGGTTTCGTGTGAAGTACCAGCTGTATGGATGACACCCAGCTGTACTTTTCTACACCGGACCACCCCAACGGTTATCAAGTGCTGTCCCGGTGTCTGGAGGCCGTACGGGTCTGGATGGGGAGAAACAGGCTCAAGCTCAATCCCGCCAAGACAGAGTGGCTGTGGATGCCGGCATCCCGGTACAGTCAGCTAAATCCGCGGCTGACCATCGGTGGCGAGTCATTGGCCCCGATGGAGAGGGTTCGCAACTTAGGCGTCCTCCTGGATGAACGGCTGTCTTTAGAAGATCATTTGACGGCCGTCTCCAGGAGAGCGTTCTACCAGGTTCGCCTGGTATGCCAGTTGCGCCCCTTTCTGGACCGGGATGCCCTATGCACGGTCACTCACGCACTCGTGACGTCTCGCCTGGATTACTGCAATGCTCTCTACATGGGGCTCCCCTTGAAGGGCATCTGGAGGCTACAGTTAGTCCAGAATGCGGCTGCGCGGGTGATAGATGGAGCCCCTCGTGGCTCCCACATAACACCCATCCTGCGCAGACTGCACTGGCTACCTGTGGCCTTCCGGGTGCGCTTCAAGGTTTTGGTGACCACCTTTAAAGCGCTCCATGGCATTGGGCCGGGTTATTTACGGGACCGCCTACTGCTACCGAATACCTCTCACCGACCCGTGCGCTCTCATAGAGAGGGTCTCCTCAGGGTGCCGTCAGCGAGGCAATGTCGTCTGGCGACGCCCAGGGGAAGGGCCTTCTCTGTGGGGGCTCCCATCCTCTGGAACGAACTACCCCCGGACTTCGTCAGCTTCTGGACCTTCGGACCTTCCGCCGCGGGCTTAAAACATACTTATTTAATTGTGCAGGACTGAGCTAGATTTTAAATTTATGGGTTTTAATTGGGTTTTATTTTTATATTTTAATTAACGGGCTTATAGAATAAGTTTTTTAATTGTTTTTATATTGTATTTATGTGTTTATGTGTTTTTTAAGTGCCTGTAAACCGCCCTGAGTCCTTCGGGAAATAGGGCGGTATATAAATACGATTAAATAAATAAATAAATAAATAAATAAAATAAAGCAATGCTTTTGCAAATGGCATATTAGAAATTGCTACTACAGGTAGTCCTCAACTTACAACTGTTTATTTAGTAACTGTTCAAAGTTAAGTTAAATTAGGGGACTGGAGACTAAAATATATGAAGAACAGTTGCAGGAACTGGGTATGTCTAGTTTAATGAAAAGAAGGACTAGGGGAGATATGATAGCAGTGTTCCAATATCTCAGGGGCTGCCACAAAAAAGAGGGAGTCAAGCTATTCTCCAAAGCACCTGAAGGCAGGACAAGAAGCAATGGGTGGAAACTAATCAAGGAGAGAGGCAACTTAGAACTAAGGAGAAATTTCCTGACAGTTAGAACAATCAATAAGTGGAACAACTTGCCTCCAACAAGTTGGAGAATGCTCCAACACTGGAAATTTTAAAGAAAATGTTGGATAGCCATGTGTCTGAAATGGTGTAGGATTTTCTGCCTGGGCAGGGGTTACACTAGAAGACCTCCAAGGTCCCTTCCAACTCTGTTACTATGTTATGTTATGTTAAGTTAGGGCCTCTGGTGGCTCAGGCTGCTAAGACAGTCTGTTATTAACACAGCTGCTTGCAATTACTGCAGGTTCAAATCCCACCAGGTCCAAGGTTGACTCAGCCTTCCATCCTTTATAAGGTAGGTAAAATGAGGACCCAGATTGTTGGGGGCAATAAGTTGACTTTGTATATAATATACAAATGAATGAAGACTATTGCTTAACATAGTGTAAGCCGCCCTGAGTGTTCGGAGAAGGGCGGGATATAAATGCAAATAATAATAATAATAATAAAAGTTACAACAGCACTGAAAAAGTGAATTATGGCCATTTTTCACACATATGACCATTGCAGTATCTCCATGGTCATATGATCAAAATTCAGGTGCTTGGCAACTAATTCATATTTATGATGATTACCATGTCCTGGATTCATGTGATCCCCTTTTGTGATCTCTTGACAAGTAATGTCAATGGGGAAGCCAAATTCACTTAAGAGCCATGTTACTAACTTGACAACTGGAGCGATACATTTAACTGTGGCAAGGAGTCAAAACTTACTTAACAAATGTCTCGCTTAGTAACAGAAATGTTGGGTTCGATTGTGGTCGTAAAGCAAGGACTACCTTGATTTAGAGGTGCTTCTGTCAAGAAAAAGTGGCACATTAATAATATTGCAACGTCATGGGGTTTGGGTTGGGGAAGTCTTTTTCAATTACTTAATTCTTGACATTAAGATAGCAATTACCTTCAATTTTTAGAAAATCCAGGCAAAAGTAATTAGCAAGTTCCTTTCTGAAGGATATAATGAAACTAAGAAACTTGTTTCTGAAAAGAGATTTTGATCTTTTACTGCTTTCGACTCTGGAGATGAAGCCTGCGCATTTAGTATTTAGAAGGAAATTGACAGTTGATGAAAAAGCTCAGATAAGACTTCAGTTTGCAAGATATAAATGAAAGTTCTTGAGACATCTTTAGGATAAACCCATATGTGAGAACAATTTGTGCTGGAGAAAAATACATGTTTCTTTAGGTAGACAGATGTTTAAACAGATGTTTATTGTTGAGGCTATAAGAAGACTGGCATAAACATGAGGATGGAGGCATTTTCCCAAGAGAGTTAAACTTGGCTGATAAATAAATGTCCTTAAGTAAAGATATATTTTGAACTAGAAATCTTTTCAAAAGAAAATATCGGGGTTTTTTTTTTTGTAGGGTTAGACTTATCTGTACGTTAGTGTGGGGCCCCGAAATTCTTGTTTATACCCTGGAATTGTGGAAACAGTTTTCTGTGGATTAGTTCTTGTATAGTTTTGTACAGTTGTCATCTTGAATTCCTGATGCTAACTGACACAGGGTAAAGCCCTAATTCAGTACATCTAATTCAAGGTAAATTTAAAATTAAGATAGATTTATTTACTCACAAAATGGGGAAAGGCATCCTGTCACTTTTCACAAATCTCTATGAAGCTTAGTATAACACTGAAAATATTGGTATTAAAAATACCAATATTTAAGATCTATTGGCCCTTATTTGTATAACATTCCTTGACAGAAAGGAAGGTTAGGATTAGAGAGGATGATATGATAGTACATGTCCTCAATTTAAGGAAACCCTTGTGATTGATTCTTATTTTGTTTTCTGACTCTGTTAGGTATTCTGTTGTTATCCCTATGGCACATTTTCAGCTTACAGCCGCATGCAGAATCAAAGTTATCCATGTACCATACATTGAGATAAGATTTAATCATGGATTTTAATATCAGCCAATAAGCTTCCAAACTGTACAAAATTATCTGTTGTTTGTGCAGTCATAACCCTGAATGCTTAGAATATCAATTTTAATAATACATTATCTATTTTGACACACACAGGTACTCTTTGGAAGAAAACATACTCTATCCATGCATATCAAGATTGATGCATAAGGCAAATTTGATAGGAAAACATCCCACATCACAAGTGTCATGCAGAAATGGAATGATGCAGGTGAAACAATCTTTGAATGAAAAAAAAGACGATAATTTGATCTGGGCAAGATTAGAGAGTGAGGTAACTGGTCGTATAAATTGAATCGATGAATAAAAAATAAACTAAATAAAAGCTAATTGTAACTGTTAAAATATGAAAGGGATGGCAACAAATCCAGAAAGCACATAGTAAGGCTTTCTCAGCTAAAGTGCTTTAATTGTTACAGTGAATTTAAAATAATAAGTTCCTGTGTTTTCAGAATAAAGTGTTCTTATCTCACTTTATTCATGTGAAGATGTATTTTCTAATAATGTTCTAAGATAGTTATACAGATTTTACTTTTACTTCAATTCCTATTGTAATTCCTCAAGCTTAAGAGCCGCATTGGCGCAGTGGTTATAGTGCAGTACTGCAGGCTACTTCTGCTGATCACCTGCTGCCAGCAGTTTGGCAGATCAAATCTCACCAGGCTAAAGATTGACTCAGCCTTCCATTCTTCCAAGGTGGGTAAAATGAGGACCCAGATTGTTGGGGGCAATATGCTGACTCTGTAAACCACTTAGAGAGGACTGTAAAAGCACTATGAAGCAGTATATAAGTCTAAGCGCTATTGATATTAAACTATCAGCTGAAGTTTCTTTTACTTTGCCCTTTAGCTATTTCGATCAACCCTGACTGCTCTTTAGAAGGCCAGATCCTGAAGATGAAACTGAAATACTTTGGCCACTTAATGAGAAAGAAGGACTCACTGGAGAAGAGCCTAATGCTGGGAAAGATTGAGGGCAAAAGAAGAAGGGGACATAACATAACGTAACAACAGAGTTGGAAGGGACCTTGGAGGCCTTCTAGTCCAACCCCCTGCCCAGGCAGGAAACCCTACACCATCTCAGTCAGATGGTTATCCAACATTTTCTTAAAAATTTCCAGTGTTGGAGCATTCACAACTTCTGCAGGCAAGTTGTTCCACTTATTAATTGTTCTAACTGTCAGGAAATTTCTCCTTAGTTCTAAGTTGCTTCTTTCTTTGATCAGTTTCCACCCATTGCTTCTTGTTCTACCCTCAGGTGCTTTGGAGAACAGCCCGACTCCCTCTTCTTTGTGGCAACCCCTGAGATATTGGAACACAGCTATCATGTCTCCCCAGTCCTTCTTTTTATTAAACTAGACATACCCAGTTCCTGCAACCGTTCTTCATATGTTTTAGCCTCCAGTCCCCTAATCATCTTTGTTGCTCTTCTCTGCACTCTTTCTAGAGTCTCAACATCTTTTTTACATTGTGGCGACCAAAACTGGATGCAATATTCCAAGTGTGGCCTTACCAAGGCATTATAAAGTGGTACTAACACTTCACGTGATCTTGATTCTATCCCTCTGTTTATGCAGCCCAGAACTGTGTTGGCTTTTTTAGCAGCTGCTGCACACTGCTGGCTCATATCTAAATGGTTATCCACTAGGATTCCAAGATCCCTCTCACAGGTACTACTATTGAGCAAGGTGCCACATATACGGTACTGGTGCATTTTGTTTTTTTGGCCTAAATGTAGAACCTTACTTTTTTCACTGTTGAATTTCATTTTGTTAGATAGCGCCCAATGTTCAAGTCTGTCAAGATCTTTCTGTAACTTGAGCCTATCTTCTGGAGTGTTGGCTATTCCTGCCAGCTTGGTGTCATCTGCAAATTTAATGAGTTCCCCATGTATCCCCTCGTCCAAGTCATTGATGAAGATGTTGAAGAGTACTGGGCCTAAAACAGAGCCTTGGGGTACTCCACTGCATACTTCTCTCCATGTGGATGTAGTTCCATTGAGGACTACACGTTGAGTGCGGTTGGTCAGCCAGTTATGAATCCATCTGGTGATGGTGCTGTCTAACCCACATTTTTCTACTTTATCTAGTAGTAGGTTATGGTCTACTTTATCAAATGCTTTACTGAAGTCCAAGTAAATTATATCGACAGCATAATTTTGTCATTTTGTCAAAGAATGCGATAAGATTAGTCTGGCATGATTGTTTTTGACAAACCCATGTTGGCTTTTGGTTATTACTTTGTTTGCTTCTAGGTGTTCAGTGATTCGTTGCTTGATTATCTTTTCCAGAATCTTCCCCGGTATTGAGGTCAGGCTGATAGGTCTGTAGTTTCCTGGATCTGTTTTTTTTCCTTTTTTGAAGATGGGAACTACATCAGCTCTTTTCCAGTCCTCTGGCAGCTCCCCTGTGCTCCAGGATCTTTGAAAGATATAGTTCAGTGGTTCTGAGATCACGTCTGCCAGTTCCTTCAGAACCTTGGGGTGTAATCCATCCGGTCCTGGTGATTTGAACTCGTCTAGGGTAGACAAGTGTTCACTTACCATTTTCTTCCCTATTTTGGATTGTTTTTTCCTTTTGTGTAAAGACAGATGCAAAATATGAGTTAAGTAGATCTGCTTTCTCCCTGTTGCTTGTCATCTTCTTGCCACTTTCTCCCAGCAATGGGCCAATTGTTTCCTTGACTTTTTTCTTGTTTTTAACATGTTGGAAGAAGCTTTTTTTGTTATTTTTTACTTTTGTCGCTAGCTTTTGTTCATTGTGAGCCTTAGCTTTCCTCACTTCATCTTTACAGGCTCGGGCTATTTGCTGATATTCTGCCTTAGTTATTTGCCCCTCTTTCCACTTTTTATATTTGTCCTTTTTGTCTTTCAATTTGTCAGATAGTTCTTTATGCATCCATGCTGGTTTCTTTTGAGATCTATTATTTTTCTTCTTCACTGGTATTATGTTAGGCTGCACTTTTATAATCTCACTTTTCAAAATTTCCCAAGCTTCTTGAGTTGTTTTCCCCCTGAGGATTCTCATCCATTGAATTCTTCTCAAGCTCTCTCTAAGTTTATTGAAATTAGCTCTCTTAAAGTCCAAGATTCTAGTTTGGCTTTGTTCTACTACTTGTATTTGCTTAATGTCGAATTCCAATATTGCGTGGTCACTTGCCCCCAAGGTTCCTGTAGCTTCAACACCTTCTATCATTTCATCTCTGTTAGTGAGAATTAAGTCCAGTATGGCTGATCCCCTTGTCGCCTTCTCTAATTTTTGGGAAACAAAGTTGTCTGCTAGGTTTGTTAGGAACCTGTTGGATCTTCCACTTGGTGCAGAGTTTCCCAGTTGATGTCAGGGTAGTTAAAATCCCCCATTACTACTGTGATGTGCTTCCTACATACCTTAGTTAGCTGACTAGCAAAAAGTTCATCTACTTCCTCTGTTTGGTTGGGTGGCCTATAGTATAGATCTATGGCAATATCGTTTTTCACCCCTTTTATATTGACCCAAATACATTCAAGATGATTTTCATCATTGTTGTGCTCATTTCTGTAGAGATGTAGTTATTTCTTATATATAGTGCAACTCCACCTCCTCTTTTATTTGGTCTATTTCTTTTAAATAATTTATATCCCTCTAGCTGTATGTTCCATTTGTCAGTTTCATCCCACCAAGTTTCTGACGACAGAGAGTTGGCTGGCTGGAGTCACTGAAGCAGTAGGCATGAGTTTAAATGGACTCCAAAGAATGGTAGAGGACAGGAAGGCCTGGAGGAATGTTGTCCATGGGGTCGCGATGGGTCAGACACGACTTTGCAACTAACAACAACAACAACAGAATTCTTAATCCTATTACTGAATTACTGAACTATTGTGCTTTGTTACATAAGTATAGTTTCATTTTCATTTTCATACCACCCTTGTTCATACCGATAGTGAGGAAAGAGAAGAAGAAACAAAAATCAATGTGACTACTGTATTCTTCTGGAATTACTGTTCCTCTCTAATGTATTACCTGTTCATACCCTGTAAATCTACACCTGGATCAGAACAGTCTTTTCTGCATGGCCCCTTTTCCTCTGGAAATTGACTTCTTCACAAATCAGTTTTTGTATCCCTCATTTCAATCAGATGTCATATGAATTATTTCCTCTGCCAACATATTGCCTAAGTCATGGCAGCTTGTCTTATTACAATATTCAAAATAACTGGTTCAAGCTCAGTTTAGCACTGTTAACACTATTGGCAGATCTGTCCATTAAAAGTTTTCAATTTCTTAATCCTTTTTTTTTTGACAGCTATTACCTGGAGCATAAAGCAATAATTGTTAAATACCTTAGTTTATTTTGAATAGACCTAGATAGTTCTAATCATCATAATAGATAATTGGGCATAGTAGGTGGATGCGTTCATAATCACCTTCATTGTCAAAGTATTAGGAATAAGCCTTCATTTGAACCACCACTTGTTAGATCGCATTTATATGGACTTTATAAATGTATTCTCAGATGAATGACTTTCACACTGAGATCCATTAAAGAAATGACTCTATAGTCCTTGAGTGTAAAGCTGTAGAGAAAATGTACTCTGGAATGAATAATTACATACATGAAAAATGGAAACTGAGGAGATACTGCTGTGCTAGCTAATACAGAAAAAATGTGTTATTGTTTGTGCTTGGTTGGTTACTCATTTCATCTCTTTACCAAGGGTAACTTCAGAACTTTTTCTGTAGCAGAAATTACTTCCCTCCTCCCCTTTCTCAGAGTAGACTATGCTGATAGGTTTTTTAAAAAAGAATAGGCTTGCATACCTATTCTTACATTACAGTCTTACTTTAGCAGTGGTGGGATTCAAAATTTTTTTACTACCAGTTCTGTGGGCGTGGCATGGCTCAGTGGGCATGGCAGGGGAAGGATACAGTAAAATCTCCATTCCCATCCCACTCCAGGGGACGGTTACTGCAAAATCCCCATTTCCTCCCAATCAGCTGGGACTCAGGAGGCAGAGAATAGATGGGAACGGGGCCAGTCAGAGGTATTTACTGGTTCTCTGAACTATTCAAAATTTTTGCTATCGGTTCTCCAGAAGTGGTCAGAACCTGCTGAATACCACCTCTGTACTTTAGGTGTGGATGAACTACAGGTAATCCTGAATTTATAACCACAATTGGGACCAGAAATCCTGTTGCTAAGCAAGGCGGTTGTTAAATGAGTTGTGCCCAGAGGTGGGCTTCACATGATTTAATAATCGGTTTGCCTAGTGCAGAACCAAAAATGTGAGCGTGTGGCTTCAAACACACGGTGATTTCATGCGCATGGCTTCCAGCACACCTTCTCGGTGAGTAGAGCGGGTCAGGTGCAGCAATCAGCTGGGATGCGTGGGCAGGGGGAGTGAGCCAGAGAGTGATATATATATATATATAGGACGGGATAGCGCCGGGGCGGGTGGGCAGACCCACCTGGTGGTTGGAACTACCGGTTCGCCTGAACCGGTCCAAATCGGCAGCAGCCCACCTCTGGTTGTGCCTGATTTTATGATCTGTCTTGCAATGGTTAAACAAATCACTGCAGCTGTTAAGCGAATTGTTAAAAGAAGGTTGTTAAAAGAATCTGTCTGTCCATTGACTTTGTTGAAAACTAGCTGGGAAGCTTGCAAGTGGTAACTACATGATTCCAGGATGCTCTGGCAGTTCTATGTGCAAGGACCAGTTGCAAGTCACTTTTTCAGTGTTGTTGTAACACACTGGTTGCTAAATCAATGGCTGTAACTGGAGGATTACCTGTGTTCATTGGGATTAAAGCAGGGGTGAAATCTAGCAGGTTTGGTTTTTTTTGTTTACATTTATATCCCGCCCTTCTCCGAAGACTCAGGGCGGCTTACAGTGTATAAGGCAATAGTCTCATTCTATGTGTATATATTTTACAAAGTCAATTTATTGCCCCCCCAACAATCTGGGTCCTCATTTTACCTACCTTATAAAGGATGGAAGGCTGAGTCAACCTTGGGCCGGGCTTGAACCTGCAGTAATTGCAGGCTCTGTGTTCTAATAACAGGCTTCTTAATGGCCTGAGCTATGACAGGTTCTGGAGAACCATTAGCGGAAATTTTGAGTAGTTCAGAGAACGGGCAAATGCCACCTCTGGCTGGCTCCAGAGTGGAGTGGGAATGGAGATTTTGCAATATCCTTCCCCCAGGAGTGGAGAAGGAATAGGGATTTTACAGTATCCTTCCCCTGCCATGCCCACTAAGCCATACCCACAGAACCAGTAGGGAATAATTTTTAATTTCACCCCTGGATTAAACTATAATGCAGGCTCACTTTAAGATTTTCTGGAACAACATTTTCGGTCATGACATACATCTCTTATTTTAGAAGACTTTTTCATTTGTATTCTAAGAAAAAATTCAGATTCTGAGATATTTCTTTATGAGGTGACTGACTTAAAGAGATACAGGTAATCATCTACATATCAGTACAGTTGAGTTGAATCTTATGATGATGATGATGATGATGATGATGATGCAGTTATTAACCGAGATACTAGGTGACTGCTTCACTCAATAACCACTGACTCTGCCAGTTGTAGTCATTAAATGGTTATACTGGTTGTTAAATGGACCACAGGGGAGAGACCTAAGCCTCATGGTGGAACGGGCTCAGGCTGCTAGGTGAATGGAGGTTAGGGTGTTGGAGCAACTTTTTATATTGGCTGACTCATGGTGAACAGCTATTAAACAACTGGTTATAAGTCAAGAACTACATCAGCTATACATTTTTGAAAAATCTATAGCTATAGTATTAAGACCAGAGGTCCCCAAACTTTTGTTCACCAGGGACCAGTTCCCTAGAGAGAGGCTTTTCCACAGACCGGATGGGGTGGGGTTTCATGTTCTGCCTGCATTCCGTGGATAGGGATTTGCTTGCTTGTGCAGACCAGTTTCTGACATGCTGTGGATCAGTGCTGGGAACTCCTGATTTAGACAATCTTGGTTCTTATAAGGTGATATTGTGGCTCCAGTATATTTAGAAATATACTGTCTAAGTCTATGTCTAAGTATATTTACCCACATAGTAAAGCTGAATTACTATTATCTTTCTCATATTTTCTACTACCTTCTCTTTTCGATATCATTGTTAAAATTAGATTACTTTGTTGTTTGTATGTACATTGAGAACTTATCTACAAATTTCTTGTGTGTCTAACCACGCTTGGCCAATAAACCTATTCTGTTCTGTTCTGTTCTGTTCTGTTCTGTTCTTTCTTTCTGTTCTGTTCTGTTCTGTTCTGTTCTGTTCTGTTCTGTTCTGTTCTGTTCTATCCCATCCCATCCCATCCCATCCCATCCCATTCATCTTACACATACTGAAACTCTCTCACTTGTTTCCCTACTTCTTTTTACTTGCAGCTACAAAACTCTTGGCTAGTTTAAAGGATTTGTGGGCATATTAAAAAAGGAAATTTGTTTAAAACATTTATTTATTTATTTATTTAGTCACAACAGTATATATAAGCATTGACATGTAACAACTATATAATATATAAGCACATATATGAGCATAAGTATGTAATAACTATATTAATTAGATATAATGAAAGGGAATAATAGGACAGGAACGGTAGGCACGTTTGTGCTCTTATACATTGCTGATGAAAAGACTGTTAATTAACAGATTCCAAAATATTCTTCTTGTACTTAGACATCTTTGTATAATGTCTAATATTTAACTGCCTTGCTAGTTCTTTTGATTGAACACTGGGGCTTTTTAATTCCTGCAGATATAGTAATTCGAAGTTTTACTGTATTGCTTAGCTCACCTAAGACAATGTTTTATTTAAAAGAACTCAAATGCATTTAAAGTGTAGCCAGAAATCCATTCAATCTTGTTTGCACTGAGAATGAAATATAGCAGTGGCAAGGTTGCATAACTTAAGACTGTTCAAAATGTTACCCAGTGACTGTATTTTATGTTGATATCTGACTTGTAATAAAAAAGAACATATGAATGAGTGAAAGAATAAAATAATAGAAAAAGAAAGAAAATAAATAAAATTTAAATTAAATGAATTAAATGAATTATAAATATAAATATCAGTAAAAAAAACATTTATTGGGGCCCCTGAACTGCAATAATTACTGAGTTGTTGATCAAGTTAAATTAGTGAAAATCAAATAGAATATAAATTCAATTTACTTAATTAAATTAAGACAAATTAAATGGCAATTTAATTTAATTAACAAAATAGTCCCCCCCCAAGAGTGGTGACAAAATTATAAATGAATTAATTAATGAATTTAAAGAAAATCAGCTAAATAAAACACAATACATGAAATATCCCATGAATGAATGAAATATAATGAAATTGTCTCCAGAATGTGTATAAGAGTAATCCCTGAATTATGATTAAATTATAGAAATCATGATAAATCATGAAGAGAATATGGAGACACTGGATTAAGCATAATATGTTAATTTGATGTTCATGATGAAGAATGGTACTCACATATTTGTTTTACATTTTTCAACTACAGGTAGTCTTCAATTTACAACTGTTCATTTAGTTCAAAGTTACACCAGACTGAAAAAAGTGATTTATGACCGGTTTTCACACTGATGACTGTTGTAGCTTTGCCATGGTCACATGATCCAAATTTAGATGCTTGGCAACTGACTTATAGTAGTAGCCAAAATTGTGGAAACCTTTTGGGAAAAGTATGTTTTTGAAGTTTGATGGCTAATAACACCACTTTTTTTGGGGGGGGGGAGAGTTTCAAGATAATCATATTCCACTGGTGGAATGGCCTGGGAATAGCCCAGACCTTAACCCAATTGAAAATCTATGAAGCCGACTAAAAAAACTTGTTAGTCAGAAGCGACCCAGCAATAAAACCCAGTTAATAGAAACAATCATTCAATCTTCGTTTCACATTATAACAGCTGCAGAACTAAAAGACTTGGTTTACTCCATGGCAAGATGTTGTAAGGCTGTAATTCATGCTAAAGGTTACCCAACTAAGTATTAACTGATATGATAATTTCTGTATATCTTGTTTTTTCTATGGTAATAATTTTTGTATATCTCATTTTTTCTATGATGTTTCACTTTTCTTCTTTATACTGTAACAGCTATTCTAATAGCAAATCCTTCACAAAAGTTATTGCATTACATTCTTGATTAAATTATCTTTCCATTGATATATAATTTTATGGTACTACTCCAAAGAAAAGTGGTGTTATTAGCTAGTTTTAGAACTTTTCCCAAAAGGTTTCCACAATTTTGGCCACTACTACATATTTATGATGGTTGCAATTCCCAGGGTCATGTGATCACCTTTTGTGACCTTCTGACGAACAAAGTGAATGGGGAAACCAGATTCAGGTAACAAGTGTATTACTAACTTAACAACTGCAGTAATTCACTTAACAACTATGCCCATAAAATGACACAAAACATTAAAATGGTGCAAAACTCACTTAAAAACTGTCTTGCTTATCAGCAAAAGATGCTATAGAGCACTGCACACCAAAGCAACTAGACACAAAAACAGCTTTTTTCACAAATGCCATCACTCTGCTGAACAAATAATTCCCTCAACACTGTCAAACTATTCACTAACTCTGCATTACTGTTATCATTAGTCTTCTCATCGTTCCTATCACCCATCTCCTCCCACGTATGACTACATGACCGTAACTTTGTTGCTTGTATCCTTACGATTTATATTGATATTGTTTCCTGATTGCTTATTTGTACCCTATGGCTATCATTAAGTGTTGTACCTTATGATTCTTGATGAACGTATATTTTCTTTATGTACACTGAGAGCACATGCACCAAGACAAATTCCTTGTGTATCCAATCACACTTGGCCAATAAAATTTTCTATTCTATTCTATTCTATTCTATTCTATTCTATTCTATTCTATTCTATTCTATTCTATTCTATTCTATTCTATTGTTGTAAGTTAAGAACTACCTGCCCCTTTGTTGAAGACAAAAAAACTTGTGTGCCACAAAAATAAAGGAAAGTAAGCATACTTGTTTTGCTTCAAAGAGCTTGTGAATGGAAGGAAGGGTCCCTTCACAGCAATCCATCTTGAATAAAATGTTTAGAACAGCTTTGAAAGATTTCTCTATCAAAGAACCTGGCTACCCAGCAGCTTAGTATACCCAACGAAGAAGAATGAAGCCTATCTCCCATGTCTGCCAGATAATGTGCCTTACAGCTAACATCTTTATTTCCCCTTAGGCAAGGTTTAAAGAAGTAATCTTTCAAAGCAACATCTTTATTTCTACATGTTATTTTTTCTTCCCAACGTTTTCTTAGTCTAAATATCCCCAGAGGCATCCTGTAATAGAATGTCCCTTTCTTTAGCTGTTAGTTCAGATCAAAAGGATAAATAATGGCCAGCTGGGGGAAAGAAGTTTTTTTTAAAAAATACATCTGTTGATGTTGCTCCCAACGTACACCTTATATCTATATTGTATTCATCATTTTGTCCCTTCTGAAGTGACAGAGTAGCTCGTGAAACAGAAATCCAACTCTGTTTTGTATTGCTCGTGAAGGGACAATGCAGCTACAAAGTGGGCTAAAGGACCATGTCTTTAGCACCAGCCACATTATTTTACAGTTCTTTTCAGCTTTTCTGATGTATCTACAATGGGCACTCAGCTGTATTCATGTCACCTTCCCATGTAATTTAGAATTCTTATGGTGCAGAATTCTAAATAATTCAAGAAGATTGGGTGTGTATAGCAGTCCCCAAATGCTCTAATGAAAAGAGATTTCGGAAAGACCTGCACAACAACAGATGCAGGAGTAATATTGTGTCCAGCTCTGTGATACCGAAATGATACAGACTGGTATCACTTCTGGGGGAAGGTACTGGGTGGAGGCAGCAAGATAATGGAAAAGAGACTGTTGTGCTATTTTGTTTATGCTATGATATTTAATGGAAGGTGTAGTTTCATGCAATATTCAAGCATTAGTTCAGTTCTGTATGTGGTTGAGAGAAACCCTCCATCTATTCTTTGTTTTAGACAGCAAAGTATTTTGGGGTGTATAGTTAACAATTTGGTATCTTTTTGGTTGTTGTTTTTAAAAAAAAACATATCAAATCAATGTGTGAGCAGTTTGGCACCTGAGTGTCATACATTCTAATACAAATAAAACTAGTAAAAATTAATCATAATTACATCCAATCAATTTATATATTTCTAATAATGATACACAATTATAATAAGTTGCAATCTGTCATTATTTAATTGTTCCATGGTTTCTCTTATTGTTACTTTATTTTATTATATAAAAATATTTTCACTAACATTCCCCTTTCTCTTATTTCTATCACTTATTCTAACTTTTAATCATATCACCTTTTACTGAAAAAAACATTTTCTTTCTATCTTACCTGGCTTCTGTTCGTGTCACTTACTTGAAACAAAGAAAAGAAAAAGAAAAGAAAAGAAAAGAGAAAGAGAGAAGGAAAAACAAATCAGAACAACAACATCAACAACAATAAGAAATCATTTATCCATCATCTCTTGCCCATTCAATACTTTGGTTGCTATGCTTTTTTTAAATTTGCCTCCCATCTTCCTCTCTAGGATCTTTATTTCTATTAACTCTATCTGTAACTGCTTCTAATTAACAATTTGTTGCTGTTGTTGTTTTTAGTCTCTTGAACCTTTGTCCATGAATCTGGAACCACATAATGCCACCAATGAGTGTAATGGCTTATAATAATACAAACAGTGCCCTTTCTAGATTGGGCAACTGATCATCTAGTCCATCAGTCTGCTTTCAACCAACTACACAAGGAAGCCAACCAGCCTCCCAGCAGACTGTCTTCAGAAGTACTCATGTTGCCTTCAAGACTAATAACCATTATCCAGATAACTTCCATGAATGATCCAACATTTTTTCTGAACACACTCAAGTTGGTAGCTAGCACCACACTTGGGACTGTTATTTATGATGAGATAGCTGGTTTATTAATATGGTCATTATTTACTATTTATTAATAAATAATTTTAATAAATAATAGCCAAATAATTCAAGGGCACCCATCTACCAAGTTACAATCAGTAGAAGTAATCTTCTTAGCCTAATTTTATTCCCATTTAATTGCTTATGGTGTATATATCATATATTTCTTTTAAAAATTCTCTAGGGAGGTGAAAGTCATTTGAAACACAGCTAACTATCAAAATAACAAATGATAATTTAAAAAGTATTAGTAATCAAGTATGATCTGTATGAACTTTGCAGGGCTGGATAGATCATGGCCATTTTATACAGCAAGATATTGCAGGAGAAGCTTAACAAAATCACACTGTACTTGTTATCTGGATTTTGGAGATTCAAAATTCATGTCAAGGGAAACATAAAGCATTGATATGCCTGCTTCTCATTTCATTTCCATATGTATGACGGAACTTAAATGCTCTCAGTGGCAACATCGCATCGAGATTGCTCTTCCAGATCATGAGACAAGACATTTAATTACTCGTTGGTGTGCTAAGCAGAAGAGAAAGTGATATTCATGGCATACTACCATGTAATATACCATTACTTAACAATCCTATGGTATGCATTCTAAATAATTAAAGTGACAAATGATTTTTTTTCCTAACCGAAACTATTGTTTTTGCCTCTAACTGTGGCAGCAAAAATGTGTTTTCAATATGTATTATTTAAGAGACAAGACTTGTTCAGGAATTGGAAGAGAATCGCTTCCCCAGCCGAAGCTGATGCATACAATCTTTTAACAATACTTTTGTAACAAAACACCTTTAATATGTAACCCCCACAGGGATGTGACTGGCAGAGCTTTGAGGATAATTATGGCTGAAATCCGAGTTTAAACACTGAGTTAAATACAAGACTAAATCCTTCCCAAACAGCGCGGCATAGATTTTTGTTTGAGATTCTTTCAAAAACAACCAAATACAAATGACCCCAATAAAAAAATGACTTGTTTAAAATGTCAGGATTGAGAAAGAAGCCTCAATGCCTCTTCCTCATTTTGATGAAGTCCCGAATTCATGCTTGACAGAAAAGGATGAAGTCAGATCACCAATATGTACACTAGATATTATCCAAGATTTTTTTTATCTTCTGAAGGATCACGCTTAGCTGAGCTTGGTGGCACTGCAGAGCCAGAACAAAGCCTAAACCTTATTTAACTTAATAAAGTATAACAAAATGATTATTCATGTGTTTAATTGTTTTCCAATTCTGCCATGTTAAGAATTACTACTTGGCAGAGTTTTGGGAGAGGTTCTATGAGTCATTTTGGGGGATATAGCATAATGTGTACAGGTTGTCCTTGACTTACAGTCATTCGTTTACATCTGAATGGTGCTAGAAATGTGATTTACAACAGCTCCTCGCACTTATGACCATAGCAGCATTCTGCAGTCACATGATCAAAATTCAGGCACTGGGCCACTGCCTTGTATTTATGATGGTTGAACCATCCTGGGATCATGTGATTGTCATTTATGACGTTCCCAGGCAACTTCCGACAAGCAAAGTCAATAGAGGACTCTGGTTTCCCCATAAGATTTAACAACTGTAGTGATTCAGATAACAAATCACGACAAAAAGATTTTAGAATTGAGTGTGACTCACTCCACAACTCCCTTACATAACAGCAGAAATTCTGGGCCCTGTTGTGGTCATATGTTGAGGCCTATCAGTATTTCTGCTGTATATTCGATGTAAAAAAGATGTTGAGACTCTAGAAAAAGATAGATTAAAGCAACAAAGATGATTAGGAGACTGGAGGCTAAAACATATAAAGAACAGTTGATAGAATTGAGTATGTCTAGTGTTATGAAAAAAAGGACTAGGGGTGACATGATAGCGATGTTCCAATATCTCAGGGGTTGCCATAAAGAACAGGGAATCAAACTCTTCTCCAAAGCATCTGAGGGCAGGACAAGAAGCAATGGGTGGAACCTGGGAAGATTGCATCACCTATCAAGGTTCAACCAAGCCTGGGACTCAAGACAGCCTATAAAGTTACCCCTGCATGGCCCCATGGGAGCCTGACAACCAATCAGAATACGTGCCCTTGCCACAAGAACAGGAAGCAAGTTCAAAGAGAGAGGATATAAATCTCTCTCTCTCACCCATGTGCTCAATTGCCCAGGACCTCAAGTCCTGTCCACCATTAAACAATCTTCCCAAACAGCCTCCATGTTTCCAGTGTCTTTCTCCCCACTTGGAATTGAACCAAGATGGACATTTCTTCCAACAATTTGGAGAAGCAATTTGGAAAAACAATTTGGGGAAGCAACTTAGAACTAAGAAGAAATTTCCTGACAGAACATTTAACCAGTGGAACAACTTGCCTCCAGAAGCTGTAAATTCTCCAATACTGGAAGTTTTTAAGAAGCAATTGGACAACCATTTATCTGAAATAGTATAGGGTTTCTTGCCTGAGCAGGAGGTTGGACTAGAAGACCTTCAAGATCCCTTCCAACTCTGATATTCTATTCTATTCTTACCTACTACATACAGTCTTAGAAGGCTTGATTATACCCCCTGCTGTCCACCTAAACAACTAAGGACCTTGAGCAGTGGTGTCAAACTCACATTGTCATGGTGTGTCACATGACATATCGGGACTTTTGTCCCCTTCGCTAAATCGGGCGTGTGTATGGCCAGCATGTGATACATCCGGCCCAGAGGCCAGGAATTTGACAGCCCTGACCTGTCAAATGTGTTTAAGCAGGTTTGCCATTTGGAAATTGTCTGGGAAATTCAGAAGTGTTAGCAGGATTAGGGATTCAAAACAATATCTCAAATGATGATAGCAGAAAACCATTTCTATTACACTGCTAAGTAAACTGCAGTCATTAAGAATCAGGCTTGATTCAAGAGAAACTTTACCCTTACTGTATCTATCTAAGAGTCAGAAACTGTTATATTCATCCTTTTTATACAGTTCTCACAACCATCAAATATGCCCAGACTTATTCTTTTCCAATAAATAGCTCATTGACAAAGAAAGAATTAAACAATTATTTTTGGTAAGCGTTTTTTATATTTATGTTAAACACCCACTCTCTGTTAATTTAATGAATAACATCATTACAAAGAATTGCAAAGAATTAATAAGCTGAATGTATGTAATTATTTTGGTTGCTGAACAATATACAATAACAGTATCTCTCTGCATGTGGCACGGTATGAATTGAAGTTACTTGCAAAATGCTTCAATCAGAAGAGTATGTTAAGTAGTTTGTATAGTTTCTCTTATCTAGATGGCTTTGAAGTAAGATGACTGGTGCATTATCCAGGCAATGCTTCTAAGCCCATTAATCAAGTGAAAGTTTTAAAAAGCTGACTGTCTTGAATTAAACAGAATGGAGGCACAGTTGATACCATGAGATTGACACTTCTTTGCTTTGCTCTTGTACCATCACTTAATTTTCTCTCCATCATTGTCTTTCCCCCCGCCCTTACCTTGTAAAGAAAGAAGACAGGGCCCTGTGAAAATTGATGTTGAAATGTCCATGTTCTTAGTTCTCATCAGTTGATAACCTGTAAGAGAAAGGAAAGGCAGAGATGAATCTTTCAACTAATAAGCAAATGAGGAAAGAGAAAGATAATTTACAGGCTTGGCAGCACCCAGTTCATTTTCTTGAGTTTGAAAGTGAACCAGCAAGGTGAGTCCTACTTCCTTGGATTGTGGATTGCCATTCAGTCATCTCTGACCTATAGTTTTCTGCTTCTGGAAGAGCAAACTGAAAACTCAAGACTCACCAAATTAAGATAGATATTGCCCAGAGTTAGCCAAACTCTGTTGGTGCATAAAATAGATAAATTAATAAACAGCACTCCCAATCTCTGGACGTAAATGAAATAATCTCAAATACATTTTCTAAAAGTTGGCTGCCTATTTTTAATATGTAAGCCGGCCATCTCAGCCAGCTGTGCTGTTGTAAATTGGATTCCTGTTGTCAAAAAGGACACAGCTATGTATTTTTTGTGGCAACTTTGCCCCCTAATATACCACATATCCTTCTATTTCCCAGTGGTCTCCTTTCCAATTACTAACAAGACCTAACACTGATTAGTGTCTCAGAATACAGAATAGCAGAGTTGGAAGGGACCTTGTGGGGGGGGGTCTTCTAGTCCAACCCCCTGGTCAAGCAATAGACCCTATAAGAAAACATACAGATAAGGCCAACTCAGTGTGGCCATCTACTGAGACAACTATACCCATGCCAGTAATAGAAAGCCGAGACACAGATATGGTTTGGATGGAGTTATAAACTCCTTTATAACTGAGATCAGGCTATTTGGAAGGATGGGAAGTTATCCATGGTATGATTGATAGCATAACTGTATCAATGTACTGACATATCACTACTTGGCCAGGCTTTATATCATCCCAGCGATGAATGGACATGGCTATAAATCATATGAATAGCTAGGTTCAATATTTTCTCTTAGAATCTTGTCCAGATATTTCAGTGGGATTATATCAACTGGGTCATTCACAAATCCTTTTTATAAGCTCCCCCTATAGGAGGAATGAACTATATAAAAGATATCAGACTTTCCTTTAAATGTAACACAAAAACCAACAGAACCTTGCAAATGGTTATTTACCACCATTACATTCCAGAACTGTCAGTGTACCTAATTTTATAACATTGCCATATCACTGTTTACCTTTTGCAATCCTTGGTCAGAGAACTAAAGAACTAGAGATTACTTTAAAAGCTGGGTTCTCTGTCCACCCAATGCGTTTTATTTATTTATTTTTACTAAGGTAAAAATGTTAAAGTATTTTATTACTAAAATTACTAAACTACTACTACTTTAATACTTTTTACTAAGAGCCATGGTGGCACAGTGGTTAGAATGCAGTACTGCAGGCTAATTCTGCTGACTTCTGACTGTCAGCAATTTGATAGCTCGATTCTCACCAGCTCAAAGTTGATGCAGCATTCCATCCTTCTGAGGTCGGTAAAATGAGGACCCAGATTGTTGGGGGCAATATGCTGATTCTGTAAACTGCTTAGAGAGGGCTGTAAAGCACTGTGAAGTGGTATATAAGTCTAAGTGCTATTGCTACTTTGTTTTAATATCTGCTGGAGGGACCCTTCCTGTGAATGAGTACAACTGGTAGGAACATAATATTGGCTTCAACAGAAATCAAAGAAGGCTTCACACCCATTTGCACCACTCAGGTGACTCTGATGACACAGATAAATCTCCAGGTAACCTTAATGACTCACTAAAACAATGCAAATGACCAGCTGTCTGCAAGGAGTATAAATCCTTCCATTCCCCACCATCCAATCAGAGCTGAAGAAGCTTCTTGGATGAGAAGCAAAATATCTTCAAAGAAAAGCCAGAAAGTCCAGTTGCCTCTTGAAAAAGCACCTTTGAGATATTTCTTGACAATTATACTATATCCATATGTCTTCACTGCTTGCTATTCTATTCTTGTACACCATCTTAGCAAACCAATGGGAGTGTGATAACTATACTCTTCTCATCACCTGACATTAGAACAGAAGACATCCAGTTTTGATTGTTCCATTCATTTCCAATATTTAGTGTTTGCCTTCACTTCTGTCACCCATTATGTTAGCAGCAGCATTTGTCAACCCTGCATTCTCTCCCCAGATTGGATA
Organism: Ahaetulla prasina; assembly: GCF_028640845.1. Classification (NCBI taxonomy): domain Eukaryota; kingdom Metazoa; phylum Chordata; class Lepidosauria; order Squamata; family Colubridae; genus Ahaetulla; species Ahaetulla prasina. The sequence goes on from NC_080544.1 coordinate 91,170,646, forward strand.
ACTAAGGAGGGAGACAATCTTATGTTACTTCTTTCCAATATGGAGCCATTCAATTTTGTCATGTTCTTCACAGACTGTAGTTTCAGTATATAGGTTTTACATTAAGACTATGACACATTCTTAGATTCTTATTTTCCTAGCAACATCCAACAGCTTGGCATCAATGACACAAATGAAGTTCATTCTACAATCAATAGAGAACATTTGTTTTGGTGTTCTTTGGGTTTCTCAGTTATTTAGCATAATCAGCAATAATGTCTCTTGTTCCTCAAAACCTTTTCTAAGACTATCTTGAATGTTTGGTATTTCACTTTCCTTTTAGGGATCTAATCTGTATTGGATGGTTCTAAACATTATTGTTGTCAAACAGGTCTCGATTGTTAGTTTAAAAAAAAAAGGTCTTAAACTTTATTGTCATAATTCAGACTTTTAAGTCACTGGGAAATTTATTTTGTTTTACATTGACTGTTAGAATTCAGGCACAAGTTATTTATTTGTTTGTTTGCCAAGACAAGCATTTTGCTTGTGGGTTTATCTCAGGCTGAAGAACAGCCAACATTCCCATGATTTAAAAGAGGTGGGTTCACTAAATCTGTTCCACCTTTGTGTCTAATCTATATGGCAGGCCCAGAAACACTCATTTTTCATGAATTGCTTTGTTGCTTACTTTATTAAGCTGAACGTTCTACTAAAACATCCACTGAATCCAAAATATGTTCCTATACATGTCATTTACTAACTTAATAGCTTTTCTAACTTAATAGTTGTAGTCATACATTATTACTTCATCGGGTCAGGTAAAGACTTAATCGGCTATATTTGTTCAATGTGCTAAGCTTGTTTAATGGTAATATTTGCTAGATTTATGTATGACTTAGTGATAGCTAAGCTAAGCATCCTTAGCTGGATGGACGGCTGTCTTTTGAAGACCACTTGACGGCCGTCTCCAGGAGAGCTTTTTACCAGGTTCGCCTGGTTCACCAGTTGCGCCCCTTTCTAGACCGGGATGCTTTATGCACGGTCACCCATGCTCTCGTGACATCTTGTCTGGATTACTGCAATGCTCTCTACATGGGGCTCCCCTTGAAGAGCACCCGGAGGTTCCAGTTGGTCCAGAATGCGGCTGCGTGGGTGATAGAGGGAGCCCCTCGTGGCTCCCATGTGACACCTCTCCTGTGCAGACTGCATTGGCTACCTGTGGCCTTTCGGGTGCGCTTCAAGGTTTTGGTAACTATCTTCAAAGCGCTCCATGGCATTGGGCTGGGTTACTTACGGGACCGCCTACTGCCACCGATTGCCTCCCACCGACCCATGCGCTCTCACAGGGAGGGACTCCTCAGGGTGCCGTCAGCCAGGCAGTGCCGGCTGGTGACACCCAGGGGAAGGGCCTTTTCTGTGGGGGCTCCCACCCTCTGGAATGAACTTCCCCCAGGACTTCGCCAACTTCCTGACCTTCGAACCTTTCGCTGCGAGCTTAAGACACATCTATTTATCTGCGCAGGACTGGACTAGAATTTTAAATTTTAAATCTGGTTTTAATGGGGTTTTATTATCTTATTGTAGTTTTAATATTCGGCCGTATTTAGTTTCCTAGTATGATTTGAATGCTTATTTAGTATCCTATGACTATCACTAAGTGTTGTATCTTATGATAACCTATCTCCTCCCATTCATGACTATAACCACCTTGCTTGTATTTTTACTATTTATATTGTTCTGTTTATTTCCTAGTATCATCTGACTGCTTATTAGTAACCTATGACTATCACTAAGTGTCGTATCTTATGATTCTTGATTAATGTTTTTTTTTCTTTTTTTCCTTTTATGTACACGGAGAGCATATGTACCAAACACAAATTCCTTGTATGTCCAAACACACTTGGTCAATAAAGAATTCTATTCTATTCTGTTTTATCCATAGAGACTCAATGTAGATAAGAAGTTGTATACGGAATGGCAATGCAAGCTCTTTTGCTTTTGAATGTGTGTGCAATGTTGACACATGTCTAAAAGGGGGCAGGGCTTGATTCCACTCTTCTGGATGCTACTTCCTTTCCATACAAGTTGGCTAAACTTTCCTTTGGTCAGGTTGTAATAGAATCCATTACTATCAACTTAAAGTTGTCAAACTGTTCTATATTGAAACAACAATGATAAAGTCAGATTTTTTCCCCCTTTACTATCTTAATAGTGACCTGCTGATGCCAGAAGATTCCAGAAATCACTAGTGGGGATTTTAATTATGATGCAGTAATTTGGAATAATTCAGCAATTTGGTTAAATATGCTGTGTAAGACACTTCAGAGCATTTGGGATACTATTATGAATAGTTTTTGGTTTAGAATAATTACTATTGAAAAAACAATATACCTTGACAGCTAATCAGCTATTATTATTTAAGGTTTAATGAATTACAATAGACAAGTATTATGAAATAACAAATCCATTTGTCTTTAAGGAACTGATTTTTGTTGCAAAAAGTTAACATATCAGTCCACCTGAAAGTTGTTTAAGTTACGTTTTTTCCCCCTCATATTTTAAATTAAGGAGATTGTGATAATTCTGAGCTATGATGTTTTTCTAATTATTATCAGGAAATGAGAACGCTTGTAAGCCTCTTACCCCACAACCATTTATCCACACATATTTGCATTTTCTATGTAGAATACCACTCCTCACATTTCAGTAACTCCTTTATCCTATTTTTTTTTTTTTACTTTGTACATACTGTATTAAGTTTCTTAAATTGCACCTGTCTTCAAGTTTGGAGAAATTAACAAATAAAATTTTAATTTTAAAATCTCTGCTAGACTCAAGCTTACATTTTAATTCACCACAGAGAGGGGGATGGGAGAGGGAGAGGGAGAAGGAGAAGGAGAAGGAGAGAGAATGAATATGAATGAAATAATTGTCATTTCTGTCCTCCTGGAACAAAACCTCTGGAACAAAGCCACTCCAAATTGACATAATCTTCATAAATATAAATTACAGTAGCAATTGCTTCATGCCACAAATCCCAACATACAGAAAATTGTATTGTAAATCCCCAAATATCATACTTTATAAAATAAACAACCTTTCTGATAGCCTATATTTATTTATTTTTTTATTTTATTTTATTTTATTTGCATTTATATCCGGCCCTTCTCCGAAGACTCAGGGCAGCTTACACTATATCAAGCAATAGTCTTCATCCATTTGTATATTATATACAAAGTCAACTTATTGCCCCCAACAATCTGGATCCTCATTTTACCTACCTTATAAAGGATGGAAGGCTAAGTCAACCTTGGGCCTATATCAACTGTTGCTGGAAAGAAAGTGCATATGATAGAATAGAATAGAATAGAATAGAATAGAATAGAATAGAATAGAATAGAATAGAATAGAATAGAATAGAATAGAATTCTTTATTGGACTGATAGCTAAAATCAGATTAAATTGGTTGGGTAGTTAGATTGGTAAACTATAACTATTATGACAAAAGTCCCCCCGTCCCCCCAAAAAACCCTCAGGGCTATTATAATTTATTATAATTGCAACCCCCAATGTATAACTCATGTAGACAAGATGTCATATATACGTATCAAGTTTTTACCAACTGTTTTTACTTTTCTGGGTTTGAATAGTGCATAAAAGGCTAATACGGGTGAACTCTTGTGTCTACTTAGATGCATTTTTCTTTATTGCTGTAGTAATAAACAAGTTGATTTGATGTCTGTCATCCTGCATGCTATTTGGAGTCCCTCACACTGGATGTTTATACCCAGCCTCTGCCATTTCTTCTGACCAACATTTTCTCCCCCTCCCTCCCCCTTCCCTGTTTCTGGTTTACTGGAATGGTATGGGGATATCCTGAGGATAGCAGGAGAAAAGGAAAAGCTGCAGAGGAGACAACCTGCAGAAGGAATGTGAGTCTGGCAAATGTTTCAGAGGGGACCATCCCTAGTTTTGGGGATTGAAAAGATGAAGTGGGAAAAGATGTATTTTCAGACTTGCAAGATTCTATTAAAGTTACCTTATAATAAGTTAGAACTGGGGTGAAATTCAGCCAGTTTTATCCGGCTTGGGCAAACCGGTAGTGGCAGCTGTGGGAGGCTCTGCCCACCCACGCAGACGTCCTGATGTCACTTTTTTACAACATTTTAAGCCTCTGCCCAGGGGCAGAAAGCTTTGTGCATGCACAGACAAAGGCACACGCAAGCAAAGTGAGTGCACTGCTTGAGCACATTTGCGAACCGGTAGGGAAAGTAAGTGAATTTCACTCCTGGGTTAGAACTATTAACTAGGTTACTAGTGATGGGGCATACTTCTTGTCTGGGCTACTTTACAAGGCTGATACTTCAATTTAAGACCCAGGAAAATTTTGAGCAGTGAACTGGCAGCAGAATTTTCAGAGAAGTGGCAAATATCACCTCTGGCTGGCCCCAGAGTGGGGTGGGAATGGGGATTTTGCAATACCCTTCCCCCAGGAGTGGGGAGGGAATGGGATTTTGCAATATCCTTCCCCTGCCACACCCACCAAGCTACGCCCACCAAGCCACACCACGCCCACCAAGCCATGCCCACAGAACCAGTAGTAAAAAAAATTGGATTTCACCCCTGTTTTAGCAGATCAGAGATTGTAAGGGTGGAAATAGCCAGAAATCCTCACATACAAACTGAGACCTTAGCACCAAGAATGGAAGTTAAAAAGAGAGAAAAAAATAAGTCATTTGTTCCAGCAACGGTTCAAATTGTTTGTGTGGATAGGGGTAGTGGCAAATGACTAAATGTTACAAGTTTTGCATTTCAGGCTCTGCCAGTGGTACTTTTAAAACTATTCATTTATACAATGCATTATCTCCTTTCCTTTGTAGCTATAATTTCAAAGCAAGACACTAAATAGAATTTAACATCCTGGGATCACAACAATCCCTTTAAAACCTCAACATTAAAGCAAGCAGCAAAAAGCCTAACAATAGAGCTTAATTCTGGGGTGAGAAAATGTGATTCTTACAACATAAAATTATATAAGTGGATATCCAAGAACTAAAATCCTATGGACATCAATATTACAATCCTAATCCAGATTAAATGCTAAAAAAACCTACACTGCATAGGTATAACGTATATATAACAGAATGTATATTCACAGAAGTTAAATTACTTTAAAGTGTAAGTCAGTAATTAGTGAAATAATTCATTAGAGATAGATTTATGATTGACTATTAATCAGGATGAATGGAACCTGCAAAATCAGAAGGTGTATTTAATTGTGGGAGTTCACTGGTAAGAAATGTAGGGAGCAACTCTTGACATAGTTATCATAATTACATAATACAAATGACTTGGTTTATGCATTCCATGTCATCATATAATTCTACCATTTGTACAATGACATCAAGTAAAGGTTGTTGTTTTGACATAATTGTAATATGCTATATATTTATAGGAATCTAAGAATACTAGGTACTTGAAAGCTACCTTTATTACCTGATTTTTATATATAGTTTGCAGCTGTGGTGGGTTTCAAAATTTTTTGCTACCGGTTCTGTTGGTGTGTCTTTGTGGCTGTGGCATGGCTTGGTGGGCATGGCTTGGTGGGCGTGGCAGGGAAAGGATACTGTAAAACCTCCATTCCCTCCCCACTCCAGGGGAAGGTTACTGCAAAATCCCCATTTCCTCCTGATCAGCTGGGACTAGAGACAGCGAATACTCGGTGGCGGGGCCAGTCAGAATTTTTACTACAGGTTCTCCGAACTACTCAAAATTTCCGCTACCTCTGGTTTGCAGATTGGGTTGATAGGTAGCCATTATAAAAAAGCAAGATACTGTCCTAGATCGATCTTTATTGTGACTGTTCTTCATATGTTTTAGTCTCCAGGTTTTTAATCATCTTAGTTGCTCTTCTCTGCACTTTTTCCAAAGTTTCAACATCTTTTTTGTAATGTGGTGACCAAAACTGGATGCAGTATTCCAGATACGGTCTTACTAAGGATTTATAAAAGGGTTTATAAAAGGAGGTAACGAAACTTGTCGTATGTTATGAAAGCAATAACCTGGAAAGTTCTTGCAAATGAAATATTGTCTAATTTCCTATTCCTGTTGAACTTTTAATTAAGGTAATAATAAACCAAATAAACAATAACCATGGTCTGCCTTTTTGGCCCATGAGCTACAATCTAGTTTAAACACTCTGTTGGGAATATCAAAGAGCTGAATTAGTAGAATCCAGTTCCTAACAATTTTGTGTCCTAACCAGTGGTGGGATTTAAATAATTTAAATGGGCTGGGAAGTGGCTCACCAGGCTAATGCAGCCTGTTATTAACACACAGCTGCCTGCAATTACAATTACTGCAGGCTCGAGTCCCACCAGGCCCAAGGTTGACTCAGCCTTCCATCCTTTATAAGGTAGGTAAAATGAGGACCCAGATTGTTGTGGGGGGGGCAGTAAGTTGACTTTGTATATAAATATACAAATAGGATGAGACTATTGCCTTACACAATGTAAGCCGCCCTGAGTCTTTGGAGAAGGGCGGGATAAAAATTCAAATTTAAAAAAAAATTAACAACCGGTTCTCTTCCTAATGATTTATTCCAACAACCAGTTTACCAAACTGCTCAGAAAGTTAACAACCGGTTCTCCCGAAGTGGTGCGAACTGGCTGAATCCCACCACTGGTCCTAACTAATGAATCAGAATCCCCAATCAATTAAATATCTTCTCCTCTTGGAACAGCTTAACCATTTCAGAGCTGCTCTCAGGCTTGAATTAGCATCCTTCCATCTGCTGTCATTGAAATGGATATTTATTAAGACCCTTCCTGAAGAATATACTTGCCCTTGGGGCTTTGTGGTTGAAAGAGTTGGGCATGTTCTCCTATGCTGCACATTTTATAAGGAACCATGCATCATGCCTCTTTCAGTAAACTTTCCAAGCCACTGAGAAGAATTCCCTCTCACCCATTTCTTTTCATCTGGTAGTTTGGAATTCATATGAAAAAGATTTGTACAGCACCAGATAATGAGGAACCCCAGCTAAATTGATAAAGTAATTCTTTCTGCAGTTGTACCATATTGCTTTTATGTTACCGTTTATCTATTTTATTATGTATCATTATTGTCTGGATTTTCATTGTTTGTGTGACTATTTTATTATAGTATTTTATGCTGCTAACTGGCCTTTGGGTTTAATAAAGAACTCAACGAAGAACTGCATCCAGAAGCTTCAATTTGTTCAGAATTCAGTGGCCCACATAGCTTTGTGCAGGCCTAGATGTGGACATGTGTAATCTGTCCTGCGGAAGCTGCATTCACTACCAATTTGCTTCCAGGCCCAATTCAGGTTGCTGGTTATTAACTTTAAAGCCCTATATGGTTTGGAACCAAGTTATTTGAAAGACCATCTTTTTCTGGTCACATCTACCAGAGCAGGGAGGTAGGGGATGTTATGGGTCTCCTTTCCTAAGAGGTTCATCTAGTGCAGGGGTCTCCAACCTTGGCAACTTTAAAATTTGTGGACTTCAACTCCCAGAATACCTCAGCCAGCAAAGCAAAGAGGTCTGTAAGGGGCGTGCATAAGAGCACAAACGTGCCTACCATTCTGGGAGTTGAAGTCCACAAGTCTTAATGTTGCCAAGGTTGAAGACCCCTGATCTAGTGGAACCAAGAAGGGCCTTCTCCATAGTGGTTCCCTCCCTGTGGAACATCTTCCCTCTTATTGTTTCGTAACAATAACTATTGTTTCCTTTTATTATATCCAATTAATATAGTTATTACTTACTTATGCTCATATATCTGCTTATATATTATATAGTTATTTTCATGCTTATGCTTATATATACTGTTGTGACATAAATAAATAAATAAATAAATAAATAAATAAATAAATAAATAAATAAATAAATAAATAAAAATAAATAAATAAATAAAAGTTTCCACCCATTGCTTCTTGTTCTATCCTCAGGTGCTTTGGAGAATAGTTTGACTCCCTCTTCTTTGTGCCAACTCCTGAGATATTGGAACACTGCTATCATGTCTCCCCTAGTCCTTCTTTTCATTAAACTAGACATACCCAGTTCCTGCAACCGTTCTTCATATGTTTTAGCCTCCAGTCCCCTAATCATCTTTGTTGTTCTTCTCTGTACTCTTTCTAGAATCTCCACATCTTTTTTACATCGTGGCGACCAAAACTGAATGCAATATTCCAAGTGTGGCCTTACCAAGGCATTATAAAGTGGTATTAACATTTCACGTGATCTTGTTTCTATCCCTCTGTTTATGCAGCCCAGAACTGTGTTGCTTTTTTGGCAGCTGTTACACACTGCTGGTTCATATCTAAATGGTTGTCCAATAGGATTTCAAGATCCGACTCATAGTTACTACTATTGAGCAAGGTACCATAATAATGCATGACTAAACTTCTAGATTAGATTTCATAGAAAAGCACAAATAATCTTGATGTCCTCATCATATTTTTATTCTAATTATTACACATGTAAATTGTATATTTTTATGTTTATGTTTAAACTTAGAGTAAGATAATTTTTATATATTATATAGCAGTAGCAGTGTATCGCTACTGTGAAAAAGTAGAAACAGGCTAGGGCTGCAGATACAGATGATATAACCAAATAAATTTGAAAATGTGGATGAACTTTACTTCTAGAATTATTGTGACTTGTTTAATAAGTCTATGTAAATTTCCATTTGTGCCTGACACTTATAAGAACGTCATTAGATTTTTTTCCCCTATGCAACAGGAAAATACAGACGGGTTTTTTTATTTAGTGTGCCTGGGAAGATACTTGGCAGATTTTTGTTTGAAAGGTTGTAAAAGATGGCAATCCATAAAGTTTGGGAAATGCAGAAAGTATTATATTGTGTCAAATCAGGTATTTGTTCTTCAGCAAGACACTGGGAAATATATGGCTATATATTAGATGTTTATTGATTCAGGAAAATAGTATGTCAAAATGAATAGGATTGAATTATGGAACCTTTTCTGCAACTATGGAGTTGAAGGTTGGCTGTGGAATGTAACGTGCAAGAATAAATGAAATGCTTCAGTTCAACACTGTACAAGGAGTTAGACAGATGCTCCCTTCATTGATTAATTTATGGGGGAAAATCTTTGTGGAAATCTCATAACGAGAGGAAGTCCATGTTAGATAAGATGTGAATGTAAACCGTTAATTGATGAGAAACCAAATGTTTTGCTGTGAGTGTTACACTGTAGACCCAATGAAGCGTATGGATCTAAAACCTAATGTACAAAATCTGCTCTCGTTATGTTGATATGGTAAATGAACTGAAAATTGCCAATTGTAAATATACAGTAAAAAATTAGTGCAAATAGATAAATTTGTGTGAATGAATGTTTAATACAGATGGGGGGGGGGAGAAAAGACAAAGGAATGTTAAAATGGGCAATTGCCGGTTGAATGAACATTGTCTGTTGGGGGAAATGAATATCTAAAAATAATAAAATAATAAAAATAAAATAATAAAAATAAAAATAATAATAAAATAATAATAAAAGGCAATAAAAAAAGGCAAGGACGGGAAAGTGTAAAATAAATCAAGAAAAGCAAGGTGAGAAAATAAATCTAGCAAACTAAATGAAGCCTTGGCCCTTTTTCGTGCCTGTCTTTTCGTCCCTGACTTGTTTGTTTGTTTGTTTACATTTATATCCCGCCCTTCTCCGAAGACTCAGGGCGGCTTACAGTGTGTAAGGCAATAGTCTCATTCTATTTGTATATTTACAAAGTCAACTTATTGACTTTTGGATATGACTAGGATTAAAATAATCTCTGCTTAATTCTATCAGAACCTTGTTTGTTTGTTTGTTTGTTTGTTTGTTTGTTTGTTTGTTTGTTTGTTTATTAAATTTATTGGACCCTTTTTCCTCTTGATTAAAATCAAGTTCATCTCTGCTTAACTCTATCAACCATTTGTTGTTTATAAAATGTATTGGCTGCCCGTCTTACCATAGATGGTAGGACTACAATGATAAAAATGTATCTTATACATTAAAATATAAATAAATTAAACCCAAACATTAAAGGATGGGGAGGGTGGGGATGGAGTGGGGAAGAGGTGGGATCTGTTGTTACTCAATCAACCACCTCCACTGTGCATTTCCCTGCTCTTAGACAAACCTTCCCGGCTGATCCAAAGCTAGAAGTATCCTCACAAGCTCATAGTGCAACACAAGGGCAGTTCCCTTACAAGCCCCAATACTTCATCCTCAACATTCCAGAAATGGGGTTCCTCAGCAATCTTGACCCCCTGGAACTCATCACAGGTATATTGTCAAGGTCTTCCCTACCTTTCCCAAACTGACCAGCAAATCACAGCTCCCAGATTTCCTGATTTCAACTTCTAGAAAATCTAGGCTTTTCCCATTTTTCAGAGTCCCTCTTTCTTGCAAAATAGGCACCTAACAATCATTTCAGTAAAGCTTGGTGTTTCTCTTCAGGGTTGTGCTCCTTATTCAGATTGAATCTACAACAAAGGTATAATAATTGATGTCACTATTAGATTTAGATATAGTTCCTTTCCTTATCTCAGATTCCCTCATTTCCTTGGCTATTTCTTACTCTCTACATTTCACACAATCTTTAGTTTTCCTGAAAGGGAACACTGTGAAAGGTGTGTAGTTTTGTGTACATTCAAGCCACTGAATTCTTTTGTTCAGTTTCAGGAAAACTTATTGCCATGTGACAAAATAAGTTACGCACTCAGCAATCCAAATACCTTTTTAAAGTTAGATCCACCACAATTAAACAATGGATTCTTTAAAAATCTGGTCATCAGTTATACTGTAACTCATTCCTTGGAGAATCATTCTTTACAATGAAGATACAGGTTATGAAAATCTCTAAGGCTTGATGTACCTTTTGAAGTGTCTGCTTTTTCTTAAAATAAAATTTAAAAAGTGTTGCGTTTGGCATCATTGCAGTAAGTCGCCTATTTCTGTTTGCTTCCTGTCACTGGTTTGACATAAGCTGGCTTGATCCCCACTGAATAGCTGTATGAAAGCCCGAAAAAAAACCTTGTCTTTAATTAGCATAATCTTAGCCAAAAGGACACAAATAAATTGAGAGTTGTCAACCTATCTTCAGCAGGTGAAGAAACAGAACAGAGGGAGGGAAAGGAGGTGGAAAGGGGGATAGGATTTTTTCTTAACAAGAAAAAATGTGGTTAAAGATTATAGTTATAGATTCTACTTCATTCTGTTTGAGGATGGAGAATAAGACGGGGAAGCAAAAGGTAACCAGTCAATATGCATCATTGGTGAAACAGGAGGAGGAGGAGGTGGGGGAGGAGGAGGAGGATTACAAGCAGTGAAAAAAATCAGATGATATCAAAATGTGACCTTTTCAATATTTTTTTGCAAAACAAATCAGACAATGTTGATAACTGTACCAAGATCAATACAGATTTCTGCTTTTGCAAGCAAGCTCAAAGAAGAGTTTGAGAAGAGGGAAATAAGATTTAATTAAAAGATTTAAAGGACCAAAGGGAAAAAAATAGACTGCTGGATTTCTTGTTTTACTCCTGAAAATATTATTCTTTCATTTCTAGGAGAAAGCCATATATGAAAGGCAGTATAGATGCCAGCTTTAGAAGCCATATTAACACAAGGGCTTTGAGCCTTATATATCTTGTTTAAAGGAAGGAGAAGAATGAGTGCTGTCACTTTCTTCACAACTTATGCAGACTAACATTTCCTCTTGTATATAGAAGCTAGAAATATAGAGAAGGTTGTTGTCATCTACATCTGCATCTCAAGAAAGATACAATCTTCTCTGTCTTATTAGCATTTTTCTCCAGGCACTGGATTTTCTTTTTTAGATCAACCAAGTTATTTATTTATTTTATTTAATTTATTTAATTTTGTCATAACAATATACACAAGCATCACACAAAAAGATTATATAATATATATAAACATATATTTGTGCTCTTATGCACGCCCCTTAAAGTCCTCTTAGGAATGGGGTGAGGTCAATAGTGGATAGATTTTGGTTAAAGCTTTTGGGGTTATGAGAAGAGACCACAGAGTCAGGTAATGCATTCCAAGCACAGATAATTCTGTTACAGAAGTCATATTTTCGGCAATCCAAATTGGAGCTGTTGACATTAAGTTTAAATCGATTGGTAGCTCTTGTATTATTGCAGTTGAAACTGAAGTAGTCTTTAACAGGAAGGACATTACAATAGATGATTCTATGAGCTAAACCCAGGTCCTGTCGGAGGCGACAGAGTTCCAAGTTTTCTAAACCCAGGATTTCAAGTCTGGTGGGATAAGGTATTTTGTTGGTTATGGAGGAGTGGCGAACTCTTCGTTTAAAATACCTCTGGACACGCTCAACTGTATTGATGTCAGAAATGTGGTATGGGTTCCAGACAGGCAAGCTGTAATCAAGAATTGGCCTAGCAAAAGTTTTATATGCTCTGGTCAGTAGTGTGGTGTTTTTGGAAAAGAAGCTACGTAAGATTAGGTTAACAATTCTTAGAGTCTTTTTTGCTATGGAGTTGCAGTGGACTTTGGCACTTAGATCATTAGATATGAAAACTCCAAAGTCTTTGACAGGGTGGGGGTCATCTGTAAGGTAATGTCCATCAAGCATGTACTTAGTGATTGGGTTCTTTTTTCCAATATGTAAGACTGACCATTTGCTGGTTGAGATTTGTAGTTGCCAAATTTTAGACCAAGCGGTTAGATGATCAATGTCTTTTTGAATGGTTGATGTATTGTCAGTAGTGTTAAACAGTTTGACATCATCAGCAAAGAGAACACAGTTACTTGAGATATGGTCACAAAGATCATTTATGTATAGTATAAAGAGAGTTGGTCCAAGAACACTACCTTGAGGAACACCACTCTTGACAGGAACAGGATTTGATAGAGCATTACCACTTGTTGTCTGTTAGACAGAAAAGCAGATATCCATTCTTTAAATCTAGATTAGGGCTGCCTATGCCTTGCCAAGGGACGCGGTGGTTCAGGGGCTAGGACGTTGAGCTTGTCGATCAAAAGGTCAGCAGCTCAGCGGTTTGAATCGCTAGTGCTGCCGTGTAATGGGGTGAGCTCCCATTACTTGTCCCAGCTTCTGCCAACCTAGCAATTTTGAAAGCAGGTAAAAGGTAACAGCGTTCCGTGCACCTTTGGGATTGAGTCATGCCGGCCATATGACCATGGAGACAGCGCTGGCTGTTCGCCTTCGAAATGGAGATGAGCACCGCCCCCTAGAGTCGGCAATGACTAGCACATATGTGCGAGGAGAACCTTTACCTTCACCTATGCCTTGCCAAGTGTTTTGGAACCTGCGAGAGCATATTATTGCTCTTGTATTAATTAAAACAACCAACTTATTTTTCTTTTCAAAAATCCACACTCACCTGAAAGGTGCAACAATTTTAAGAAACATACTGACAGGTCAATGTGACTGCGAGAATCAGTTGTTGTTGTGTTTTTTTTAAGGCTCATGCAGATGCTTGGAAAAGAACTTAGAATAGCAGGTTTTATTGAACAGCAAGACGTGGTGCATTTGTGCTGACATGAAGCTCGAAGCACTTTTTTTTTTGAAGTGATTGATTGACTGCATGAATTTATATAGCTGCTTATATGACCCTTGTGGCTCTGGGTGACTCATCATAAAACAAAAAAGGCATAAAACCACAAATATCGTAAAAACATAATTACAATGTAGCTATAGCATCCCCAAAAATTATCTCACGATCAAAATCCCACATGCCCTGGGTTCCTTTAATAGCCAGGTTCCAACACTTGAGGGCAAAGTCAGCTCTTCAATTTATGACGCATGCAAAGCTCTAGTATGAGTGTATGATCACACCAAATGGCAAGACCCAGTCAAGTTTAAAAGCGCTAAGCAGTTCTGGAAGTGATGATTATTTTTCATGGGGGACTCCAAAGAAATTCAAGAGTTGTAGAGTGGGCTGCCAAATCATACAAAATACAAACTGAAGGCAGCAGCGAATCACTTCCAAAAAAATAACAACATGGACTTATTTATGTAATTACAAGGAGTCAACGGGTCCAAGGGGACACCTTACAAATATATCATATACTTTTGCTGTTATTATTATTTTTTGGATCATACTTTATAGCAACCACCATTTCCATTCTATCTCCTTTACACATCAAGTTATGATGAAAAATGCCTTCACTGGTGTTTAAATTCCCCTCCCCCCTATTTATACAGGTAGTCCTTGACTTACAAAAGTTTGTTTTGTGACCTTTCAAAGTAACAACGGCATTGAAAAAAAGCAACTTATGACTGTTTTTCACACTTGCAACCTTTGTAATATCCCCATAGTCACGTGATCAAAATTCAGCCACTTGGCAACTGACTCATATTTATGACTGTTGCAGTGTCCCAGGGTCATATGACCAGCTTTTGAGACCTTCTGACAAGCAAAGTTAATGGGGAAGCAGATTCATTTAACAATCGTGTGGTAACTTAACAAGAGCAGTGACTCACTTAACAATTATGGCAAGAAAAGTCACAAAATCCACTTAACAACTGTCTCATTTAGCAACAAAAATGTTGGGTTTAGTTATGATTGTAAGTTGAGGACTACCTGTACTCCATACATATACTTTGTGCAAAGTATAGAAATACCTTTTTGCAAACAGTTATTTCCTTTATATTTCCTTTCTCCCATGTGCACATTTTTGCGTATCTTTTGAATTAAAAAGTTCTGTAAATTATAGAAATCTGAGACATGTTGAGTTCTCCCATACTGCAGTGTTACAACTTCTGGTGAGAGATTCATTTTCAATTGTGGTACAATATATGTCTTATCTAAACTTAACATGCTCAGGGATTTTCCAAAACCTAATGCACATTTTTTCTAATGTCCCATCTGTTCCTTATTTGTTAAATAAGGTATTTATCTACTACTGCCTTTAACATCTCTACTAGGAATATTAGAATGAATGTAGCAGTCAATGGACTAGGAAATAAAGGTTAATTAATGAAACCAAGCTTTGATAAAATAAAATCTATAGGGGTCTGGAGGTTAAATTGTCTGATGAATGGCTAAGGGAACAAGGTATGGTTAGCCTGAGGAAGAGAAGGCTTGAGGAAACATGGTAACTGTTTTCCAATTTTTGAAGGGCTGCCAAGGGAATAGGGCATGGGTTTATTCTCCATAGCACCAAAGGGTAGGATAAGAAGCAATGGGTGGAAATGTCAACTCACAAAGCATCCCTGGCCTGCTCTTGAGTTGCCATAGGCAAGGGGGATGGGAAACCGGTGAAGCAACACAGCAGCCAAAGACAGGAGCACATTCTAGACATATCTTTCTCAAGGCTGTCTCCTAGGGTTACCCAGAGCAGCCAAAGGGGAGTGATCTCTACAACCCCCGAAATTGTTCCACTGGCGAATGTGATTGATGACACACCCTGGGGAAAACATGTTCATGATTGGAGCCATAAATTATGTGGGGTCAGAGTTGGCTTCATTTGGGAACCTGCCGACATGAAGCTCCTAATAAATAACTGGATTTCTTTTGAAGCTTGGCTCGAGGCTCATGATTTAATTAGGGCATCCATCAGAAACCTGACAGCAAGCCAACTCTGACCCTATGTAAGTTCATCAGAGGGAGATCCAGTCTGGAATTGTATGGATTCTATGAAAATCTGCTTTACTCACTTGTAATATTTGACCTCAAGTAGATTTCCATGATTTGAGATAGCTATGATCCTACATTGCTTTCATATAACCCTCTACTTTACTGATTGTCTTAACATCTGTACAGATGACAGCTCACAAGTATTATGAGAATGAGGACACATGATAACAACAGTTTAAAAAACTGTAGAAGAGGGATTGTCGCTTAATGTACAGCCTAGGCTTTGCATGTCAATGGTTCCCAACCTAATCCCGTAATCACCAGCAGCTATTGGGCTCTGCGAAACAGAGTCAGATTAAACTGGGCATGATGGGTTTATAAACTGTCAGGAAAGACAGTTTCCTTTATTCTCATATGTGACAAATTACAATTACTTGTCCAAAGAGATTTCCATTCTAAAACTGTAGGTGTAACTAGAAAGCATTCAACTTGATCTTTCCTACAGAGGAAAAAGAACTTAATGTGGATTATGTTCTGTTGGTATAGGCTAACTAAAGGAGTATGACAGTGGAGGACCCGCTGAAGTCCTTAATGGAAGGAAAAGGCATTTATCTGAAGCATTAACGACCTCTTTGATCTCTGTAATCACATAATTCAAAAGAAACTGATTTCATGACCATTCAGGGAAAAAGCTCCAAATGATTAACAGTCGTTCACAAAAGGACTTGTCTTAACCTCATTTGCTTAGACAGAGCCTGCTTTTAACTTGGCTACAATGTTGCTTTATTCAATTCATTTTCATTCTAATTTGCACAATATGTGTTTCATTAAACATCACTCTATTTAATAAAACTGCAGAGTGAGTGTACTCTGTAGACCTTACTCCTGTCAATGGGAGTCCAACAGTCTGCTACAATTTCTGTTCAAAGTATGTAAAAGATTATTGTTGTTTTTTAGCATGTAAAAAAGCAAAACACCGGGATCAGATCTTTGGAAATGGCAAATGGACAGTTTCATATTGCTGCATTTGATGTCCTAATAATGCTCAGATATCAGATATCTGATCACGTCAAATATAGACCATTAGAAGCATATAAAATCTCAAAAGTTGCAGTAGCTAAATTGATGACATAAAACAATACATGAAGCATGAGATTATGTCTATTCATGCTTCTTAATATTTCCTCCTAAATCAGTGATGGCAAACCTTTTTGGTACTGAGTGCCCAAACTGTGTGTGCACCCATGCCCAAACTGAAAGATGCGTGCATGGGTGGGCATGCGCAGGCATGCACAAAAGTGCGCATACATGGACATACACAAATGTGTGCATGCACAAACATGCATGCACATGCAACAGAGACCCAAAGACCAGCTGGCTGGCAGAAGAAACCTCTGCATGCCACCTCTGGCATGCGTGCCATAGATTCGCCATCACGTACAACTGTGTGAATCTGAATTAGCTGTTCCTCTTACAAAGCTGTTGGTTTGGAAATTGTAAGAGATTAATCATGGTCTTCATTTGCAATAGCAAATCACCCAAATTACCCAAATACTGACACTGTTCTTTTTTAAAAGTATATAATATCACAGGAAGGAAGGAAGGAAGGAAGGAAGGAAGGAAGGAAGGAAGGAAGGAAGGAAGGAAGGAAGGAAGGAAGGAAGGAAGGGCTTTGGTTCAGAATTAAAAATCAGTGTACGGTATTGCTTTCTTCCATTTCATTTTGTGAGAAGTGAATAATATCTTAGCCATTAAAAGAAAAATTCTGGCGATTTATACTATTCATCAGCCATCCTGTTATTTTCCTGTTTCCCACTTGCCTTCTGAAGATTTAAAGAAGGGAGGGAGGAAGAATCATTTTCTGCATCTTGATTTAGTAAAGCAATGTGTAATATAATGAGGATGATAGCTGGTTTACCAGACAAACAAAAGTGCTTTAATCAAGCATGAGGAGACAAAGAATCTACATTGCACAGATGGGCAGTTAATTTATTTTCCATTGCATTTGCAATGTTCTTTGTGATATTGTAGCAGCTGTGACGAGAATGGTGGCTGTCCCCAATCTATGCTCCATTTAACTCCTGGAATTCTAAAAGCCTCACATTGTGTAGGAAATGAAAATGTCATTTTAACAATGAAAATGTGGCATCCCAAAGCAATGTTACACATTTTTAATAATGTTTGGATTTATGGGTTTGGTTTTTTTCTTCTCTCTCTCTCTCTCTCTCTCTCTCTCTCTCTCTCTCTCTCTCTCTCTCTCTCTCTCTCTCTCTTTTTTTGCAAATACTTAGTAGGCATTCACGTTGCTCTAATCCTAATGCAGAGTCCATAGATTTCCAACACCCACTTCCAAATGCTTTGTCTTCTCACATAAATAACTATAAATATTTCATTTTTCTTTCAAGGAACAAAATAACTTGTAAGCCTTACTTTAAAAAAAATATCTTGGAAGATAGACTGTGTTGGGACATTTCCAACATTATATTGAAGTAAATTACTTAAAGAGGAAATGAAGCTGAAACTTAATGCATTATTTAGAATATATTTAGATCTCCGTTTAACTTCCAGGGTACTAAAAATAAGGACTTAATCAAAACTTAACAAAAGAAAATCACAAGGTGCTATAATAATTCACGAAGAAGAAGAAGAAGAAAATAATCAGCAATTACATTCTAAAATGGGGGGGGAGAGAGAACATTTATAAAAGTAACAATAGACATTTTCAAGTATTGCTATTATTGCCACTTTTTTTAAAAAAAATCCTGAGTTATAACTTTAACAATACATTTATGTTTAAATAAATACCTTCCTCCTAAGAATTTGGGTATTGCAGTTTAGTGATACTGTTGAAAATTTTCTGATAGGATAGAGTATTCTTTTTCTCTCTTCAAGAAACTACACTACCCAGGTGATATTTAAGTTTAGTAAAATTAATTTTTTGGGTTAACAAAATCAGGAGGTGATAAGCCGCCTGGGAAAGCAAAGAGAAATCATCAAAGCCATGAAAAAGCAAAAGTTAGGTTATTTTTGGACATGTGATGCAACACCCAGAAAAATACGGCATCCCTCCAAGGGAAAGATTGAAGGCAAATGAAGTCCAGGCAGAAGAAGAACACCATGGCTTCAAAACCTAAGGGACTGGTTTGGACAAAATTCAGCAGCACTTTTTCATACAGCTGTTGAAAAAATAGGATTGCCAACATGATCACCAATGTCCAATGACGGATATGGCACAACAACAAAATAAATTCAAGACTTCAACTTATTAAAGCTTTGTGTGGGTATGTGTGTGTGCCCTTTTGAGTCGGAGTTGATGTTCAAGAGTTGATGTTCAGTGTTCAGAAGTGGTTTGTCGTTCCCTCCTTTCTAAGGATCAGAGAAAATGACCAGCCCAAGGTCACCCAACTGGCTTTTTGCCAAAGGCAGGGCTAATACTCACAGGAATCAGTCTCTGATTCTTAGTCTGAAGTCTCAACAATTGCATTTAATTGGCTGTCAAAACAGAAATTGTGGACTTCAATAATACCTTTTTTTAATGGTCTCATTAATATGCTGCTTTGTGCTTTCCACGTGCAGGACTTTTTAATTCTAACAATGTTCATTTTATGTTTTTTACTTTGGCAGAAAGTGATACCAGCAGAAATCAGTAAACCACCCTATTATTTGCAAGGCATTCGTTTCTTTCTTTCTCCCTCTCAGTATAAGTGATGTCTAGCATAAAAATTGTTCGGAAAGAAAAGAAATCCATCTGAATGGTTTTTTTTCCTTCTTCTTCTTCTTCTTCTTCTTCTTCTTCTTCTTCTTCTTCTTCTTCTTCTTCTTCTTCTTCTTCTTCTTCTTCTTCTTCTTCTTCTTCTTCTTCTTCTTCTTTAATGATATTAGAAAGGGGAAAATAAGAACAGTTTATTTGACAATAAATAAAGTAATTAATACAGATTGAGAGATATGACTACGGTTGTTTCATCAATCAAGATGGCTTTCACATGCAGTAATCAGAATCAGAAATGGACCTTATAACTTTGAAAATATATTAAATACAGCATAAAAGGCAATAATGCATAGAATAAATGCCAGCATCCCATACTTAATTTTACTTCGTTATTTTTCCATCAAGTTTTAATTTTTTAAACAAATTATACATATCATTATGTGGATGGTGCGGTGTTTGAGTATCATACATTTCAATACAGATAAACATATTCATAATTATTACATTCTATTTTCCTTATTCCATATTATTTACCCCTATTACTACCAACCTGCCTTCCATTGAAGACCTGTACACTGCACAAGTCAAAAAAGAGGGTTGTGAAAATATTTACAGACCTCTCACATTCTGGACATAAACTGTTTCAACTCCTACCCTCAAAACGACGCTATAGAGCACTGCACACCAGAATAACTAGACACAAGAACAGTTTTTTCCCCAATGCCATCACTCTGCTAAACAAATAATTCCCACAACACTGTCAAACTATTTACTAACTCTGCATTACTATTAATCTTCTCATTGTTCCTATCACCCATCTCTCCCACTTATGAATGTATGACTGTAACCTTGTTGCTGGTATCCTTACGATTTACACTGATTGTTTCCTAATATGATTTGATTGCTTATTTGTTTCCTATGACTATTACTAAGTGTTGTACCTTAGAATTCTTGATGAATGTATCTTGTCTTTTATGTACACCGAGAGCGTATGCACCAAGACAAATTCCTTGTGTGTCCAATCACACTTGGCTAATAAAGAATTCTAATTTAATCTAATCTTCTATCTTTTACACATTTTTTTATTTTCATATAAATATTAACAAGTATGCAATGACATCTAAACCAATATGCAATTTTACTTAGTTATTTAATGACAGTTTTTGGCTGCCCCACTCCCAACAGACTCTGGGAAGTAAGCCATCAATAAAATTAAAACAAACCACTAATTCAGTGAAATAGGCCCTGGATATATTAAAGATCACCTTTGGTTGACAGTTTCTACCCATTAGTACTCAAACTCTCCACAAACCAAGAGATAAATGAAAAATGACTTTGTTTCTTGCTACAATAGGACACAAATGTGAAAATTGAGTGGCAAAACCAGAAGGATTTATATGCCCAATATTTCTTCAATTAAATATGCTTCCAGATTTCACAGTTCTAACTGTTTCTTTTGAACTTTCATGACCTAGGAAATAACAATGAGCATAGCACTTCAGTTCCATCCACCAAAAAATCTGTAATTGGAGAATCCTCTAAAATTATCATTCACTGTGAACAGTAACTAGAGCTGTCAGTCACATCGCTACCCCTTTTCGTTTCTGTTGCTTTCCTAATGCAGGGAAATTTATAAGAAATGTGTCACTTTCTAAAGATTCATGCTTTGTTTCTATGTGTCACTACAAATCTCCAAAATTCTAATTAAGGGCTCAAAGTCAGTTTTGATCCACATCAGAGGAAACCAATTATAATTTGGGCATTTACTAAGCATATATATGCATCAGCCACTTTCTATTGGAGACTCATGCAAATTAATGCGATGTAGGTTTCCCATGCGCTTTGCAGTGCTTTCTCTTAAAAGGGATGGGTTGTAATGGGTATTTCTTCTCCTATGATTCAGAAACGATAATGGTGCTACTGCAGTGGTTAGAAAGTAGTATTGCAGGCTAACTCTGCCCACAGCCAGGAGTTTGATCCTGACTGGCTTAAGATTCACACAGCCTTCCATCCTTCTGAGGTCAATAAAATAAGGACCCAGATTGCCAGGGGCAATATTCTAACTCTGTAAACCACTCAGACAGTGCTGTAAAGCACTATGGAGCAGTATATAAGTTTAAAGTGCTATTGCTATTAACATGTGGCTACAGAGCTACCTGTAGAAAAGCAGAAAATCCAAAATCCAGGCATCTAGCTCTTTTTCTCTGTTAAATAATATGATAAGAAGTGATTGATTAGCAAATTTCTGAATTACACTTGCCTGGCCCTTATATATATATGTGCAGACCTGAGATTTAACAGTTTTGTAGGTTTTATCCAGAGAGTTTGGTTGTGTCATATAGGCTAAGCTGAAGAATGAAATTACAAGCATGCAGATGCAAAGGTACTAATAACTGTTGCTTAAGCCAGATCCCTCTCATCATGAGCCTTTCAAATAAGCATCTGAAGGCAGGACAAGAAGCCATGGTTGGAAACTAATCACAAGAGAAGCAACCTAGAACTAAGGAAAATTTTCCTAACAGTGAGAACAATTAACCAGTGAAACGTCTTGCCTTCAGAAGTTGTGAGTAGAACTTCCTTCACAAAGGACGTTCTCTCACATGTGGTGGACTTGCCCTAAGATTAAGAAATTTTGAGGGAAGATAAAAAACTGGCTGGATGAAATAACAGGGCAGAAAATAGGGAAAAAGCCGGAACTATTCCTATTGGGCATTCTGGAAGGGAAAATGGAAAAAAATATACAATATATCATATTACACATATTGACGGCATGTAGAAAGTTATTAGAGTTAATAGATATTCCTAGGAATAAATAAATATAATGTTTAAGAGTGATGTTTCTTTCTTTCTTTCTTTCTTTCTTCCTTCCTTCCTTCCTTCCTTCCTTCCTTCCTTCCTTCCTTCCTTCCTTCCTTCCTTCCTTCCTTCCTTCCTCCTTCCTTCCTTCCTTCCTTCCTTCCTTTCTTTCTTTCTTTCTTCTGCTTTCGTTCCTCCTTCTCTTTTTTCTTTTCTTTCTCCTCCTCCTCCTCCAATATAATCAGGTAGATCATAACGCACAGTGAGCAAAAAAGGAGGTACAAAATAAAATACTAACACCCCCACTGTTTGGTGACCCACAATATCAGGTCTCAGACTGTGCTGTAATATCTAAGTATTTGCACTTGTTCTCTTGGAAATCCTCTTCCCCCATTTCAGTCTACTGGTTACAGTTAAGACAACCTACTCAGAAATTTAATGGGGGGAAATGTGACTTTTTATGCAAACA